>NC_012874.2:31427098-32125435 GCF_000003195.3 Sorghum bicolor
AGGGTTTGGCTTTGGTGATCAGACACCATAGAGAGTGTGATCACATTTAGGATAGATAGCCATACTATAAAGAGGGGAATTCTTTGGCTAAGTGGTTATCAAGTGCCACTAGGTGTCTTTGTTCTTGTGCATGCATTTAGAACCTAGTGAGCTAACTTAACTCCTTCGAAGAAAATGTTTGTGAAAATGCTAACACACGTGCACATGTTGGTTTACACGTTGTGGTGTTGGCACACTTTGAGAAGGAGGTGGAGTTTGAAGAGTAGAGAGAGGAAAATGAAGTGCATAATTCCTATTGCGCCGGTGGAAACTTTGGAGAAGTCGCGGGAGTGTTTCTCACTGAGAAACACTCACCGGACGCTGGCTTCTGGAGCACCGGACGTTGAGTCTGAGCATCCGGTGCAAACAGTGCCTGGCCCAGCTAGGGTAAGGCACCGGACGACAGGCACCGGACGCAGGCCTGTGCGTCCGGTGGTTAGCCTTCGGTGTGTGGGCGTCCTGTGACCCTCTCTGCGCATGGGTCCGGTGAGCACCAGACGCTACCGGTGCTTAGCGACCGGTGACCCGCAGGTTTGCGGAACTCTCTCCGCATGAGTCCGGTGTGCACCGGACGTACTTGCTCAGCATCTGGTGCACTGCAGGTGACCGTTAGACTCTGCCACCAGCGTTTCAAAAGATGACACGTGGCTGACTTAGGAGCACCGGACGCAGGTGTTGAGCGTCCGGTGCCCCTTTTAGAGCGTCCGGTGAGCCCGCAGTTTGCCCAGTGAAAAGAGCCAACGGCTCTATTTGTTTGAGGGGCTTATAAATAGTTGTTGGCCGGCTTAGGGCTTACTCTCTTGGCATTCTAACATACTTGACATCCTAGTGAGCCTAAGAAAACACCTCCCACTCATCTCCTTCATAGATTAAACATCTTTGTGAGATTGGGAGTGATTCCAAGTGCATTTGCTTGAGTGATTGCATCTAGTGGCACTTGGGGATCGATTTGGCTGCAGTTTTCTTGTTACTCTTGGTGGTTGCTGCCACCTAAACGGCTTAGAGCAGCGAAGGAGCATTGGCACGAGTTGGTGATTGTTCGTGGCCATCTCCCGGTGATTGTGAGAGGTTTGTGTCTACCTCGGCAGAGTGCCAAAGGCAACATTAGTGGATTGCTTGTGTCATTGAGCTACCTCACTTGTGGGTAGGCTCTTGTGGTGTCCTAGTGAGGATGAGGTTCGTGCTACACCTCTTAGCCACCGAACCACCAAGTGTTGGTCAACACAACGGGGACGTAGCGTGCCGGCAAGCACGTGAACCTCGGGAGAAAATCGTATGTCTCCTTTGTGATTGTACTTTGGATTTCTCCCAGTGATTGGACTTCATATTATTGATTGGTTCATCCCCTCTACGCGGTGGTATAAAGATCAAACCTTCTCTCTTAATTTCTTGCAAACTAGAGTAGCTTACTGACTTGTATAGAAACTTTAGGTAGCTCTCTAGTGTAAGTAGAGACATAGCTCTTGTGTGCCTAGTGATAATATCAACTAGAATTGTTGGATAGAGCTAGAGCAAAAAGCTTCGCTTTGTTATTTACTAACCTCTTGTTCTAGTGAGTTTGTAGGATTTTTAAATAGGCTATTCACCCCCCTCTAGCCATATTAAGACCTTTCAGGAGGCAACAAATATTGCTTGGTCATAGTTGATGATTTCTTCCGGTACACTTGGACATTCTTCTTGCAAGACAAGACCGAAGTTGCATCCATATTCAAGAAGTTTGCCAAGAATGCCCAAAATCAATTTGAAGTCAAGATCAAGAAAATTAGAAGTGACAATGGCAAAGAGTTTGACAACACCAACATTGAAGAGTATTATGATGAAGTGGGAATCAAACATGAGTTCTCCTCAACATACACACCACAACAAAATGGGGTTGTAGAAAGAAAGAACCGGACATTGATCACCTTGGCAAGAACAATGCTAGATGAGTACAACACTTCGGAGAAGATGTGGGCCGAGGCAATCAACACCGCATGCTATGCATCAAACTGGCTCTTTCTTCATAAGTTCCTAGAGAAGACACCATATGAGTTGCTCAATGGGAAGAAGCCCGATGTCTCATTCTTTAGAGTGTTTGGGTGCAAGTGCTACATCTACAAGAAGCGCCAACACTTGCGCAAGTTCCAAAGGAGATGTGACATTGGCTACTTGGTTGGCTATTCATCAAAGTCCAAGGCATATAGGGTCTTTAACCATGCCACAAACATGGTTGAAGAAACATTTGATATTGAATTTGATGAAACTAATGGCTCCCAAGGAGCAAGTGATAATCTTGATGATGTAGGTGGTGAACCATTGAGGGATTCCATGAAGAACATGCCCGTGGGAGACATGAAGCCAAAAGAAGATGATGATGTGCAAGTCATTGATCCACCATCCACCTCACTTGTACCAAAAACGAAGACAAGGATGTGAGAGATGCTCATGAAGACACCCAAGTCACTCATGAGCAAGCTATGGCACGAGCACAAGTTGTTGATGCTCCCCAACCAACCCCTCAAGTGGCGCCAAGAAGAACATCACATCTCCTCCAAGATCACTCTCAAGATCTCATCATCGGGAGTCCATCACGTGGTGTAACTACACGCTCTAGACATGCTTTATTTAGCGAACATCACGCTTTTGTGTCTCTTGAAGATGAACCAAAGACTGTAGAGGAAGCTCTTCGTGATGCGGATTGGATCATGGCCATGCAAGAGGAGTTGAACAACTCACGCAACCAAGTATGGACACTTGAAGAGCAACCCAAAGATGCAAGAGTGATTGGAACAAAGTGGGTCTTCTGGAACAAGAAGGATGATCAAGGCAAAGTGGTGCGCAACAAGGCAAGGCTCGTGGCAAAAGGCTTTTCACAAGTGGAAGGTCTTGACTTCGGTGAAACCTTTGCACCAGTGGCAAGACTTGAAGCAATCCGTATCCTACTTGCATATGCATCTAGTCATGATATCAAGTTATTTCAAATGGATGTGAAAAGTGCTTTTTTGAATGGCTATATCAATGAGCTTGTCTATGTTGAGCAACCCCCCGGTTTTGAAGACCCTAGGTACCCCAAGCATGTCTACCAGTTATCCAAGGCTCTCTATGGTCTCAAGAAAGCTCCTAGAGCTTGGTATGAGAGGCTTAGGGACTTCCTCATTGAGAAGGGCTTCAAGATTGGGAAAGTTGACACAACACTCTTCACCAAGAAAATGAATGGGGAAATCTTCATTTGCCAAGTTTATGCTGATGATTATTATTTTTGGCTCTACTAATGAAGATTTTTGCAAGGAATTTGGTGATTTGATGTCCAAGGAGTTTGAGATGTCCATGATTGGCGAGCTATCCTTCTTCCTAGGATTTCAAGTCAAGCAAATGAAGGAAGGAGTCTTCATCTCTCAAGAGAAGTACACACAAGATCTTCTCAAGAGATTCAAGATGATGGATTGCAAGCCAATCAAGACTCCCAAGGCATCAAATTGGCATCTCGACTTGGATGTGGGAGGTAACCTAATTGACAAGACTCTCTATCGTTCCATGATAGGAAGTCTACTCTACCTCACCGCATCTAGGCCCGATATCATGTTTAGTGTGTGTATGTATGCTAGATATCAAGCGATGCCTATGGAATCTCACTTGATTGCCGTCAAGAGAATTCTTAGGTATCTAAAATACACACCTTGCCTAGGTTTGTAGTATCCCAAAGGTGCAAGATTCCAACTTGTAGGCTATTCCGATTTGGATTATGCCGGGTGCCGGATTGATAGAAAAAGCACATCCAGAGGGTGCCACTTCCTAGGTAGATCACTTGTCTCTTGGATGTCAAAGAAACAAAATAGTGTTGTCTTGTCAACGGCCGAGGTGAAATACATTGCCACCGGTGCTTGTTGTGCACAAATACTCTACATGAAACAAACTTTGCTAGACTATGAAGTAGTACTAGACAAAGTACCTTTGTTGTGTGACAACGAAAGTGTCGTAAAACTTGCTAACAACCCGGTTCAACACACCCGCACCAAACACATTGACATCCGCCACCACTTCCTTAGGGATCATGTTGCTAAAGGTGACATATCTCTAGAGAATGTGGGAACAGAAAATCAATTGGCGGATATCTTCACAAAACCCCTAGATGAAGCTAGGTTTTGTATGTTGAGAAATGAACATGATGTGCTTGATCTCTCTAACTTCATTAAAAAATGAAGTTGTGTGTTGAAACTTGTAAATAGCTTTAGCTTTGCATATCATGCACACCAAAACTAAAATTGAAAAAGAATTGTGTGTAGGGCTTGTCTAACATGGTTAAGATAACCCCCTTGTGTGTGTGAAAAAGCTTAACCTTGGAGCAAACTTGACAAGCATTAGTTTACTTTCAAGTATTGCATTTCACCTCATATCATATGCATGCTTGTTAGTTGACCATTTCTTTTTGGTTATTCTTTGAGCATCCGCTGTGTTCGTCCATAGATAGGGGGAGCATTCCAAGCTCATTATGATTTAAACCCCTAGCTTTAAGGCCATACGATGCTCCTTGGTGTTTTCTCGTGACTATTTTCATAAAAACTACTAAGCCTAAGGCTAAATATTTGTGAAAATTTGAGGGTTTGAGAGAGGTCACTCATACCAGTTCCACTTGGTGTTTATTTGTGTGTCTTTGAAGTTGGAACTTGGTTGGGTCAAAGTCGGACGTAGTGTTATGTTGAAAAAGGACTCAGAGGTGCACCGGACGCTGTCTCGGTGCGTTCGGTGCAGTGAGTCTGCTAGATTGCACTCACCGGACGCAGGAACAGTGTCCCTACATTGTCTGGTGAGGTGCGTCCGGTGCTCAGCCCGGCATACCCTAGGGCACCGGATGCTAAGGCCAGCGTCCGATGGCCATCGTCCGGTGGTATGCCGATTTGAAAACCTCTCTGCGCATGAGTCCGGTGGTCACCGGACGCGTCCAGTGCCACATAAAGAGCGTCCGGTGACCCCGCGGCGGGCGCATATAACCCATGCCCAGGGGTTTGGGTCGGCATTTGTTTCTTCGCCTCCGTGATTCTCCGGCCGCAGCCTGTGCCCTAGACGCCGAACCGCCGCCGCGCTTGGTCTCCATCGAATCTCCGGCGGCCTTGGGTTCTTCTCCTCACGCAGATCTTCTCCAAGGGCATCTTCCCCATCCCTCTTCACGCCGTGGACCTTTCCTTCGTGATCTTCTAGGGTTTGGGGTGAGTCTCCATGTCTGCGCACTCAGGGTGTTTGTTTTTATGTGTCAAAGGATCCGAATAAGATTTTGATCTCGATCTTGTTCGTCTCATCCGTGCAGCACCATGAGGAGTCGTTTCGTGTTCCCCGGTGGTTCTCGATTGCAATATTTCATCCGGAACGCGACCCGTCATCGGATTGTAAGCCGTTCGCGCCCATTCTTTATCTAATCTTGCGATCTATAGGGTTCTCTCACCTCTAGCTATTATGTTTGCTTATGTATGCCCTATTTATTCTATCTCTTGCAGCGTGTTGATCACTCATGCCAGTTTGTCAGTTGTCGGCACTTAGTCAGGCAGTGATTCTTGCGATGGCTCGTTGCAAGAATGTCAGTGGCCCGGCACCGAGCACTGGTGTTTCACCAGGAGGTGATGGTGGAGGTGATCCTCCTCGTCGCCTGTCAGCGGTAGAGAAGGGCAAGGGTAAAAAGTTAGCCACCAAGAAGAGGAATGCCAGCGACAGAGAGGCAGAGATAGCAGAGGCAGTTACTACAGCGGCTGAGGCAGCTGCGAGAGGTGGTCGCTCAGGTGCCCTGAGGATTGGGGCAGATCTCATGCCATGTCAGCGGCATGCAGTTCTTCAGGCAGAGGCACTCCATGGATCCCCTCCTGGCACAATCATGCTAGGAGGACAGCGTGTCAGGATTGCAGTCCGTGAGCCAGCTCAGGAGGACCCGAACACAGACACAGAGGTAGAGGCCTAGGTAGAGGGTCCGGCAGAGGCTCAGCAGCAGAAGCAGCCCCTTAGGAGGTCGACACACACTCGTACTCAGGCCATCCCTAGGACTGGTACGCAGGGCCAGTCTACCACTGTTGCTCGCTCTACTCTAGCTAGAGGGACTCCTGCTCCTCGTCAGGCACCGGTGAGGATACACAGAGACTATACTCAGGTGTCAGCTCGGGAGATCTAGCAGCTGCGGTTCGTTACGTTTTCTACTTGGTTTCCAGCTGCCAGGGATCCGAGAGCTAGTGCCGAGTTCAACACAGTGGTTCAGGAGGATATATACGAGGCACTAGTTCGCTCTCAGGCTCAGTTCCGGGAGCACAGGGTGCTGACCTTGAGATACTGGGGAACGTGGTTGGTGCAGACAACAGGCAGTACATCACATATCTCCACGGTCTCCCAGAGTTACTTGCTCTCCCTGGTACTTATTGTGGGTAGTGGGTCAGAGAGTCCAATGCTTCAGTATGGGTTTCTCCGGATCATAGCTATATTCACTATGCACTGGCAGAGACAGACTACAGGGTCACAGCACAGAGTGCCAGAGAGGTCCTTGGGTTGAGAGCCTACTCCACCAGGATTCACCAGCTGTGCTACGGGAACTTCGAGCCCCCTCGACGTCCTCACGGTGGTGAGCTACCACCGGTTGACTTTGTGGCTCCTTGTTTCCGTCAGCCATTAAGAGAGGGCTCTAGCAGGACAGTTGGAGATCTCACACGCCCAGCCAAGATCCTCGACTTTGTGTTGAGGAAGACACTCTTTCCCAGGACAGGTTACTGTTGGGTATTCTTAACATCATTACTAAAAGTAGACTAAGTTCTAAATCTAGCAACGGTGCCAAAAATGCCAAACCTATCCCTCACACCACTTAAGCCAAGTTGTCATCCCCAGCATGACATGAGAGACGCGGTATTGAAATATGCAATTGCTCTTCTAAATAAATAATGAATGGGATCTGCAAGCGCACAGATTAATACCGATGCACCATTTTAACCGGGAAGTATTCCAGGTATCGTTATTTATATTTTTACCACTGGGAAGGGATTAGCAATCATCACTATTGATTACAGAATAGAATATGAGATTGAGCATCTATCATTGCATGTATAATTGAGAACATTATATCTAACTCTTCATACAGGGATAAGTGTCACATAAAAGATATATGAAATAATAATAGTGACAAGGATAACTAATCTGATCTAGCCACATAATAAATATGATAAGCACCTCAATTAGATACTCTAGAAAGTCATTAGCATGGTATTAGAATGAACTACAAGAATATTCCCTAAGTTATTCTTAACTATATAGTCTAGCATTATCATAGTTAGTGCAAGCATACTTAGCAATCATTGCGAGACAAGACTACGCCCATGCATAGTGATATTAGCAAGAAATATGAGAAACATAGCAATCACTCCCCTGTAATAATGTTGCTCTGCCAGCCCAATACACGAGAGGGGGACTATATAAGAATCAATGAAGCTGTCACTATCACGAACCACCCCACGATCTGGCATATTGGGTACAATCGCAGATAAATACGGTATAAGCACCACGCCTACACAATATCTATCATTTACCCATGGATCCGATGGATAAACGCTATACGATCCTAAGCATGTATATAGATCGTATCTAACTAAGCCAAGTACATAACTATGATAAACTAAGAACAATATAATCTTGAATATAAGCAAGTAGAGCAAAGTCATAAGCAATATACTGAAGTAGAACAAAGTCATATTCATAATATTGAAGAACAAAGATAATTAGAAAGCAATTAGAAGCACAATTAGAGAATTACCAAGAATCCTCCTGACAGATCCGGAAAACAATCGAAGATTGACTCCTTCTAGTTCTAATCCTATGTAGCTATGCTAATCTAGATATCTAATTGATGTGGTGGCTCTAATCTTGATCAGAGGCTTCTTCTCCCTTGATGGAACAATGAATTAGGGTTGAGAGGCTCTCTCCTCCAGGGGCCAGGGGGTCTGGTTTTATAGTCCCTTCAAGTGAATATGGGCCCTTGGATCAAACCGACATAGATTGTATGGTTTAGATTCATCCTTTAGGTCGGTGGAGACTTCCCGCAAAGCAGAGTCCTGTTTGGACTCCAACAGGGGGCGGGCACCCAGTAGGACAGGGCAGGCGCCCTGTCTCTGGCCCCGTTTCGCCTCCGCTTCGGTCTCGTGGCTTCTGGAGTCTTCTAGATGTAAGATAATTGCGCAGCACGTTAATATCTTTACGTAATCCTCACATGTGGGCCTTTCTTCCGAATTTCCTGATAACCCCCTGCAGAAATAGACAAACACCAAAACTCGTGGAATTCTGTCAGATAAGACCCTAAGTCTAGATCTTGATTTCATTTGGATCCTTTTCTTTATTTATTTGATAATTAAATTTGATACTTAAGGACCGTCAACAAACTCCCCCAAGCTTACCTCTTGCTCGTCCCTGAGCAAGGATAGACTCAGCTATGGACCAGAAGTAGTTGCAATATCTTTAAAATTTGACAGTACACATGCTTTTTAAATAAGATCTCATCTCTGAGTGAGAGTAAACTGTCAAGACTTAAAACTTACTTACTTTACCTTCACCATGGGACTTGTAACTGTCACTTCTGTGTTGAGTAGTTAAAAGATAGAACAGTCTAGCCAAGTGCCATGTCTCTTATTCTTGATCAGCTATAGCTCTAGAGTTTTTGCAAATTTTCAAATAAAACTCAGAAATTCCTTGTATGATTCTCTCAGGTCTCTTTTTTGTGGTATTTTTGGATCCTTACCAAGGCATTGATGGTATATGCCTTCTCTCAAGATATGTAGTATTTGTGGTATGAGGCATAGTGACATTGCCTTTTCTCTCACCCTACTCTAATAAGGCTTTAATATCTGGAGTTCATAGGTGGGAGATAAAGTATACATACTTACAAGACATTTATTGCATAGTCAAACCATGGATCCAAAGAAACAAATCAATAAGCTAAATCAAGATGTGCATGTGTGGCGAATGAATGGTGTATGGTGATAATGGTGATAACAATGGTGGAAACAATGGTGGTGGAAGTCTAATTCTACTTTACTCTTTTGAGGGGATACATACCTTCCTTGCTTTTGAAACTTTATGAGGAGAATGAGATGCTCTTCTTTTTCTTGTCTCTCAGGTGGGCATCTTGCAACCCTAATTCTACTGTCGGACACTTGTCCATTTTTACCTCTCGTCTCACTTTTTTTTTCCTTCTTTCGAGGTTCCGAGCACTTGCTCCTTTTTATTTCCTCGTATCTCTTTTTTTTTCAGAGCACTCATCTCATGAGATAATATAGCAAGTGGTAGTAACAAGATAACTTGAGCATTTATTTTACAAAGGGAAAAATAGAAATATTTTTTTTTTGGTTATTCTCTCCCGGATTAGGAGTAGAATATTTTTGGGTGATTCTGGAGATGGAAATGGATGGATATATGTGAATGGTACTTCCGGAGTAGAAGTAGCATATATGAGTGAACGTGCAAGTGAATCTTGATTTAACCACATGACAAGCTCCTAAGGGTCTACACAGCTTGACCACACTCAATGCTCATAAGCAGTAAATAATAAATGTGTGGTTCAAAGTCTAGCAAGCATGCATATATGGCTGTGGTAGGAATTTAAGCTCTCATCATACAGGAACTCATCATGCAACATTTTAAAGATTTTCAAAGATAAAATTCTCCAGAATTCTAGCATCTCTAGGAACAGATAAACAGTAGCTCAACCTTCCCATATCATATCCGTTAACAACTTAGACTTCAGATCAAGTTTTCATCCCACAAGTTTAGGTCTAGAGCAAGATTTAAATTATAACAGTTATATCTAAACTTGAGAGAGAACTTAAAATTCGCAAATTAGGCAGAGCAACTATTTATCATATCCATGCTTAAGTTTTATTTAGATACAGATTAGCATAGCCACTTTATTTATTTATTAAACACACTAAGCAAAAGGCATATATATAAGCATAAAATCTTTATTTGTTTTTTTTATAGTTATTTATATTCTAAAATAATATAAGTATAAAGATAGATAGAAAGAAATACTTATCGGGATAAATGGGGGTCCTCTCCCCCAAGCTGAATTTTGACGTAATTTCTCTTGGTGTAGCTAGCAGGTGGTAGAGGTGTATTTGAAAGTCAGCAGCATTCTGACAGCGATTAGGATGTCCTCCGTCTGCTAGTCTTCTTGATTCTTAAATTCTGTGGAGCTCAAATAGACAACAAAGCTTGTGGAACTGATTAAGTGTTAGCATAAATATCTAGCCTTTATCCTGTTGAGACTCCTTAATAATTATTACTCCCTGTTTTTATATTTTTGTTTTTATAAAGCAGAAAAATATTTATTTTATTTTTATGCCACCACAGTGAATGTACTTATGGGTTTTATGCCACTCGTCTACTCACATGGGGCTTACTGTTTTTAACATTTTTATTTTCTTTTTAAGATAGTGTGAATATGATTAACTAAGTAAACTATTTGAAATAATTGAAAGGAAAATGATAACTACCAAGTTTACCTCTCGGCAAGGCGTCCGGTGTTTTTAAGTCCTCCGAACGGGACTCTCCATTTTCTTAATCGTCCTGAGGTTCGTTGGGTGGCGTAGTCGGTACTTCCGGCAGTGCCTCCTCTTCTTGTATAGTTATCTTCATTTTCCATACCTGACTCGGTGCTTCAATCTCCTCTGGATAATTATGTTTAAACTCTATGTCTTCTAACCTTACAACTTCTCCTTCATAGTCTGCCCATCCGTCCTTGATGATCTGCCTCCTCTGGTTGCGGTTGCGTCGCTTTCTTACCTGCTTAGATTCTTCAATGATATAGTTAGGGTCAGTAAAATAACGGCGTACCTTCTCTGAGGGGAAGTGCATATGGACTTCTCCGGCTCCAATGTAGATAATTGCTTTAATGGTGCTGAGGAACGGTCTTCCAAGGATGACGGGTGGATCATACTCGTCTTCTCCCATGTCAACAACTTGAAAGTCTGTGTAGACAAAGTGATCGTCTATTTTGACTGGGACATCAGTTACTGTTCCTTTGACTTCTCGGAATGTCTGATCTGCCATCTGGAGCTAAATGTATGTTGGTCTTAGTGGCATGGTTCCGAACAAGAGCCGATAGGTGACTGCGGCCATTATGTTGACGCCTGATCCGGTGTTGCAAATCGTCTTGTAGAAGTTGTATCCATTTATGGAGCAGTAGATGCTTGGCATTCCTGGGTCGTCCTTCTTGGTCAAAAACGGTGACTTAAGTTTATGATCTTGGCCTCCATGAACTACAGTGACCATCTTAGCTGACTCGGTCCACACTTGCTTGTTCCTGTTTCTCCTGTTGGTCCTCTTCCTTGATTCACGTCTGGATTGATCTTAAATTTGTGTAGTCTTGTTCTTGAAGAAAAATGTCTCCTTCTTCCCTTTGACGTAGAAACTGATCTTGGCAGCACTAGCATAGATGATAGCTCACGTGGTGTTTAAGAATGGCCTCCCTAGGATGATAGGTGCTCTCTCATCATTTCCGGTCTCTACCACTACGAAGTCTGCTGGGGCATATAAGGTACCAACTCGGACACAAAGATTCCTCACTATTCCTTTTGGAAAAGTTATCGTCTGATCTGCAAACTGCAAACACATGGTTGTCTCTAATAAAGGATATGTAAAGAATTTCTCATAAAGTACCCTGGGTATAATGTTGACGCTAGAGCCAAAGTCACAGAGTGCTTCTGGGAAGTCCACCATGCCGATGGAGATCGGGATGACGGGGCGTCCTGGATCGCCTCTCTTGACCGGTAGACGGTCAGTAGAAAATTCAATGACGGGGTTACTCCAATTACCTGCATCAAACACGTCTACAAGATTTGTAGATTCTAATCCTTCCGGTTGTAATGGTATACCGGGGTTAGTAGTAGGAACAGCAGCAGCTATTTGATTTAACTGAGATTCAATCATTTTATTGAAGCTAATTTGATTCTTGATGGCATTAGAAAAATTATCCATTCTATTATTTATATTTTCTAGCATTTTATCATTAGACGCCAATTTCTTAGATAGGTTATCCATTAGCTTTCCTTGATTAGACACTAACTCTCTCAAAGGTGGAAAATTACTATTGTTGTTATAAGAATTGTTACCTTGATAATTACCTGAGTAGTTAGGCCTCTGTTGATTCCAACCTTGATTTTGTTGAGGACGGTTGTAGTAGTTGTTGTTGTTGTTGTTGATGTAGTTCACATCCTCAAGTATCTCAGGGCAGTGGTTGCCTGAGTGTCCAGTGTCTCCACACTCCTCACAAGTCATGTGAGAGTCGTAGATGTGCATAACTTCTTTCTTGTCTCCAGCTCTATCATGAGCAGGTCTAGCTTTGCAGACAGCATGTCTACCTCCTTCAGCTGATGCATACCTCCACCTCTCTTGCGTGTCTGGGTCCTCTCTTCATTCCAGCTTTGGTTGGACGCCATCTTCTCCACAAGAGCTGTGGCTTGTGGTATAGTAAGTGATAAGAATGCTCCTCCAGCTGCAGCATCCATGGTTTCTCGGGCACTGTTGTTGAGCCCATGATAAAACGTCTGCATCAATAGCCAACTCTCCATTCCATGATGGGGACATTCTAGGATGTAGTCTTGAAAGCGCTCCCATGCTTCTGGAACAGATTCATCATTTTGTTGCTGAAAACTTGTAATCTTCCCACGGAGAGCATTGGTCTTGCCCATGGGAAAGAACTTAGCCAGGAAGTTTGTTGAGCAGAGTGCCCACGTAGTATTCTTCTCCTTTGTAGCGTAGAACCACTGCTTCGCTCTTCCTAACAGTGAGAATGGGAAGAGGCGAAGTAGTATAGCGTCTTTGGAAACTCCTGTTATGGTGAATGTGTTGCAAATCTCCAGGAAGTGTTGTAAATGAGCACTAGCATCTTCGTGTGCCTTCCCACAGAACTGGTTGGATTGCACCATGTTGATAAGTCCAGGCTTGAGCTCAAAGTTGCCATCGATCTCTGCAGCAGGCCCAGTGCGGATGTTGTCCGTAGTGGGAGCTGAGAACTCGCGGATCGATTTGTTCGCCATGGCTTCGAACTCTGAAGACAAGTTCCGGTGATCTTCTTGATTGGATGAAGCTTCTTCGTGAAGTGTTGATGATTTCTTTAGCTTGGCTCTCGTCTTCTTGAATAATGCTTCGGGATTGTCAACAAAATTTCCTGGAAGATGTCTTCTATTCATGCATTCCCCTGCATAAGATAAAATAGAAAAATATTGGGGTAAAACTGTATGAGAGAATAGATAAGCTCAATCATATTAGTGATGCGGATGATAACTCGAAATCTTTTATTCTATCCCTGATTAGTAATCAACCTTCCCCGGCAACGGCGCCAAAAATGCTTGTTGGGTATTCTTAACATCATTACTAAAAGTAGACTAAGTTCTAAATCTAGCAACGGTGCCAAAAATGCCAAACCTATCCCTCACACCACTTAAGCCAAGTTGTCATCCCCAGCATGACATGAGAGACGCGGTATTGAAATATGCAATTGCTCTTCTAAATAAATAATGAATGGGATCTGCAAGCGCACAGATTAATACCGATGCAGCATTTTAACCGGGAAGTATTCCAGGTATCGTTATTTATATTTTTACCACTGGGAAGGGATTAGCAATCATCACTATTGATTACAGAATAGAATATGAGATTGAGCATCTATCATTGCATGTATAATTGAGAACATTATATCTAACTCTTCATACAGGGATAAGTGTCACATAAAAGATATATGAAATAATAATAGTGACAAGGATAACTAATCTGATCTAGCCACATAATAAATATGATAAGCACCTCAATTAGATACTCTAAAAAGTCATTAGCATGGTATTAGAACGAACTACAAGAATATTCCCTAAGTTATTCTTAACTATATAGTCTAGCATTATCATAGTTAGTGCAAGCATACTTAGCAATCATTGCGAGACAAGACTACGCCCATGCATAGTGATATTAGCAAGGAATATGAGAAACATAGCAATCACTCCCCTGTAATAATGTTGCTCTGCCAGCCCAATACACGAGAGGGGACTATATAAGAATCAATGAAGCTGTCACTATCACGAACCACCCCACGATCTGGCATATTGGGTACAATCGCAGATAAATACGGTATAAGCACCACGCCTACACAATATCTATCATTTACCCATGGATCCGATGGATAAACGCTATACGATCCTAAGCATGTATATAGATCGTATCTAACTAAGCCAAGTACATAACTATGATAAACTAAGAACAATATAATCTTGAATATAAGCAAGTAGAGCAAAGTCATAAGCAATATACTGAAGTAGAACAAAGTCATATTCATAATATTGAAGAACAAAGATAATTAGAAAGCAATTAGAAGCACAATTAGAGAATTACCAAGAATCCTCCTGACAGATCTGGAAACCAATCGAAGATTGACTCCTTCTAGTTCTAATCCTATGTAGCTATGCTAATCTAGATATCTAATTGATGTGGTGGCTCTAATCTTGATCAGAGGCTTCTTCTCCCTTGATGGAACAATGAATTAGGGTTGAGAGGCTCTCTCCTCCAGGGGCCAGGGGGTCTGGTTTTATAGTCCCTTCAAGTGAATATGGGCCCTTGGATCAAACCGACATAGATTGTATGGTTTAGATTCATCCTTTAGGTCGGTGGAGACTTCCCGCAAAGCAGAGTCCTGTTTGGACTCCAACAGGGGGCGGGCGCCCAGTAGGACAGGGCGGGCGCCCTGTCTCTGGCCCCGTTTCGCCTCCGCTTTGGTCTCGTGGCTTCTGGAGTCTTCTAGATGTAAGATAATTGCGCAGCACGTTAATATCTTTACGTAATCCTGACATGTGGGCCTTTCTTCTGTATTTCCTGATAACCCCTACAGAAATAGACAAACACCAAAACTCGTGGAATTCTGTCAGATAAAACCCTAAGTCTAGATCCTGATTTCATTTGGATCCTTTTCTTTATTTATTTGATAATTAAATTTGATACTTAAGGACCGTCAACAGTTACACGGACGGCTTCACCAGGATACAGCAGTGGCTGGTAGCCTACCTCATCTCGAAGACTCTATTTGACTTGTGGGATCTAATAGTCTCTGAGATCGAGGATACTATTTCAGAGTGCTTCAGGGGATGGCGTTAGTTGCCGTATGCACATTGGATCATCATGATTATTCTCCGTGCTAGGCCAGTATCCCTTCTAGCTCACCTGCAGAGAGAGTTGTCGGACTCAGACACGGTGTTCCCTCACTACGACCCCAGGCAGATGCTGAGAGCACACACCGATCTCAGAGCTCCACCTCCTCCTAGTGCACCACGTGGCCAGGTGCCCCCTCCTTCTCCTAGGGGCACTCGCAGTTCAGGAGCAGTACCAGAGACCGAGGAGGAGCAGGACATAGCTATTGGAGCGTTTGCTGATGCAGAAGCTGAGGAGGAGTTCGACTTTGCTTCGGACAGCTCGGATGATGATTATCGTCTTCCAGTGCCCGACCTTCCTCCGCGGACGCATGATCACGAGGCAGGAGGCTCCTCGAGTGCTTCAGACCCCGCTGTACTTGCCATACTAGAGGGGATGAGAGCCGATCAGCGGCGGGCAGCTGTGGAGCAGGCGAGGAGAGACAGGGACCAGGCTGCCATCAATGCAGCCATGCAGGCTTGGTAGGATGAGCTGCAGCGACAACTTCTAACCTTCCAGGAGTAGCATCTTGCATTCCAAGCTCAGCAGACAGCGATGATGGCCGCTCTTATGGCCGCCTCAGGTATTCAGCTTCCACAGATCCAGCTCTCAGGCACTTCGTCTGTGAGGCCTCCTACCCCAGCACCTCAGAGTCAGTCCCAGCAGCCACTTCAGCTCCCTGCTCAGAGTCAGCCGTTCTCGACGCCACAGCACCAGGTCTCTCAGGGTGCTATCTCGTCTGGCTTTGAGCAGGTGCCGCAGTTCACGCCTCTTCGCTCTGGTTTCACACCTCAGTCAGTGACAGCCTCTCAGCTCGTGTTGGACTCGTCGGCAGGCCAGCACATCAGCTACTCGTACAGTGCTCTGACTAGTGATCCTACGCCTCCACCCCTGCAGGCTCCTGTAGCTTTTACGGTCCCAGTTACCACCACAGAGTGCCTGTCGTCGTCGGTAGCTTCGTTTGAGCCGCTTGCACAGTCTTCTACCGTGCCAGAGACGTCCGCTATAGCGACTGAGTCCGTGCCAGCCTCGTCAGCAGGTCTTGAGCAGCCACCTCAGTCGGTGACAGTTTCAGCGCCCCTAGAGGAGACCCAGACAGCTTTGCCAGCACCTGCAGCTTCAGAGGGTCACTCCACCTCCTCCGCCTCGACGGCCGATGGTTCAGACGATGCAGCTCGTTTTGAGGCCGTGCCGAGGGACTCCACTGCTCCGCCTCCACCTCCGTCTTCTTAGGTTTTGGCGCTTGATGCCAAAGGGGGAGAGAGTTGTGAGTATGAGAGTTAGGGGGAGCTAGAGAGATCTAGAGAGTGTGCTACTCCATCATG
The DNA here is from genome assembly GCF_000003195.3 of Sorghum bicolor. Classification (NCBI taxonomy): domain Eukaryota; kingdom Viridiplantae; phylum Streptophyta; class Magnoliopsida; order Poales; family Poaceae; genus Sorghum; species Sorghum bicolor. Next base: position 31,443,622 of record NC_012874.2, read on the forward strand.
CATCTTGTTTACTTTTATGCATTGCACATGTGTGAGATACTCTATGGTTGTGAGACATGACTTATGCTTATTTGTGATTTCTCTATGTCATGTGTTTGGCTCATATTACCTTTGCTTCCGCGTTTTGCTCCGATGTACTTATGAGCCATTTGTGATTATATCCTGTTGTATACATCTCACTTATTTGGATGCAGGATGTTAGACTTGGTTGATATAAGCATGCCTATCCCCTTTGCTCTTATTGTATCATGCTTATAGAAAGCAAGTCATTTGAAAACCTCATTTCCTTTCATTCTCAAGGTTATTATCATCAATCACCAAAAAGGGGATATTGAAAGAGCATCTAGGCCGCTAGTGATTTCAGTGATTAATGACAATGTTGATTACTATGACTAACGTGTGTTTTGCAGTGGCAAAGTCATTAGTGAGGTCATGGTAATAGGTACTCGATGGACAGGGACGTACATGCCTACTTAATTGTGGAAATCGTTTCGGTTTTCAAAGGATGGATGGACATCGTCAAGACTACACTAGGTCTAAGTGCCATATGGTGAAGAAGGGCACTTAGAGTAGTTTAGGACTTTGTTTTCTTTTTACCGTACTATTAAGAGGGGCTTTGATCTAGTAGCTTGACATAGGCAAGGCTTTAGGTTTAGGTGTGGTGCACACTTGGTAAACCTAGCACTAGGCAGCTCAGAGATAGTCCTTAGATCGAGAGGAACCAACTTCGTTTTGGAGCGATCGCGTTTCGACAAAGTTAGGGTGCCTAAAGAGGCACCGGACGCTGCACCGGACGCTTTGTGAGTGCGTCCGGTGAGGTCCTTAGCCGTTGGAATCGTTTGGTGCTTAGGGTTAGGCACCGGACGCTTGCACCGGACTCACCGTGCAGCGTCCGGTCCCACACCCAAGGAGGTTGCAAACTTCCCTTGAGCACCGGACGCTAGCACCGGACGCACCGGGTAGCGTCCGATTCCATACTCAGGGAGTTTGTAAAACTCCTCGGAGCACCGGACGGTGCCACCGGATGCTAAGAGGTAGCATCCGGTGACCTGTCAGACGCAGGTATAGTTAGCCATTGTGTGTCACCGGACGCTCGGTGCAGAGCGTCCGGTGCAACATTAACAGCGTCCGGTGACCCTGTTTTCAGTGGAAAACTGTTGGCTGACCTTTAGACTTCGTGGGATGTATTTATACTTCTCCACCTCGTCCATGAGAGCACTCTTGCCCATTTGAACTTTAGAGAAACTTGTTTTGGAGCAAGAGGCTAACAAGAGCCTAGAGAGGATTGACATTTGAGTGATTTCTTGAGAGAATCCTTCTCTAGTGAATTCCAAGAGTCAAGTGTGCATCCACCACTCTCTAGAGCTTTGTTTGGGTGAAGTGAGTGTTCTTTGCTTGTTACTCTTGGTGATCGCCATCACCTAGACGGTTCAGTCGTGATTGGAGGCATGAAGACCGCCCGGAGTTCTTATGGGTGGCTCGTGTCAAGCTTGTGAGCGGTTTTGGGCAATTCACCGCGACGGAGTGTCGAAGAATCAGCCCGTACAGAGCACTTGGTCCTTGCACGGACCAAGGGGGAGCAAGACCCTTGCACGGGTGCTCCAACCAGGACTAGTGGAGAGTGGCGACTCTCCGATACCTCGGCAAAACATCGTCGAGCACTTTCTTCCACTACTCCTTTATATTCTGGCATTTACTTTGTGTTTCTACATTCCTAGATTTGCCATGCTAGAATAGGATTGGAACTAGGTTGCAAAACTTTTATCCGGAAGCTCTCTAGTCACACTAGGCACAAGGGGTTGAAATGGAGCTTATAGGTTGCTTAAATTTTTAGAGAAGCCCTATTCACCACCCCTCTTGGGCATCTTGATCCTTTCAGGATGATATGACCATGCCAGTAAGCAAGATGTCACAAGCTCTAAGTCAAGCTACAACCACTTAAGTTTTACCTACACCGACACCATCCCAAGTCATCGATGGACCGGTTACATGTAGTCATGCAAAGAAGCTACAACAAGAGGTCCACACGCTACTTTGCGAGATTCATTTTAACATTAATGAGAATTATATACTACCTATGTCGGTGTTTTTCCCCCGGGGGGTCACACCAACGAGTAAATTTGTATGCGTGTTTCCTTTTCCGGATGGTGATGCAAGAAGACACAGAGATTTATCCTGGTTCGGGCAAGAGAAGGCCCTACGTCCAGCGGGGGGAGAGAGTTTGTATTATCTTGCACCTAAGTGCTTGTACAGGGGCGAATACAAGCGTGGTATGAAGTGTGTAGCTCTACTGCGTGTGTGTGTGTTCTTGTGTTGTGATGTCCCGTTCTTCTATTCCTGAGTCTCTCCTTTTATAGCTCCAAGGAGAGACACAGGGTACATGCATAGATGTTAGAGTAGGGATCGATAGCCGCATGGAGCGCTGACCTACTCGAGGCTTCCGTACGGCATGGCCTCGAGCCGTCCCATCTTGATAGCCCGGTGATGATTACGCGTGCTCCTGTGTTCTGCCCTGCCAGCCGCCTTGTGCTGGTTCTGAGGTCGCATGCTTGTACGGTATGGTGGCGGATCCGGCGGGGTAGCTGTGGTGTAGTCAGTCGACGCCCAACTTGTCCCTAGGAAGGGACCCTGTTCGGTCGAGGGTCGGAAGCCGTGTAATATGCTGGTATCTGGAGCGCTGACCTTGGGCGTCTCGAGGGGGTCCCGATTAGACGTTCCATCCTTGTTTCCTGCGTCCTGACACGCCCTGGGTTGTTCGGTGGGAAGGCTGCAAAAAGTACGATGGGACAGAAGCTTGTTCCCTATCACGCCTTCCGTGACCTGTGTGTTAGGTGGGGAAGCGTCAGGTGCATTTAATGCTCCGGCCCGCGTGCGCGCGTCGGGCGGCGGACAGTGTCCTTGCGCCCGACGCCTCTCGGTTCGCTCGAGCCCGCTTCCCTTTTCGACGGCAGTCGTCGCTCGAGCCCTGACCGATTCGCTCGACGCTATTTCCGTCTTCGAGGCTGCGACCGTCGATGGCGGCGCATACGTAAGATTAGAGCGTCGAAATAAGGGTCTCGACCTTCTTACGGGCAATCTCATAATGCGCATCGCTGAGGGTACCCCTTACCGATACCCTCGACAGTAGCCCCCGAGCCCTCGGAGGAGTTTTTGACTCCTTCGAGGGCTATGTTGTCTAATTCGCAGAAACGCTTTCGACACCAGTGGTGGAAGATTCCGATTGGCTCGTTTTTGCCCGGGGGTTTCGACGTACTCTCGATAGAGCGAGCGTCTTCCATCCCAAATTGAGTTCCTAGTGGGTAGTCCAAGTGAGAACCTGTGCCCCTTTCGAGGGGGTCAGCTGTAGCCCGGAGGCGTCCTCATAAAGCAGGGTCGACGTGGTCGGGGATACCAGTCTCATTCGATAGAGACCGGCGGCTCGATGCCTCCCGTCGGGGGGATTCCTCTCGACTGTCTCGACCCTACCTTGAACATCGCCAGCGAGTCCTCGAGGCGGGCCTCGATCTTCGACCGCTCGCTGGGGATCCCTGACTCTGGCGCTCGAGATCGGCTGTCGAACCCTTTTGGCGGGCCAGCCATCGACCTCTCGAGACTTTTGTGGTTACGTCCCTTGGCTTACGAGGGAAGGAAACGGCCGTGGCGGTTCGCCTTTCTGCCCGTTGGGCGCGCCTTTTTAGGCGGATGACGTTACGACACCGTATCGGCGAGGAATTCGCAGAGTCCGGCCTGTGAGGAGAGAGAGAGGACTGTCAGGCGGCTCATTTATGGGGGGAGTTACCTTACTTCTCGGATCTGTCCGTTGGCGGACAGCTGCCTATAAATACGTCGTCGCGTCACCGCCGTTCCTCTCCCTTCCGCCTTCTCGCTCTTGTTCCTTCGCTGCCTTTGCTTTCTCGCCATCTCACGCGCACACGCCCCCTCGAGCTGTAGCAAACCCACCGTCCCTTTAGCCGAGATGCCTGTAAGACTCGTCGCCGCCGACGACTGGCGCCCGTCGTCGATGACGGAGCGTCGGCTGTTAGAGCTTGAGAAGGAGGGACTGCTGCGCCGCCGCACCTCGCTGTCGTCGCCAGAGTGGATCGCGCCGCCGGCGAGCCACAGGGCGCCTCAGCCGCCCGAGGGCTACGTGGTGTCGTTCGCCAAGTTTCACCGCCACGGTCTGGGCGCGCCTCCAAGCCGCTTCATGCGGGCCCTCTGCTTCCATTATGGGGTGGAGCTCCAGCACTTCTCTCCGAACGCCATCACCGTAGCGGCGGTCTTCGCCGCCGTGTGTGAGGGCTTCCTGGGGATGATGCCGCACTGGGAGCTGTGGCTCCACCTCTACAGGGGCGAGCTGTTTCACGCCTCCACCGGAACCACGGGCGTAAGGAAGCCCGTGCGGGCGGGTTGCCTCAATCTGGTGCAGAAGACGGGGAAGACGGACCGGCCGCGGGAGTACATCCCGGTAGGGTTGTCGACCAACCACGCCGGCTGGGACTCCCAATGGTTCTACCTGCGGAACGACGACAACCTCCTGCCTTCTTACTTGGGCCGTCTGATCTTGGAGCGTCCAGCGGACTGGACGTACGGCGTCGTCCAAGCTCATCAGTCTCGGCTCGACCCTCTCCTCGACGCCCTGAAGAAGCTTCGCCAGGAAGGTTTGACCGCCGCCCTCGTCCTCTCGGCCGTCCATCATCAGAGAGTTCTCCCTCTGATGTCACGACCGTTGAGGATGGACGAGATGGGCCCTGGCGTCCCATCTCGGGACCTCGAGGCATGTCGGATGTCCAACGAGCCTCCGGCGGACGACAAAGTCGCGGCCCGAGTCAGGGCCGCAATTGCCGGTGATTTTCAGCCGGAGCATGTCAACGGCTTCCCCATGAGACCTGACGCAGGCTCGATCGATCTGGTACGCTTTCTTCTTACGCGCATCCCCGATTCTAGGTTTCCTTTCTCCCCTCTCTTTTTTCTAAGTCTACCTTAGTTTTGGCAGGGTCGGATTGATGTCCGGTCCTCGAGGCCTCCGGTAAAGGAGGACGAGGTCGATCGCGACAAACGGCGCCAATCCGCCGAAAAGCTGAAGTCTGCCAAGGACTCCGCAAAGAAGGGGGAGAAGAAGAAGAACCTCGACCGCCAAGTATTAGAGGCGCGTCGAGCCAAATCCAGGCAGAGGGGGGAGCCTGAGGAAGAATCCCCCAATGATGATGATGACGACGACGAGGGTAGCGACGACTCCGAGGGGATGGCGTCGCGCCTCGATCGGATTCTCGAGGGCTCGCCTCGAGGTGACGTCGACGCCCCCCGGACGGAGGCGCCAGAGGAGGGTCCGAGCGGATCTCGTCGTCCCCGGGCCGACGCTCCTTCCGCGCTCAAGGCGGGCCAAGACGCACCGCGCCCTCCCCCGGCGCCCAGGGAGAGCGGTCCGGCTAGGTCCCAGGCGTCGGGGCCGCTAACTCGCGGTCGCGCCGCGGCCTCTGAGAAAGGAGGCACCGGCCGTAGGAGCGCGAGTCCCGGCGTCCGCCAGGCGGGGACCGACGTACCTAAGCCAGTTCCTGCCCTCGAGGGGCCTAGAGCCCCGACGCGGGGTGGCTCGAGGCCCGCTGGTCGGGGTGGCGGAAGGCGAGCCGTTCTCCCCGTGGGGTAAGCCCTTTTGATGTTGCAGTCTTTGTCCCCCCATTCTTTCACCTTTCCTCACATGCCGACTTTTTCTCAGGCTGAAACGGACCCTCGAGCAGGCCCAACCGTCAATGGCCAAGAGGCTCAGAACGGGTGCCGCCTCCACGGAACCAGGTTCGTAGTTAATTCCTGGGTGTCGCGATATTCTTACGTTGGTTATCATAACGTCTGACCCTTACCCTTTGTTTTGTAGGCTCATCCAGCACCCAACCTCCAGCCGGCGTCGAGAGGGCTTTATCTCGTCCCGCGCCTACTCCGCCGCCGCCGACTCATGATGCGGCCCCCCAGACGCGAGCGTCAGAGGGAGCCCCCGAGCCCTCTCGATTGGGGGTCGAGGCGGAACCCATCACCATCAGCGATACGTCTGATGGCAACGAAGCGTCTGGGGGCGCTCGACCTATGGAGGAAGAAGCATCGACCCCCAACGTCGCGGGACGGACTCCCTGGCCTGCAGGCCTTCGAGCTCTCGAGGCGCAAAGGAAGATGGTGGAGGAGGAGGAGCGGGAGCGCGAGGTGACGCAGCCGTCACTGGAGCAGCAGCAGCAGCGACCCCAGCCGGAGGAGCAGCTGCAGCACCAGCAGGAGGAGCAGCAGCAGCAGCTGGGGCAACAACAGCAGCTGGGGGGCCAAGAGGACGAGCCACTCGAGCCCCCGCCTCAAGTTTTGACCGAACCGGCGCCACTGGCGTCGCAAGAGCCCGGCGATCAAGAGGGAAATTTGCCGGTGTACGGACCTCCCACCCCAGCGTGGCTCCTCCCGGGGGCGCCTGCCGCGATCCGGGCAGAGTCGGGGCGAGCGGACGGAGTGGTGGCGCTCGCCTGCATGATGCGCACCCCCACCGACCCCGAGTCCGAGATCAAGAGGACAATCTACGGCATGGACGGGATCGCCCCAGGGTTCCTCCGGGAGCGTCGAGCATGGGAGGACCGCTTTCCCTCTGAGGAGGATGAGATCGGGTCGTCTGGGAGCAAGGACGGTACGTGGAAGACGGTGGACGACGACGGGCGGTTCCCTTGCCTCGCTGACCTGTTCTTGCACCATGGGGGTTCCCTCGAGACCGTCGAGAACTTTCTCCGCGGCGTCAAGGTGTGGGCTGATCGGGAGATGGAGAACTGGTGTCCCGATCGGATTCGTATCCGAGCTTCCAGCGACCCGTCCGAGCCCAATATGTCGAGGAGTGGGAGCATGTCGAGGAGCTCCGCCTTTGGATGAAACACGTGGTGGGGCTCCTATCGGACGTCATCAACAACGGGCTTGGGCCAGCTTATTTTGTAAGTGTTTCTCGAGCTCCAATCTTTGTGGCGCTTTCTGGTTTCTGTGTTCTAATCCGTCTGACCCCTGATTCGCAGGATATGAAAGAGACCTCTCGCATCAAGTCCAGCTTCATACATGCCACGAGGGGCGGATGGGAGCAGCTTCCCCTCCTCAAGGATCAACTCCTCGAGTCGCAGGAAAAGCTGCTTAAAGCTTACAAAGATCTCATAGCACTCGAGGAGGAGAAGAAGGTGAGGGAGGCTGCTTTGGCCGAGGCCCGAGAGGTCTCGAAGAAGGCGGAGGAGGAGGCGATGCAGCTACGGGAGCGGGCTCTCACGGTCGAGGAGGCCGCGTCCAGAGCCCGGGAGGAGGCCCTGTCCCACAAGAGCGTCATCGCGGACCTGGACAAGGAGAAGGGCCTTCTCCAAACCGACCTGGACTCCCTCCGCGATACCTTCCAAAAGATGAAAGTGGCGTTCGTGGACAATGAGGTCGCCAGGGGTGCCGCCGAGGACGCAAAGAAGAAGGCCCTCGAAGACCTCGAGATGGAGCGAGCTCGATCCCGCAGTCTCTCTGACGACGTCGAGCGTCTGAAGGGAGAATTGCTGGAGAAGAGTGGAGCCGTCGCTCAGGCTGGCAGGGTGATCGAAGATCTCCGCGTCGCCAATACTGAGCTGGCGCGTTCCAACAGAGAGATCGAGCGTGCCAACACCAGATTGGTCGGCGAGAACACGGCCCTAGAGGAGAGCATCAAAGGTATGTTTCCTTTGTCGAATTTCCTTTTCGAGGTGTGCTTGAGTTTTTCCTAAAGCTTCTTTGTATTGGTATTTATAGGGCTCAAGGACGAACTCCTGGCCGCCCAAGCCGAGGCTCGCAACGCCAAGGCTCAGCTCGAGGCTGAGGTTGCTTTGAACCGTCGAGTGCGGACGGCGATAAGCGATCTCTCGACCTCTTGGGAGGTCGAGCCTATGGATGAGTCGAGGGAGGACACTCGAGGCGACGCCCTGATCGACCAGTTGTGCTACATAGGCGCAACGCTGCGAGATCAGGTGCGGGATGCCCTCCACATCGGGGTGAAGCGGGCGATGGCGGTTGTCTGCTCGGGCTTCTCCTACGACATGGAGGTGGTGTCCCATGGCTTCGTCACCGATATCTCCAAGACCGACGCGGAGAACGAGGAGAGGCTCCATGCCTTGATCGACGACGCGGAGGCTCCTGGGGAAAGGTTGGCCAAGCTCTTCGAGCCTGAGGTGCTCCCTCCTGAGGCTAGCTCGGGCAGAGGCGAGGGCGGTGAGGATCGTGCCGTTGACTGAGGCCTGCGAGCCTGCTCAGGGCGCCTGAGGCCCCTTGTACGATACTTTATTAATTTTGCTATTACATGATATAGTATCTTTTCGTAATTGTTAACTGCTTATTTGTCTTTCCGCTCGAGGTTCCTTTGTTTCTCTTTATTCCTACGTTTGTATCCCTTGCTCGACCTTTCGTCAGAAACAAACTCGATTTCCGTAGCCCAGGGGCGTGGGAGTTTTCCGGCTCATTATCCCTCGGCCTTTGAGGGGCTCGAGGTGCCTTAGCTACTCGAACCGTGCAAGGTTTACCAAGCAAGAAAAGAAAATTTCTTGGCTTTTTCGACGCTTGGGGAGGGGTCGTCCCTCTGGTAGCCCCCGAGGGGGTGCGGACTATGATGGGTCATGGTCGGCATCCCCTTTTGACGTCGAGACTATAACTCGTAACTACTTTTGGTACAGAAAGAAGCCGCTCGAGGGAAAGACTTTATTTATTCATGCGTTCATTTACAAAGTCTTCGTTCAAAAAGTAGGATCGTAAATCTAGGACTTCTAGGGGTAGAATCGACGTAGCTGTTCGATGTTCCATGCGTTGGTGAAGACTGCCCCCTTTTCGTCCGCCAATTTGTACGTTCCTGGCTTAAGGACCTCGGCCACCACATACGGGCCTTCCCAAGGTGGGGTCAGCTTGTGGCGTCCTTGGTTGCTTTGCCGGCGTCGTAGGACAAGGTCCCCTACGTTGAGGTCCCTCTTGCGCACGTGCTTGTCGTGGTAGCGTCGGAGTCTCTGCTAATATCTAGCAGAGTTGAGGAGGGCCATGTCTCGAGCCTCCTCGAGTTGGTCGACCACGTTTTCCTGAGTCTCTTTGTTCGATTGCTCGTTGTAAGCCTTGAGTCGTGGTGACCCATACTCGAGGTCTGTGGGGAGGATAGCTTCAGAGCCGTAGACCATGAAGAACGGGGTGTATTTTGTGGCCCTGCTTGGCGTTGTCCTAAGGCTCCATAGGACTGAGGAAAGCTCCTCGACCCATTTCTTGCCGAATTTCTTCAATCGATTGTAGATCCTTGGCTTGAGTCCTTGCAGAATCATGCCGTTGGCACGCTCGACCTGGCCGTTAGTTCGAGGGTGGGCTACTGCGGACCAGTTCACACGGATGTGATGCTGATTGCAGAAATCCAAGAACTTTCTGCCAGTGAACTGGGTGCCGTTGTCGGTGATGATGACATTGGGGATCCCAAACCGATGGATGATGTCGGAGAAGAAAAGGACGGCCTGCTCGGAGCGGATGTTGGTGATGGGTCGAGCCTCGATCCATTTGGAGAACTTGTCGATGGCCACCAGCAAATGGGTATACCCTCCTTTCGCCTTTTGTAGAGGTCCTACTAAATCGAGCCCCCATACCGCAAACGGCCAGGTGATGGGGATCATCTGAAGAGCGTGGGCGGACAGATGCGTCTGTTTGGCGTAGAATTGGCACCCATGACACGAGCGTACGAGCTCGATGGCATCCGCCACGGCCGTTGGCCAGTAAAAGCCTTGCCGAAAAGCGTTTCCTACAAGGGTCCGTGGGGCGGCGTGGTGGCCACAAGCCCCCGAGTGCAGGTCATCGAGGAGTTTTCGGCCTTCCTCTACGGTGATGCAACGTTGTAAGACCCCCGTAGGGCTCCATCGATATAGCTCGTTGTCTTCGCCATAGATCACATATGATTTGGCCCGTCGAGCGATACGACGAGCTTCTGTCTTGTCTTCTGGCAACTCACCGCGGATAAGGCAGTCGAGGAACGGTGTGCGCCAATCGAATGGTCGACCCGGTCGTCGTTCTATTTCCATCACCTCTTCCTCCATCAAGAGCGCATCGACAGCATTGGTTGGTTGGGCGATGGTGGTGTCGACGCCAGCCCCTGTGCCTAGGTCGACGGATGGCTCGTGAAGATCCTTTGAGAATGCATCAGGCGGCACCGTGCCTCTGGTAGATGCGATCTTGGCGAGTTCGTCGGCTGCCTCGTTGTAGCGTCGAGCGACATGGACAAGCTCGAGGCCGTGGAACCTGTCTTCGAGTCGACGGACCTCCTTGCAGTACGCTTCCATTTTTGGGTCGTGGCAACTCGAGGTTTTCATTACCTGGTCGATGACGAGTTGGGAGTCGCCTCGGACGTCGAGGCGTCGGACTCCTAACTCGATAGCGATCTTGAGACCGTTGACGAGGGCCTCATATTCTGCGACATTGTTAGATGCGGCAAAATGAATCCTGATTATGTACCTCATGTGGACGCCCAAAGGTGAGATGAACAGTAGGCCGGCCCCGGCCCCAGTTTTCATGAGTGACCCGTCGAAATACATTGTCCACAGCTCCGCCTGGACCTGAGTTGGGGGAAGCTGGGAGTCTGTCCATTCCGCGACGAAGTCTACCAGGGCTTGCGATTTGATGGCCTTTCGAGGCGCGTAAGTGGCCTCCTTGCTCTGGATTATCTCGCCCAAGGGGAAAGAATAGACCACCGTGATAGGATGACCAAGGAAGTAATGTTGCAGTTTGCGGCGGGCAAGGATTACGGCGTAGATCAGCTTCTGGATTTGGGGGTAACGCGCCTTGGTCTCCGAAAGCACCTCGCTGACGAAATAAACTGGCCTTTGGACCGGCAGCGCGTGACCCTCCTCTTGTCTTTCGACCACCACCGCCGCGCTGACGACCTGGGTCGTCGACGCGACGTAGAGGAGTAGCGGCTCCGCAGGTTGAGGTGGAACCAGGACTGGTGCCGAGGTCAGCGTCTTTTTCAGTTTTTCGAGTGCTTCCTCGGCCTCGGGGGTCCAAGAAAAGCGCTCAACCTTCTTTAGGAGTCGATATAACGGTAATGCCTTTTCTCCTAGTCTTGAGATGAAACGGCTCAGAGCCGCCAGGCACCTCGTGACTCTCTGTACACCCTTGACGTCTCGGATCGGCCCCATTCTCGTGATGGCCGAGACTTTCTCGGGGTTGGCCTCGATGCCGCGCTGCGAAACGATATAGCCTAGGAGCATGCCTCGAGGTACACCGAAGACGCACTTCTCGGGATTGAGCTTGATCTGGCTGATGCGTAGACAGCTAAAAGCAATCTCGAGGTCCTGGATCAGGTCTCCTCGTTGCTTTGACTTGACGACAATGTCGTCGACGTAGGCTTCGACCGTCGACCCTATGTGTTTGCCGAAAACGTGGAGCATGCAACGTTGATACGTGGCTCCGGCGTTTCGAAGCCCGAATGGCATGGTCACGTAGCAATACATCCCAAAAGGCGTGATGAAAGAGGTCGCGAGCTGGTCGGACTCCTTCATTTTTATTTGATGGTAACCGGAATATGCATCAAGGAAAGAAAGGGTTTCACATCCCGCGGTAGAATCGACAATCTGATCAATGCGTGGTAATGGAAAGGGAACTTTTGGACATGCTTTATTCAAACTAGTATAATCGACACACATCCTCATTTTCCCATTCTTTTTCTTAACTAATACAGGGTTCGCTAACCAGTCAGGATGATGAACCTCCTTGATGAATCCGGCCGTCAAAAGCTTGTGGACTTCCTCGCCGATGATCTTGCGCTTTTCCTCGTCGAATCGGCGCAACCGCTGCTTCACTGGCTTGGAACCGGCTCGAATCTCCAAGGAGTGCTCGGCGACTTCCCTCGGTATGCCCGGCATGTCCGAGGGACTCCATGCAAACATATCAGCATTTGCACGGAGAAAGTCGACGAGCACGGCTTCCTATTTGGGGTCGAGGTCGGCGCTGATCGTCAGCACCTTTCCGTCGGAGTTGTTGGGGTCGAGCGGGATCTTTTTGGTTCCTTCCGCCGCCTCGAAGCTGCCCGCGTGGCGCTTAGGCTCTGGAGCCTCAGCGGCCAGGGCCTCGAGCTTCGTGATGATCTCGGTGGAGCTCTCGACCGCCTCCCCGTACTCGACGCACTCGACATCGCACTCGTAGGCATGCTCGAAGGAGGAACTGACAGTGATGACGCCTTTGGGGCCAGGCATCTTCAGCTTCAAGTATGTGTAGTTAGGTATGGCCATGAACCTGGCGTAGCCCGGGCGCCCGATGATGGCGTGGTACGTGCCTCGAAACCCAACCACCTCAAAGGTGAGGGTCTCCTTCCTGAAGTTGGCCGCCGTGCCGAAGCAGACCGGTAGGTCGATTCGACCTACTGGCAGTGCCTTTTTCCCTGGCACGACGCCATGGAAACCGCCGGCGCTTGGCTGGAGGCGTCCTCTATCGATGCCGAGGAGATCGAGGGTCTCGAGGTAGATGATGTTGAGGCTGCTGCCACCATCCATCAGCACTTTCGAGAGTCGGGTGTTGACGATGATGGGGTCGACGACGAGCGGGTAGACGCCTGGGGCGACTACCTTGTCAGGGTGGTCTTCTTGGTCGAAAGTGATGGGAGTGCTCGACCAGCTAAGGTATTGGGGCACCGCCATTCTTGCTGCAAAGACTTCGCGACGCTCCCTTTTGCGCTGCCTCGTGGTCAACTGAGTCGAAGGCCCGCCATAGATCATGTAGCAGTTGTGGACGGCGGGGAAGCCGTCGTCATCTTTGTTGTCCTCCTTGCCGCCAGCCTTCTCCTTCTTGGAGTCATCACGCGTATCTTTTTTGAACCCCTGACCGTCGAAATGCTTTCTCAGCATACGACAGTCCTTGAGTTTGTGGTTGGCGCCCCCCTTATGGTAAGGGCACGGCTCCTCCAACATCTTGTCGAAGATCCCTCCCTCCGGAGGGCCTCGCGGCTTCTTTCGATCCATGGCGGCGACGAGGTTGTCACCTGAATCTTCCTGGTGGAACTGCCGCACTTTCTGCTTCTTTTTATTTTTCTTAAGGCCTCGACTGGAAGTCCCATCTTCATCGACAGGCTGCTTGCCTTTTCTTCCCTCTGAGCTGAAGAAGGCGCCGACTGCCTCCTCCCCTGCTGCGTAGTTAGCTACTACGTCCATCAGCTCGTCGACGGTCTGAGGTCGATTGCGACCTAATTCCCGCACCAAATCTCGACTGGTAGTGCCCGAGACAAACGCCAAGATGACGTCGTGGTCAGGGATGTGTGGCAACTCAGTGCGCTGCTTCGAGAAGCGTCGAGCGTACTCCCGAAGAGTCTCTCCTGACTTCTGCATGCATTTGCTGAGGTCCCACGAGTTCCCTGGCCGTATGTAGGTCCCTTTGAAGTTACCCTCGAAGACTCTGACCAGATCAACCCAGTTGTGGATCTGATTGGCAGGGAGTTCCTCGAGCCATCGATGGGCGGTGTCGGAGAGGAAAAGGGGTAGCTGTCTGATGATGGCTCGATCATCCCCTCGAGCGCCACCTAGCTGACAGGCCAGCCTGAAATCGGCCAGCCATAGCTCTGGCTTGGTCTCTCCATTGTACTTGGCGATGCTGGTTGGGGGTCGAAATGGATTAGGCAGGGGCGTGCTGCGAATCGCCCTGCTGAACACCCGCGGGCCCGGTGTCTCGGGGGCCACCCGGTCCTCGTCGCTGTCGTATCTCCCACCGCGATGCGCGCTATAACCACGTTCTTCCGCGTCTCCGTGCCGGCGGCGTCTATTTTCTTTGATGTCGTGCCGCGCGTCGTGTCGACGTTGATTGTCGGCAGGGAGGATGAGAGCGGTCTTTCTACCTCGAGGGGGAGGTTGTTGATGGACTGACACCTCCTCTTCGTTTAGAGGCTGTTCGTCGCGCTTCTCTGTGGCAGCTCCTCGTCGTCGAGACGCCGAACTTTCGGCTTGTTGAACTGCTGCCACCTGGAGCAATGTCTGAACCTCATCTCGAATGCGTCGGGCCTGGGAATTTGACGGCTCTGGCATGTTACGTAGCAGCATCGTCGCTGCCACTACATTCTGGCCTGCTCGAGGGAAACGGCTGACAGGTTGCTCCGCCTCTGCGTCACCGACGATCTGTCGATGTACCTCTCGAGCGCGTCTGCGGATACTTCCGCCCGGCGGGTAGGGCAGGTCTTGTTCGAGGATTTGCTCGAGCAGGACGAGGCGCTCGCGATCTTCGTCGAGCTTCATCTTGAGCTCCCGCAGCTGCGCGAGCTGCGCAGTTCTATCTTCCTGAGGAAGAGGGTCGAGCCGTCCGTCGTTCCCAGGCGTCCTGGGGTCTTCTTGCGCCGCGGGGGCTTGACCACCCGCAGCAGCATCCCGTGTCTCGTCGGTGGTTTCTGCCGCCCCATCGATGTGATAGCATTCCCTCGTAGGGTCATAGCTGTCTGTCTCGGAGTCGGAGTCCGGTTCGGCGGCGTGGAAACACCCACGTCCTTCCTCCAGCAATCGTTGCCTGAGGGAGGTGATCGAGTATCGTCCGGGGCCTAGACGGCGGAGTCCTCGTACTCGGGAAAGGTCCGGCAACTCGGACGCCGGCCGCCGCGCTTCAGAGCTACGTGGGAGGACCATTGGTCTTTCTACGTACGTCTGGGCGTTTGGGCATATCGCCTTGGCGAGCGACGCCGCGGCGTTGTCCAACCCGAACGGCAGTGCCGCCCTTGGAGAGAACAACCCGTGTGGAAGTAGCCTAGCTGCGGTGGGGGAGGGCGCGCGAGACGCGTCTCCCCCCGTCGTCGCGCGGTGCTGAGTCGTCGTGCTTGTTGCTCCGTCACACGGCGTTGCCGACTTGTGGCCCACATCCTGCCTTGCACGAGTTGTTGGTCGTGCTGAAGCAGAGGGGCCGCGGTGGTGCTGCCCGCGCCTCTTCTTAGGCGGGGAGGCATGGTGGTGAGGGCGTCTCGGAGCCTTCAACCGTGCTGGCGTAACGCGGACTCCTCCTGGTCCTTTGACTGAGAGCAAGATCATGTCGTAGCCGGAGCCCGTAGACATGAACTCGAGACTCCCAAACCAAATCACCGTGGAGCGTGGAAGCGGCGAGGCAAGAGTAGCCATCCGGAAAGTGGTGGGAAATCGGTGAAAAACACGCAGGACCCCTACCTGGCGCGCCAACTGTCGGTGTTTTTCCCCCGGGGGGTCACACCAACGAGTAAATTTGTATGCGTGTTTCCTTTTCCGGATGGTGATGCAAGAAGACACAGAGATTTATCCTTGTTCGGGCAAGAGAAGGCCCTACGTCCAGCGGGGGGAGAGAGTTTGTATTATCTTGCACCTAAGTGCTTGTACAGGGGCGAATACAAGCGTGGTATGAAGTGTGTAGCTCTACTGCGTGTGTGTGTGTTCTTGTGTTGTGATGTCCCGTTCTTCTATTCCTGAGTCTCTCCTTTTATAGCTCCAAGGAGAGACACAGGGTACATGCATAGATGTTAGAGTAGGGATCGATAGCCGCATGGAGCGCTGACCTACTCGAGGCTTCCGTACGGCATGGCCTCGAGCCGTCCCATCTTGATAGCCCGGTGATGATTACGCGTGCTCCTGTGTTCTGCCCTGCCAGCCGCCTTGTGCTGGTTCTGAGGTCGCATGCTTGTACGGTATGGTGGCGGATCCGGCGGGGTAGCTGTGGTGTAGTCAGTCGACGCCCAACTTGTCCCTAGGAAGGGACCCTGTTCGGTCGAGGGTCGGACGCCGTGTAATATGCTGGTATCTGGAGCGCTGACCATGGGCGTCTCGAGGGGGTCCCGATTAGACGTTCCATCCTTGTTTCCTGCGTCCTGACACGCCCTGGGTCGTTCGGTGGGAAGGCTGCAAAAAGTACGATGGGACAGAAGCTTGTTCCCTATCACGCCTTCCGTGACCTGTGTGTTAGGTGGGGAAGCGTCAGGTGCATTTAATGCTCCGGCCCGCGTGCGCGCGTCGGGCGGCGGACAGTGTCCTTGCGCCCGACGCCTCTCGGTTCGCTCGAGCCCGCTTCCCTTTTCGACGGCAGTCGTCGCTCGAGCCCTGACCGATTCGCTCGACGCTATTTCCGTCTTCGAGGCTGCGACCGTCGATGGCGGCGCATACGTAAGATTAGAGCGTCGAAATAAGGGTCTCGACCTTCGTACGGGCAATCTCATAATGCGCATCACTGAGGGTACCCCTTACCGATACCCTCGACAACCTAACTGTTCTACCTAGATTGTACTCTGGTATATAGAAGAAGAGAAGCATGAATCGGACCATGAAGAACGGACCAGTGCAAGTTCTAGAAGAAGTCAAAAACGGACAAGTGGAAGTCAAAAACGGACCAGTGCAAAGAAATCTTCATAACTTTTTACTCACAAAAGCTATGAAGGTCCATGTGCACTTGATTGAAAGCTTGACGAGTCTACTTTCCAATGCATCTAGTGGCGACCGATTTGGATACTTCATATTGCCTGCAGACCAGAATTAGTATAGACTGCTCAGAAGGTCAACAGTCTGCCGTGACAGAATGTTGGTACAATTTGCCATGCAAAACTGTACAAATCCACAAAGTTTCATGGTGCATGGCAAACATTGCTAGAAAGTTCTTCGAGTCTAGTTTCACACCCAAGAAATGGTTCGTCATTTGGACTTCCCAATAAAAAGGTATGGTCAGTTTATTGGAAACTGCTCTGGAGACCAACAGTCACACGAAGCCAGTTCGGGAATCCATTCCGAGGGGTCCTTTCACATTGCCTTGCCCCAGAAACTCTATTTCATTTTCATACCTATCTAGGAGGGTTGTTCCTAGTATAAATATCCCCTACCTCTAAGCTATCAAAAACCTTTGATCATTTGATAAACTACTTGATATTGCAGCCGTGATGCTGAGTGTCTTACTCAACCTTTGTTATTCCTTGTTCTTCTTCGACTTGTGAAGTGAATCCTCTGGGTTCCCCTACTTCGTGCTCTACGGCTTCCGTTCGGCTGTGCCGTATTGTGTGGATTAGTTCCGGATTGTGGTTCTGCAGTCGTTCAGAGATCGAGTCAAAGTATTCGTGGTTTCGGTGCCTCTCTCCCCGTCGCTTGGTCGCATCCAACCTTTGTCAGGTATAAAGCTAGTTACCCGCTGTTCGCAGCAAGTTATCCTTGTTCTTTGATCTACTGTCATGAAGATCGGGCCACCCTCGTGCCGATTTATATCGGTACCCTATCAATGGGTCACCTCGGCTCAAAGCCTACAACGAGGAAACAAACATGGAAACTCGAGAAAACTCGGTCGACCAGCTCGAGGAAGCTCGAGACATGGCCCTCCTCAACTCAGCAAGGTACCAGCAGAAGCTTCGACGCTACCACGACAAGCACATGTGCAAAAGGGACATGAACGTAGGTGACCTTGTCCTACGCCGATGACAAAGCACTTAAGGACGCAACAAGCTAACTCCACCCTGGGATGGCCCATATGTGGTGGCCGAAGTCTTGAAGCCAGGGACATACAAGCTCGTGGATGAAAAGGGGCGGTCTTCACTAATGCATGGAACATCAAATAGCTACGTCGCTTTTACCCTTAGAGCTTCGATGCTTTACATTTTCACGCACATCTTGTACTGAGACCCTGTGAACGAATATGTGAATAAACGAGAATACTTTTCCAAGTAGTACACGCTATCACTAGTCAAATCTCGACGATAGAGGAAGTCCCGACTACGACCCATCATAGTCGACACTTCCTCGAGGGCTAGCAGGGGGGACCCCCCCACAGGTTCCTAAAAATCAAACGATTTTTTTTCAAAAGCTCAACGTTATCTCTCCCCTTTTTCCAAGCCCTAAAGAAAACCCCACATGATCGAGTAGTAAAGGCACCTCGAGCCCCTTAAGGGCCGAGAGACGTTGAGCCTGAGAAACCCTACGCCTCCGGGCTATGGTAACTCTACTCACTTCCTCACCCTCAAGGCAATCGAAATCGCCCCAATGAAAGATCAGTCGAGGAACATAAACTTAGGCAGCAAAAGAAATAAAAGAAACTCAGACATAAAAATAACAGATGTATAGGGTGTTGATATTTGGTAACGCAATTAGAAAATAATCCGCAAGCGCACGGATATCGGTGAGCATTTCACCCGGGAGGTTATCCAGAGTTATCGTATTTATATTTTTACCACTGGGAGAAAGAGTGCATCTGACTAACCAAATCTATTGCTAGTATCCCTTTAGGCTACAAAGAGTGTCTCTCGATGTGAGTGATGTATAGAGAAGACTGCAACCGTAGTCTCGCTCTAACCTTGGTAAGGATGATCTACTGTTCTATTGGGGAGGCTCACGGAATCTAGACACCACAAAAGATGTTCGACCTGCACCTATAAACCCTACCCGTCCCGCTAACAAGATATGGGATACAAAGGTAACTCGGAAATGTCACGTTCCTCGCTACTACCACGGTCCAGCTAGTCAGGGGATATCTATGAGTACCCTAGCCTAAACACCACGTTTACGCCAGCAAGAGATTACTCTAATACTCAACCGGAAGAGGATTAAAGTAAACTCATAAACCAAAGAACAATAAAACAAGAACTTACTAGAATTAGAAGTCGAATTACTGAAGAATCTTAGAAGCAAGCCTCGGGTTAGGAGACTTGATCCCGTAGGTACAACTCGGAGTAGACACCGACAGGCCGGCCTTCCTCCGATCCACACCTCCACTCTATCTCTCTCAATCTAGTAGAAACTAGAAGATCTATTTCTACTTTACATTGGTTGCTAAGCCTAAAAAGAAATATTATTTAGAGAAGATGTTTTCCTTCGAGGGCACCCCTCAATCTCTATGATAATTTCTTGTCTTCTCCAGGGGCCAGGGGGGTCTCCTTATATAGTCGTCCCCTTCTATGCGTTTTTGGGTCGGTAGGCGAGGTGGTACTACGTTATTCTGAATCCAATAGGTCGGTGGAGATCTCCCGAGAGAAAGAGTCCTGATTGGGCTCAACAGGTGGGCGGGCGCCCAAGGAAACTGGGCGGGCGCCCAGGTCCTGGTCCCGTTTCGCCTCCGCTTCGGTCTTGTGCCTTCTGGAGTCTTCTAGATGGTAGAAAATTGCGCGGTGCGTTGATATCTCTATGTAATCCTGACATGTGGGCCTTTCTTCCTTATTTCCTGATAACCCCCTGCAGAAATAGACAAACACCAAAACTCGTAGAGTTCTGTCAGATAAAACCCTAAGTCTAGATGTTGATTTCATTTGGATCCTTTTCTTTATTTATTTGATAATTAAATTTGATACTTAAGGACCGTCAACAAACTCCCCCAAGCTTACTTCTTGCTCGTCCCTGAGCAAGGATGAACTCAAGAGTTTATGTAGTGGTTTCATGCCTTAAAAGTACACACGCATTCAAGCAAGATCTCATCTCTAAGTTAGAATAAACTGTTAAGACTTAAAACTTACTCATTTTATCTTTCACCATGGGGCTTGTAACCGTCACTTGTGTCTTGAGCAGTTAAAAGATAGAACGGTCAATTCAAGCGCCATGTCTCTTATTCGTGATCAGCTATAGCTCTGGGGTTTTTGCAGATTTTCAAATAAAACTCAGAGATTCCTTATATGACTCTCTCAGATCTCTCTTTTGTGGTATTTCTGGATCCTTACCAAGGCAGTAATGGTATATGCCTTCTCTCCAAGTATGTGGTATTTTTGGTATAATGCATAGTGATATTGCCTTCTCTCTCACCCTACTCTAATAAGGTTCTGATATCTAGAGCTCATAGGTGGGAGACAGCTAATATATACTTACAAGACATTTATTGCATAGTCAAACCATGGATCCAGAGAAACAAGTTAATAAGTCAAATCAAGATGTGCATGTGTGGCAAATGAATGGCGTATGGTGATGATGGTGATAATAGTGGTGAAAGTCTAATTCTACTTTTGCTCTTTTGAGGGGATACATACCTTTCTTGCACTTTGAAGCTTTTTGAGGATAATGAGATGCTCTATATTTTCTTTTTCTTTCCTCTCAGGTGGGTATCTTGTACCCCTAATTCTACTGTCGGACACTTGTCCATTTTTACCTCTCGTCTCACTTTTTTCTTTTTCTTCGAGGTTCCGGGCACTTGGCCCTTTTTATTTCCTCGTATTTTTTTTCTTCTCTCTTTATTTTTCTTTCTTTTTTTTAGAGCACTCATCTCCTAAAATAATGTAGCAAGTGGTAGTAACCAAAATAACTGGAGCATTTATTTCACAGGGAATAACAGGGATTGGAAAATGTTTTTGGCTATTCTCTCTCGGATTAGGAGTAGAATAATTTCGGGTGAATGTGGAGATGGAAATGAGTGGATATATGGGGATGGTACTTCCGGAGTAGAAGTAGCATGTATGAGTGAATGTGCAAGTGAATCTTGATTTAACCACATGACAAGCTCCTAAGGGTCTACATAGCTTGACCACACTCAATGCTCATAAGCAGTAAAAAGTAAATGTGTGGATCAAAGTCTAACAAGCATGTATATATGGCTGTGGTAGGATTTTAAGCTCTCATCATACAGGAACTCATCATGTGTTATTTTAAAGATTTTCAAAGATAAAATTCTCCAGAATTCTAGCATCTCTAGGAACAGATAAACAGCAGCTCAACCTTCCCATATCATATCCGTTAACAACTTAGACTTTAGATCAAGTACTCTTCCCACAAGTTCAGGTTTAGAGCAAATCTTACTTCATAACAGTCATGCCTAAACTTGAGAGAGATTTCAATTTTAAGAACTAGTCATGGCAGAGCAACTATTCATCATTTCCATGTGAGAGTTTATCATGAGTGTTCATAGCAAACTTTATTTATTTATTTATTTAGCAAACTAAGCAAAGATATATATATATAAAAGCATAAAATTTTTATTTGGGTTTTCATGATTATGCATCTTTTATCATTTGAGTAAAGTATAAACGCGAGTAGGAATACTTAGCTGGATAAATGGGGGTGCTCTCCCCCAAGCTGGATTTTGACGTAATTTCTTCTGATGTAGCTAGCAGGTGATGGAGGTGTATTTAAAAGTCGGCAGCACCCTGACAGCGATTAGGATGTCCTCCATCTACTAGTCTTCTTTGATCCTTGAATTCTGTGGAGCTCAAATAGACAACAAAGCTTTGTGGAACTGGTTAAGTGTTAGCATAAATATCTAGCCTTTATCATGTTGAGCCTCCTCAATAAATATTACTTATTTAGCAGGATCATGCACTTATTATTTTTATATTTTTATTGTAAGATGAAAATTTATTTATTTTATTTTTATGCCACCACAGTGAATGTACTTATGGGTTTTATGCCATGAGCATACTCACATGGGGCTTACTATTTTTTTTAACATTTTTATTTTCTTTTCAAGATAGCATGAACCTGATTAACTAAGCAAACTATAATTGAATAATTGAAAGGAAAAGGATAACTACCAAGTTTACCTCTTGGCAAGGCGTTCGGTGTTTTTAAGTCCTCCGAACGGGACTCTCCGTTTTCTCAGTCGTTCTGGGATTCCTGGATGGCGTAGTCGGTAATTCCGGTGGCGCCTCATCTTCGTGTATAACTATCTTCTCTTTCTGACTCGGTGCTACGGTCTCCTCAGGACAGTTCTATTCAAGCTGTATGTCTTCAAACCTTATCACTTCTCCTTCATAGCCTGCCCATCCGTCCTTGATGATTTGCCTCCTCTGGTTGCGGTTCCGTCGTCTTCTTCTTGTCCTGACCTGCTTAGAGTCTTCAACTATATAGTTAAGGTCAGTAAAATAGCGGCATACCTTCTTAGAGGAGAAGTGTATATGGACTTCTCCGATTCCAATATAGATGATGGCTTTGATAGTGTTGAGGAACGGTCTTCCAAGGATGGTGGGTGGATCACACTCGTCTTCTCCCATGTCAATGACCTGAAAATCGTCTGGAGCTGAATGTATGTTGGTTGTAGGGGCATGATTCCATGCAGGAGCTGATAAGTGACTGCGGCCATTATGTTGTCGTTAGATCCGGTGTCGTAGAGTGTCTTCTGAAAAGAGTATCCATTGATTGTGCACTCGATGCTTGGAACACCAGGGTCGTCCTTCTTGATCAGGAAAGGCGACTTGAGTCGACGATCTTGACCTCCTTGAGCTGCAGTGACCATCTTAGCTGACTCGGTCCACATTTGCTTGTTCCTATTCCTCCTGTTGGTCCTCTTTCTTGGTTCATGTCGGGATTGCTCTGAAGCTTGTGTAGTCTTGTTCTTGAAGGAAAGTCTCCTTCTTCCCCTTGATGTAGAGACTGATCTTGGTAGCATTAGCGTAGATGACTGCTCTGGTGTTTAGGAATGGCCTCCCTAAGATGATGGGTGCCCTCTCCTCACTACCTGTCTCTATCACCACGAAGTTTGCTGGAGCGTACAAGGTACCAACTCGGACACAGAGGTTCTTCAATATTTCCTTTGGAAAACTAAGTGTCCGATCTCCATTGTGTTTTGTGCTTGTAGATCCCGGTTCTTCACTTGGTGGAATCTAGGAGTTGTAAAACTCCTCCATGTTTTGTTTGAAGTGTACCTGTTCATAGAGACAAGGCAGAGATCAAGTGCATGGGCCCTGTTGGTGGAAAACACCAACATAACCAAAAGTGTATTTGTTCTTCTCTAACCTTAAGCATAGTGAGCAAGACAAAGTTGATGGATCATGAGTGTAGCATTTAAAACATTTGTTAGATCAGATGGCTCAACCTAATGGAAAGATAATCTATCTATATTTATGTTTTGTTTATATCTTCCAAAGATTGAATGTGCAACATTTTAGCTTATATGATTAGGAGTGTGGGATCACGAAGGTAGTACTAAGAACAAAGATTAAAGGACTAATCATGTTGAATTAATTGGGTTGGTTAATTTGGAGTTATAAATCATACATGTTTGTCTCTTTATTTATGTGAATGCTAGAACCAAGGAGAAGCTTATAAAAGTGATAGTCAAGTACCTTAAAATGTTACCTTACTTGAAGAGTGACGGTACAGTATTACCTCGTGGAAGCTTTCCTTTCTTAGCGGTTGTGCATCGTGTTTGTGGCACCCTCCATGAATCATCTCTTATGAGCTACGTCTTTCTTGTGCAAATTGTTTAAACTTCATGTGTCACTTTCTTCATCTCAAATGTGAGTTTATCTCAGGACTTCCCAGGTTGATATTGAAAGTTTTCCTACAGGGGTTAGTCCCACAAAATATACCAATATCTACTCAAGCAGTTTTTAGTTCAGTAACCAAACTAGACTCCATGTCTAATCAGATTAAGGAAGGCTGTTTAACCTAAGCACCACGCTTAATTTAAATGCCATTGGAAGTGTGTCCAGTACTTCCAAACTAACACTTACTTGAATAAACAAAGGTAGCATGATGGCTTTTATAGAGATCTACTCAAGTGGAGATGAAGTAGTGTGATTAGTATTTAACAAATTGAGCATGTCTCAAAGGTAAGGACAACCAACATAGCAGCATGACAAAGGATGTTTTATGTAAAGTACTCCCCCAAGCTTGAATTTTACAAAATTCAAGATTGGATGAATTTAATTTAATGTTGCATGATGATTGGTTGGGCATACCTTGCGCTTGTCATTCATCCGATCTTCTTGCTCCAATCCTGGAAAGGTTAGTGGCAAGAATACCCGAAGGAATATTTCTATAATTATCTTTATATTCTCAATACACCAGGCAATGTTGCAAATAATTAGAAGTTCATGTTACAATCTGATAAGTGCTTGTTTTAGGACACTAAGCTTGTCCTTGGGAAACCATCAATTTATGTCGGCGAAGTGGTTTCCCTTCCCACGCTGACCTATATCAAGATCAACTCAACGAGATCTGCAATATTTATTATAGACATATGCATCGACAACCGCCCTTTTAAAGTTTTTATAAATAGAAAGGAAGAGGGGGTTGGAGATCTCAAATGTGGTGATGATGGAGAGACCGATTGATTGGGGAGATGTTTTATATGAGCAAGGACTTGGTAAGGTATTTATGAAATAACTTCCATGCTCACTGTTGTTTCTCTCATTCTCAAACTCCAAGGATGATTCTTCATGAATGCTTAAAATTCCTCTAGGATTGTCTCTCAAGTTTGTTTTATCTATCCATTTAATGGTGATAGCACATGGATTTTTAATGCCCTCTAGCCATTGATGTTGCTCTTCTCGATCCTCCTTGTGGTCTTGATGCCTCTTATGCATGGGATGTCTAGAGAGATTCATAGGATTATCGGGAGGTTCAAGAGAAAGAGCATAGTAGAAATTATTAAGCTCAAGGATGGGTTGGATAGCCGAATCATGGGATTGAAATGTTGGGAAATTGGCTATTGAAACTTCCTTTCCTCATCTGGGAGATGATTCCTTCTCTATCTCTAAGATTATTCTATGGAGACAAGTACAATAAGGATGTCCACGAATGAAGACATACCTTCCTTTACTAATAGATAAAGAAAGAAGGACTCTACCAAAGGTTATATGATTAAGACCAATGTGAAAATATTTAGGAAAAACATGGTCTTGTAGGGCTAGGTCTAAACCAAAATTTATAGAAAGATTAACAGATTCCCTAGGTGTAGCTAAAAGTGCATTATCTTCTTGATTAAAAGATAGGACCTCAGCTATAGAAAAGGGTTGGTTTTGACCTATTGCAATCAACTCCGGACACAGATCATAATTAGGGGCAGGACATGTTGACTCCCATGGTCTATGGCTGGTCTCCGAAGGTGCAAAGAATTTAATAATAAGTATGGAATTTGAGTTATCAATAAAGATAAAAACAAAAAGATAAAAGAATAAAAGTATAAAAGTATAATACAAGATAATAGCAAGACTCAAAGTTATCTCAGCAAACCGTCTTTCTCCCCGGCAACGGCGCCAGAAATGCTTGTTGATATTTGGTAACGCAATTAGAAAATGATCCGCAAGCGCACGGATATCGGTGAGCGTTTCACCCAGGAGGTTATCCAGAGTTATCGTATTTATATTTTTACCACTGGGCGAAAGAGTGCATCTGACTAACCAAATCTATTGCTAGTATCCCTTTAGGCTACAAAGAATGTCTCTCGATGTGAGTGATGTATAGAGAAGACTGCAACCGTAGTCTCGTTCTAACCTTGGTAAGGATGATCTACTGTTCTATTGGGGAGGCTCACGGAATCTAGACACCACAAAGGATGTTCGACCCGCACCTATAAACCCTACCCGTCCTGCTAACAAGACATGGGATGCAAAGGTAACTCGGAAATGTCACGTTCCTCGCTACTACCACAGTTCAGCTAGTCAGGGGATATCTATGAGTACCCTAGCCTAAACACCACGTTTACGCCAGCAAGTGATTACTCTAATACTCAACCGGAAGAGGATTAAAGTAAAGTCATAAACCAAAGAACAATAAAACAAGAACTCACTAGAATTAGAAGTCGAATTACTGAAGAATCTTAGAAGCAAGCCTCAGGTTAGGAGACTTGATCCCGTAGGTACAACTCGGAGTAGACACCGACAGGCCGGCCTTCCTCCGATCCACACCTCCACTCTATCTCTCTCAATCTAGTAGAAACTAGAAGATCTATTTCTACTTTACATTGGTTGCTAAGCCTAAAAAGAAATATTTCTACTTTACATTGGTTGCTAATTCCTTTGAGGGCACCCCTCAATCTCATGATAATTTCTATGCGTTTTTGGGTCGGTAGGCGAGGTGGTACTACGTTATTCTGAATCCAATAGGTCGGTGGAGATCTCCTGAGAGAAAGAGTCCTGATTGGGCTCAACAGGTGGGCGGGCGCCCAAGGAAACTGGGCGGGCGCCCAGGTCCTGGCCCCGTTTCGCCTCCGCTTCGGTCTCATGGCTTCTGGAGTCTTCTAGATGGTAGAAAATTGCGCGGTGCGTTGATATCTCTATGTAATCCTAACATGTGGGCCTTTCTTCCTTATTTCCTGATAACCCCCTGCAGAAATAGACAAACACCAAAACTCGTGGAATTCTGTCATATAAAACCCTAAGTCTAGATGTTGATTTCATTTGGATCCTTTTCTTTGTTTATTTGATAATTAAATTTGATACTTAAGGACCGTCAACATAGGGAAACCATGAATCTTAAGGCGACTCAAGCCACAACATTCAGTTAAGACAAGTGCTAAATATTTTACAATGGGTCTAAATACCCAGAATAGGCTCGCAAGGCCTTAGTCCGCATCTAGGCCTTCACCACCGTCTTCCGCGCGTAGGCTAGTCTCAGGAGAGAGTACCTCTAGCTCGAACAGCTTCGCCAGCCTTTCCCCAGGGACCTCTGCGTCGTCGATCAAGGCATGGAGCCTCTCCTCGTTCTCGGCGAAGGTCTTGGAAATGTCGGTGACGAATGTAACACCCCAGGTGTTTGTCTTGAGTTTCGGCACTTACATTTCATGAGCATAAGCATCATTTGTTCATATATGATAGTATGAAACATACTTTGATGTTGTGACAAGTGAATGCTTAATGATCCTACATAATAAAGCTTGTGGTTGCTGATGGTGCTTCTTTCATGTGTATCATCTCCATCTCTACCTAGGTTGATCACACAAAAAGTTTCGTGAAGTTTGGTTTCAAAAGGTCAAATGAAAGGATAAGTTACATGATTGTTGAAATGACCTTATTAAGTGAACGGAACCTTGGGATACTAAAATAACCTTGCAATCTTGACCAAGTGACTCTAGATGAACTCTACAACAAAGGTCATGAAGGGTTCATGTTAAGCTTGTGCCAAGAAAATGCTTCAATTGCTCTAAAACCCTAGTTTGAGCTTTATCAAGTTGCTACTTTGACCAAAGTAAAAGTTTGACTTTGGTACCAGTTATGAGGTTTGACCTTAAATAAAAGTTGTAGTTTTGCTTCTGTAGAACAAACTTGCTTTAAAGTTCAAGAGCTAGTTTGGTACCTATCCTAGTCAAATTAAGCTCACAAGATTCAAATGCAGTGCTGTTATGGATCTCAGAAATTTGGCCAAGTCATCTGTGTTTCAGTTTCGGGTGTTCTAATTGGGAGCTTTGTAGGTTCCTAACCAAGCTGAAACAGTCTTTGAGCCTTTAACAAAAGTTGTAGCTCAGTTTATATTTTACAAACTTTGTTTAAGGCCTCATATCTGAATCATCATCTATGCATGTCAAATAATGGCCACAAGATTGAATCTGCTATAGTTTCTAGCACTTAGAATTTCTAAGTCTGGGATTGCACTTCATCGCGTTGGCATTCCGCGTTCTCCAAATTTTGTCAAACAACTTGAGTTGATCACTTAATAAAAGTTGGAGTATATATTGTGGCCAAGAGCATACCAAAATATGACACCAGTTGGATTTCGTTTTGGTCATCAATTTTGAATTTTGCTAATCTTTATCAATTCATTGACACTCAAGGGTTGGCATCATGTTATCTCTTAATCTGTTACTCTAATAGCTTTGAACTCTTAATCAAAGTTGGAGAACAGAACGAGTTGAGCAAACTTCATTTTCGGCCCATGTCCAAATTCAGCACGTAGCTGGCCCAAAATCACGCTCCACCGCTCCCACACCGTCACCCGCCACGTGCTCGACGAAAGGCTTCAATGAGTGACACCTACTCTGGACGTGGCAACCATGCACAGAGTATCTCCTCCATTGCTGCCACCTCCACGTTGCTCTCTGCCTCTCCCATGCCCCAAATGTGGATGGCAGACCGTCCTCTATCTCCCCCAGTCGTCCTCTCTCGCTCTCGTCGCCCTTGCTTGTCTAGTTCCTCGCCATGGCCATCCATGTCCATGGATGGTCGAGCACAGAGCTGCTGCTGCTGCAGCAGCTGTGCTGCTGCCCTGCTTATACTCGCCTCTCTCAGAAGCCTTCAGCAGTGTCGCCGAGCTCTACTCCCTCCTCTATATGCGCCGGTGCTCTCCTTGCCTCCAGTGTAGCCTTGACCAGTCCGGAGCCCGACCTCCATCCTTCTCTGTTCGGTAAGCAGAAAACAGAGGACCTGTGGTTAGAATAAGAAACAACTCAGGGTTCCAGATGCGAAGCCAAGACTCATATGAACAGTGTTTCTGGGTTATAGCGTGAGTCATGGAAAATCCAGGGTTCCCGGTGCAAGATCTGTTTTCCTTTTTCTTTTGTTTTAGCAGATTTCATGGATGATCTTTGAAAATGCATAGTAATTCGTAGAAATTCGGAAAATAGCAAATGTGGACTTTTTGGAATCCTTATGAAATTCTCTATGCAGTAGATCTATATTATTGCATGTTTTAGTTTGAAGTTTTAACGGTAAAAATAGATTTGTGCAGTTCGATTTTAATTGCTTGCTATATTTGTCTTTTTCATAACCACTGTATATTGCTCAAATAAATGTGAAAATGTTGTGACAAGCTTTTCATATTATATTTGATATCTGGTAAAAGTTTGATGAATTTAGGCATGACAGATTAGGAGTTATAAAAATAACAAATGATCTGTGTTGCTTTGCTGCTATTCTGAGTGGATCTGCATGTTTATATTGTTTGGCTCAGTTAGGTTGTGAATCATGCCTGGATGAAAATATATGAGTTGTAGTACTTTTCATAAGCTTTCCAAAACGATAAATAGCACAATTTTTGGTCGAGCATATATTTATTTATAGTAGTTTCAATTATTGTTCCAGTTTCTGTCTAAACCCAGACTGGATTGCATTGTTTGTAATGTAAGACCTTGTTAGTGGTAGGTTTAGCTCTAGATGTTTATAACAAAGTTGTTCACAATTTCGTAAGCTTTCTAGAAAGTACACAACCATAAATTATGGACATGTGAAACTCATGTTATGGCTGTTTAATGTGGCATGATAGATTCTGTCCATGTTTTGAACAGAGATGTCTTCATGGGGCTTGATAAATGGTTTATAATTATAAATAAAAATGTAAAAATAGAAAATTTTGTTCCAGTACAATTCTATGATATTTGTGTATCATGTTTATATATGATATGGTCATGCGTTTGAAGAAAATATGGTTTGTGCATTTATCTTGCTCTCACATGGTTAATTGCAATAGTAATTTGTCTTTTTTTATAGATGTTGCTATGTTTATTCAAATGCATTGAAATTTATATAGTAGACTATGAATAGCATGTAGAAGCTACTGTAATGTTTGTAGAATTTACTGTGCATGTTTGGTATATGTTCTTTAATTCACCTTGTTATCCAAATAAATTAAGAAATGCATTAAATAAATTTATTTGGTAATGACCACTATGTTTTCTAGTGTTCTTTAGATATGTGCAAACTGTTGGTAACAATGGTTTTGTTAAAATGCATGTTTGAAACATAAGTTAATAATTAATTGTTTGCAATTATTGTTTCTGGACAGTTTGTGGAACTGTTTGGATTACAATATGTAAATGATGTTTTCTGGGAATCTTGTTTATAGAAAAATTGTAGAAAATTCAGTTATCTACATGCTGTTAAAATTTGGTAGTATTTGGCCTTGTGGTTTGTGAGTTATGTCTGTTCAAAATTGGATTTCAGAAATGGTTGCTCTCTGTCTTGTTAGGACCTGATTCTGTAATCCAAATATTTTGACCTGCCAAACTTATGAATCATGCTTTGATGTCTAAAGATGAAATATAGATAATTTATTAAGCTTTGGAGAATGTCTTCTTGCATGTCTTTTGGAGTTGTGTAACTCCAGTTATGTTTGCTTGAAGTGCCTATCAGTTTTCTGTCTTTATTTGTACCCTACTGTTTGGGGACAACATGAGCTGTTTTAATTGTGCAACTAATTCCATAGTATAAATTATGTTTGCTTTGAAACTTGTCTATACAAAAGTTGTATATAACTCTTTCATATAGCTTGTGTTAGAGTTTCATATCATTTGGACAAATGGTTTCTGAGTTATAAGGGTATTAAGTTTATCTGTCAAAATGCTTGTTCTCTGGTATTCCTGGACCAGATTCTATAAATATGCATGTTTGACTTAGTTAACTTACTAATCATGCTAAGATGATTAAATATGAATTGTATACAATTTTATAAGCTTTCCATAATGTCTTGTTGCATGAATTTTGGATCTGTAGAACTCTGGTTATGATTTATTTACTCAACTGTGCATGTATGTCCAGAATTGCTAAAAATGCATTAATGCTTGATTAACTTACATTGTGTGTGGTTTTAAGTGACTCATGTCTTGGTGGTGTTAATTAGTGTTATGTGATCCTATGAAACATGTGTTCATGCACTTGCATCTTGCATGTCATTTAGGTACGCTAGATGAACCACGTGAAGGGCATGACGGTGGACCTATCGGGATGATGGGAGGACTAAACAAGTGTTGTGAACTTGGATGCCGTCAAGACGGAGCAAGCTAACTAATCTGACTCGTTGTCACATTCCAGGCAAGCCCCGGAGCATTATAAGCCTCCTACTTTTTAAAAGTGAATGAGTATATATGTGTTGTATATGTATTGTTGCATTAAGTATAGGAGTTGGATGAAACCCTTGCTGCATATATATACCCTTCCTTGTCTAGTATATATATAACCTGAATCCTAATTAGACAGGATCACGTCTATGCTTAGCCATGCTTAGCTCGGTAGAAGACAGGTGATTTCCTGTCACCTGCGACATATAGGTGGATTCCAGATCACGGTTGGCTATATTTGCTATCGTGGAAAAGAACCATGTGTTAATAATATGAAAGGAGACCGGGCGGGATGATGATAGTGACGCAACAAGGCATGGAGGTCTTGGGTGTGGATCTATCCCCGTCTGTGTCGATTAAGGACCGATCGTTGTACGTCCTCTTGTCATGTTGAACGCATGGCTAACACTTAGTTGGACGGATAAGTCGTTCCGACCGCGAAGCCTAGTAGTATGACTCAGGCCGGAAGACCTTCAAGTATAAAGTGCGCACTACCGGAGGAAGTGCGGTGTGCGGTGGACCATTGGCGTAAGTCCAAAGGCAGGTGAGTTAAAATTCCTGACCTTCCTAGCAGAGTGGTAGCCCTGGGAGTGCGGCGCTGTTCGGAACCGCGATTCCTGAGTCGTACCAAAGGTGACCCGTTGGCTCTCCGACGGGGGATGCTTGGGTGAGTGCTAGGAATACCCCTCCAGCTGGATAGGAATTGATTCGAATCGCCGTCTCTCCCGGATAGTGAGAACTTGACAGAGCAGCGGCAAACGTAGCATTCACTAAATAACTTAATGGTTTTATGATGATGATGATGATGATCACAGCCTTGATAAACCTGATATGGTTATTATTGATTGATATTAATCTAGTGATTGCTATAGTACAGGTGCTAATCTAGTTGATAGGTTAAGGAGAATTAAATGGATGCTAAATAAGAATGGTTTAACTATTTACACTTAAGCTTTTTATGCAAAATGTTGTCCAACATGCTCGACTTATATAACAGCCTTGCGTACTCCTTGGTGTCATTTATTTCTGGTTTATGACGGGTAAGTCTAGCTGAGTACATTCTCGTACTCAGGGTTTATTCCCACTTGTTGCAGGTTGTGATGTATCATAGCTACTGCAAGATTTGGATGACTCCTGCTTTAGGGAAGGAGTAAGGTCATGGGCATGATCCTTCCTACTTACCTCATCTATGATGCTTTTGTTGGAATGGACCATGGTACTGGCATGTATTTGAAATAAAAGTGATATTAATTTCAAATTACTTTGCTTCTGCTATTTGTAAACTTGAGTTGTAATAACCTTATCGAACTCCGATGTATTTGAACTACTTGCGAAATGTATGTAACGTGTGACTTGTTATGCTGAATCACTACGATCTTGGGTTGTATGTTGGTTGGTTTGAAATCCCTCGTGATTTTGTTGGACTACCAGAGTTATATGGGCTCAAGTATGATAAATTGATCACTTCGGTGATTGTTTTTGTACTTGTGCTCTTATATTTTGGACGGTTCCGTGACAGCTGGTATCGGAGCAAGGTTCAACAGTAAACATGTCACATGTGTATTTGAAACAAAGCTTTTCCTTATAAAAATCAGTTTTGACAACTTATAGCTATATATAGGTGTGTTCAAATCTAAACTTTTAATCTAAGTATGCCAGTGGTCATTTCTCTATGCCCAACTAAGGACCTTTAGGTGGCTTAGTTAAGTACTAACTATGGGGGGATTTACTTACTGCAATTTTTATTTCGTCGTCCATACGGCGTGCTATTGTATGGATGCCATTCACTTGAGTGGTAATGTATGGATCAATTTACATCTACGCCCAGGCCAAGGTATGTATGTATGATGACCGCACTATGCTACCCTGTGGTCAAATGGTAGAGGTAGCCCTCATATATGAATTAGCCATATATGTTGATAGATTCAAATTTTGCAACATTGCAACTACGCTCAGGTAAGTGTGAGTTGTGAGAGAATGATCGTCCAACCGTCGGTCTAGGGGAGAGCTAGTTTTGGTTACTGGAATATTTACATGTTACACACATGTATATATGAAGGTACTTAATTGTGGGTTAGTGGTACGGCCATATATACATGTCTCTATGTATGTGTAGCCGTATTTCATTTTGGATAGTTTGATGCTGAAATATATATATTGGGATATATATATATGGAAGCATCTAGCTTTCAACCTAGAATCCAGTATTTCATTTAATGCACTTAAATCATTGTTGGGTTGGGCTGAAATGAAATTCTCTGCAGGTACGCTGACCACGAATGCGTAGATTGTTTGTAGTTAACGACTAGCTTTATGTCGAGAGTGTGCGTATTATGCCACCGATATAGAACGTGATTACCACCTTAGGCTGGTAATTTTGTGAGGACGAATAGGACGAAGCATGCATCATCATGATTGATTGTCCTGTGCATAGCTTTTCTCTTGTCACCCTTGTTCTAACAATAAGTAACTTGTGAATTAATATGATGTGACTTTGCTTGTGTAAAGTTAGATAAAATGCCTTGCACTATGTTGCTTGAGTAGCTATGCTTGATGTTAGGTTCTTCCTTTCTAGTTACCTACATAGTAGTTCTTTTTATGTGTGGTTGCCTTGCTTTCTAGGTGTGGTTGCAGCACAAGTTGTCTAACCTCTTGTCCTCAGTGAGTCCATGAGTTTTCATCCAGCCTTATCATTGTGCTTATCTCATAAGTTGCCTCAAAAACACCTTCTTGCTTAGAGCACATGAGCTTATGCATCTGTACCTAACCAAACCTCATTGGGTTCTCTTGAATATCAACTTTTGCCCATGATATGTCCTGGATTGAGCTTTGCCCAAATTCTTTTGGAACCTTTGCTACCTATCTAAAAAAAAATCATCTTGTTCCTAAAGACATGATCATATCTACCAACTTTGTGGTACAATCTCGTATCATGATCCTTGTCCTAAGAACCAGATGTTGGGTTGCATAATGGTTATCTGTCAAATCATGAATCTCATATCATGATGCCAATCATTCTTAATCATGCAACTTACTGGATTGGTTATGCATCAATGTCATAATTCCCTAAATCCTTGAACCACATGCACACGTGCATGTAGAAGGAGGTATGCTCACAGTTAGTGGGGTACACCATATTCATGTTGTATCCTAACTGCAATCATATTAGTAAGTATCTTTCTAAAGATCATTCTTCAGATCTTGTGCTTTCTACCCATTTAACTGGGTTACCCTTTGATCTGTCTCAATGGCTTGCTTATGTATTAGTCAATCTGTGCCATCCGTCAACATGATGCACATGTTTGAGATGGCTGGCCTTTTTGGACATAAGTGAGATTTATCTTCTCGACTGAAGAAGAGTATGCACCTACTCAGCAAAGGATAACAACACATTCCCATCATGTTGTGTTTACTCTCTACCACCTTTGCTTATAGTAATGGTTGCTGGAGATAATTTCATTGATGTTTTCGCATGCTTGCTTATGTCTTGGGTGTCTTGCTTCTATGTGCAAAAACCTTACCCCAAGAATACTCTCAGACCACTTGGTTCCTTGTCCTACAGTTGATCTAGTGCAATGCTTATCTGTTGTTGCATGAGCCTCATAATCTTTTCATAACAGATCATGTTGCTGCTGTGTCGATCAAGCCCTAATCTAAGTATCAGCTTGGTGTTGACGGTCCTTAATGCTCACATTTAACCATCAACTAATCATGGAAAAGGATCCAAATGCAACCAACACCCAGACTTAGGGTTTTATCTGACAGAATTCCACGAGTTTTGGTGTTTGTCTATTTCTGCAGGGGGTTATCAGGAAATAAGGAAGAAAGGCCCACACGTCGGGTTTACATAGAGATATTAATGTGTCGCGCAATTTTCTACCATCTAGAAGACACCAGAAGCCACGGGAACGAACGGGAGGCCGATCGGGCCCGGGGGCAGGGCGCCCGCCCTCCCCCCTTGGGTGCCCACCTAGCTACAGTAACCAATCAGCTTCAACTTTGCGGATCGTGCTCCACCGACCTAAGGGACCAAGGAAAACCGTGCGATTAATGTCGGTTTGATCCGACGGCCTAGATTCATCTGAAAAGACTATATAAGCAAGGCCCCCTGGCCCCTGGAGAGCATACCTCTTCTACAGAATCAAAGCTAGGGTTTCAATTCTTCATCCAAGTAGAGAGGATCCCTCTAGTTCTTCTAGTTCTACCTCTAGTTCATCTAGATCTAGTTCTAGTTCATCTAGTTCTAGTTCTAGTTCTAGTTCCTCTAGTTCTAGTTCTAGTTAGTTCTAGTTGTAATCTAGAAAATAGGGAGAGAGAAGAGGAGAGCGGAGGAGGAGCCAGATCTGTCGGATCTTCCTCAACATTATACTTTTGCAGCATCTGGTTCGTTCTTCATCGTTCTCCAGGTTCTTCAATTCACAATTCCTGAGTTCTTTAATTACTTTTATTTACATTCAAGTTATTTATTGGATTCCCGCTTGCATCAAGTGCTCTAGTCTTTATAATGCTAGAGTAGTAATTAATAGATTAGACGTGGTGTTTAGTCTTGCAATTACCTGGAATTGCACCCAATCCTGCGGATTGTTGTGGTAGCCTTAGGGTAGTGACAGCCCTAACGGTCGATGTATTCCACCTCGTTCGGATCGGTGTTTGTAGGACCGTAGTCAGACCTTCCTAGCCCCCTTCTCATCTCTTTCTGTGGTTAGTGCTCTGATGTCCCGAAATAGATAATCTTGAAGTAATTCTTGATTCTTAGATCAACTAGAGAACTCTCAGGAAACTTCCTCTCTTCCCACCAAAAATAATTATATAGTTATCCTTGGGCGATCTTGGATCTTAAATAGTACACTCACGTTCTCTGTGGAAAATCGATACTCTGGAATACTCCCGGGTGAAGGCTACATCGGTATCCGCGCGCTTGCGGATTTTTCTGTTTGCGTTTGAAGTACCCAACAAGCTTTCTGGCGCCGTTGCCGGGGAACGGTAGCTGTGCTAGTTTCGAACCAAGTCGTCCGTGTATCCTTTTTCTTTTCCTTTTTTACCACACTCACCTTATCATTTTCACCGTACCACATGGATTTCACTCTAAGCATTAATGAGCATGGAATTTATTTCATAGCCACTTCACTTACTCCATGCTCATATGCAACATCTTCACAATCCATTGATCTTTCTAACATCACCACATTCGAGATCTCCCACCCCCTCATCCTTTCTATTTATAAAAACTTTAAAAGGGCGGTTGTCGATGCATATGTCTATATTAAATATTGCAGATCTCGTTGAGTTGATCTTGATATAGGTCAGCGTTCGAGGGGAAACCACTTCACTGACATAAATTGATGGTTTCCCAAGGACAAGCTTAGCGTCCTAAAATAAGCACTGATCAGACCATAACATAAACTTTTAATTATTTGCAACATTACCTTGTGTGTTGAGCATATCAGGATAATTGTAAAAATATTCCTTCGGGTATTCTTGTCACTAACCTTTCCAGGATTGGAGCAAGAAGATCCGCTGAATGACAAGCACAAGGTATGTCCAACCAATCATCATACAACATTGAATTAAATTCATCCAAACTTGAATTTTGCAAAATTCAAGCTTGGGGGAGTACTTGACATAAAAATATCCTTTGCCATGTTGCTATGTTGGTTGTCCCTACCTTTGAGACATGCTCAATTTGTTAAATACTAATCACACTACTTCATCTCCACTTGTGTAGATCTCTATAAATGCTCTCATGCGACCTTTATTTCCTTTAGTATATGTCTAGGTTTGGAGTAGTTTCATTTATCTCTTAATTAAACATGGTGCTTAGTTTAGGAATGATGATCGTACTTCCAAGGGAGTTTAAATTAAGCATGATGCTTAGGTTAAAATGCCCTCCTAAATCAAATTAGACATGGTGTCTAGGTTGATTTTTGAGCCGATAGTATGCTATAGCAGATATGGGATATTTTGTTGGACTAACCCCTGTAGGAAAACTTTCAATATCAACCTGGGAAGTCCTGAGATAAACTCACATTGGAGACAAAGAGTGAGACACATGAAGTTTAACAATTTACACAAGGAAGACATAGCTCATAAGAGATGATCCATGGAGGGTGCTACAAACACGATGCACAACTGCTAAGAAAGGAAAGCTTCCACAAGGTGATACTGTACCATCACTTTTCAAGTAAGGTAACATCTTAAGGTACTTGACTATCACTTTTATAAGCTTCTCCTTATTTCTGGAGTTCACATGAATAAAAGAGACAAACATGTATGATTTACAACTCTAGATTAACCAACCCAATCGATTCAACATGTTTAGTCCTTCCACCTTTGTGATCCCACACTCCTAATCATATGAGCTAAAATGTTGCACACGCAATCTTTGGTCAGAGGTGAGAAGACGCATGGATCTGAATTTTATCAAGTTTAATGCAGAATTGAGTGGTAATTGGTTGAATACTTGGAACTGTTGTGGTTATCCAATTCCTACATGTCTTGGGTACCCTCAATCTGTTACCTAAGAAGTTGCACCTGATTCCACCCAAATAACTTTTGTTGTTTGCATACGAGGATCCCCTTGAAGTAAATGATCATGGAAGGTGTTGAACCCACAAAGTCAGCTATCACATTCATCATTCTCTTAACCAGGTTGGCAAGTACAATTTTGTCATCAGAGAAAGCGAACTGCATGCTTGGAAAGTTGTACTCCAACCATTTTGGTAGAAGACTACTTTTCAAACATTGGAATGAGCGTGGAACCACTATAATGAGCAACCCTTAGAAGCTTGTGACTTGGTGCAAGGTTCTTATGGCTTGCATTAGTTTCACAAAAAGACTGATGATACAAGTAGCTCCTTATGCTCTGAACCACCCTTCATACTTTGAGAACAAAGTGCACAAAACAGTGCTTTCTTGGATTCCTCCCAAAGTAACAATGCTTCATCTTCAGACCAAAGCTTACTAGGAAAAGTAAGTATCAGAAAACTTTTGGTCCAACTTAGCTTATCTGATGTTCGAATGCTATCGTTGAGGTTGGGAAATGCTTGACATTGTTTCTCTTCCCTTGAAAGTCTTTCGCACCGAATCTTGGGACAAGATTCTTTTTAAGGGGGGAGGGCTGTAACACCCCAGGTGTTTGTCTTGAGTTTCGGCACTTACATTTCATGAGCATAAGCATCATTTGTTCATATATGATAGTATGAAACATACTTTGATGTTGTGACAAGTGAATGCTTGATGATCCTACATAATAAAGCTTGTGGTTGCTGATGGTGCTTCTTTCATGTGTATCATCTCCATCTCTACCTAGGTTGATCACACAAAAAGTTTCGTGAAGTTTGGTTTCAAAAGGTCAAATGAAAGGATAAGTTACATGATTGTTGGAATGACCTTATTAAGTGAACGGAACCTTGGGTTACTAACCTAACCTTGCAATCTTGACCAAGTGACTCTAGATGAACTCTACAACAAAGGTCATGAAGGGTTCATGTTAAGCTTGTGCCAAGAAAATGCTTCAATTGCTCTAAAACCCTAGTTTGAGCTTTATCAAGTTGCTACTTTGACCAAAGTGAAAGTTTGACTTTGGTACCAGTTATGAGGTTTGACCTTAAATAAAAGTTGTAGTTTTGCTTCTGTAGAACAAACTTGATTTAAAGGTCAAGAGCTAGTTTGGTACCTATCCTAGTCAAATTAAGCTCACAAGATTCAAATGCAGTACTGTTTTGGATCTCAGAAATTTGGCTGTCATCAGTGTTTCAGTTTCGGGTGTCCTAATTGGGAGCTTTGTAGGTTCCCAACCAAGCTGAAACAGTCTTTGAGCCTTTAACAAAAGTTGTAGCTCAGTTCATATTCTACAAACTTTGTTTAAGGCCTCATATCTCAATCATCATCTATGCATGTCAAATAATGGCCACAATATTGAATCTGCTATAGTTTCTAGCACTTAGAATTTCTAAGTCTGGGATTGCACTTCATCGCGTTGGCATTCCGCGTTCTCCAAATTTTGTCAAACAACTTGAGTTGATCCCTTAATAAAAGTTGGAGTATATATTGTGGCCAAGAGCATACCAAAATATGACACCAGTTGGATTTCGTTTTGGTCATCAATTTTGAGTTTTGCTAATCTTTATCAATTTATTGACACTCAAGGGTTGGCATCATGTTATCTCTTAATCTGTTACTCTAATAGCTTTGAACTCTTAATCAAAGTAGGAGAACAGAACGAGTTGAGCAAACTTCATTTTCGGCCCATGTCCAAATTCAGCACGTAGCTGGCCCAAAATCGCGCTCCACCGCTCCCACACCGTCACCCACCACGTGCTCGACGACAGGCTTCAATGAGTGACACCTGCTCTGGACGTGGCAACCATGCACAGAGTATCTCCTCCATTGCTGCCACCTCCACCTTGCTCTCTGCCTCTCCCACGCCCCAA
This sequence comes from Sorghum bicolor, assembly GCF_000003195.3. Classification (NCBI taxonomy): domain Eukaryota; kingdom Viridiplantae; phylum Streptophyta; class Magnoliopsida; order Poales; family Poaceae; genus Sorghum; species Sorghum bicolor. The sequence goes on from NC_012874.2 coordinate 31,482,411, forward strand.
ATGTGGATGGCAGACCGTCCTCTATCTCCCCCAGTCGTCCTCTCTCGCTCTCGTCGCCCTTGCTTGTCTAGTTCCTCGCCATGGCCATCCATGTCCATGGATGGTCGAGCACAGAGGTGCTGCTGCTGCTGCGGCTGTGCTGCTGCCCTGCTTATACTCGCCTCTCTCAGAAGCCTTCAGCAGTGTCGCCGAGCTCTACTCCCTCCTCTATATGCGCCGGTGCTCTCCTTGCCTCTAGTGTAGCCTTGACCCGTCCGGAGCCCGACCTCCATCCTTCTCTGTTCCGTAAGCAGAAGACAGAGGACCTCTGGTTAGAATAAGAAACAACTCAGGGTTCCACATGTGAAGCCAAGAATAGTGTTTCTGGGTTATAGCGTGAGTCATGGAAAATCCAGGGTTCCCGGTGCAAGATTTGTTTTCCTTTTTCTTTTGTTTTAGCAGATTTCATGAATGATCTTTGAAAATGCATAGTAATTCGTAGAAAAGTCGTAAAATAGCAAATGTGGACTTTTTCGAATCCTTATGAAATTTTCTATGCAGTAGATCTATATTATTGCATGTTTTAGTTTGAAGTTTTAACGGTAAAAATAGATTTGTGCAGTTCGATTTTAATTGCTTGCTATATTTGTCTTTTTCATAACCACTGTATTATTGCTCAAATAAATGTGAAAATATCATGACAAGCTTTTCATATTATATTTGATATCTGGTAAAAGTTTGATGAATTTAGCCATGACAGGTTAGGAGTTATAAAAATAACAATTGCTCAGTGTTGCTTTGCTCCTATTCTGAGTGGATCTGCATGTTTATATTGTTTGGCTCACTTAGGTTGTGAATCATGCCTGAATGAAAATGTATGAGTTGTAGTACTTTTCATTAGCTTTCGAAAAAGATAAATAGCACAATTTTTGGCCGAGCATATATTTAGTTATAGTAGTTTAAATTATTCTTCCAGTTTCTGTCTAAACCCAGACTGGATTGCATTGTTTGTAATGTAAGACCTTGTTAGTGGTAGATTTAGCTCTAGATGTTTATAACAAAGTTGTTCACAATTTCGTAAGCTTTCTAGAAAGTACACAACCATAAATTATGGACATGTGAAACTCAAGTTATGGCTGTTTAATTTGGCATGATAGATTCTGTCCATGTTTTGAACAGAGATGTCTTCATGGGGCTTGATAAATGGTTTATAATTATAAATAAAAATGTAAAAATAGAAAATGTTGTTCCAGTACAATTCTATGATATTTGTGTATCATGTTTATATATGATATGGTCATGTGTTTGAAGAAAATATGGTTTGTGCATTTATCTTGCTCTCACATGGTTAATTGCAATAGTAATTTGTCTTTTTTTATAGATGTTGCTATGTTTATTCAAATGCAGTGAAATTTATATAGTAGACTATGAATAGCATGTAGAAGCTACTGTAATTTTTGTAGAATTTACTGTGCATGTTTGGTATATGTTCTTTAATTCACCTTGTTATCCAAATAAATTAAGAAATGCATTAAATAAATTTATATGGTAATGACCACTATGTTTTCTAGTGTTCTTTAGATATGTGCAAACTGTTGGTAACAATGGTTTTGTTAAAATGCATGTTTGAAACATAAGTTAATAATTAATTGTTTGCAATTATTGTTTCTGGACAGTTTGTGGAACTGTTTGGATTACAATATGTAAATTATGTTTTCTGGGAATCTTGTTTATAGAAAAATTGTAGACAATTCAGTTATCTACATGCTGTTAAAATTTGGTAGTATTTAGCCTTGTGGTTTGTGAGTTATGTCTGTTCAAAGTTGGATTTCAGAAATGGTTGCTCTCTGTCTTGTTAGGACCTGATTCTGTAATCCAAATATTTTGACCTGCCAAACTTATGAATCATGCTTTGATGTCTAAAGATGAAATATAGATAATTTATTAAGCTTTGGAGAATGTCTTCTTGCATGTCTTTTGGAGTTGTGTAACTCCAGTTATGCTTGCTTGAAGTGCCTATCAGTTTTCTGTCTTTATTTGTACCCTACTGTTTGGGGACAACATGAGCAGTTTTAATTGTGCAACTAATTCCATAGTATAAATTATGTTTGCTTTGAAACTTGTCTATACAAAAGTTGTAGATAACTCTTACATATAGCTTGTGTTAGAGTTTCATATCATTTGGACAAATGGTTTCTGAGTTATAAGGGTATTAAGTTTATCTGTCAAAATGCTTGTTCTCTGGTATTCCTGGACCAGATTCTATAAATATGCATGTTTGACTTAGTTAACTTACTAATCATGCTAAGGTGATTAAATATGAATTGTATACAATTTTATAAGCTTTCCATAATGTCTTGTTGCATGAATTTTGGATCTGTAGAACTCTGGTTATGATTTATTTACTCAACTGTGCATTTATGTCCAGAATTGCTAAAAATGCATTAATGCTTGATTAACTTACATTGTGTGTGGTTTTAAGTGACTCATGTCTTGGTGGTGTTAATTAGTGTTATGTGATCCTATGAAACATGTGTTCATGCACTTGCATCTTGCATGTCATTTAGGTACGCTAGATGAACCACGTGAAGGGCATGACGGTGGACCTATCGGGATGATGGGAGGACTAAACAAGTGTTGTGAACTTGGATGCCATCAAGACGGAGCAAGCTAACTAATCTGACTCGTTGTCACATTCCAGGCAAGCCCCGGAGCATTATAAGCCTCCTACTTTTTAAAAGTGAATGAGTACATATGAGTTGTATATGTATTGTTGCATTAAGTATAGGAGTTGGATGAAACCCTTGCTGCATATATATACCCTTCCTTGTCTAGTATATATATAACCTGAATCCTAATTAGACAGGATCACGTCTATGCTTAGCCATGCTTAGCTCGGTAGAAGCCATGTGATTTCCTGTCACCTGCGAGATATAGGTGGATTCCAGATCACGGTTGGCTATATTTGCTATCATGGAAAAGAACCATGTGTTAATAATATGAAAGCAGACCGGGCGGGATGATGATAGTGACGCAACAAGGCATGGAGGTCTTGGGTGTGGATCTATCCCCGTCTGTGTCGATTAAGGACCGATCGTTGTACGTCCTCTTGTCATGTTGAACGCATGCCTAACACTTATTTGGCCGGATAAGTCGTTCCGACCGCGAAGCCTAGTAGTATGACTCAGGCCGGAAGACCGGAAAGTATAAAGTGCGCACTACCGGAGGAAGTGCGGTGTGCGGGGGACCATTGGCGTAAGTCCAAAGGCAGGTGAGTTAAAATTCCTGACCTCCCTGGCAGAGTGGTAGCCCTGGGAGTGCAGCGCTGATCGGAACCGCGATTCCTGTGTCCTACCAAAGGTGACCCGTTGGCTCTCCGATGGGGGATGCTTGGGTGAGTGCTAGGAATACCCCTCCAGCTGGAAGGAATCGATTCGAATCGCCGTCTCTCCCGGATAGTGAGAACTTGACAGAGCAGCGGCAAACGTAGCATTCACTAAATAACTTAATGGTTCTATGATGATGATGATGATGATCACAGCCTTGATAAACCTGATATGGTTATTATTGATTGATATTAATCAAGTGATTGCTATAGTACAGGTGCTAATCTAGTTGATAGGTTAAGGAGAATTAAATGGATGCTAAATAAGAAAGGTTTAACTATTTATACTTAAGCTTTTTATGCAAAATGTTGTCCAGCAAGCTCCACTTATATAACAGCCTTGCATACTCCTTGGTGTCATTTATTTCTGGTTTATGATGGATAAGTCTAGCTGAGTACATTCTCGTACTCAGGGTTTATTCCCACTTGTTGCAGGTTGTGATGTATCATAGCTACTGCAAGATTTGGATGACTCCTGCTTTAGGGAAGGAGTAAGATCATGGGCATGATCCTTCCTACTTACCGCATCTATGATGCTTTTGTTGGAATGGACCATGGTACTGGCATGTATTTGAAATAAAAGTGATATTAGTTTCAAATTACTTTGCTTCCGCTATTTGTAAACTTGAGTTGTAATAACCATATCGAACTCCGATGTATTTGAACTACTTGCGAAATGTATGTAACGTGTGACTAGTTATGTTGAATCACTACGATCTTGTCTTGTATGTTGGTTGGTTTGAAATCCCTCGTGCAATACCAAGCAACAGCAATACAAGGAATCAGCCATTTTTAGGACTGTTAACAGCAGCTGAGGTAATAAATCATAACTGGAGTTATACAACTCCAAAAGACATGAACTAAGACATTCTGGAAAGCTTAAGAAATTATCTACATTTCATATTTAGACATCAAAGCATGATTCTCAACTTAAGCTGGTTGAAATTATAAAGTTCCAGAATCTGTCCCTGACAAACGGAGAGCAGCCATTTCTGGAATCAAACTTTGAACAGACATAACTCACAAACCACAAGGCCAAATACTACCCAATTTTAACAGCAGCTAGATAGGTGAATTATCTACAACTTTGCTATAAACAAGATTCCCAGAAAACACCATTTACATATTGTAATCCAAACAGTTCCACAAACTGTCCAGAAACAACAATTGCAAACAATTAATTATTAACTTATGTTTCAAACATGCATTTGAGCAAAACCATTGTTACCAACAGTTTGCACATATCTAAAGAACACCAGAAAACATAGTGGTCATTACCAAATAAATTTATTTAATGCATTTCTTAATTTATTTGGATAATAAGGTGAATTAAAGAACATATAACAAAATTGCTCAACAAATTCCACCAAAATTACAGTAGCTTCTAAACACTATCCATAGCCCACAGTAAAAATTTCACTGCATTTGAATAAAGATATCAACATCTATGAAAAAGACAAATTGTTATTGCAATTAACCATGTGAGAATAAGATAAATGCACAAATCATGTTTTCTTCAAACACATGACCATATTATATGTCAACATGATACAACAATATCATATAATTGTACAGGACCAACATTTTTCCATTTTCACATTTTTATTTATATAAACCATTTATCAATTCCCATGAAGACATCTCTGTTTCAAAACATGGACAGAATCTGTCATGCTACATTAAACAGCTATAACTTGAGTTTCATATGTCCATAAATTATGGTTATATACTTTCTAGAAAGCTTACTAAATTGTGAACAACTTTGTTATAAACATCTAGAGCTAAATCTACAACTAACAAGGTCTTACATAACAAACAATGCATCCCTGTCTGGGTTTAGACAGAAACTGAAACAGTACTTTAAACCACAATAACTAGACATATGCTTAACGAAAAATTATGATATTTAGCTTGATGTAAAGCTTATGAAATGTACTACAACTCATATATTTTCATCCAGGCATGATTCACAACTTAACTGAGCCAAATAATACAAACATGCAGATCTACTCAGAATAGGAGCAAAGCAACACAGGGTATTTGTTATTTTTATAACTCTTAATCTACCATGCGTAAATTCATAAAACTTTTACCAGACAGCAAATATAATATGAAAAGCTTGTCACAATATTTTCACATTTATTTGAGCAATAACACAACAGTTATGAAAAAGACAAATATAACAAGCAATTAAAACCTAACTGCAGAAATCTATTTTTACCGTTAAAACTTCAAACAAAAACATGTAATAATATAGATCTACTGCATAGAGAATTTCATAAGGATTCCAAAAAGTCCACATATGCTATTTTACGACTTTTCTACGAATTACTATGCATTTCCAAAGTTCATCCATGAAATCTGAAAAACAGATCTTGCACCGGGAACCCTAGACTTTCTCGGAATCACGCCACAGCCCACAAATACTATTCATATGAGTCTTGGCTTCGTATCTGGAACCCTGAGGTCCCTGGCTTCTTGTTACGTAACAGACGGACGAAGGAATGGAGGTCGGCCGGTCCACATTGGAGCCAAGGACGCCTTAGGGCTTGGCCACACCCAGCCTTGGCCATGCTAAGCCGCTGCATCCGCACGGCCATGAGCAGCAGCAGTGCAGCAGCTTGAGCTCAGCTCTGCCATGGGCCATGGCGATGGGAACAGAGAGTGGACAGGGAGGTAGAGAGTGAAAGAGGAAGAGAGGTGGAGGAGACCGTGGGCAAGTCCTCGGGAGTGGAGGGCGACAGGGCTGGCTCTCTGGTGCTCGTCCACAATGGTACAGAGAGAGGACAAGGCAAGGTGGAGCTCGCAGCCATGGTGGGAGCGCCCTGCTGCATGGTCGCCACGCACAGGCCAGGTGTCTTCGGTTGGGGCATTCTGTCGAACACGTGTCGGGTGACGGTTTGGATAGAGTGGAACGCGATTTTGGGCTTCTTGCAGGCCGAATTAAACCGTGGGCCAAAAATGAAGTTTGTTGCACTCGGCCTGCTATACAACTTTGATTAAGGGTGCAAAGCGATTAGAGAAACAGATTAAGAGATAACATGATGCCAACCCTTGAGTGTCAATGAATTGATAGTAATTAGCAAAACTCGAAATTGATAACCAAAACAAAGTCAAACTGGTGTCATCTTTTGGCATGCTCTAGCCCACAATATATACTCCAACTTTTATTTTGGGACCCAAGCAAGTTGTTCATAAGAATTAGGAGAACGCGGGATGCCAACATGACGAACTGAAATTCCACACTTAGAATTTGAAATGCTGGAATTTACAGCAGATTCGATATTGTGACTATTGTTTGACAGGCTTGTAAGATGATTCAGACTTGGGCACTTTAATAACGTTTGTAGCATACAAACTATACTACAACTTTTATTAAAGGACCTATACTTTTTTCTGCCTGGTTAGTAAGATACAAGGCTCCCAACTAGGGTACCCGAAACTGAGCACCTTGAGGACTTAGCCCAATTTCTGGGGTTCCAAAATAGCACTGCATTGAATATTGTGAGCTTAATTTGACTAGGATAGGTACTAAACTAGCTCTTGACCATTAAATAAAGTTTGTTCTACAGAAGCAATACTACAACTTTTATTTAAGGTCAATCCTCATAACTGGTACCAAAGTCAAACTTTCACTTTGGTCAAAGTATCAACTTGATAAAGCTCAAACTAGGATTTTAGAGCAAATAAAGCATTTTCTTGGCACAAGCTCAACATGAACCCTTCATGACCTTTGTTGTAGAGTTCATCTAGAGCCACTTGGTCAAGATTGCAAGGTTAGGTTAGTAACCCAAGGTTCCGTTCACTTAATAAGGTCATTCCAATAATCATGTAACTTATCCTCTCATTTGACCTTTTGAATCCAAACTTCACAAAACTTTTTGAGTGATCAACCTAGGTAGAGATGGCGATGATACACATGAAAGAAGCACCATCAACACCCACAAACTTTATTATGCAGGATCATCAAGCATTCACTTGTCATGACACCAAAGTATGTTTCATACTATCATATATGAACAAATGATGCTTATGCTCATGAAATGTAAGTGCCAAAATGCAAGACAAACACCTGGGGTGTTACAATTTTGTTGGACTACCGGAGTTATATGGGCTTAAGTATGATAAATTGATCACTTTGGTGATTGTTTTTGTACTTGTGCTCTTATATTTTGGACGGTTCTGTGACAACGAAGCCGTGGGACACCACCTCCATGTCGTAGGAGAAGCCTGAGCAGATGACCGCCATCGCTCGCTTCACCCTGGTATAAAGGGCATCCCGCACTCGATCCCTCAACGTGGCCCCTAAGTAGCACAACTGGTCGACTAGCGCATCACCTCGAGCCGCCTCCCTCGACTCATCCAAAGGCTCGAGCTCCCAGGAGGCCGAATGGTCACTTATCACAGTCCTTAGTCGACTATTCAGAGCAACCTCCCCCTCGAGCTGAGCCTTGGTAGAACGGGGATCGATCTGTGCGGCCAGGAGAACATCCTTAAGCCCTACAAAGATCGATAAAGGAAAGTTAGAAAGTACGCGAAATAAGCTTGACCAAAAGAAACACGAAAGCCAGATCATACTTACCAGGAATCTTTTCTTCGAGAGCCGTGTTCTCGCCCACCAAGTCGGTGTTGGCCCTCTCGATCTCCTTATAAGAATGAGCCAAATCAGTATTTGCGACCCGCAAGTGCTCGATCATCTTACCCGCTTGTAAGACAGCTCCCTCCTTCTCCAGCAGCATTTTCTTCAGACGGTCAACGTCGTCAAAGAGGCTGCGAGAACGGATTCGCTCTGCCTCGAGGTCCTCACGGGCCTTCTTCTCGGCCCCCTCCGCGGTGCTTCGAGCGATCTCGCTCTTCACACGCTCCTCCTTTATCTCACGATAAGCCTCCCGGGTAGAGGCGAGGTCTGATTTAACGAGGTTCTTCTCCTCGACGAGCTCGACAGCCGCACCTTTGTAGCGTGCAGCCTCCTTTCGGGCCTTGGAAGCTGCCTCCTCAGCTAAGGCGGTCGCTCCCTCAACTACACGACCTCCTCTTTTGCCTTCTCTGAGGCCTCCCGAGCCTCGGTCAGGGCAGCCTCCCTCTCTTTTTTCTCCTCCGAGGCCACCATGAGATCGTTGTAAGCCTGGAGCAGCTTTTCTTGCGACTCAAGGAGTTGTTCTTTAGGAAGAGGGAGCTGCTCCCAACCACCTCTCGTCGCATGGATAAAGCCCGACTTTAGGCGGGAGGTCTCTTTTAGATCCTACAAGCAGATAATCAAACGATAAGAATACGAGACTAAGCACCCAAGTAGGTAAGGTCCAAAGATACTTACGAAATAGGCCTGGCCAAGCCTGTTGTTGACAATGTCAGACATAAGTCCCACAACGTGCTTCATCTAGAGACGAAGCTCCTCGAGGTGCTCCCACTTCTCCGCCTCCTTTCGGTCATCCATCATAATATTGGGCTCCTTCGGCCAGGTAGAGGCTCGAAGGCGGATCTTCGCAGGGCCCCAGTTCTCCATCTCCTCTTCCGTGCGTGCTTTGTTGCCCCGGATGAGCTCTTGAATGGTCTCGAGCGACCCCTGTTGACACTAGCTAACACCACTTAGATACTAGGTTGTCATCCCCAGCATGGTGCCAGAGTGTACAAAGGTATTTATAAATGTAAAGGCTTTCTAGAAAATAATCTATTCTATCCGCAAGCGCATAGATAAAACACCTCATTGTAGCATTTCACTAGGATAAGTATTCCAGGTATTGTTATTTATAATTTTGCTTACGAGGACAAAAGTGTGAAATTAAGATAAGGACTAAATCTATCAAGGCATAGACTAGAGATGGACTTGCAAGAATATGATTACTAATGAGAAACTCGTCACACAGTCACTTACTTTGGCAGGGGGTAAACCATAAAGATAATGATAATGAGTTATAAGTTCATGGGTAAATAACACAGTGATTAGAAAATAGACTACTCCTCATATATGTAGGTGATGTCGGATTAGCTAGAGAATGGATTCTAAGTTATCTACTATCTACTAAGTCATAATCTACTCTAGTTATCTACAAGATCATGTATAGCATAAAAGACTCTTCATTTATGTATAAGGAACATTGCTAAAGTAAATCAGAACATCGTAAGACTTACTCCGTAATACAAATTCTGCCTGTCCTATCGACAGAGGGTGGACTATATAAGAATCAACGAAGCTGTCACTATCGCGAACTACCACACGACCCGGCCAATAGGATACATTTGTAGGTAAATAACATCTAAGCACCATGCCCACATCTCCTGTGTTGGCTCTTGTGGTTGTGCTTGTCAAACCCATGGGTCTCGAAGGACTCGAGGGTTGTAGTCGCAATAGTATAGGTGCGCTTCTTCTTCTGGTCCGAGATCAGCTCCATACCAAGTGCGTTCTCGATGGGTGGTCATCCTTTCAGATGCCACTCGCTGTGGAGCTCTCTGGTTCACCGGTGTTACTGCAATCTCAATAAAAAAAATTTGAACAACATAGAGGCCAAGGTTCGGGTTAGGTAACCGAATCTTGCCTTTATTATCATATAGCATATACATTATGTTCCCCTCTTTCTTTAACATCCGAGCTTGTCTAAATGTGTCATAGCCATGATAAATTCTTAACTCATCTATGAATTCCAGTGATGAATTTTCTAGTAAATGAAGATTAAAGGCTAGACGAGTGATAAGTGAAGTGCATCCTACCGGTACCTGAAGACTAGGTATACTAAGCCAATGAGAAAACAAAAGTGTAATAGGTGAAGTGGGTACTTTATTAATAGCAGCATATAAAAGTTGTAAATCTTCTACTCTTACTTTCCTAATGTCATCACGATAGAAAAGATTGTACCCAAGCCATTTGTGGAACATCCTAAGAGTGGGGTGTTCCATGTCACTGGTCCGGGCTTGACTATAAAAATTATCTCTAGATATCTCTCTCCAGAACTGGTGTCTCTTAAAATTAGGTAAGTCGGAGTCAATGTTCAGGATGCATCTTGAAGAGAAACCAAGATGGTCGCTGAGTTCTCTCCAAGACAACATAATCTCCTGTTTGAACATCCGAAATACAATTCCCCCCTCGTAATATTGTAAAGTGCAAAGAAATTCAAGAGTGAGAAGACGAGAACCTAGCTCAGTTATGTTCCAAAAATTTGTCCAACCTAACATCTGGAAAATTAAGTCGAATTCAATGTCCATACCTGTTTCTTGTAGTAAGATTGGATCGAGAGTAGCGGTGTGAATGAAATCTTTGTTCTTTAGTTGCTAGTGGACTTCCTTTTACCTGCGGGTCTTCAGTCCAAGGTCTCCTATCTTGAGAAGGACCTTGACTTGCTGATCAGATGAAGATGACGGAGCTTGTGTGGGCGTTGGATCGACGCTCATCTCTAACGGGTGTGAGGAGTGTCGGGATAAACTCCTTGTACCTATGTTCTTGAGGGCCTTCCGTGCGTTCTTCACCTTCTTGAACATCCTGTAAACAAAAGTTGGCAAAAACACAACTAGTGGAAAATGTGAGAGAAAATGTTAGTGGTCAGTTGTCCGAAATGTCAGTAGTCCAGGGGTTAGTCGTTCAAGACAAGTTTTTATTTTGGCAGCACCTCCCCCTAAACAACTATTACTTCCGCTTGGACAGGAGGATCACTACTTACTAGGTGAAATTCACTCTCTCACTCAAAAACTACCAACTTCTTTCCCACTCTTCTCTTTCTCTCTACTCTCTTCTCACTTCACTACAAAAGCTCCTTCTCTGAAAATTGAAACTTGCGTGGTTTTCTAGAATGCTTGTGTGATGGAGATGGAGGCAGGAGGTGGCAATTTATAGGAGGAAGAGGGGGCGGCGCGGGCACCCTTGGTAGGTGGGCGGGCGCCCACTTGTGGTGCTCATCCTGGCTGCCCTTTCTCCACTCCCTCCTTTGCTTAATCTTTGAGCCAAAAAATAATTCAATGGTGGTGGCTGGTTGGTGGAAAAGTGCTGGTGAGTGGAGATATGTTGGTGAATCAAATAATGTGATGGGATGTGTATGAGGTGTGGTGTATGACATGTGGGACCCAAGGAGTGTGGGTCATGCTTCTATAAGGTTGCTATAATTAAATATAATGTAGGAAAATCTATGAGAATTGAAACTTATTAAAAATGATCATGGCAAAATATTTTTGTGCCTCCACAATAACTAATAAGTATGGGTTGTTACACACCACAAATATTATTTATATGGGGCTTTTCATTATTGTAATAATGCTATAAATAAATATGGATAATGCAAGAATTAAATATGAGAGAATTAATAATGCGGATAAATACCAATTTACGTCCCGATGAGGGTTTGGGATTTTTAGGTCCCCCAAGCTGGACCTCCAAATCTTTTAATCTTCTGAATTACCTTCATCCGGAGATGGTGTCTCCAGTGGTCCTTCTTTATGAACTTCCTTCACTGTCGAGTCTCTCTCTAGTCTGAGCTTGAATGTGAAGTGTTCTTCTTGTCCGTTTATGTTGAATTTGATTTCTCCTTTCCCAACATCAATGTGGGCGTTGGCGGTGCTCAGAAATGGCCTTCCAAGGATGATGGACACTTTTGAGTCAGGACCCATGTCTAGTACTACGAAGTCTACTGGCACCAGGAAATCTCTGATCTTGACTGGAATGTTTTCGGCGATGCCCAACGGGTGTCGAACCAATTGATCTGCTAGTTGCAGGTACATTGATGTTGGTTCTAGGGTTGTATGCTCAAGCTTTTTGTAGACTGATGCTGGCATCACGCTGACACTTGCTCCGAGATCACAAAGTGCATTGTTGAAGTGTTGGTTTCTGATTGAGCAATCAATAGTGGGACATCTAGGATCTTCCTTCTTCTTTGGTGGTTTATTAAGGATGGCCGCACTACATTCTTCTGTCAGCTTGATAACCTCAGTGGTGGGCAGTGGTCTCTTCTTGTTAAGAATATCTCTGATGTACTTTGCATATGTGGGTACCTGTATGGCATCAAGCAGAGGTATGTTGACATATAATTTCTGAATGACCTCTACAAACTTAGCAAACTGCTCATCCGACTGCAGTCCTCTGTTTCTACTGGGAAATGGCAAATAGTTGGTGCCGTAAAAATCTTTCCTCATTTCTCTAGTTCTTGGTGATTGCAGCAGATCTTCTGCTTCAACTGGGCTTTCTTCTTCTATCACTGCTGGTTGCACTGGTGCTTATGTTCTTTATTTCTCTTTAGGGTATGGGGGATCCCTGGTGACTTTGCCTCCTCTAGTAGTTATGTTCTTTACCTGCTCAATGTTAGTAGCAACAGGCAGTGCAGCAGCTAACTTTATTAATTTAAGCTCTACCCTTTTATTAAGAGCGTTTTGCTCATCAAAGGCAGTTAATAGAAAATCCATTTTATTGTGTATATCTTTTAGAGATGATTCATTTGTGTCTAGCCTTTGTTTAACTTCATCATTAATTTTGGTTTGTTGAGCAATTATCTCTTTTAATGAAAGTTGCTTGAAAGTATTACCTGAATTCTTACCTTTGCTATTGGTTTGACTCGAGGTAGGCTGATATTTGTATGCTGTCTCAATGGCCCTTTGATCTTCTTTGAACTTGGCCCTCTGGTCAATCCAATGGAGCAAATTTTCCATCTTGGTTTATAGTGCTTTTACTTCTTTTGGTATTTCTTCAGTTTGATGACATTGTTGAGCTTTATTTTGGAACCAACTTTGGTTTTCTGCTATCTTATCCAAAAGTATCTCTTCTTTTCCAATTGTAAGCTCCAAGAATGATCCTTTAGCAGATGCATCTAGGCACTCACGAGCCTTCTGGGTTAATCCATGGTAGAAGGTCTGCATAAGTAACCATGTGGCCATTCCATGGTAAGGACAATCTGATATATATCCTTGAAAATGCTCCCATGCTTCTGAAATGGTTTCTGTCTTCTGCTGTTGGAAACTGACAATATTTCCTCTTAAGGCAGTAGTTTTGCCTATAGGGAAAAACTTTGATAGAAAGGCATCTGACAAGTTCGTCCAGTTGCTGATGTTATCTTGATGAGTGTAAAACCACTTCCTCGCTTTTCCTTCTAATGAGAATGAAAAAAGGTGAAGCAGTATGACATCTTTGTCAACTCCGTTGATGTGGATTGTGCTTCCAGTCTCTAAGAAATTCTGCAAGTGTGCACTAGCATCTTCATGTGTCTTTCCCCTGAATTGTGTAGCTTGTACCAAATTCATGAGGCTTGACTTGAGCTCAAACTCGGGTACTCCTTCTTCTACTGCAAATCTTGGACCAGTTGGAATGTTCTCAAGACTTAGAGCAGAGAATTCTTGTAGGGTCTTCTGTGCCATAGCTTCAGCAATTGGTAGCTAGCTTCTTCTTCTCTTGATTGCTTTGGTTCTGATGATGAAGAGTTGAATGTACCCAAAGTCAATCCTGATATACCCTGTATAAAAATGTAAACATAGAAAAACAACAGGGTGAACCTGCCAAAGCAGAGGTGCCTTGTTATGATTTCTCACTTAGTATCTGTTTATGCAATTATTTATCTACAGTCTAGTCTAATATTTTATGTGAATAACCTTGACTGATTTCCTGACTTTCCTTATCGTTCCTATGTATTACCCTTTTGGTCCCCGGCAACGGCGCCAGAAATGCTTGTTGACACTTGCTAACACCACATGAATACTAGGTTGTCATCCTCAGCATGGTGCCAGAGTGTACAAAGGTATTTATAAATGTAAAGGCTTTCTAGGAAATAATCTATTCTATCCGCAAGCGCATAGATAAAACACCTCATTGTAGCATTTCACCAGGATTAGTATTCCAGGTATCGTTATTTATAATTTTGCTTACGAGGACAAAAGGGTGAAATTAAGATAAGGACTAAATCTATCAAGGCATAGACTAGAGATGAACTTGCAAGAACATGATTACTAATGAGAAACTCGTGACACAGTCACTTACTTTGGCAGCGCCTCCTCTTCATGTATAGTTATCTTCTCTTTCCACACCTGACTCGGTGCTACGGTCTCCTCTGGATAATTAAACTGTAAGTCTTCTGACCTTACAACTTCTCCTTCATAATAAGCCCGTCCGTCCTTGATGATTTCCCTCCTCTCGTTGCGGTTGCGTCGTCTTCTTCTTGTCCTGACCTGCTTAGAGTCTTCAACGATATAGTTAGGGTCAGTAAAATAGCGGCGTACCTTCTCTGAGGGGAAGTGCATATGGACTTCACCAGTTCCAATGTAGATGATTGCTTTAACGGTGCTGAGGAACGGTCTTCCAAGGATGATGGGTGGATCATATTCGTCTTCTCCCATGTCAATAACCTGAAAGTCTGTGTAGACAAAATGATTGTCTATTTTGACAGGGACATCAGTTACTATACCTTTAACCTCTCGAAATGTTTAATCTGCCATCTGGACCTGAATGTATGTTGGTTTTAGGGGCATGGTTCCGAACAAGAGTCGATAGGTGACTGCGGCCATTATGTTGACGCCCGATCCGGTGTCGCAAGTCGTCTTGTAGAAGTTGTATCCATTTATGGAGCAATATATGCTTGGCATTCCTGGGTTGTCCTTCTTGGACAAAAACGGTGACTTAAGTCGATGATCTTGAGCTCCTTGAACTGCAGTGACCATCTTAGCTGACTCGGTCCACACTTGCTTGTTCCTGTTCCTCCTGTTGGTTCTCTTCCTCGGTTCATGTCGAGATTGCTCTGGGATTTGTGTAGTCTTGTTCTTGAAGGAAAATGTCTCCTTCCTCCCTTTGATGTAGAAACTAATCTTGGCAGCACTAGCGTAGATGACAGCTCCCGAGGTGTTTAAGAATGGCCTTCCTAAGATGATGGGTGCCCTCTAATCATTACCGGTCTCTATCACCACAAAGTCTGCTAGGGCGTATAAGGTACCAACTGGGACACAGAGGTTCTTTAATATTCCTTTTGGGAAACTTATTGTCTGATTTGCAAACTGCAAACACATGGTTGTTTCTGATAAAGGATATGTAAAGAATTTTTCATAGAGTACCCTGGGCATAATGTTGACACTGGAGCCAAAGTCGCAGAGTGCTTCTAGGAAGTCCACCTTGCCGATGGAGATCGGGATGACGGGGCATCCTGGATCGCCTCTCTTGACCGGTAGAAGGTCAGTAGTAACTTCAGTGACGGGGCTACTCCAGTTACCTGCATCAAACATGACTACAAGATTTGCAGATTCTAATCCTTCCGGTTGTGATGGTATACCAGTGTTAGTAGCAGGAACAACAGCAACTATTTGATTTAACTGAGATTCAATCATCTTATTAACACTAATTTGATTCTTGATGGCAGTAGAGAAATTATCCATTCTATTATTTATATTTTCTAGCATTGTATCATTAGATGCCAATTTCTTAGATAGGTTATCCATTACTTTCCTTGATTAGACACTAACTCTCTCATAGGTGGAAAATTATTATTATTGTTGTAAGAATTGTTACCTTGATAATTACTTGAGTACTTAGGCCTCTGTTGATTCCAACCTTGATTTTGTTGAGGACGGTTGTAGTAGTAGTTGTTGTTGATGTAGTTTACATCCTCAAGTATCTCAGGGCAGTGATTGCCTAAGTGTCCAGTATCTACACACTCCTCACAAGTCATGCGAGAGTCATAGATGTGCATAACTTCTTTCTTATCTCCAGCTCTATCATCGAGCTTCTTCATGAGCAGGTCTAGCTTAGCAGACAGCATGTCTACCTCCTTGAGCTGATGCATACCTGCACCTCTCTTGCGTGTCTGGGTCCTTTCTTCATTCCAGCTTTGGTTGGATGCCATCTTCTCCACAAGAGCTGTGGCTTGTGATATGGTAAGTGATAGGAATCCTCCTCCAGCTGCAGCATCCATGGTCTCTCGGGCACAGTTCCCGAGCCCATGATAAAACGTCTGCATTAATAGCCAACTCTCCATTCCATGATGGGGACATTCTAGGATGTAGTCTTGGAAGCGCTCCCATGCTTCTGGAACGGATTCATCATGTTGTTGCTGAAAACTTGTAATTTTCCCACGGAGAGCATTGGTCTTGCCCATGGGAAAGAACTTAGCCAGAAAGTTCGTGGAGCAGAGTGCCCACGTATTATTCTTCTCCTTTGTAGCGTAGAACCATTGCTTCGCTCTTCCTAACAGTGAGAATGGGAAGAGGCGAAGTAGTATAGCATCTCTGGGGACTCCTGATATGGTAAATGTGTTGCAAATCTCCAGGAAGTGTTGGAGATGAGCACTAGCATCTTCGTGTGCCTTCCCACAGAACTGGTTGGATTGCTCCATGTTGATAAGTCTAGGCTTGAGCTCAAAGTTGCTGTCGATATCTGCAGTAGGTCCAGTGCGGATGTTGTCCATAGTGGGAGCTGAGAACTCGTAGATTGATCTGTTCGCCATGGCTTCGAACTCTGAAGACAAGTTTCGGTGATCTTCTTGATTGGATGAAGCTTCTTGCTGAAGTGTTGATGATCTCTTCTTGAGCTTGGCTCTTATTTTTTTGAATAACGCTTTGGGATTGTCAACAAAATTTCCTGGAGGATGTCTTCTACTCATACATTACCCTACATAAGATAAAATAGTAAAATATCGGGGTAAAACTGTACGAGAGAATTAATGAGCTCAATCATATTATTGATGCGAATGATGACTCAAAATGCTTGTTGGGTATTCTTAACGTCATTACCAAAGTTAGTTTTGTAATTTTGATAACGGCGCCAAAAATGCCAAACCTATCCCTCATACCACTTAAGCCATGTTGTCATCCCCAGCATGACATGAGAGACGTGGTATTAAAATATGCAATTGCTCATCTAAATAAATAATAAATGGGATCTGCAAGTGCACAGATTAATACCGATGTAGCATTTTAACCGGGAAGTATTCCAGGTATCGTTATTTATATTGTTACCACTGGGAAGGGATTAGTAATCATCAATGTTGATTATAGAATGGAATATATGATTGAGTATCTATCATTGCATGTATAATTAAGAACATTTATCTAACTCTTTCATACAGGGATAAGTGTCACATAAAGGATATAAAGCAATGAATAGTGACAAAGATAATTAATCTGATCAGCATAACTTAGCCACATATAAATATGATAAGCACCTCAATTAGATATTCTAGCAAGTCATTAGCATGGAATTAGAACGAACTACAAGAATATTTCGTAAGTTATTCTTAACTATATAGTTTAGCATATTATAGTTAGTGCAATTATACTTAGCAATCATTGTGAAACAGGACTACGCCCATGCATAGTGATATTAGCAATGAATATGAGAAACATCGTAATCACTCCCCTATAATAATGTTGCTCTGCCAGCCCAATACACGAGAGGAGGACTATATAAGAATCAATGGAGCTGTCACTACCACGATCTACCCCGCGATCTGGCATATAGGGTACAATCGCAGATAAATACTGTATAAGCACCACGCCTACACAATATCTATCATTTACCCATAGATCAGATGGATAAATCCTATACGATCCTAAACATGTATAGAAATCCAATCTAACTAAGCCAAATATATAACTATGATAAACTAAGAACAATATAATTGCGAATATAAACAAGTAGAGCAAAGTCATAAGCAATATATTGAAGTAGAACAAAGTCATATTCATAATATTGAAGAACAAAGATGAACAATTGAAGAACAATAGAGAATTACTAAGAATCCTCTTGACAGATCCGAAAACCAATCGAATATTGACTCCTTCTAGTTCTAATCCTATGTAGCTACGCTAATCTAGATATCTAATTGATGTGGTGGCTCTAGGCTTGATCAGAGGCTTCTTCTCCCTTGATGAATAATGAATTAGGGTTGAGAGGTCCTCTCCTCCAGGGGCCAGGGGGTCTGGTTTTATAGTCCTTCCAAGTGAATATGGGCCGTCGGATCAAACCGACATTGATTGAACGGTTATCCTTGATCCTTTAGGTCGGTGGAGCGTAATCCCGAAAGAGAGTTCTCATTGGACTCTAACAGGGGGCGGGCGCCCTGGTCCCTATGGCGGGCGCCCTGGGCCAGGCTCCGTTTTGCCTCCGCTTCGTTCCTGTGGCTTCTGGAGTCTTCTAGATGTAAGATAATTGTGTAGTACGTTAATATCACTATGTAATCCCTATGTGTGGGCCTTTCTTCCATATTTCCTGATAACCCCCTACAGAATTATACAAACACCAAAACTCGTGGAATTCTATCAGATAAAACCCTAAGTCTAGATGTTGATTTCATTTGGATCCTTTTATTTATTTATTTGTGAATTAAATTTGATACTTAAGATCGTCAACACTATTCTCAAGGTTCCTCCACCTGGCCGGTCTTCTGCACTAGGTTGAGGCAGCTGTCCCACATCGGCTTCCTCACCCCTGTGGCCCCACCATTGGCACGGAAGAGCTCACCCCGGTAAAGATGGAGCCACAGGTCCCAGTGCGGCATCATCCCCAAGTAGCCTTCACACACTACGGCAAAGATCACCGCGGTAGTGATGGCGTTCGGCGAAAAGTGCTGGAGCTCCACCCCGTAGTGATGGCAAAGCGCCCTCATAAAGAGGCTTGGGGGAGAGCCGAGGCCGTGGCGATGAAACTTGGCGAAAGAGACCACGTACCCCGTAGGCGGTCTTGGCTCCCAGTGGTCCGCCGCCGGCGCGATCCACTCTAGCCGCGACGAAGAAGTGTGGGGGCGCAGGAGCCCCTCCTTCTCTAGATCCAACAACCGACGGACGCCAATCGTCGGCGGCAACAAGTCTCACCGGCATCTTGGCAGAAGAAGAAAGGTGGCTCTGCTGCTGTGTGCTCGAGGGTGCGAGCGCGTCAAGAAGGCAAGGAGAGCAAAGGCGAGAACAATGGCAGAAAGCAGAAGGGGTAGCGGCCAAGAGATTCGGCAATATTTATAGACGTCCAACCCCAACGGGCAGATCCGACAAATGTGGTAACCTCCCTAGTAAATGCACCGACTAACGGTCTTGTTACTCCCCCTGACAGGACGCTACAAATTCCACAACGGCACAGTGCTGCAATGGCACACTCCTAAAAAGGCGTGGCCAATGAGCGAGAAAACAAACCACCATGGCTCTTCCTTCCACAACAAGGTAAAATAGGCGTGCGCCGCCATAAGAACCTCAACGAGATCTCCGGCGGTCAAGTCGCGCCTCTGCTCTCGGGTCGCTGGCATGTGGGGTCCGTTGACTTGCGGGTCCCCCCTGTCAGTCTCTCTTTCTCCTTTGTTTAACTTAGGGTTTGAGCTATTTTTGCAAAAATCATATCTCCTGTTTCTGAGATCCAAAAATGGTGAAACTAATTTTGTGGTGTTCCTTGAGATGGCTAGTTTTTAATAAAAATATAAAATGAACCATGTTTTCTGGGAAAATATTTATTAGGATTTAATCTTGTTATTCATGAATAAATTCATATCTCTGGTTACACTGCTTAATTTGCTCTGAAAATTTTTTGGTAGTCTCTGTGTGATACTAGAATGCTATGATAAATATTTCATGATTTTTGGAGTACCGCAGCTTTGTTATGTAAATTATGTTTGAGATTTGGCTTGTTTCCTTGATTAAATCATATAAAATAATTGGTGCGTATGCTGGTGTTCTACTTTGATGGTAAACTTGTTTATGACATTCATAATATGTAAATAATCTGAAATCTGTTGTTTGACATCATATAAGTCATGTTTCTGAATTTATGAAATAAACACCTTGTTACATGTTAAATGCATATCTTCAATGTGGTATGTGCAATTGCTCTAAAATTTTTATGGTGATGCTTTGATGCTATACTTGTGCTTCTGTAATTTTTGTAGATTTTTCTGAGCACTTTGACCAGTATCTTGTAATTATGCTCCTTTCTTGAATTAATTAATAAATGCCTTGTTAAGTAAATGTTTGAGGGTTATCATCTGGTGTTCTGGTTGTCTTATGGTATGCTTGTGCTCATAAGCCATGTGGTTGGCATGGTTTATGTTTTGGTTATGTCATCAAATAATTAATTAAAGGGTTAAAGGCTGTTCTGGACAGCAAGGGAGTAATTTAACTTTTGCTTAATGATAAATTGGCTTTCTGGGAAACTTGTCTAAATCAAAGTTGTTGTAAACTTATTGAACTAGCTGTGGTTTAAATTTGGGATCATTTGGTCCAGTTGTTTTGAAGTTATAATCTTTCCAAGTTAGGTTCCAGAAATAGGTGTTCTCTGTTTTTCTGGGACAGAACCTGGAACTTTGTTTAAATGACTTGTTTAATATATGAATCTTGCTATGATGTTTAAAGATGATTTGTAGACAATTTCATAAGCTTTCCAGAATGTCCTCACTTAAGTTTGTTGGATCTTTGTGGCAATAGTTATGATCTGTTTACTGAGCTAATCCTGCTGTTTGATGCTTGCTGTTATAAGATATCATGTTAGGTTTTGGGCTAAGTTAACTTGTTAACTTGTGTGAACTTGTTATATCTATTGCTCCGTAAATGAGTGTCCAGTGGGTCACTTATGTTATCAAGCATTCATTCTTTTGTATGCACACCTTCTCATTCACTGAGCATGCAATAGGTGCATCGGACGTGGCAGCCTCCTTCGATCTGCAAGTGAACCCCGAAGGCCAAGTGGGCAGCCAGGAGGTGGAGGTCCAGCAAGTCGGACTCGAGGAGCCCGAAGAAGAAGTTGAGTGCCCAAATCACGAGCCAGCCTCGTTCGTGAAAGGCAAGCCCCGGAGCATTTTAAACCTCCCTTTACTTTCGAAAGTGTATTTAATATGTTATATCTATTGCTGCATTTAATTATAGGAGTTGTGATGAAACCTTTGCTGCATTTTACTCTATCCTTGTCCAGATAACTCACCACACCTTGGTTATAGAGTTAGGATCGAGTAGCAGCTTAGCCATGCTTAATCGGTAGAAGTCGGGTGATTTTCCGTCACCTGCGCGATATAGGGTTGTGTCGGATCACGATGGTCTATATGTGCTATCGTGGATGGAACCTGATTAATTTGACTTAAGTCGGGCGGAGTTTTGCAAGGTTGTAGTAACTCCATCTGTGGCAGCTAAGGACTGATCGTTGTACGTCCTCTTGTCATGTTGAACGCATGCCTAACACTTAGTTGGCCGGATAACTCGTTCCGACCGCGAAGCCGAGTAGTATGACTCAGGCCGGAAGACCGGCAAGTATAAAGTGCGCACTACCGGAGGAAGTGCGGTGTGCGGGGGAACATTGGCGTAAGCCCAAAGGCAGGTGAGTTAAATTTCCTGACCTCCCTGGCAGAGTGGTAGCCCTGGAAGTGCGGCGCTGATCGGAGCCACGATTCTTGAGTTGTACCAAAGGGGACCCGTTGGCTCTCCGACGGGGGATGCTTGGGTGAGTGCTAGGAATAACCCTCCAGCTGGATAGGAATTCAATTCAAATCGCCGTCTCTCCCGGTTAGTGAGAACTTGACAGAGCAGCGGCAAATGTAGCATTCACTAATGAACTTGGTTCATGATAATGATGATAGCAAGGAAGAACATATGATGAACTTGATATGGTTATTATTGCTTGTAATAATCAAGTGAAGTGCTTTAGTTCAGGTGCTAATCTAGTGGTAGGCTGATGATAAATAAATATGATGCTCTTACATTGGGTTAGTCATAATAAAGGCTTTTGGCAAAATGTTGAGTCATCCAGCTCTACTTTTATTTTTAGCCTTGCATGATCCTTGGTGTCTTTTATGTTTTACTAGATGGGTAAGTCTAGCTAAGTACATTCTCGTACTCAGGGTTTATTCCCACCTGTTGCAGATGACATCTTTTATGACGGCTTCTGCAAGACCTGTCTCCATCCCGCTGGGGATGAGGACTAACCGTTGGGCACGGTTCTCTAACAAACTCGTACCTGTTGCTTTTGGAAGGATGGTGTAGACTCTAGCAATAACAAAAACTTGTGAACTGAACTTTGAACAAGTGTGTGTAATTATTTTGCTTCCGCTACTTCGAACTTGGGTTGTAATAACTTAATGACTCCGATGTGGTGCCGCTTCGATGACAATGAATGACTATGTAACATTCGCTGTGTTGTGCTGAATTATTACGATCTTGGTTTGTTGCAAGTTGGTTTGAAGTCCTTCATGATTTCAATTGACTACCGGGATTATATGGGCTCAAGTTTGGAAACTTGATTGCTTGTTGATCGTTTCTACACTTGAACTCTTATAATTTGGTCGGTTCAGTGACAGCGGCAAGGGTTCTCACTTGGGTTACCCGATAGGAGCTCATCTTGGGGTGATGACACTCGCTCCACCAGGAGCACGTCACAACCCCAACCTCAAAAAGGCAAAACTGGTCAGCAAAGGCTCAATGCCCTTCTTCTATAACGAACGTCTTTCGGTGAAAGGGGGGATCGGGAGCGAACTCATCAGAAAAAGCAGTATAGCCTTCTAAGGAGCCCAAGACTCCTTAAAAGACATGGGGGCTACCCCCACGAGGGTCGCTCGTGCGACCCCACGGAAACTCGACCAACGGAAAAGCCTCTACTCGAGCGCAAGCTGTCACAGAACCGACCAAATTATAAGAGTTCAAGTGCAGAAACGATCACCTAGCAATCAAGTTTCCAAACTTGAGCCCATATAATCCCGGTAGTCAATTGAAATTACGAAGGACTTCAAACCAACTCGCAACAAACCAAGATCGTAATAGTTCAACATAAACACAGCGAATGTTACATAGTCATTCATTGCTGTCGAAGCGGCACCACATCGGAGTCATTAAGTTATTACAACCCAAGTTCGAAGTAGCGGAAGCAAAATGGTTACACACACTTGTTCAAAGTTCAGTTCACAAGTTTCTGTTACTGCCAGAGTCTATGCCATCCTTCCAAAAGCATCAGAGACGAGGTTGTTAGAGAACCGTGCCCAGCGGTTAGTCCTCATCCCCAGCGGGATGGAGACAGGTCTTGCAGAATCCGTCATAAAAGATGTCATCTGTGGGAATAAACCCTGAGTACGAGAATGTACTCAGCTAGACTTACCCGTCTAGTAAAACATAAAAGACACCAAGGATCATGCAAGGCGAAATATCAAGTGGAGCTGGTTGACTCAACTTTTTGGCAAAAGCTTAACTTACAACTAAATTATTTAGAGAGCATCATATTTATTTATCATCAGCCTACCACTAGGTTAGCACCTGTACTACAACACATCACTTGATTATTACAAACAATAATAACCATATCAAATTCATCATATGTTCTTCTTGCTATCATCATTATCATCAACCAATTTCATTAGTGAATGCTACGTTTGCCACTGCTCTGTCAAGTTCTCACTAACCGGGAGTGTCGGTGTTTTCCCCCGGGGGGTCACACCAACGAGTAAATTTGTATGCGTGCTCCCTTTCCCGGATGGTGATGCAAGAAGACACAGAGATTTATCCTGGTTCGGGCAAGAGAAGGCCCTACGTCCAGCGGGGGGGAGAGAGTTTGTATTATCTCGCACCTAAGTGCTTGTACAGGGGCGAATACAAGCGTGGTATGAAGTGTGGAGCTCTACTACGTATGAGCGTGGTCTTGTGTCGTGATCCCCCTGTTCTATTCCTGAGTCCCTCCTTTTATAGTTCCAAGGAAGGACCTAGGGTACATGTATAGGTGTAGGAATTGAGTCGATAGCAGCATGGAGCGCTGACCTACTCGAGGTTTCCGTACCGGCATGACCTCGAGCCGTCCCGTCTTAATAGTCTGGTGATGATCACGCGTGCCCCTGCATTCTGCTCTGCGCGCCGTCTTGGATTGGTTCGACGGATGCACGCTTACATGGCTCGGCGGCAAATCTGGCGGAGCGGTTACGGCCTGGTCAGTCGACGCCCGACTCGTCTCCAGGAAGGAGCCTGGTGAAGTCGAGGGTCGGATGCCGTACGAGGTGTCGATATCTGGAGCGCTGACCTTGGGTGTCTCGAGGGGGTCCCGATTAGACGTTCCATCCTTGTTTCCCGCGTCCTGACACGCCCTGGGTCGTTCGGTGGGAAGGCTGCAAAAAGAACGATGGGACAGAAGCCTGTTCCCTATCGCGCCTCCCGTGACCCGTGTGTTAGGTGGGGAAGCGTTAGGTGCATTAAATGCCCTGGCTCTCGTGCGCGCGTCAGGCGGCGGACAGTGTCCTTGCGCTCGACGCCTCTCGGTTCGCTCGAGCCCGCTTCCGTATTCGACGGCAGTTGTCGCTCGAGCCCTGACCGATTCGCTCGACGCTATTTCCGTCTTCGAGGCTGCGGCCGTCGATGGCCGCGCGTGTGTACGGATGGTCTCGTTATACGCATTGGTGAGGGTACCCCTTGTTGATACCCTCGACAGGGAGAGACGGCAATTCGAATCGGATTCCTATCCAGCTGGAGGGTTATTCCTAGCACTCACCCAAGCATCCCCTGCCGGAGAGCCAACGGGTCACCTTTGGTACAACTCAGGAATCACGGCTCCGATCAGAGCCGCACTCCCAGGGCTACCACTCTGCCAGGGAGGTCAGGAATTTTAACTCACCTGCCTTTGGACTTACGCCAATGGTCCCCCGCACACCGCACTTCCTCCGGTAGTGCGCACTTTATACTTGCCGGTCTTCCGGCCTGAGTCATACTACTCGGCTTCGCGGTCGGAACGAGTTATCCGGCCAACTAAGTGTTAGGCATGCGTTCAACATGACAAGAGGACGTACAACGATCGGTCCTTAGCTGCCACAGATGGAGTTACTACAAACTTGCAAAACTCCGCCCGGCTTAAGTCAATTTAATCAGGTTCCATCCACGATAGCACATATAGACCATCGTGATCCGACATAACCCTATATCGCGCAGGTGACAGGATATCACCCGACTTCTACCGATTAAAGCATGGCTAAGCTGCTATTCGATCCTAACTCTACAACCAGGGTGTGGTGAGTTATCTGGACAAGGATAGAGTAGAATGCAGCAACAGTTTCATCACAACTCCTACACGTAATGCATCAATAGATATAACATATTAAGTAACTTTCGAAAATAAAGGGAGACTTAGAATGCTCCGGGGCTTGCCTTTCACGAACGATGCCGGCTCGTGATTCGGGCACTCAACTTCTTCTTCGGACTCCTCGAATCCAGCTTGCTGGACCTCCACCTCTTGGCTGCCCTCTTGACCTTCGGGATTTACTTGCAGCTCGTAGGAGGCTGTCGCGTCCGATGCACCTATTGCATGCTCGAACAATAAGAAGATGCGCATGCTAACGATGAATGCTTGATAACATAAGTAACTCACTGGACACTCATTTACGGAGCAAAAGTGATACTAGCTCACAAAAGTAATTAAGTCAACTCAGCCCACAACCTATCATGATACCAAAACAGCAAACAACACAAAACAAGTGCACTCAGTAAATAAATCATAACTAATGATAGACAGATCCAACAATTATGAGTGAAGACATTCTGGAAAGCTTATGAAATTGTCCACAACTCATCTTTAAACATGACAACAAGATTCAAATATTAAACTAGCCATTTAAACAAAGTTCCAGGTTCTGTCCCAGAAAAACAGAGAACACCTATCCCTGGAACCCAACTTGGAACAGCTATAATTTTGAAACCACTTGGCCAAATGACCTCAAATTTAAACCACAGCTAGTTCAAAAAGTTTAGAACAACTTTGATTTAGACAAGTTTCACAGAAAGTCAAGTTATCATTAAGCAAAGTTAAATCCTTTCCTTGCTGTCCAGAACAGCCTTTAACCCCTTTAAGTAATTATTTAATGACATGACCAAAACATAAACCATGCCAACCACATGGCTTATGAGCACAAACATATTACAAGGTTACCAGAACATCAGATGGAAACCCCCAAACATTTACTTAACAAGGCATTTATTAATTAATTCTAGATAAGAACATAATCACAAGCTAACAGTCAAAGTGCTCAGAAAAATCTACAAACATTACAAAAGCACAAGTATAGCACCAAGACATCACCATAAAAATTTCAGAGAAATTGCACATACTAAATTAAAGATATGTATTTAACATGTGCCAAGGTACTTATTTCATAAATTCCAAAACATGACTTATATGATGTCAAACAACAGATTTCAGATTATTTCTGTATTAGGAATACCATAAACAAGTTTACCACCAAGGTGGAACACCAGCATAAGCACCAATTATTTTATATGATTTAATTAAAGAAACAAGCCACATTTCAATCACAAATTACATATCACAACTGCAGTGCTCCAAAAATCATGAAATATTTATCAAATGATTCTAATACCATACAAAGGCTACCATAAAATTTTCAGAGCAAACTAAGCAGTATAACAAGAGATATGCATTTATCCATGAATAACAAGATTAAATCCTTAATAAATAATTTCCAAGAAAACATGGTTCATTTTATATTTTTATTAAAAACTAGCCATCTCAAGGAATACCACAAAATTTGTTTCAACATTTTTGGATCACCAGAACTAGAGATATGATTTTTGCAAAAACAGCTCAAACCCTAGTTTAAACAAAGGAGAAAGAGAGACTGAAAGAGGGGACCCGCAAGTCAAGGGACCCCACCTGCCAGTGACCCGGAAGCAGAGGCGCGGCTTGACCGCCGGAGATCTCGTCGACGGCGAGGTCTCGGCGCTGGCCAAGGGCACCATCGTGCTCCCCACTGCATTCCGCATCTAGCGGTACCCAAAACCCTAACTCTACCGGCCTCTAGGTACCTTGCCCTCGCAAATGGAGGCACGGCGGTGGTGCGTGGCCGACCGCCGGCGTCTCTGGCCGGAGATAGAGCAGAAGAGAATGCGGACGAGCAACAGCAAGACCTAGCGGAGCTTTTGGGACAAGAATGAGGAAGAATGGTGGACTACAGAGCCCTGGCCACGACGCCGGTGGCCATGGCAGAGCTCCGGCGAGGTAAGCCCGCGACGGAGAAGGCAATGCGGGCTCACCGAAGCTCGGCAGTCGCAGTCAACTCGACGATGGTGAAGTGGAGAGGCTGGCGGAACGCTGGGCGGAGTTGCTTGGCCGGAGACACGGAGACACGCGTGCGCGAGCTCGCCGAAACCATGGCGCCGACGCAGAGACGACGACGCACGTGAGAGGGAGGGAACCGGGAGTGGAATGGCGCTGTCGACGCGACCGGGGGCGCCGTGGCGAGCCGTAGGACGAGCGGAGGACTGACGAGCGGGGCCAACGGCGACGTACGGACGCCACGGGTCCAGACACGTGGCGTCACCGGCGAGCTCCCCCTGTCTGACGGTGGCTCCATTCAGTTCCCAAACCGACTGAAACTCGATTTTGCCCGACGATTAACTCTCTAACCACTCGATGATTTTGCTGGCTAATTGCTCTATGCTGGAGAGCTACATGAGCACTCCAACATTGCTTACAAGATCAAATCTTGATTCGGCCTAGAATTCAAACTGGAGGATGAACAATACCCCCTCGAGCAAACTGCAGTGATTCCAGACTTAGAAAATTTTCCAAGTGTTGGAAACAGCCCCAAATTTGCCTTGTGGGTCAAATTTGAGCTATTTGTGATCATTTTCATGAGATGGCCATAAAAGGACTTTTGTTCCTTATAAAATTTGCTACAGCTTTGCTGTAGAAAGTTTTGACATGCAAACATTTTATGAAACACTTTTTAAAAGCCTAAGCAAAAGAGGTTTCTAAGGCCTATTTTCATAAGTATGACATAAAAGCATATTTTGGAGAAGTGACCAACATGAACATTGTTCCCAAAGTCAAGTTAAGCATAGATAAACTAATTAACAAGGCATTGAGCACAAACACAAGCATGGTTCACTCAATCATAAGCATAGGAAGACTATTTAAGCAATTTAAACCACATTTTTGCATAAAATAACATTCAGCTTGACCAGCCGTTTGGGGATGATAAGCAGAGCTACGGACTAAATGAGTACCAATTTGCTCATGCAGACATTCCCAAAAACGAGCAGTGAACTGTGGTCCACGATCTGATATGATTGTTCGAGGCACACCATACTGACGAACAATGTGCTCGAAATACAACTTTCCATACTGATGTGGGCGATAGTCAGTTCGGACTGGAATAAATCGAGCAACCTTGGCCAAACGATCTACAATCACCCAGATGGAGTCATAACCCTTAACAGAAATTGGGAGTCCACTGATGAAATCCATGCTGACTTCTTCCCATTTCCAACTAGGAATTGATAAGGGTTGAAGCAAACCAGCTTTCATGTGAACAGCCTTCACACGACAACAATTGTCACAACGAGCGACAAAAGCAGATATCTCCTTTTTCATCTTTGTCCACCAAAACAAAGGTTTCAAATCATGATACATCTTGCTACTACCAGGATGGATAGACAATTTGGATGAATGAGCTTCAGATAGGATCTGATTTCGCAGTTCACGGTCTTTTGGGACTACAAGTCGATCCTTGAACCAAAGGATTCTGTCCTCATCAACCCGGAAATGCTTGGTTTCTTCTTCCTTCGATTTCCTCTTTATATGGTGGATGCCTACATCTATCCGCTGCAATTCGATGACTCGATTGCGAAGGGTACTCTCCAGAGAAGTCTGGTTGAGCACCAGTGGATGCATAAGGTGTGACCACAACGGATCTTCCACTTGGATTGAGTGACAGTGCGCTTTCCGACTCAAGGCATCCGCCACTACGTTTGCCTTGCCTGGATGATAGTGCACTTGGAGATTATAATCTTTAATCAACTCAAGCCATCTTCGCTGCCGCATATTCAGTTCAGGTTGACTGAAGATATACTTGAGGCTCTTATGATCGGTGTAGATATTACACAGATTACCCAGCAGATAATGCCTCCAGATTTTCAAAGCATGAACAACTGCTGCCAATTCTAAGTCATGAGTAGGGTAATTGACCTCATGCTTTCGAATTTGGCGCGAGGCATACGCGATAACGCGACCTTCCTGCATCAACACACAGCCTAAACCAATGCCTGACGCGTCACAAAAGACATCGAAGGGCTTCTCGATATCAGGTTGAGCTAGGACAGGAGCGGATGTCAGCAATGTCCTCAACTTGTGGAATGCCTCTTCACACTCAGGTGTCCACACAAACTTTTCATCTTTCTGAAGTAGACGAGTCATAGGCTTGGATATTTTGGAGAATTCCGGAATGAATCAACGGTAATATCCAGCAAGACCGAGAAAACTCCGAACCTCGTGTACCGAAGTTGGAACTTTCCAATCCAGCACTTCTTGCACCTTAGCCGGATCCACCGATATGCCTTCTTCAGATAAGACATGGCCCAAGAAAGGTACTTTCTTTAGCCAAAACTCGCATTTGCTAAACTTAGCATAAAGCTGATGTTCGCGCAGACGCGACAACACTATACGCAAATGCTCTGCATGCTCCTCTTCATTGCAAGAATATACCAAGATATCGTCAATGAAGACCACCACAAACTTGTCCAATTCGGGCATGAACACTGAATTCATAAGATACATGAAGTGAGCAGGTGCATTCGTCAAACCGAAGGACATGACAAGGTACTCATACAGCCCATACCTCGTCGAGAAAGCTGTCTTAGGTACATCTTCAGGACGGATCTTGATTTGATGGTACCCAGATCGCAAATCAATCTTGGAGAATACTTTAGCTTTAGACAACTGATCAAACAAGATATCAATGTGAGGAAGAGGATATTTGTTCTTGATAGTCACCGCATTTAGGGGACGATAGTCCACACACATGCGCAAAGATTGATCCTTCTTCTTCACAAAGATAGCCGGACAACCCCAAGGAGAAGAACTAGGACGAATAAGACCCTTCTTCAACAACTCATTTAGTTGGGTCTTAAGCTCAGCTAATTCATTGGGTGGCATTCTATAAGGTCTTCTAGAGATAGGAGCGGTAGCTGGAATCAATTCAATTTTGAACTCCACATCCCGATCCGGAGGAAGCCCGGGAAGATCCTCAGGAAAAACATCCGGAAACTCACACACCACCGGAATATCCTGAATAGCCTTAGATGTAACTGCATTCACAGTGCTACGGATTTGAATATCACGAGGGAGTTGCACTAGAAATGCCTCCTTGGTATTTGGGTCTTTCAACATCACTACACGAGTGGTGGTGTCGATAAGAACTCCATTGCACCTCATCCACTTCATCCCCAGAATTACATCTATGCCCACACCGGGTAGAACAACCAAATCAGCAAGAAACTGACGGCCTCCGATTTCCAGAGTTGCCCCCAAAACCACTTGATTGGTGGAAATATCATTTCCCGCAGCACTAATACAATAACTGCCCTTATCAAGTGTAATGGCCTTGATGTTATGCTTAGACACAAATTCAGAACTCACAAAGGAATGCGATGCTCCAGAATCAAAAAGCACGAGTTCATCATGTTGATTTACCAGAAACTTACCAGCCGTGACTACCTCACCAGCAGGGATTGCTTCCACAGTGGTGTAGTGAACACGCCCCTGACGAACGTTCCCTTGGCTGCCCTTCTTCGGTGGGTACGGACAGTTGCTCTGCCAATGCCCGGTCTGATTGCAGTTCCAGCACGGACGGTTGGCAGGTGGAGTCTTGGCATAGTTGGGACCCGTGTTGCCCCTAGGAAGAGCAATAGAGTATCCCTTGCGAAAACCCGTCTTCGCCTGATTCTTCTTCACCGGAGGGTGGTATCGCTGGTTGGGGGTTGGAGCACGGAATGGGGGCATAGTTGCCACTGGAGCCTTGGACTGAGATGACCCGACACCGGCCTCAAAGGCCCTCTTGCGAGTTTTGGTCGCAGTGTACACAGTGTTATAGTTCTCTTGAGTGAGAGCATCACTGACAAACTCATTGAAAGTTGCACACTTAGTGCGGCCCATAGTCTTCAGCAATTTGGGGCCCAAACCCCGCTTGAAGCTAGCAATCTTTTTCGTCTCCGTGTTCACAAATTCAGGAGCATACCTAGACAAATGATTGAAAGCATGCAAATACTCCTTCAGAGTCTTGTTGCCCTGAGTCAACTGCATTAACTTGGTATGCTTCATCTCCATAACACCAGGAGGAATGAAATTCCCTTTGAAAGCCTCACGGAACAGATTCCAATCAATCACAGTGTCAGCCGGAAGAGCTTCTCGATACTGATTCCACCAGATGCCTGCCGGACCTTGCAGTTGGTGAGCGGCATACTCTGCCTTCAGACCTTCAGTCAACCGGAGTAAGCGGAACTTTTGTTCCACCGTATTGAGCCACTCTTCAGCTTGAAGGGGTTCTTCAGCTTCTCTGAAGGGTGGGGGCTTTGTATCCATGAAGTCCTTGAAGCTACTGTACTGGTTAGGAGCTGGCCCTTCCTGTGCATTACGACCACCCTGATTTGCCATCCGATTGATGGTCTCAGTGAGCATCCTCTGATTTTCCACCATCATTTGCATCAGCTCAGCTGGATTTGGTGGTGGGGGAGGAGGGGGTGGATTCATGTTTGCACGCTGTTCCGCACCTCGGGTGCCACGAGACATCTGTAAAGACACAGTCAGTGAGCATTGATGATGACAAGATTTGCCGCAGAAGAACTTATATTCATGCCTGAAAGTATTCAAGAGAATAGCTTTACAGAAAGGCACAACAATTCAATTCCACAAAACAACATCACCAATCCAACACATGACATAGATATCCGCAATACGCACCACAACAGAAAACATCGGCATAGCATAACGATCATAAAAGACTGCACATTGGGTCCATAAAGTTATTACACCATCACAGTACATGCCATGAGTCAAGGTCAAAGTTTCGGGTTACAACATGGTTACAAAAGCACCACGGCTGACTGGCATACTACAAAAGATCCTCGCATAACACTACCCACTACTCCCTACACTCCAGGCTCATCGTCCGAGTCAGCGTCGAAGATCGCCTCTCCATCCTCGTCGCTAACCGGCTCAAGCTCCTCGTCCTCCACGTCCTCATGCAAAGGTGGTGCAGCCGCTGCTTGTCCATCGACCTCCATACCATCATCATCGGCCACAATCACCTAAGGTCCCACCTCTGGATACACGGGTATAGGGCGAGGAATAGGGTGTAGAAAGTTGTTGAGACGGTGAATCTCTACAAGACCAGCCTCAATCTGATCCTGCAGATAGTTCTCCCGCTCAAGCGACTGAACTCGGTGCATCTCCCATGCCTGGCGCCTGTTCTCCGACACGCGGAGTGCAGTATCCCTCTCACGGGTGAGCTGCACCAAGCGCTCCTGTAAGGTCTCCCTCTCTTTGGCTAACTGGCTCATTTGATCCTGCTTAGGATCCCTCTCTCTAATGGCCTTCACCCACTGCAGCCTACGATACTCCGCAATGTCTTCCCAGTCATTGCGGTCCTTCTGAGCTTGCTCCAGGAGTCTAGCTTGCTTGTGAAACTTGCGAGCACGCTTTTCAGCCTTCCGCTGCATCTCCTGGGCCCTGCGAACAGCCACCATCACCTGTGCATAGGTGCCCTCTTGCTGACTGATCAGCTTGAGCACAGCCATCATAGCACTCATAGCAGGACTAGAACTCTCAGCCCTCTCTTCCCTGCCTCGAACCAAAGCACAACCGTCAGCCTGTTTCCACTCCGCTGCTGCTGGGTCAGCACTGGGAATGGAGGCCGCTAGTCCTCCCGTCAGCTCGTCACCACACCTCTGACAGATATCGAGCAGGATAGTCTAGGCTGCAACCTGAGCTGCCTCCCAGGGAGTCTGCCCATCTGAGCAGCAAGTCCAGCCTGTCCATGCAGGCTTGTCCCCATGTGGAGGGACAACTCCCTGCACACCAAACCACTGAATCCCTCCTGTGCTCTCCATCTCCCACCAAGAATACTGAGGTGGCTCAGTGTACCCAACAGTCCGTAACACTCTCCAAAGCAGGGTAGGAGTGCCAAACTCGTGCAAGAAAGTGTCACTGGGATGGGGTGAAGCGGGTGCGTCCATCTATGGAAAGGAATAGAAATACCATGGGTAAAAGAGGATTAGTTTAAGCAATCATTTATTTATTTAAAAGGGATGAAATTGTAAGAGAAGGAGTAGACAGAATGTATGTATGAATGCGACATGATGCATGCACGAACCGTACGTCCTCACAAACTTAGAAAATTAATATTCTAACGGATATACGGTGGCATACATTCGTCTCTCGATACGATAACTATCGGTTTACACGTGCGCTGTTAGAGTACCTGCAGAAAATTTCATTTCAGCCCAACAGTTCCCAATATATCACTCAAGAAAGCAGTAAACTAAGTGCACATTGCTTGGGCATGCCAACATGCTCAAACAATGACACCACAACTACCTGAGAAATTAAATACTCCCCAATTACGTTTCTTTCGTGGTTCCATGGTTTCGACATGTAACCACTCCAGAAAACCACCGCGAACACTCCCCTAGACCGCCATTTGGACGATCACGCTCTCACAGCTAACACTTACCGGGGCGTAGGTGCGACGTTGCATAATTTAAATCTAGCAACAAATGTGGCTAATTCACATATGAAGGCTACGTCAACCATTAGACCACAGTGTAGCATAGTGCGGTCATCACACATCCATACCTGAGTACTGCCGGAGATGCATAAATAAAACCCCCAAGTCAGTACTTAAATAGCCACCTAGAGTCCTTATGTGGGCAAGGAGGATTCGACCACTGGCATAACTTAATTATTTGTTTTACACCATTTTATTTAAAAACTCTTTTGTTTTAAATACACAAACGCTGCATTTATAATGCTGAACTTGCTCCGATGCCAGCAGTCACAGAACCGACCAAATTATAAGAGTTCAAGTGCAGAAACGATCGCCTAGCAATCAAGTTTCCAAACTTGAGCCCATATAATCCCGGTAGTCAATTGAAATCACGAAGGACTTCAAACCAACTCGCAACAAACCAAGATCGTAATAGTTCAACATAAACACAACGAATGTTACAGAGTCATTCATTGCCGTCGAAGCGGCACCACATCGGAGTCATTAAGTTATTACAACCCAAGTTCGAAGTAGTGGAAGCAATATAGTTACACACACTTGTTCAAAGTTCAGTTCACAAGTTTCTGTTACTGCCAGAGTCTATGCCATCCTTCCAAAAGCATCAGAGACGAGGTTGTTAGAGAACCGTGCCCAACGGTTAGTCCTCATCCCCAGCGGGATGGAGACAGGTCTTGCAGAATCCGTCATAAAAGATGTCATCTGCAACAGGTGACTTACCCGTCTAGTAAAACATAAAAGACACCAAGGATCATGCAAGGCGAAATATCAAGTGGAGCTGGTTGACTCACCTTTTTGCCAAAAGCTTAACTTACAACTAAATTATTTTGAGAGCATCATATTTATTTATCATCAGCCTACCACTAGGTTAGCACCTGTACTACAACACATCACTTGATTATTACAAACAATAATAACCATATCAAATTCATCATATGTTCTTCTTGCTATCATCATTATCATGAACCAATTTCATTAGTGAATGCTACGTTTGCCGCTGCTCTGTCAAGTTCTCACTAACTGGGAGAGACGGCGATTCGAATCGGATTCCTATCCAGCTGGAGGGTTATTCCTAGCACTCACCCAAGCATCGCCTGCCGGAGAGCCAACGGGTCACCTTTGGTACAACTCAGGAATCGCGGCTCCGATCAGCGCCGCACTCCCAGGGCTACCACTCCGCCAGGGAGGTCAGGAATTTTAACTCACCTGCCTTTGGACTTACGCCAATGGTCCCCCGCACACCGCACTTCCTCCGGTAGTGCGCACTTTATACTTGCCGGTCTTCCGGCCTGAGTCATACTACTCGGCTTCGCGGTCGAACGAGTTATCCGGCCAACTAAGTGTTAGGCATGCATTCAACATGACAAGAGGACGTACAACGATCGGTCCTTAGCTGCCACAGATGGAGTTACTACAAACTTGCAAAACTCCGCCCGTCTTAAGTCAATTTAATCAGGTTCCATCCATGATAGCACATATAGACCATCGTGATCCGAGATAACCCTATATCGCGCAGGTGACAGGATATCACCCGACTTCTACCGATTAAAGCATGGCTAAGCTGCTATTCGATCCTAACTCTACAACCAGGGTGTGGTGAGTTATCTGGACAAGGATAGAGTAGAATGCAGCAACAGTTTCATCACAACTCCTACACGTAATGCGTCAATAGATATAACATATTAAGTAACTTTCGAAAATAAAGGGAGACTTAGAATGCTCCGGGGCTTGCCTTTCACGAACGATGCCTGCTCATGATTCAGGCACTCAACTTCTTCTTCGGACTCCTCGAGTCCGGCTTGCTGGACCTCCACCTCTTGGCTGCCCTCCTGACCTTCGGGATTCACTTATAGCTCGTAGGAGGCTGTCGCGTCCGATGCACCTATTGCATGCTCGAACAATAAGAAGATGCGCATGCTAACGATGAATGCTTGATAACATAAGTAACTCACTGGACACTCATTTACGGAGCAAAAGTGATACTAGCTCACAAAAGTAATTAAGTCAACTCAGCCCACAACCTATCATGATACCAAAACAGCAAACAACACAAAACAAGTACACTCAGTAAATAAATCATAACTATTGATAGACAGATCCAACAATCATGAGTGAAGACATTCTGGAAAGCTTATGAAATTGTCCACAACTCATCTTTAAACATGACAACAAGATTCAAACATTAAACTAGCCATTTAAACAAAGTTCCAGGTTCTGTCCCAGAAAAACAGAGAACACCTATCCCTGGAACCCAACTTGGAACAGCTATAACTTTTAAACCACTTGGCCAAATGACCTCAAATTTAAACCACAGCTAGTTCAAAAAGTTTAGAACAACTTTGATTTAGACAAGTTTCACAGAAAGTCAAGTTATCATTAAGCAAAGTTAAATCCTTTCCTTGCTGTCCAGAACAGCCTTTAACCCCTTTAAGTAATTATTTAATGACATGACCAAAACATAAACCATGCCAACCACATGGCTTATGAGCACAAACATATTACAAGGTTACCAGAACATCAGATGGAAACCCCCAAACATTTACTTAACAAGGCATTTATTAATTAATTCTAGATAAGAACATAATCACAAGCTAACAGTCAAAGTGCTCAGAAAAATCTACAAAAATTACAAAAGCACAAGTATAGCACCAAGACATCACCATAAAAATTTCAGAGCAATTGCACATACTAAATTAAAGATATGTATTTAACATGTGCCTATTCCGTATCACGCTTCTCGTGACTGGCGTGTTAGGTGAGAACGCGACAGGCGCATTAAATGACCTGGTTCCCGTGCGCGCGTCAGGCGGCGGGTGGCGTCCTTGCGTTCGACGCCTTCCGGTTCGCTCGAGCCTGTTTTCGTATTCGACGGTCGTTGGTGCTCGAGCCCTGATAGATTCACTCGACGCTCTTTCCGTCTTCAATGCTGCGGTCGTCGATGACTGTACGTGTGACTGGTTAGAGCGTCGAGTTGGGGGCCTTGACCTGCGTATGGGCAACCTCGTTATGTACATCAGTTAGGATAACCCTTATTGATACCCTCGACAGTAGCTCCAGAGTCTCCATTTGAGCGCTGGCGCTCGAGTGGAGGCTTTATTTTGCGGTTGAGTTTCCGTGGGGGCGCGCGAGGGAATCCGCGGGGGTAGCCCCCGAGCCCTTGGAGGAGTTTTTGACTCCTTCGAGGGTTATATCGCCTAATTCACAGAAACGCTGTCGACACCAGTGGTGGAAGGTTCTGTTTGGCTCGTTTTGCACAGGGGTTTCGACGTACTCTCGATAGAGCGAGCGTCATCCACCCCAGATTGAGCTCCTAACAGGTAGTCCAAGTGAGAACCTGTGCCCCTTTCGAGGGGGTCAGCTGTAGCCCGGAGGCGTTCTCATAAAGCGGGGTCGACGTGGTCGGGGATGCTGGTCTCATTCGATAGAGTCCAGTGGCTCGATGCCTCCCATCAGGGGGATTCCTCTTGACTATCTCGACCCTACCTTGGACATCCCCAGCGAGTTCTCGAGGCCGGCCTCGATTTTCATCTACTCGCCGGGCATCCCTGACTCTGGTGCTCGAGATCGGCTGTCGAACTCTTTCGGCGGGTCAGCCCACGACCTCTCGAGGCTTTCGTGGACACGTACCTTGGCTTACAAAGGAAGGAAGAGGCCGTGGTGGTTCACCTTTTTGCCCGTTGGGCGCGTATTTTCAGGTGGGAGCCGTTGCGATACTCTATCGGCGCAGAATTCGTAGCGTCTCGTCCCGTGGCCCGGTTGCCGTTCTTCCTTCCGCCTTCTGCCTCCATTCTTGCCTTTGGTCCCTTGCCTTAGCTCCCTTGCCATCTCACGCCCACGCACCCTCGAGTAGCAGCAAATCCGCCTTCCTTCCACCCAAGATGCCTGTGAGACTTGTCACCGCCGACGACTGGCGCCCGTCGTCGATGACGGAGCGCCGGCTGCTGGAGCTCGAGAGGGAGGGGCTTCTGCGCTCCCATACTTCATTGTCGCGGCCGGAGTGGATTGCACCGGCGGCGGACCACCGGGAGCCCAGGCCGCCCACTGGCTACGTGGTCTCTTTCGCTAAGTTCCACCGCCACCGCCTGGGCGCTCCTCCGAGCCGGTTCATGCGGGCGCTCTGCCACCATTACGGGGTGGAGCTTCAGCACTTCTCCCCAAATGCCATCACCGTCGCAGCGGTCTTTGCCGCGGTGTGTGACGGCTATTTGGGGATGATGCCCCACTAGGAGCTGTGGCTCCACCTCTACAGGGGTGAGCTCTTCAATGCCCCCACTGGGACTACAGGCGTGAGGAAACCCATGCGGGCCGGGTGCCTTAATCTGGTGCTGAAGATGGGGAAGACGGAGAGGCCACGTGAGTACATCCCGGTGGGGTTGTCATCGAACCATGCCGGATGGGACTCCCAGTGGTTCTACTTGAGGAACGACGATGATCTCCTTCCTGCCTACACCGGTCGCCTAATCACGGAGCGCCCGGAGAACTGGACGTACGGCGTCGTCCAAGTCCACCAGTCGCGGCTCGACCCCCTCCCGACGCCTTGAAGAAGTTACGCGTGGAGGGCCTGTCCGCCGCTCTCGTCCTCTCGGCCGTCCATCATCGGAGAGTTCTCCCACCGATGTCTCGGCCGCTGAGGATGGATGAGATGGGGCCTGGCGCTTCGTCCCAGGACCTCGAGGCGTGCCGGATGTCCAACGAGGCTCCGGCGGACGATGAAGTCGCGGCCTGGGTCAGGCCGACCGTCGCCAGCGACTTCCAACCGGAACACGTCAATGGCTTCCCCACGAGGCCTGATGCAGGCTCAATCGACCTGGTAAGTTCATTTCTTGTATATGGCTTTGATTCTGGATTTCCTTCGATCCCCTTTTCAAGCCTGTCTTTGTTTTCACAAGGACCGATCGACGTCCGGTCCTCGAGGCCTCCAGTAAAGGAGGACGGGGTCGACCATGACAAGCGGCACCAATCCGCTGAGAAACAGAAGTCCGCCAAGGACATAGAGAAGAAAGAGAAGTAGAAGAAGAATCTCGACCGCCAATCGTTAGAGGCACGTCGAGCCAAGTCTAGGCAAAGGGGGAGCTTGAAGAACAATCCCCTAGCGAGGATGATGGCGGAGACGGCGATGACGACAGTGACGACTTCGAGGGGATGGCGTCTCGCCTCGACCGCATCCTCGAGGGTCCGCCTCGAGGCGATGTCGACGCCCCGCGGACGGGAGCGCCAAAGGAGGGGCCAGGCGGATCTCACCGCCCCCGCGCTGACACCCCTCCCATGCGTGCGCCAAGCCGGGCCGTCCCGCAGCACCAACCTCACCCTGCTCCAAAGGTGGGTGGCCGGGCTAAGCCCCAGGCGACGGGGCCATTGACCTGTGGCCGCGCCGTGGCCTCTGAAAAGGGAGACACTGGCCGCAGGAGCGCTAGCCCCAGTGCTCGCCAGGTGGGAGATCTGGACCGAGGCCTGCGCCTGCCCGTGAGGGGCCTGGAGCCTCGACGTGGGGTTGTTCGAGGCCCACCGGTCGAGGAACCAGCAGGCGAGCCGTTCTCCCTGTGGGGTAAGTTCTTCAACGTTGTGATTCTCATCCTCCTGTTTCTTCACGTTTTCTCTTATAACGGTCTCCCTTATGCCCATTTCTCTTTCCTCAGGCTAAAGCGGACGCTTGAGCAGGCCCAGCCTTCAATGGCGAAAAGGCTCTAGGTGGGAGCGGCCTCCAAGGATTCGGGTTAGTAGCTTATTCCCGTTGTTATGGGAGTTATGTCATTCTGGTGACGACTGGCGGGTGAGTCTGCCCCGTCGTCGCCGAAACGGGCCGAGGCGCCTCAGCCCCAAGAGCAAGAGGGAGTCCCCGAGCCTCCCCGATCGGGGGTTGAGGCGGATCCGATCACTATAAGTGATGGGTCTGGCGGCGACGGGTCTTCGAGGGACGCCCGCCCTAAGAACGAGGAGGTTGAGGCCTCTCCCACCATGAGACAGACTCCTTGGCCCATCGGGCTCCACTCTCTCAAAGAGCAGAGGAGGAAAGAGGAAAGAGAGCGTGAGCAGAAGACGCGACATCAGCCGCAGGAGGAACAACAGCTGCTGCTGATGGGAGGAGAGGTGGGGCAGTCGTCAGCAGGTCCCCAGCTCGAGGAGCTGCTGGAGCAGGACCGTCGCCAGGAGCCGCAGGAGCCCCAGGGGCAGCAGCAGCAGAGGGGCCAGCAGTCGGAGGGACCGCTCGAGCCGCCTCCCCACAGTCCGCCCCAATCGGTACTACCGGCGCCGCAAGAGCCCGGGAACCAGGAGGAGGGTCTGCCAGTTTTCGGCCCTCCGACCCTGGCGTGGCTCGGTCTAGGGGCGCCCGCCGCGATCCCAGCAGAGTCGGGGCGGGCGGACGGCATGGTGGCGCTTGCCTGCACGATGCGCACACCCGTCGACCCTGAATCCGAGATCAGGAGGACGATCTACGGCATGGACGGATTGCCCCGGGATTCCTCCGGGAGCGTCGGTCCTGGGAGGAACGTATTCCCACCGAGGAGGACGAGGCTGGAACGTTGGGCGGTGGTGGAGGCGGTGAAACCGGGACCTGGAAGACGGTGGACGACGATGGGCAGTTCCCTTCCCTCGTCGACTTGTTCCTGCGCCACGGGGGGTCACTCGAGACTGTCGAGGAGCTCATCCGCGGCGTCAAGGCGCGGGCTGACCAGGATATGGAGAATTGGTGCCCCGACCGGATCCGTATCCGGGCTCCACCGTTCCGTCTGAGCCCAATATCTTTCTGGACGATCAGAGGGAGGCCGAGAAGTGGGAGCACGTCAAGGAGCTTCGCCTCTGGATGAAGCACATGGTGGGGCTCCTGTCCGACGTTGTGAACAACGGGCTCGGACTGGCCTACTTTGTAAGTATTTCCATGTCTTTTATTTTTTATGGAACGTTGGGTTTTGTGTTCTAACTGCTCGATCACCGGTTCGCAGGACCTAAAAGAGACCTCCCGCATTAAGTCAAGCTTCATCCACGCCACGAGAGGCGGCTGGGAGCAGCTCCCCATCCTCAAGGACCAACTCCTAGAGTCGCAGGAGAAACTCCTCAAGGCTTATAAAGAGCTCTTGGCGCTCGAGGAGCAGACGAAGGAGAGGGAGGCTGCTCTGGTCGAGGCTCGAGAGGCCTCAAGGAAGGCTGTGGAAGAGGCTGTGCTACTGAGAGAGCGGGCCATGACGGTCGAGGAAGCCGCGTCCAAAGCTCGGGAGGAGGCCCTGTCCTACAAGAACGTCGTTGCTGACCTGGACAAGGAGAAAGGCCTCCTCAAGACCGACCTAGACTCCATCCGAGAATCCTTTCAAAGGATGAAGGTGGAGGGTGTGAACAGCGAGATCCCCAGGAGCGCCGCGGAGGAGGCAAAGAAGAAGGCCCTAGAAGACCTCGAGGCAGAACGGGCTCGATCCCGCAGCCTTTCTGATGACGTCGACCATCTAAAGAGAGCGCTGCTGGAAAAATATGGGGCCATCTCGCAAGCCGGCAAGGCGATCAAAGACCTGCGTGTCGCCAACACCGAGCTAGCGCAGTCCAACAGGGAGGTCGAGAGGATCAATACCAACTTGGTCGGCGAGAACATGGCCCTAGAGGAGAGCATCCACGGTATGTCTCTACTGTCAAGTTTCTTTTCTGTGGTGTGCTTGGTGTTATCTAATTTCTTCATGTTGGTCCTTGCAGGACTCAAAGATGAGCTCCTGGCCACCCAAGTCGAGGCCCGTTCCATCAAGACTCAGCTCGAGGGGGAGGTCGCCTTGAACGGTTGTCTACGGACTGCGATAGGCGACCTCTTGGCCTCCAGGGAGCTCGAGCCTGTTGACGAGTCGAGGGAGGAGGCTCGAGGAGATGCACTCATCGACCAGCTATGCTACCTTGGAGCTACACTGAGGGACCGGGTGCGGGACGCTCTTCCCATCGGAGTGAAGCGGGCGATGGTGGTAGTTTGCTCAGGCTTCTCCTACGACATGGAGGTAGTGTCCCACGGCTTCGTCACCGACATCTCCAAGACTGATGCGGAGAACGAGGAGAGGCTCCACGCCTTGATCGATGACGCAGAGGTTCCTGGGGAGAGGTTGGCTAAGTTGTTTGAGCCAGAAGTACTTCCTCCTGAGACTAGCTCAGTCGCGGGTGAGGATGGTTAGGGCCGAGACGTGGACTGAGGCCTGTGAGCCTGCACTGGGTGCCTTGGCCCCTTGTACAGTACTTAGCCAATTTGTTCTTAAGTAATATAATGGCTTTATGTGGTTGTTAGATTTCTATGAATGTTTGTCCATCTTTTCGCTCGAGCCTCCTTTGTTTCCTTTTGCACCTATGTTTGCATTCCTCGTTTGGTCTTTTGTTTAAGGCGATCTCGATTGCCACAAGGGTGAGGAAGTGAGTACAGTTTCCGTTGCCGGGGGGCATAGGAGTTCTCAGGCTCGTCGTCTCTCGGCCCTTAAGGGCCTCGAGGTGCCTCTACTACTCGACCGTATGGGATTACTGATAGGAACGAAAGGATTACTTGGTTTTTTCGACATTTGGGTGGGGGTCACCCCCTTGCTAGCCCCTGAGGGGGTATCAACTATGATGGGTCATAGTTGGTACTCCCTTCTAATGTCGAGATTTCGACTCATGAAAAAGTAAATTGCTTTGAGGGAAAGATCTTATTCATTCATGCATTCATTCGTAAGGCCTTGGTACAGAATGTACATAGGAACATAAAGCTTTGAAATTCTAGGGGTAGAATCGACGTAGCTGTTCGATGTTCCACGCATTGGTGAAGATCGCCCCCTTTTCATCTGCGAGCTTGTATGTCCCCGGCTTCAAGACTTCAGCCACTACACATGGGCCCTCCCAAGGTGGAGTCAGCTTGTGGCGTCCTTGATTGCTTTGCCGCCGTCGTAGGACGAGGTTGCCCACGTTCAAGTCCCTCTAGCGCACGTGCTTGTGGTGGTAGCATCGAAGTTTCTGCTGGTATCTGGCAGA
The DNA here is from genome assembly GCF_000003195.3 of Sorghum bicolor. Classification (NCBI taxonomy): domain Eukaryota; kingdom Viridiplantae; phylum Streptophyta; class Magnoliopsida; order Poales; family Poaceae; genus Sorghum; species Sorghum bicolor. Next base: position 31,525,179 of record NC_012874.2, read on the forward strand.
GTTGAGGAGGGCCATGTCTCGAGCTTCCTCGAGTTGGTCGACCGCGTTCTCTTGAGTCTCTTTATTTGATTGCTCGTTGTATGCTTTGAGTCGAGGGGATCCATACTCGAGGTCCGTAGGAAGCACAGCCTCAGAGCCATAGACCATGAAGAATGGGGTGTATTTTGTCGCCCTGCTCGGCGTCGTCCTTAAGCTCCATAGGACCGAGGAAAGCTCCTCGACCCATTTCTTGCCGAATTTCTTCAAGCGATTGTAAATCCTTGGTTTGAGCCCCTGCAAAATCATGCCGTTGGCACGCTCGACCTGGCCGTTAGTTCAAGGGTGGGCCACTACAGACCAGTTCACATGGATGTGATGCTGATCGCAGAAGTCCAAGAACTTTTTGCCGGTGAACTGAGTGACGTTGTCGGTGATGATGACGTTGGGAATCCCAAACCGGTGGATGATGTCGGTGAAGAAAAGGATGGCCTGCTCGGAGTGGATGTTGGTGATGGGTCGAGCCTCGATCCATTTGGAGAATTTGTCGATGGCCACCAACAAGTGGGTGTACCCCCCTTTTGCCTTTTGTAGAGGCCCTACTAAGTCGAGCCCCCATACCGCAAACGGCCATGTGATGGGGATCATCTGGAGAGCGTGGGCGGGCAGGCGCGTCTGTTTGGCGTAGAATTGGCACCCATGGCATGAGCATATGAGCTCGACAGCATCAGCTACGGCCGTTGGCTAGTAGAAGCCTTATCGGAAAGCGTTCCCTACGAGGGTCCGAGGAGCAGCATGGTGGCCACAAGCCCCCGAGTGTAGATCCTCGAGGAGTTTTTGGCCTTCTTCTATGGTGATGCAACGCTGCAAGACCCCGTCAGGCTTCGTTGATATAGCTCATTGTTCTCGCCATAGATTACATATGACTTGGCCCGTCGAGCAATACGGCGGGCCTCGGATCGATCTTGTGGTAGCTCGCAGCGGTTTAGGCAGTCGAGGAACGGCGTGCGCCAATCAAACGGTTGACTGGGCCGCTGTTCCACCTCCATTACCTCAGCTGCCATTAGTAGCGCTTCGACTGTGTCGGTTTGCTGGTAGGAGCGGCTTCGACACCAGCCCCCGAGCCCAAGTCGACGGATGGCTCTTGTAGATCTCTTGAGAGCGCGTCAGGTGGCACCGTGCCTCGAGTCGACGCGATCTTGGTGAGTTCGTCGGCCGCCTCGTTGTAGCATCGGGCGATGCGGACAAGCTCGAGGCCGTGGAACTTGTCCTCGAGTCGACGGACTTCCTTGCAGTATGCTTCCATTTTCGGGTCGTGGCAGTTCGAGGCCTTCATCACTTGGTCGATGACAAGCTGGGAGTCGCCTCGAACGTCGAGGCGTCGAACTCCAAGCTCGATGGCGATCTTCAGACCGTTGACGAGGGCCTCGTACTCTGCAACATTGTTGGACGTGGCAAAATGTATCCTGATGACGTACCTCATATGAACACCCAGGGGCGAGATGAATAGCAGGCCCGCCCCAGCTCCCGCCTTCATGAGAGACCCATCAAAGTACATCGTCCACAGCTCTACCTGGACCTGAACCGGGGGGAGCTGGGAGTCCGTCCATTCCGCGACGAAATCCACTAGGGCTTGTGATTTGATAGCTTTTCGGGGCGCATAAGTGAGGGTCTCACTCATGAGCTCAACCGACCACTTGGTGATTCTTCCCGTGGCCTCCCGACTTTGGATTATATCGCCCAAGGGGAAAGACGAGACCACCGTGATAGGGTGGCCGAGGAAGTAGTGTTGCAGTTTGCGCCGGGCGAGGATTACGGCGTAGATTAGCTTCTGGATTTGCGGGTAACGCGCCTTGGTCTCCAAGAGCACCTCACTGACGAAATAGATCGGCCTCTGGACTGGCAGCGCGTGCCCCTCCTCCTGCCTCTCGACCACTACCACTGCGCTGACGACCTGGGTCGTTGAGGCGACGTATAGAAGCAGAGGTTCTGCAGGTTGAGGCGGGACTAGGATTGGCGCAGAGGTCATCGTTTTCTTCAAGTTATCGAGGGCTTCCTCGGCTTCTGGGGTCCAAGAGAAACGCTCGACTTTCTTCAGAAGTCGATATAGTGGCAACGCCTTTTCTCCCAACCTTGACTCTCTGTACGCCCTTGATGTCTCAGTGCCGCCAAACATCCCGTGACTCTCTGTACGCCCTTGATGTCTCGGATCGGCCCCATTCTCGTGATGGCCGAGACTTTCTCGGGGTTAGCCTCGATGCTGCGCTGGGAAACAATGTAACCCAGGAGCATGCCTTGAGGTACGCCAAAAACGCACATCTCGGGGTTGAGCTTAATCTGGTTGGCGCGTAAGCAGCTGAAAGCGATCTCGAGGTCCTAAATCAGGTCTCCCCGTTGTTTTGACTTGACGACAATGTCGTCGACATAGGCCTCGACCGTCGACCCTATGTGCTTGTCAAAGACGTGGAGCATGCAGCACTGGTATGTTGCTCCCACATTTCGAAGCCCGAACGGCATGGTTACATAACAATACATTCCAAAAGGTGTGATGAAAGATGTCACGAGCTGGTAATGGAAAAGGAACTTTTGGACATGCCTTATTTAAACTGGTATAATCAACACACATCCTCATTTTCCCATTCTTTCTCTTAACTAGTATAGGGTTTGCTAACCAGTCGGGATGGTGAACCTCCTTGATGAATCCGGCCATCAAAAGCTTGTGGATCCCCTCACCAATGATCTTGCGCTTCTCCTCGTCGAATCAGTGCAACCGTTGCTTCACTGGCTTGGAACCGGCTCGAATTTCCAAGGAGTGCTCGGCGACTTCCCTCGGTATGCCCGGCATGTCCGAGGGACTCCATGCAAACATGTTGGCGTTTGCATGGAGAAAGTCGACGAGCACAGCTTCCTATTTGGGGTCGAGGTCGGCGCTGATCGTCAGCACCTTGCCGTCGGAGTTGTTGGGGTCGAGCGGGTACTTCTTTGTTCCTTCCGCCGGCTCGAAGCTGCCCACGTGGCGCTTGGGCTCTAGAGCCTCAGTGTCCAGGGCCTCGAGCTTCGAGACGAGCTCGGTGGAACTCTCGACCGTCTCCACATACTCGACGCATTCGACGTCGCACTCGTACGTGTGCTCGAAGGAGGAGATGACGGTGATGACGCCCTTGGGACTGGCATCTTCAGCTTCAGGTAAGTATAGTTTGGGATAGCCATGAATTTGGCGTAACCCAGGCGCCCAATGATGGCGTGGTACGTACCTCGAAACCCCACCACCTCAAAGGTGAGGGTCTCCTTTCTGAAGTTGGCCGCCGTGCCAAAGCAAACCGGTAGGTCGATTCGTCCTTCCGGCAACGCCTTCTTTCTTGGTACAACACCATGGAAGCCACTGGCGCTTGGCTGGAGCTGCGCCCTGTTGATGCCCAAGAGGTTGAGGATCTCGAGGTAGATGATGTTGAGGCTGCTGCCACTGTCCATCAGCACCTTTGAGAGCCGGGTGTTGACGATGATGGGGTCGACGACGAGCGGGTAGACGCTAGGGGCAACTACCTTGTCGGGGTGGTCCTCTCGATCGAAGGTAATGGGGGTGCTCGACCAACTGAGGTATTGGGGCATCGCCATTCTCGCCACGAAGACCTCACGGCGTTCCCTCTTGTGCTGTCTTATGGTCAACTGCGTCGAGGGCCCCCCATAGATCATGTAGCATTCGTGGACGGCGGGGAAACCATCGTTGTCTTTATTGCCCTCCTTGTTGCCACCCTTCTCCTTCTTTGGGTCGTCGTGCGCGTCCTTCTTGAACCCCAGACCATCAAAATGCTTTTTCAGCATACGAGAGTCCTCGAGCTTGTGGTTGGCTCCTCCCTTATGGTAAGGGCATGGCTCCTTTAGCATCTTATCGAAGATGCCTCCATCTGGAGGGCCTTGAGGCCTTTTGCGTTCCATGGCGGCGACGAAATCGTCATCGAGGTCTTCCCGCTGGAACGGCCGTGTATTCTTCTTTTTCTCGTTCTTCTTGGGTCCTCGACTGGGGCCCTCATCATCGTCGATGGGCGACTTGCCTTTCCTTCCTTCACAGCTGAAGAAGGCACCGACCGCTTCTTCCCCCGCAGCATAGTTTGCGACTATGTCCATCAGTTCGTCGACGGTCTGAGGGTGATTCCGGCCTAATTGCCGCACCAAGTCGCGACTGGTGGTACCAGAGACAAAGGCCAGGATGATGTCGTGGTCGGGGATGTGCGGTAGCTCGGTGCGTTGCTTCGAGAAGCGTCGAGCGTACTCTCGAAGCGTTTCTCCTGGCTTCTGCTTGCACTTGCTGAGGTCCCACGAGTTGCCGGGTCGTATGTAGGTTCCTTTGAAGTTACCCTCAAACACCCTGACCAAATTAACCAAGTTGTGGATCTGGTCGGCCGGGAGATCTTCGAGCCATCTGCTGGCGGTGTCAGAGAGGAAAAGCGGCAGCTATTTGATGATGGCTCGATCGTGCCCTCGAGCGCCTCCTAGCTAACAGGCCAGCCTGAAATCTGCTAGCCATAGCTCTGGCTTAGTCTCATCGTTGTACTTTGCAATGCTAGTCGGCGGTCGGAACGGGCTGGGCAGCGGCGTGCTGTGGATCGCCCTGCTGAACACCCTTGGGCCTGGTGGCTCTGGGGCCATTCGGTCCTCATCGCTATCGTACCTCCCACCGCGATGGGCGCTGTAACCGCGTTCTTTCGCGTCCCCATATCGACGGCGACGGTTCTCTTCAATATCACGACGTGCATCGTGTCGTCGTTGGTTGTCGACAGGGAGGATGAGCGTGGTCTTTTTCCCTCGAGGGGGCGGCTACTAATGGACTAATACCTCCTTTTCGTTCTAGGCTGGCTCATCGCGCTTTTCTGTGGCCGGCCCTCGACGTCGGGAGGCCGAGCTCTCTGCTTGCTGAACTGCTGCCACCTGGAGTAGAGTTTGCACCTTGTCTCGGATGCGCCGTGCTTGGGAGTTTGAGGGCTCCGGCATGTTGCGTGACAGCATCGTTGCCGCCAAAACATTCTGGCTTGCCCGAGGGAAGCGGCTGACGTGTGGTTCTGGCTCCCCGTCCCCGACGATCCGTCGGTGCACCTCTCGAGCCCTTCTGCGGACACTTCCGCCAGGAGGGTATGGCAGGTCCTGCTCAAGGATCTGCTTGAGCAGGACGAGGCTCTCACGGTCCTCATCAAGTTTTGTCTTGAGCTCTCGCAGCTGCGCAAGTAGTGCGGCTCTGTCTTCTTGTGGTGGTGGGTCGACCTGTCCGTCGTTCCCAGGCGTCCTGGGGTCTTCCCGTGCTGCAGGGGCTCGACCGCCAGCAACGGCGTCCTGCGTCTCGTCGGTAGTTTCTACTGCCCCGTCGATATGGTAACATTCCCTGGTAGGGTCGTAGCTGTCGGATTCCGAGCCGGAGTCCGGTTCGGAGGCGTAGAAACATCCGCGTCCTTGTTCCAGCAGCCGCTGCCTAAGTTAGGTAATCGTGTACCGCCCAGGGCCTAGGTGGCGGAGGCCTCGTACCTGCGAGAAGTCCGGCAACTCGGATGTCTGTTGCTGTGCCCCAGGGTCACGAGGGAGGACCATTTGTCTCTCTACATACGTCTGGGCGTTTGGGCATATCGCCCTGGCGAGCGACGCCACGGCATTGTTGTGGACGGTCCTTAATGCTCACAATTAACCATCAATTAATCATGGAAAAGGATCCAAATGCAACCAACACCTAGACTTAGGGTTTTATCTGACATAATTCCACAAGTTTTGGTGTTTGTCTATTTCTGCAGGGGGTTATCAGGAAATACGGAAGAAAGGCCCACACGTCGGGTTTACATAGAGATATTAACGTGCCACACAATTTTCTACCATCTAGAAGACTCCAGAAGCCACGGGAACGAACGGGAGGCCGATCGGGCTCGGAGGCAGGGCGCCCGCCCAACTCTCCTGGGCGCCCGCCCAGCTACAGTGTCCAATTCGGACCCGTTTCGCGTATTATGCTCCACCGACCTAAAGGATCAAGGAAAACCGTGCGATCAATGTCGGTTTGATCCGACGACCCAGATTCACTTGAAGGGACTATAAAACCAGACCCCCTGGCCCCTGGAGAACATACCTCTTCTACAGAATCAAAGCTAGGGTTTCAATTCTTCATCCAAGTAGAGAGGATCCCTCTAGTTCTTCTAGTTCTACCTCTAGTTCATCTAGTTCTAGTTCTAGTTCATCTAGTTCTAGTTCTAGTTCTTCTAGTTCTAGTTCTAGTTAGTTCTAGTTGTAATCTAGAAAATAGGGAGAGAGAAGAGGAGAGCGGAGGAGGAGCCGGATTTGTCGGATCTTCCTCAACATTGTACTTTTGCAGCAACTGGTTCGTTCTTCATCGTTCTTCAGGTTCTTCAATTCATAACTCCTGAGTTCTCTAATTACTTTTATTTACATTCAAGTTATTTATTGGATCCCCGCTTGCATCAAGTGCTCTAGTCTTTATAACGCTAGAGTAGTAATTAATAGATTAGACGTGGTGTTTAGTCTTGCGATTACCTGGAATTGCACCCAATCCCACGGATTGTTGTGGTAGCCCTAGGGTAGTGACAGCCCTAACGGTCGACGTATTCCACCACGTTCGGATCGGTGTTTGTAGGACCGTAGTCAGACCTTCCTAGTCCCCTTCTCATCTCTTTCTGTGGTTAGTGCTCTGATGTCCCGATATAGATAATCTTGAAGTAACTCTTGATTCTTAGATCAACTAGAGAACTCTCAGGAAACTTCTTCTCTTCCCACCAAAAATAATTATATAGTTATCCTTGGGCGATCTTGGATCTTAATTAGTACACTCACGTTCTCTGTGGAAAATCGATACTCTGGAATACTCCCTGGTGAAAGCTACATCGGTATCCGTGCGTTTGCGGATTTTTCTGTTTGCGTTTAAAATACCCAACAAGCTTTCTGGCGCCGTTGCCGTGGAACGGTAGCTGTGCTAGTTTCGAACCAAGTCGTCCGTGTATCCTTTTTCTTTTCCTTTTTTACCACACTCACCTTATCACTTTCACCATACCATATGGATTTCACTCTAAGCATTAATGAGCATGGAATTTATTTCATAGCCACTTCATTTACTCCATGCTCATATGCAACATCTTCACAATCCATTGGTCTCGCCAACATCACCACATTCGAGATCTCCAACCCCCTCATCCTTTCTATTTATAAAAACTTTAAAAGGGCGGTTGTCGATGCATATGTCTATATTAAATATTGCAGATCTCGTTGAGTTGATCTTGATATAGGTCAGCGTTGGAGGGGGAACCACTTCGCCGACATAAATTGATGGTTTCCCAAGGACAAGCTTAGTGTCCTAAAACAAGCACTGATCGGATTGTAACATGAGCTTTTAATTATTTGCAACATTACCTTGTGTATCGAGCATATAAGGATAATTGTAAAAATATTCCTTCGGGTATTCTTGTCACTAACCTTTCCAGGATTGGAGCAAGAAGATCGGATGAATGACAAGCACAAGGTATGTCCAACCAATCATCATACAACATTGAATTATATTCATCCAAACTTGAATTTTGCTAAATTCAAGCTTGGGGGAGTACTTTACATAAAAACATCCTTTACCATGTTGCTATGTTGGTTGTCCCTACCTTTGAGACATGCTCAATTTGTTAAATACTAATCACACTACTTCATCTCCACTTGAGTAGATCTCTATAAATGCTCTCATAGTACCTTTATTTGCTTTAGTATATGTCTAGGTTTGGAGTAGTTTCATTTATCTCTTAATTAAGCATGGTGCTTAGTTTAGGGCTGATGATCTTACATCCAAGGGAGTTTAAATTAAGCATGATGCTTAAGTTAAAATGCCCTCCTAAATCAAATTAGACATGGTGTCTAGGTTGATCTTTGAGCCGATAGTATGCTATAGTAGATATTGGATATTTTGTTGGACTAACCCCTGCAGGAAAACTTTCACTATCGACCTGGGAAGTCCTGAGATAAACTCACATTGGAGACAAAGAGAGACACACATGAAGTTTAACAATTTACACAAGGAAGACATAGCTCACAAGAGATGATCCCTGGAGTGTGGCACAAACACGATGCACAACCGATAAGAAAGGAAAGCTTTCACAAGGTGATACTGTACCATCACTCTTCAAGTAAGGTAACATCTTAAGGTACTTGACTATCACTTCTATAAAGCTTCTCCTTGGTTCTGGCATTCACATGAATAAAAGAGACAAACATGTATGATTTACAACTCTAGATTAACCAACCCAATCGATTCAACATGTTTAGTCCTTCCACCTTTGTGATCCTACACTCCTAATCATATAAGCTAAAATGTTGCACACTCAATCTTTGGAAGATATATATAAAAGAAACAACATAAATATAGATAGATTATCTTTCCATTAGGTTGAGCGATTTGATCTGACAAATGTTTTAAATGCTACACCCATGATCTTGTTATCCATCAACTTTGTCTTGCTCACTATGCTTAAGGTTAGATAAGAACAAATACACTTTTGGTTCTGTTGGTGTTTTCCACCAACAGGGCCCATGCACTTGATCTCTGCCTTGTCTCTATGAGCAGGTACACTTCGAGCAAAATATGAAGGAGTTTTACAATTCCCAGACTCCACCAAGTGAAGAACCTAGATCTACAAGCACACACACACTGGAGATACTGAGCACTCAGGCAATCACTGCCCTGAGATACTTGAGGACGTAACTACTGGAGTAACCCCATTGTGGAAGTAATTACTGACCTTCTGCCGGTCAAGAGAGGCGATCTAGGACGCCCCATCATCCCGATCTCCATCGGCATGGTGGACTCCCCAGAAGCACTCTGCGACTTTGGCTTCAGCGTCAACATTATGCTCAGGGGAATATTGAAGAACCTCTACGTTCGAGTTGGTACCTTGTACGCCCCAGCAGACTTCGTGATGTTAGAGACTGGTACTGATGAGAGGGCACCCATCATCCTAGGGAGGCCATTCCTGAACACCTCGGGAGCTGTCATCTACGCTAGTGCTGCCAAGATCAGTTTCTACATCAAGGGGAGGAAGGAGACGTTTACCTTCAAGAATAAGATTACACAAATCTCAAAGCAATCCCGACATGAACCAAGGAAGAGGACCAACAGGAGGAACAGAAACAAGCAAATGTGGACTGAGTTAGCTAAGATGGTCACTGCAGTTCAAGGAGGTCAAGATCGTCAACTCAAGTCGCCTTTCTTGTTCAAGAAGGACGACCCTGGTGTTCCAAGCATCGAGTGCACAATCAACGGATATTCTTTTCAGAAGACACTCTACGATACCGGATCTGATGTCAATGGCCACAGTCACCTATCAGCTCCTGTTTAGAACCATGCCCCTACAACCAAAATACATTCAGCTCCAGATGATTTGAAGGTTATTGTCATGGGAGAAGACGAGTACAATCCACCCGTCATCCTTGGAAGATCGTTCTTTAGCACCATTAAAGCAATCATATACATTGGAACCAGAGAAGTCCACATGCACTTCCCCTCAGAGAAGGTACGCCACTGTTTTACTGACCCTAACTATATAGTTGAAGACTCTAAGCAGGTCAGGACAAGAAGACGACGACGCAACCGCAACCAGAGGAGGCAAATCATCAAGGACGGATGGGTAGACTATGAAGGAGAAGTTGTAAGGTCTGAAGACATAAAGCTTGAACAGAACTGTCCTGAGGAGACCGTAGCACCGAGTCAGGTGTGGAGAGAGAAGATAGTTATACACGAAGACCAGGCACCGCCGGAACCACCGACTACGCCATCCACCGAATCCCAGGACGATTGAGAAAACAGAGAGTCTCGTTCGGAGGACTTAAAAACACCGAACGCCTTGCCAAGAGGTAAACTTGGTAGTTATCCTTTTCCTTTCAATTATTTAAAATAGTTTGCTTAGTTAATCAGGTTCATGCTATCTTGACAAGAAAATAAAAATGTTAAAAATAGTAAGCCCCATGTGAGTATGCTCATGGCATAAAACCCATAAGTACATTCACTGTGGTGGCGTAAAAATAAATATATATATTCCTGTCCTATAAAAATGAAAATATAAAAATAAATTTATGATCCTACTAAAGAGAGTAACATTTATTGAGGAGGCTGAACATGATAAAGGCTAGATATTTATGCTAACACTTAACTAGTTCCACAAAGCTTTGTTGTCTATTTGAGCTCCACAGAATTAAAGGATCAAAGAAGACTAGTAGACGGAGGACATCCTAATCAATGTCAGGGTGCTACCGACATTCAAATACACCTCCGCCACCTGCTACATCAAAAGGAATTACGTCAAGATCCAGCTTGGGGGAGAGCACCTCCATTTATCCAGCTAAGTATTCTACTCACGTTTATATTTTACTCAAATAATAAAAAGATGCATAATCATAAAAACCCAAATAAAGATTTTGTGCTTATATATATATCTTTGCTTAGTTTGCTAAATAAATAAATAAATAAAAATTTGCTATGAACCCTCATGATAAGCTCTCACATGGAAAGATGAATAGTTGCTCTACCATGACTAGTTCTCAAAATTGAAATCTCTCTCAAGTTTAGGCATCACTGTTATTAATTAAGATTTGCTCTAAACCTGAACTTGTGGGAAGAGTACTTGATCTGAAGTCTAAGTCGTTAACGGATATGATATGGGAAGGTTGAGCTGCTGTTTATCTGTTCCTAGAGATGCTAGAATTCTGGAGAATTTTATCTTTGAAAATCTTTAAAATATCACATGATGAGTTCCTGTATGATGAGAGTTTAAATTCCTACCACAGCCATATATACATGCTTGCTAAACTTTGAGCCACACATTTACTTTTTACTGCTTATGAGCATTGAGTGTGGTCAAGCTGTGTAGACCCTTAGGAGCTTGTCATGTGGTTAAGTCAAGATTCACTTGCACGTTCACTCATACATGCTACTTCTACTCTGGAAGTACCATCCACATATACCCATTTCCATCTCCAGAACCACCCAAAAATATTCTACTCCTAATCCGGAAGAGAATAGCCAAAAATATTTCTATTTTTTCCCTGTGAAATAAATGCTCAAGTTATCTTGTTACTACCACTTGCTATATTATCTCATGAGATGACTGCTCTAAAAAAAGAGAAAAAAAAAGAAGAATACGAGGAAATAAAAAGGGGCAAGTGCCCGGAACCTCGAAAGAAAAAAAAAAGAAGAAAAAGTGAGACGAGAGGTAAAAATGGACAAGTGTCCGATAGTAGAATTAGGGGTACAAGATACCCACCTGAGAGAAAAGAAAAAAAAAGAAAAAGAAAGAAAAAGAAAATACAGAGCATCTCATTCTCCCTGAAAGTTTCAAAAGAGCAAGAAAGGTATGTATCCCCTCAAAAGAGCACAAGTAGAATTAGACTTTCACCATTGTTATCACCATCATCACCATATACTATTCATTCGCCACACATGCACATCTTGATTTGACTTATTGACTTGTTCTTCTGGATCCATGGTTTGACTATGCAATAAATGTCTTGTAAGAATGTATTAGCTGTCTCCCACCTATGAGCTCCAGATATCAAAGCCTTATTAGAGTAGGGTGAGAGAGAAGGCAATGTCACTATGCCTTATACTACAAATACCACATACTTTGAGAGAAGGCATATACCATTACTGCCTTGGTAAGGATCCAGAAATACCTTAAAAGAGAGACTAGAGAGAGTCATACAAGGAATCTCTGAGTTTTATTTGAAAATCTGCAAAAACTCCAAAGCTATAGCTGATCAAGAATAAGAGACATGGTGCTTGACTAGACCGTTCTATCTTTTAACTACTCAAGACAGAAGTGACGGTTACAAGTCCCATGGTGAAAGGTAAATGAGTAAGTTTTAAGTCTTAACAGTTTACTCTAAGCAGAGATGAGATCTTGTTTAAACGCATGTGTATCTTTAAGTTATGAAACCACTGCAGAAACTCTTGAGTTCATCTTTGCTCAGGGACGAGCAAAGGTTAAGCTTGGGGGAGCTTGTTGACGGTCCTTAATGCTCACAATTAACCATCAATTAATCATGGAAAAGGATCCAAATGCAACCAACACCTAGACTTAGGGTTTTATCTGACAGAATTCCACAAGTTTTGGTGTTTGTCTATTTCTGCAGGGGGTTATCAGGAAATACGGAAGAAAGGCCCACACGTCGGGTTTACATAGAGATATTAACGTGCCACGCAATTTTCTACCATCTAGAAGATTCCAGAAGCCACGGGAACGAACGGGAGGCCGATCGGGCTCGGAGGCAGGGCGCCCGCCCAACTCTCCTGGGCGCCCGCCCAGCTACAGTGTCCAATTCGGACCTGTTTCGCGTATTATGCTCCACCGACCTAAAGGATCAAGGAAAACCGTGTGATCAATGTCGGTTTCATCCGACGGCCCAGATTCACTTGAAGGGACTATAAAACCAGACCCCCTGGCCCCTGGAGATCATACCTCTTCTACAGAATCAAAGCTAGGGTTTCAATTCTCCATCCAAGTAGAGAGGATCCCTCTAGTTCTTCTAGTTCTACCTCTAGTTCATCTAGTTCTAGTTCTAGTTCATCTAGTTCTAGTTCTAGTTCTTCTAGTTCTAGTTCTAGTTAGTTCTAGTTGTAATCTAGAAAATAGGGAGAGAGAAGAGGAGAGCGGAGGAGGAGCCGGATTTGTCGGATCTTCCTCAACATTGTACTTTTGCAGCAACTGGTTCGTTCTTCATCGTTCTTCAGGTTCTTCAATTCATAACTCCTGAGTTCTCTAATTACTTTTATTTACATTCAAGTTATTTATTGGATTCCCACTTGCATCAAGTGCTCTAGTCTTTATAACGCTAGAGTAGTAATTAATAGATTAGACGTGGTGTTTAGTCTTGCGATTACCTGGAATTGCACCCAATCCCACGGATTGTTGTGGTAGCCCTAGGGTAGTGACAGCCCTAACGGTCGACGTATTCCACCACGTTCGGATCGGTGTTTGTAGGACCGTAGTCAGACCTTCCTAGCCCCCTTCTCATCTCTTTCTGTGGTTAGTGCTCTGATGTCCCGATATAGATAATCTTGAAGTAATTCTTGATTCTTAGATCAACTAGAAAACTCTCAGGAAACTTCCTCTCTTTCCACCAAAAATAATTATATAGTTATCCTTGGGCGATCTTGGATCTTAATTAGTACACTCACGTTCTCTGTGGAAAATCGATACTCTGGAATACTCCCGGGTGAAAGCTACATCGGTATCCGTGCGCTTGCGGATTTTTCTGTTTGCGTTTAAAATACCCAACAATTGTCCAAACCAAACGGCAATGCTCTTCTTGGGGCGACCAGCCCATGTGGGAGTAACCTAGCGGCTGGGGAGAGTGCGCGGGGCGCGTCTCCTCCTGTCGTCATGTGATCTTCGTGGCGCTGAGCCGTCACGCCCACGGTTCCGGCGCATGGTGCTATCGGCTCTCGTGTCACCTTCTTCCTGGCACGAACTGTCGGTCGTGACGAAGCAGAGGGGCGACGGTGGTGCTGTCCACGCCTCTTCTTGGGCGGGGAGGCATGGTGGCGAGGACGTCTTGGGGCCCTCAACCATGCTGGCGCAACGTGGGCTCCTCCCGGTCCTTTGATCGAGTGCAAGATGATGTCATAGCCGGAGCCAGAAGACATGAACTCGAGACTCCCAAACCAAATCACCGTGGAGCGCGGAATCGGCGAAGCGAGAGTGGCCATCTGGAAAGGAATGGGAAATCGGTGAAAAACACGTAGGACCCCTACCTGGCGCGCCAACTGTCGGTGTTTTCCCCACGGGGGGTCACACCAACGAGAAAATTTGTATGCGTGCTCCCTTTTCCAGATGGTGATGCAAAAAGACACAAAGATTTATCCTGGTTCGGGCAAGAGAAGGCCCTACGTCCAGCGGGGGAGGAGAGTTTGTATTATTTTGCAGCTAAGTGCTTGTACAGGGGTGAATACAAGCGTGTATGAGCTGGGATGGAGTATGGAAGTTCTACTACATATAAGTGTTGTCTTCCCTCTGTGTATCGCCTCCTGGGCCTCCCCTTTTATAGTTCCAAGGAGAAGCCCAGGGTACAAGTATAGGTGTCAGAGTTGGGGTCGATAGGGATATGGCGCACGGACCTAATCGAGGCCTCCGTACCGGTGTGGTCTCGAGCCGTCCGGTCCTGATGGCTTGATGTTGATTACACGTGCCCCTGTATCCTGCTCTGTGCGCCGTCGTGGACTGGTTTATCTGCTGCACGCCTGTACGTCATGGCGGCAGATGCGTCGGAGTGGTTGCAGTGCTGTCTTTCGACGCCCGACCCTTCCCCAAGAAGGAAACGTGTCTGGTCGAGGGTCGGACACCGTGTAGCGCCATGCTAGCCAGAGCGTTGACCTTGGATGTCTCGAGGGGGTCTTGATTGGATGTTCCGACCCTGCTTCCTGCGTCCTGACATGCTCTGGGTCGTTTGGTGGGGAATGCTGCAAAAAGAATGATGGGACGGGTGCCTGTTCCCTATCACGCTTCCCGTGACTGGTGTGTTAGGTGAGAACGCGACAAGCGCGTTAAATGCCCTGGTTCCCATGCACGCGTTAGGCAGCGGGCAGCGTCCTTGCGTTCGACGCCTTCCGGTTCGCTCGAGCCTGTTTCTGTATTCGACGGTCGTTGGTGCTCGAGCCCTGATTGATTCGCTCGACGCTCTTTCCGTCTTCGATGCTGCGGTCGTTGATGACTGTACGTGTGACTGGTTAGAGCGTCGAGTTGGGGGCCTCGACCTGCGTACGGGCAATCTCATTATGTACATTAGTTAGGATACCCCTTATTGATACCCTTGACAGAAGTATTGATAGAGGCAAGTGAACATGCAATAGATGATGAGGGGATGAAGGACCTAAAGACAAAATTGGACCACCTAATGTGGAAAATGAATGTGGGCTTTGTTTGTGTTGCAGTTGTTCTACTTAGTGTTGTAGTCAAGTACCTGATCTAATGAGGTTCGGTAATGTTTATGGATCAACACAGCTTGTATGTGTTCTAAAGGGATCTTTTATTTGTTTAATTTTCACAGTGTGGTTCAAAAAACACTTGATTTCGACATGTAGTATGTGAATTCTATACATGTTCACTCCCAAACAAAATCATATAAGTAATCAAATAAAAAAGTCATTATCTCAGGATTCTACCCCACAAACAATTGGTGCAACAACTCCATCGTCAATGTACGTGTCATCTTACTCATCTTCATCGTCATCTAATAAGGCCACATCGTCTGGTTCATCAGCTGCTTCGGCCTGCACCTGAGCAATAATAGAGACATCCCCGATTGTGCCTTGCTTGTCCTATCTGGTCCAACTTGTTGTCAAATCCTCCTGTCCACCAAGTAAATCACTAATGCCTTGGAAACCCACATCAATTGAGTCCTCCCGTTCTAATTCAGGCATGGCAAACAAGTCCCTTGGTTTCATCGCAATAACACTTCTCCAACCAGGTTTGTTTACCACATCCATGTAGAACACTAGTTCTGCCTGTGTCACAAGAATATAGGGTTCATTCTCATACCTGTTCCGAGTACTATCGATATCAATAACCCCAAACTGATCCTTATTCTATCCTCTGCCTCTGCTTGTACTGGCAGCAGGCACATCATACCAGTCACACTCGAACAAAATGACTTCTTTTTGTCTAGGGAATTGTAGTGACATCTTTCTTTTAATCACCCCATACCTGCACATGTTACCAGTACTAGCAGGGTCTCCATTACAAGCACGCCACTGTTTTGTGTGACGAGGTTTTTCTCAATGTCAACTATGCGAAACAGCCAATTATTGATATGGCATCTATGCAGTATACGAGCTCAGTTGTCCTTCCACTCAGCAAGTGCAAACATCTCGGCAATTACGTTCTGTTTGGCATATTGCTCTCTCACCTTACCCTCGAACCGTCTTGCAAATTGTTCCTCGTGTCGCTTTTTAAGATTTCTTGTACCACCACGCATCTGCAATTCTTCCATATGCACACTACACATAGAAAAGTTATATTAATAATGTTGGTTTGAAATATAATATTTAAAAATAATGTTGTTTAATTAATATGTAACTTACTCGATGAATGGTTTAGTGTCATCATAATTAGAAATTATGTAGTGCTAAATCTTCCGCATCTCATCTCTGTCAAGGAGCTTGACAGTCTGTCCTCTCTAGTTGTAATCCATTGCAGCAAATAAGCTCTAACCAGATGGTGGCTCATTCACGGCAACACTTTCATGACGATCAGCACGATTCAGTTTGGTGTCCATGTCCAAGAATCTATAGCAAAATGTAAGGCACTCCTCGAGTATGTATCCCTCGGCTATTGACCCTTCAGGGTGCGCCTTGTTCCTCACGTATCCTTTTGTAGTATGTAGGTACCGCTCCACTGGGTACCTCCATCTATAACAAACGGGCCCTCCAAGTTTAGTCTCTTCAGCTAGATGAATAGGCAAATGCATCATGATATCCAAAAATGAAGGTGGGAATAACATCTCTAGTCGGCATAGAGTGTCAACAATTGTACTACTAAGTTTGTCCAAGTCTGCTTCCCCCATCTCCTTGGAACATAGTGCATCGAAGAAATTACTAAGCTGGATCAATGCAACGACAACTTGTTGTGGCAAAATCCTCTGCACCACTAAGGGTAACAGTTTCTATAGAATTAGATGGTAATCATGAGATTTCAAGCCAGACAGCTTAGATGTGTTTAGGTCAACACATCTTATTATATTGGAGGAGACCCCATCAGGCATTTTCAGTCCATATAGAAATTTGCATAAATTATCCTTCTCATCATTATCTAACTTGTACAAGGCTGCTAGCAAGGTATACTTATCTTTATTGATCACAGGATGTTGATCTGGTCTCATCCCTAGTTGTTGCATGTCAAGCCAGGCCTTCTCCCCATCCTTACACTTACCTTCCAATTCTAGCAGAGTGCCTAATATGGTCTCACATATATTTTTCTCAATGTGCATGACGTCTAAATTATGCCTGATGAGCAAAGAAGACCAGTATGGGAGCTTGTTGACGGTCGTTAAGTACCAAATATAATCATTAAATAAATAAAGAAAAGGATCCAAATGCAACAACCACCCAGACTTAGGGTTTTATCTGATAGAATTCCACGAGTTTTGGTGTTTGTCTATTTCTGCAGGGGGTTATCAGGAAATATGGAGGAAAGGCCCACATGTCGGGTTTACATAGAGATATTAACGTGCCGTGCAATTTTCTATCATCTAGAAGACTCTAGAAGCCACGGGAATGACTGGGAGACTGAGCGGGCCCGGGCACAGGGCGCCCGCCCTCCCCCTTTGGGCGCCCGCCCAGGTGTCTCGGCCAATCAAGCCCCGCCTCATGAATTATGCTCCACCAACCTAAAGGATCAAGGAAAACCGTGTGATTAAGGTCGGTTTGATCCGACGGCCCACGTTCACTTGAGGGGACCATATAAGCACGACCCCTGGCCCCTGGAGGAGAGCAATCCCATCATTCATTAGCATATTTTCCAGAGAGGATTTAGAGAGACAGGTCCCTCTAGGGTTCCAACCTCATAGGGCTTAGCATCCAATGTGAGATTAGAATTAGTTCTTATAGATTGAGAGAGATAGAGTGGAGGTGTAGATCGGAGGAAGCCGGCCTATCGGTGTCTACTCTAAGGTTGTACCTGCGAGATCAAGTCTCCTAACCCGAGGCTTGCTCCTAGGATTCTTCAGTATTTTAACTTCTAAATTATAGTAAGTTCTTTGTTCTTATTGTTCTTTGGTTTATGAGTTTACTTTAACCTCTTCCGATAGAGTTTAGAGTAATCATTGCTAGCGTAAACATGGTGTTTGGGCTAGGGTACTCATAGATATCCCCTATCTAGCCAGACCGTGGTAGTAGCGAGGAACGTGACATTTCCGTAGCTACCTTTGTAGCCCACAATCCTGTTAGCAGGATCGGTAAGGTTTATAGGTGCGGGTCGAACATCCTTTGTGGTGTCTAGATTCCGTAAGCCTCCCTAATAGAATAGTAGATCATCATTACCAAGGTTAGAACGAGAGTGTGGTTGTAGCCTTCTCTATACATCGCTCACATCAAATCACATTGTTTGTAGCCTAAAGGGTAGTAGCAATAGATTTGGTTAGTCACATGCACGCTTTTTCCCAGTGGTAAAAATATAAATACGACTCTGGATAACCTCCCGGGTGAAATGCTCACCAATATCCGTGAGCTTGCAGATCATTTCCTTATGGCGTTAACAAATATCAACAGAGCTCAAAAAAAATACTCTTCTTCATCCAGTTGTGCCATCTTTCATCATAATCGTGCTTCCTTTTTTTGTAGACGTCATTCCAAAACTCACTTGTTCAAAACTTTCATACTGCTCAAGTACCTGTGCACCAGTTAGTTGTACTGGTGCCTCCCTAGTTTCGACCATGTTGTTGAAGCTGACCATGTTCTGGTGCTAAATATGGTCCAAGGGTAAGAAACGTCGACTGGCCATGTAGCAGTGCTTTCTCCCATGCTTCAACCACAAAAAATCAGTATCTTTGTGGCAATATGGGCATGCAAACTTTCCTTTGGTGCTCCAACCAAACAACATGGCATATGCTAGGAAGTCATTAATTGTCCAAAGTAAAATAGCACATAATCTAAAGTTTTTACTGGTTTGTGCATCCCATGTTCTAACACCCTTTTCCCAAAGCACCTTGGGCTCCAATATAAGAGGCCTCAAATATACATCAATATCCATTCGAGGAGATTTTGGACCAGGGATCAACATTGACATCATCCAGTTTGATTGCTTCTAACACAACCAAGGAGGCAAATTGTAAGGTATTAGAACAACAGGCCATATGGATTAGGTTGTACTTTGCATCCCAAAGGGGTTGAATGCATCAGAAGCAAGACCCAGCCTAACATTACGAGCTTCTTTTTCAAACAACCTATATTTCTTATCCACGTGCTTCCATGCCTTCGAGTCAGCAGGGTGACGCATTTTCCAATCATTGACCCTCTCTTTCTTATGCCATTGGATGTCCTCCGATGTGCTCTTCGACATATACATTCTTTGCAGCGAGGAATAAGAGGGAAGTAGCGTAGGATCTTCACGGGAAACCGTTTCTTGAAAGTAGTACCATCGGAGGTGTTCTCGACAACTTTCCACATAGACTCCCCACATGTGGGGCATTCCTGCAGATTTTCATTTTCCTTAAAAAATAACACACAATCATTCTTGTAGGCGTGTATCTTGACATAGTCCAAGCCTAGATCTCAAACCACTTTTTGAACTTTATCCAATGAGTTAGGGATACAATGGCCTTCAGGGAGAACCCTTGAGAACAATTTAAGTATGGCCTCCAAACATGCATTACTAATACCATACATGTACTTTATCTGAAAAAGTTGCACGATAAAAGAAACCTCTCTCACACTAACTCTCTCACAGGTGGAAAATTATTATTATTGTTGTAAGAATTGTTACCTTGATAACTACTGTTGGGTATTTTAAACGCAAACAGAAAAAATCCGCAAGCGCACGGATACCGATGTAGCTTTCACCCGGGAGTATTCCAGAGTATCGATTTTCCACAGGGAACGTGAGTGTACTAATTAAGATCCATGATCGCCCAAGGATAACTATATAATTATTTTTGGTGGGAAGAGAGGAAGTTTCCTGAGAGTTCTCTAGTTGATCTAAGAATCAAGAATTACTTCAAGATTATCTATTTCGGGACATCAGAGCACTAACCACAGAAAGAGGTGAGAAGGGGGCTAGGAAGGTCTGACTACGGTCCTACAAACACCGATCCGAACGAGGTGGAATACGTCGACCGTTAGGGCTGTCACTACCCTAAGGCTACCACAACAATCCGCAGGATTGGGTGCAATTCCAGGTAATTGCAAGACTAAACACCACGTCTAATCTATTAATTAATACTCTAATGTTGCAAAGATTAGAGCACTTGATGCAAGCGGGAATCCAATAAATAACTTGAATGTAAATAAAAGTAATTAAAGAACTCAGGATTATGAATTGAAGAACCTGGAGAACGATGAAGAACGAACCAGTTGCTGCAAAAGTACAATATTGAGGAAGATCCGACAGATCCGGCTCCTCCTCCTCCGCTCTCCTCTTCTCTCTCCCTATTTTCTAGATTACAACTAGAACTAACTAGAACTAGAACTAGAGGAACTAGAACTAGAACTAGATCTAGATGAACTAGAGGTAGAACTAGAAGAACTAGAGGGATCCTCTCTACTTGGATGAAGAATTGAAACCCTAGCTTTGATTCTGTAGAAGAGGTATGATCTCCAGGGGCCAGGGGGTCTGGTTTTATAGTCCCTTCAAGTGAATCTGGGCCGTCGGATCAAACCGACATTGATCGCACGGTTTTCCTTGATCCTTTAGGTCGGTGGAGCGTTGTCCGCGAAACGTGACCGAATTGGTCTCTGGAAGTGGGCGGGCGCCCAAGGGACTAGGGCGGGCGCCCTGTGCCTGAGCCCTCTCGGCCTCCGCTTCGGTCCCGTGGCTTCTGGAGTCTTCTAGATGATAGAAAATTGCGCGGCACGTTAATATCTCTATGTAAACCCGACGTGTGGGCCTTTCTTCCGTATTTCCTGATAACCCCCTGCAGAAATAGACAAACACCAAAACTTGTGGAATTCTGTCAGATAAAACCCTAAGTCTGGGTGTTGGTTGCATTTGGATCCTTTTCCATGATTAGTTGATGGTTAAAAGTGAGCATTAAGGACCGTCAACAAGCTCCCCCAAGCTTAACCTTTGCTCGTCCCTGAGCAAAGCTAAAATCAACAAGAAAACAGGGGTTACTTTTATGCCTCTTACTACAGGGTTTTTAAGTTATCAATAAGGTCTTAAGTGATTGAAAAACAGAATGATCAAGTCAAGCACTATGTCTCAAGTTCTTCTGTCTTAGCTTTGTTCTGGAGTTTTTTTATAAGTCTGCAAAATGAAACTGAGGCATTGCCTTCTTCTCGAAAGATATATAAGTAGAGCTTTAAAAGTTTTAGCATACTTACTTTGCATTTTGCTATGTCAATGTTTGGAGCAAGGGAGAGGAATGTCATACTCCTAGATCAAGACCTTTGACCTTTTTGAGAAGTTTGTCATCTCTTACTGGCATATTGCTTATTAGAGGGACCATGGGCTATCATTTTTTTTCTTTTTTTTTAGTCTCTTTTTTTTTGAGTGGGCAGCAAGTACCCCTGATTCTACTGTCGGACACATGTCCATTTTTTTCCACTCAGGTGGGTATCTTTGTACCCCTAATTCTACTTCGGACACTTGTCCATTTTTACCTCTCGTCTCACTCTTTTTTTTTCGAATCAAATTTTTGCATAGTCCCATGCCTCTAACGCAATAATACTTCGGAAGAGTGAATCTTTTATATTTTAAAACAAAATGATCTTGATCTTGGGAGCATGATAATTCTCTCAACCAAAACTACAAGAATTAACAATGGCTTGAACAAAGCAAGTGCCCACAGTTTTAATATTTATATCTTATAAGACTCTAGGTATTATGATCTCATATATATTTTTTTATGAACTTTTAGATTTTCAAAAGATAAAATCTCCAGAACTCTAGCAAAACTTGGAACAAGTTAAATAGTAGCTCAGACCTTCTCATTTCATGTTTGTCAATTATCTAGACTTGAATCAAACTTTCTTTTTATTTTATTTAAAACTTAGGATTACACAAAACTATTGTATATTACTCAAAAGAAAAACTTTGTTTGGTTTCGTGGTTACGCATTTTTTTATTTATTTCTGAATACTAGTAAATAAAACCAAGAAAGAAAAGTAATACTTATCTAGATACACGTGGGGGTGCCTCCCCCAAGCTGGATGTTGACATAGTCATTCACTCTTGTGGCCTACATGTTCGGTCTCACTCTTCTTAAGCCTCAAAATCCTGCACAACCCAAATAGACAACAAAACTTGTGGAACATGTTAAGGGTTAGGTAATTGTCTAGAGCTTATGAGAGCTTAATATGAGAATTCTATGAACTCAATCAAATCAAGTTCCTCTACCAGATTGTTTTGTGGCTCGAGATAGATTTTCAAGCGTTGACCATTTACCTTAAAAGTGTTACCTGTGTCGTCTTGAATGGTAATGGCTCCATGAGTTGAAGTGTCAATAACCTTGTATGGTCCATCCCACTTACTTCGTAGCTTACCATGACCAAAGAGCTTAACTCTTGAATTGAATAGTAGAACCTTATCTCCAGGCTTAAACTCCTTGTGCTTGATTCTCTTATCATGCCATCGTTTTGTTCTCTCTTTATAGATCCTTGAATTGTGGTAGGCTTTCTCTCTCCATTCTTCTAGCTCAGATAATTGCATCAGACGATTCTCGCTAGCAAGGTGGAGATCCGTGTTCCATTTCTTGAGTGCCCAATGAGCCTTAAACTCTACTTCCATAGGCAAGTGACAAGTTTTTCCATATACAAGTTGATAAGGTGACATGCCTATGGGTGTTTTGAATGCAGTTCTATATGCCCAAAGTGCATCAGGAAGTTTGTCCTTCCACCCCTTACCCATCTCATCTACGGTCTTTTGTAAAATATTTTTGATTTGTTTGTTAGACGTTTCGGCTTGACCGCTAGTCTGAGGATGGTATGGTGTTGCAACGTTGTGTTGAACTCCATGATCGGCTAAGTACTTCCGAAAGATTTTGTCGATGAAGTGGGAACCTCCATCGCTTATAACTACCCGGGGTATACCAAAGCGAGGAAAGATTACTTCATGGAACATTCTCTTGGCATGTTTTGAATCAGCTGATCGACAAGGTAAGGCTTCTACCCATTTGGACACGTAATCCACAGCTACTAAGATATACTCGCAATTCCCGGACATAGGGAATGGCCCCATGAAATCAATGCCCCATACATCGAAAAGTTCTACTTGAAGATTATTTGTGAGAGGCATTTCATTTCGTGAGTTAATATTCCCATGTTTTTGACACCGGTGGCATCTCCTGACAAAGTCCTTTCTATCTTCATACATCGTTGGCCAGAAAAAAACACTTTGCCAAATTTTAGCATGTGTCCGAAATGCTCCATAGTGTCCTCCATATGGCGAGGCATGGCATCTTTCCATAATTTGAGTAGCCTCAGCCATAGGAACACACCTTCTCAAGACTCCATCAGCGCAGACTCGGAAAAGATATGGCTCATCCCACAGGTGGAAACGACTATCGTGAAGCAACTTCCTTTTGTTTGCACCAGGTGGAACATAGCCTTTTACTATAAAGTTTACGATGTCTGCGTACCATGGATCTGCATGTGTTATCTTAAGCAGGGTGTCATCCCTTAGGTAGTCATTTATGGGAAGCTCATCATGTGTTTCCTTATATTGTAGCCTAGACAAGTGGTCGGCTACGGAATTCTCAACTCCCTTCCTATCTCGGATTTCTATATCAAAGTCTTGGAGAAGAAGAATCCATCGAATTATACGAGGCTTAGCATCTTTCTTAGTGAGGAGGTACTTGAGAGCAGCATGGTCTGAATAAATGATTATCTTTGCCCCCACTAAGTAAGATCTAAACTTGTCTATAGCAAAGACAACAGCCAAAAGGTCTTTTTTAGTTGTAGTGTAATTGAGCTGTGGTCCAGACAAGGTTTTGCTAGCGTAGGATATGGCATAATGCATTTTATCCTTGGTTTGTCCTAAAACGGCACCAACCGCAAAATCGCTAGCATCACACATGATCTCAAAAGGAAGATTCCAATCAGGTGGTTGGATAATTGGGGCTGAGATGAGTGCTTTCTTAAGAGTTTGAAAAGATTCATGACACTCATCACTAAAGATGAAAGGTGCATCCTTAGCTAGAAGATTAGTTAGGGGTCTAGCAATTTGAGAGAAATTTTTGATAAAGCGTCTATAGAACCCTGCATGTCCCAAAAAGCTACGGATTCCTTTCACATTCGTGGGAGGTGGAAGTTTTTCAATAACTTCAATCTTTGCTTTGTCCACCTCTATACCACGTTCGGACACTTTATGTCCTAGCACTATTCCTTCCTGAACCATAAAATGGCATTTCTCCCAGTTCAGGATTAAGTGCTTTTCTTCACATCGCTGCAAGACTCTATCTAAATTCTCCAAACAATGATCGAAGGTTTTGCCATAGACGTAAAATCATCCATGAAAACCTCCATGATCTTCTCAATCATGTCCGAGAAAATAGACATCATGCACCGTTGGAAAGAAGCTGGAGCATTGCACAATCCGAACGACATTCGTCGGTATGCATAAGTTCCATACGGGCATGTAAAGGTAGTCTTTTCTTGGTCATCTGGGTGGATTGGGATTTGGTGATATCCAGAATAACCATCAAGGAAACAGAAGAAAGAGTGGTTTGCAAGCCGTTCCAACATTTCATCTATGAAGGGTAATGGAAAGTGATCTTTCTTTGTAGCCTTGTTGAGTTTTCGATAGTCAATACACATACGCCACCCAGTGACAATTCGTTGAGGAATGAGTTCATTCTTCTCAATCCTAACGACCGTCATTCCTCCTTTCTTTGGCACTACTTGGACAGGGCTAACCCACTCACTATGTGGCACAGGATAAATAATCCCAGCACGATAGAGTTTGAGGACCTCTTTCTTAACAACCTCTCGCATAGCATTGTTAAGTCTCCGTTGTGGTTCCCTTGAAGGTGTAGAATTGGGATCAATAGGGATACGATGAGTGCAAAGAATGGGACTAATGCCCGTGAGATCCTCGAGAGAGTAGCCAAATGTTGATCTATGTCTTTCAAGAACAGTGACAAGTTGTTGTGTTTCATAATTGGAAAGCTTGTCACTGATAATTACTGGAGTTTTTGAGTTGTTGTGCAAAAAGACATATCTAAGGCCAGAAGGAAGAGGTTTTAATTCTATCGAAGGAGGTGAAGGTAGTTCATTTTTGTCTAGCTCAACGGGTTCTACCAACTCTTCTTCTTCTTGAACAAAGTGTTCATGATTAAAGAATGGTTGGGTCATCTCCTCTTGAGTCACCATTAAGATCTCCTCAATAGGATCTGGGTCAAGTTTGGGTTCCACTATCGTGTTAATTGATCTAGCAAGAGGAACAATAATAGTAGAATTCCCAACCTTGAAGTCTAAATGACCTCGTTGTGGTTGTTCTTGTATAAGTTTCATGATTGGTCTGCCAATCAAGAGAGGAATCTCCGGTATGTCATAAATATGAAAATCTAGACATATTCCAGAGTCCTTGATTCTAACAAGAACTGCCCTTAATACCCCATGGATTTCTAGAATTAATCCAGATGGACTTTGTAAAAGTTTTTGGGATGGGGTTATGGACTCGTTGGGATAAAGAGTGTCAGCTAACTCCTTGGAAATAACATTTATCCCAACATATGGATTGTAGTGGACTTTCCTAGTGGACCGTCTAATTTGGTACAGAAGAATGGTTGAAGGAGTGATGATCCGAGCTACCTCAGGAGACAGCTCTGCTTCTGTTAGCCATTCATCACTCAGAATAGCCGAAAGGCTTTTGATGTGTTCTATGTCAACAGATTCTTCTCTTAGAACGGATTGAGTGGTCCTTGCTAGAGGTCGGAATTGGTAAGGCTTGTGAACCTAGCCCAAGCTGCTCCTAAAGTTTCCATCTCTCTTTGTTTGAATGTAAGAATTTCGATTCTAAGGTCAGCGATTCGAAAGAGTGGGAAGAAAGCGAGACAAAAGTTGTCCCGAAGTTCGTCCCAATTTCCATTAACGCCTCCTACAGAATGAGCATACCACTTTTTTGCTCTTCCCAAAAGGGAGAACGGAAATAATTTCCATTTAAGGGTTTCTTGTGTCATGCTAGAAATAGATCGGCAAGAGCACAACTGCTCGAATTCTCTAAGGTGGGTGTATGGATCTTCATCTACTTGCCTAGAGAAGGGTTGCTCCTGAATCATGGCTATTAAATCAGGGCCAAGGTCATAGCCATCTGTAAGAATTGGATGTGATGATGGTGGTGGCTCTAATAACTCGCCCTTTGGAGCAAAGAATTTATAGATAGGAGTGAAATCCATGTGGTGTGGTGAAAATGGTAAGGTGAGTGTGGTAAAAAAAGGAAAAGAAAAAGGATACACAGACGACTTGGTTCGAAACTAGCACAGCTACCGTTCCCCGGCAACGGCGCCAGAAAGCTTGTTGGGTATTTTAAACGCAAACAGAAAAAATCCGCAAGCGCACGGATACCGATGTAGCTTTCACCCGGGAGTATTCCAGAGTATCGATTTTCCACAGGGAACGTGAGTGTACTAATTAAGATCCAAGATCGCCCAAGGATAACTATATAATTATTTTTGGTGGGAAGAGAGGAAGTTTCCTGAGAGTTCTCTAGTTGATCTAAGAATCAAGAATTACTTCAAGATTATCTATTTCGGGACATCAGAGCACTAACCACAGAAAGAGGTGAGAAGGGGGCTAGGAAGGTCTGACTACGGTCCTACAAACACCGATCCGAACGAGGTGGAATACGTCGACCGTTAGGGCTGTCACTACCCTAAGGCTACCACAACAATCCGCAGCATTGGGTGCAATTCCAGGTAATTGCAAGACTAAACACCACATCTAATCTATTAATTACTACTCTAATGTTGCAAAGATTAGAGCACTTGATGCAAGCGGGAATCCAATAAATAACTTGACTGTAAATAAAAGTAATTAAAGAACTCAGGATTATGAATTGAAGAACCTGGAGAACGATGAAGAACGAACCAGTTGCTGCAAAAGTACAATGTTGAGGAAGATCCGACAGATCCGGCTCCTCCTCCTCCGCTCTCCTCTTCTCTCTCCCTATTTTCTAGATTACAACTAGAACTAACTAGAACTAGAACTAGAGGAACTAGAACTAGAACTAGATGAACTAGAACTAGATCTAGATGAACTAGAGGTAGAACTAGAAGAACTAGAGGGATCCTCTCTACTTGGATGAAGAATTGAAACCCTAGCTTTGATTCTATAGAAGAGGTATGATCTCCAGGGGCCAGGGGGTCTGGTTTTATAGTCCCTTCAAGTGAATCTGGGCCGTCGGATCAAACCGACATTGATCGCACGGTTTTCCTTGATCCTTTAGGTCGGTGGAGCGTTGTCCGCGAAACGTGACCGAATTGGTCTCTGGAAGTGGGCGGGCGCCCAAGGGACTAGGGTGGGCACCCTGTGCCTGAGCCCTCTCGGCCTCCGCTTCGGTCCCGTGGCTTCTGGAGTCTTCTAGATGATAGAAAATTGCGCGGCACGTTAATATCTCTATGTAAACCCGACGTGTGGGCCTTTCTTCCGTATTTCCTGATAACCCCCTGCAGAAATAGACAAACACCAAAACTTGTGGAATTCTGTCAGATAAAACCCTAAGTCTGGGTGTTGGTTGCATTTGGATCCTTTTCCATGATTAGTTGATGGTTAAATGTGAGCATTAAGGACCGTCAACAACTACCTGAGTACTTAGGCCTCTGTTGATTCCAACCTTGATTTTGTTGAGGATGGTTGTAGTAGTAGTAGTTGTTGTTGATGTAGTTTACATCCTCAAGTATCTCAAGGCAGTGATTGCCTAAGTGTCCAGTATCTCCACACTCCTCACAAGTCATGCGAGAGTCGTAGATGTGCATAACGTATTTCTTATCTCCAGCTCTATCATCGAGCTTCTTCATGAGCAGGTCTAGCTTAGCAGATAGCATGTCCACCTCCTTGAGCTGATGCATACCTCCACCTCTCTTGCGTGTCTGGGTCCTTTCTTCATTCCAGCTTTGGTAGGATGCCATCTTCTCTACAAGAGCTGTGGCTTGTGATATGGTAAGTGATAGGAATGCTCCTCCAGCTGCAGCATCCATGGTCTCTCGGGCACTGTTGCCGAGCCCATGATAAAACGTCTGCATTAATAGCCAACTCTCCATTCCATGATTGGGACATTCTAGGATGTAGTCTCGGAAGCGCTCCCATGCTTCTGGAAAGGATTCATCATGTTGTTGCTGAAAACTTGTAATTTTCCCACGGAGAGCATTGGTCTTGCCCATGGGAAAGAACTTAGCCAGAAAGTTCGTGGAGAAGAGTGCCCACGTAGTATTCTTCTCCTTTATAGCGTAGAACCATTGCTTCGCTCTTCCTAACAGTGAGAATGGGAAGAGGCGAAGTAGTATAGCATCTCTGGGGACTCCTGATATGGTAAATGTGTTGCAAATCTCCAGGAAGTGTTGGAGATGAGCACTAGCATCTTCGTGTGCCTTCCCACAGAACTGGTTGGATTGCACCATGTTGATAAGTCTAGGCTTGAGCTCGAAGTTCCTGTCGATATCTGCAGTAGGTCCAGTGCGGATGTTGTCCAGAGTGGGAGCTGAGAACTCGTGGATTGATCTGTTCGCCATGGCTTCAAACTCTGAAGACAAGTTTCGGTGATCTTCTTGATTGGATGAAGCTTCTTGCTGAAGTGTTGATGATCTCTTCTTGAGCTTGGCTCTTGTTTTTCTGAATAACGCTTTGGGATTGTCAACAAAAATTCCTGGAAGATGTCTTCTACTCATACATTACCCTGCATAAGATAAAATAGTAAAATATCGGGGTAAAACTATATGAGAGAATTAATGAGCTCAATCATATTAGTGATGCGAATGATGACTCAAAATGCTTGTTGGGTATTCTTAACGTCATTACCAAAGTTAGTTTTCTAATTTTGATAATGGCGCCAAAAATGCCAAACCTATCCCTCATACCACTTAAGCCATGTTGTCATCCCCAGCATGACATGAGAGACGCGGTATTGAAATATGCAATTGCTCATCTAAATAAATAATAAATGGGATATGCAAGCGCACAGATTAATACCGATGTAGCATTTTAACCGGGAAGTATTCCAAGTATCGTTATTTATATTTTTACCACTGGGAAGGGATTAGTAATCATCAATGTTGATTATAGAATGGAATATAAGATTGAGTATCTATCATTGCATGTATAATTGAGAACATTTATCTAACTCTTTCATACAGGGATAAGTGTCACATAAAGGATATAAAGTAATGAATAGTGACAAAGATAATTAATCTGATCAGCATAACTTAGCCACATATAAATATGATAAGCACCTCAATTAGATATTCTAGCAAGTCATTAGCATGGAATTGGAACGAACTACAAGAATATTTCGTAAGTTATTCTTAACTATATAGTTTAGCATATTATAGTTAGTGCAATTATACTTGGCAATCATTGTGAAACAGGACTACGCCCATGCATAGTGATATTAGCAATGAATATGAGAAACATCGTAATCACTCCCCTGTAATAATGTTGCTCTGCCAGCCCAATACACGAGAGGGGGACTATATAAGAATCAATGGAGCTGTCACTACCACGAACTACCCCGCGATCTGGCATATAGGGTACAATCGCAGATAAATACGGTATAAGCACCACGCCTACACAATATCTATCATTTACCCATGGATCAGATGGATAAATGCTATACGATCCTAAACTTGTATATAAATCCAATCTAACTAAGCCAAATATATAACTATGATAAACTAAGAACAATATAATTGCGAATATAAACAAGTGGAGCAAAGTCATAAGCAATATATTGAAGTAGACAAAGTCATATTCATAATATTGAAGAACAAAGATGAACAATTGAAGAACAATAGAGAATTACCAAGAATCCTCTTGACAGATCCGAAAACCAATCGAAAATTGACTCATTCTAGTTCTAATCCTATGTAGCTACGCTAATCTAGATATCTAATTCATGTGGTGGCTCTAGGCTTGATCAGAGGCTTCTTCTCCCTTGATGAATAATGAATTAGGGTTGAGAGGTCCTCTCCTCCAGGGGCTAGGGGGTCTGGTTTTATAGTCCTTCCAAGTGAATATGGGCCGTCGGATCAAACCGACATTGATTGAACGGTTATCCTTGATCCTTTAGGTCGGTGGAGCGTAATCCTGAAAGAGAGTTCTCATTGGACTCTAACAGGGGGCGGGCGCCCTGGTCCCTATGGCGGGCGCCCTGGGCCAGGCTCCGTTTTGCCTCCGCTTCGTTCCTGTGGCTTCTGGAGTCTTCTAGATGTAAGATAATTGCACGGTACGTTAATATCACTATGTAATCCCGATGTGTGGGCCTTTCTTCTGTATTTCCTGATAATCCCCTGCAGAAATAGACAAACACCAAAACTCATGGAATTCTGTCAGATAAAACCCTAAGTCTAGATGTTGATTTCATTTGGATCCTTTTATTTATTTATTTGTTAATTAAATTTGATACTTAAGATCGTCAACACTATTCTCAAGGTTCCTCCACCTGGCCGGTCTTCTGCACTAGGTTGAGGCAGCCGTCCCGCACCGGCTTCCTCACCCCTGTGGCCCCACCATTGGCACGGAAGAGCTCACCCCGGTAAAGATGGAGCCACAGGTCCCAGTGCGGCATCATCCTCAAGTAGCCTTCACACACTGCGGCAAAGATCGCCGCGGTAGTGATGGCGTTCGGCGAAAAGTGCTGGAGCTCCACCCCGTAGTGATGGCGAAGCGCCCTCAAAAAGCGGCTTGGGGGAGAGCCGAGGCCGTGGCGATGAAACTTGGCGAAAGAGACCACGTACCCCGTAGGCGGTCTCGGCTCCCGGTGGTCCACCGCCGGCGCGATCCACTCTAGCCGCGACGAAGAAGTGCGGGGGCGCAGGAGCCCCTCCTTCTCTAGATCCAACAACCGACGGACGCCAATCGTCGGCGGCAACAAGTCTCACCGGCATCTTGGCAGAAGAAGAAAGGTGGCTCTGCTGTTGTGTGCTCGAGGGTGCGAGCGCGTCAAGAAGGCAAGGAGAGCAAAGGCGAGAACAATGGCAGAAAGCAGAAGGGGTAGCGGCCAAGAGATTCGGCAATATTTATAGACGTCCAACCCCAACGGGTAGATCCGACAAATGTGGTAACCTCCCTAGTAAATGCGCCGACTAACGGTCTTGTTACTCCCCCTGACAGGACGCTACAAATTCCACAACGACACAGTGCTGCAACGGCACCCTCCTAAAAAGGTGTGCCCAACGAGCGAGAAAACAAACCGCCATGGCTCTTCCTTCCACAGCAAGGTAAAATAGGCGTGCGCCGCCATAAGAACCTCGAGGGAGCGCGGACTGGCCCACCGGACGGGTTCGACGGTCGCCCTTGAGTACCAGAGTCAGGGACGCCCGGCGAGGGGACGAAAACAAGGTGTGCCTTGAGAACTCACCGGGAGTATCCAAGGCAGGGGTGAGGGGGTCGAGAGGAATCCCCATGGAGGGAGGCAGCGAGCCATTGGACTCTATCGAATGAGACCAGTAACCCCGACCGCACTGACCTCGCTTTAATGAGAACGCCTCCGGGCTGCAGCCACCCCCCTCGAACGGGGCAAGGGTTCTCACTTGGGTTACCCGATAGGAGCTCATCTTGGGGTGATGACGCTCGCTCCACCAGGAGCATGTCGCAACACCAACCTCGAAAAGGCAAAACTGGTCAGCAAAGGCTCAATGCCCTTCTTCCATAACGAACGTCTTTCGGAGAAAGGGTGTAACATCCCTGATGTTACGAACACTAAAACTGGATCATGTCATCATAAGCATTGCAAAGCATATTTGTTAAGCACATCATGATGCATCAACTTAAAATAAGTTTAATTTGGTTGAATGTGCTCAGGGAATTAAAGTGTGATTATCTTGTATATCGATGCTTGTGTTGGTTGCTAAAACCCTAGGGTGAAAGATTTCCGAAAGGCTTAGGGGGGGGGGAACCCTGATTTTTGAACCCTAGAACTGCCCCCCTTTTGTACAATTTAAAAAACAAGCAAAATTTGAGGTTGAGTTCAAAAGCAAAGTTGTAGATCTTGTCAAGATGTACAACTTTGGTGTTTTGAGTTTTTGAAGTTTCAATATAAAATTTAAAGTAATTTTGAAAATACAGATTTCCAGAAATTGTCCTCTTTGCCAACTTGAATCTCTAATTCAAAATCTATTTGGAATCCTGAAAAGTGATCAAAATGAAAGTGGTAGGGCTAATCAAAATGAACAACTTTTATTTCGGGAGTTTTTCAAGTTGTTGAGAAAAATCAAAAGTAATTTTAGAATTTCTATTCTGCCCAATTCAAACCAGTTTTGCCCCCAAATTGAATTTTTGAATTTCAAAATGTTTTCCTCAAATTCATGCCCTTCCACTCAAAATCAGTTCTGGACTCTTAAAGATGTTTTGTAGCATCCAAAATTTTGAACAACTTTTGTTTTGGCGGAAATTTGAGTGCTATTCAGATTTTGGGAATAATTTGGAAAATGAGGGGGAAGGGATTAGGGCGAGCTACAGTAGCTCCACCTATTGCCACCGGCCAGCATCGCACTCCAGCGCCGTGGTGGACGCGCTGGCGTCCGGCATGCCCTCCACGCAGCTGTGCGCTTGCTTGCCGTTGCCTATTCCACGCCATCCTCATCCGAAGCGGACGACAGCGTCCTCCTTGCTTCCTATTTCTTCCCCTGCTGTCCTGCCGCCGCAAGCCATGGCCGCTGTACGTCACCCCACCGTGACCAGAGCTCTCCAGCGCAGCTCCACTCTATCCGTTTGGTGTTATAGCTCCACCTCCATTCGCTGATACCTATGAGCCTCTCGTTTCGTACAACACGGGCTAGAACTCCGTCGTGCCGCCGTGTTGCGGACCGGCAAACCGCCATGGCAACCTGCGCACGTGGCCAGGAGGCCATAAACCTTCTCCGGCCAAGCCACACACACCAGAGCGAGCGCGCAAGCCTCAGGGTGCTCCCCAACGCTTTCCCTCGCTGCCAACAAGCGTCCACCGGCCGGAAATCACTTTTTCTCCGACATCCTCTGCTCTGGATTCGCGACTAGGGACTTCGCGCTACAATTTGAAGTTCTCCAGGGGTCTAATTGCACAGACTGTGACTCAGGTGAATAGTGCTATAAGGACTTGTTTGTAGATGTTTTGTTGAATCTTTGAAAATTCATATCTGGAGTTTGGTAACTCCAATTTTGGTGAAATAAATTTTGTTGTGCTCCTTGAGATGTCTAGTTTTTATTAAAAATATGAAACTGTCCATGTTCTGTAGTAAAAGAATTAGTTATGATTTATGCCTTTTATTTATGTTTAAAAAGGAGAAATTCATATCTCATTCTGTGTAGCTCTTATAGGCCTGAAATTTTTATGATGTTCTCATGATGTTATGTGAGTGTTGCAGTAAAGATTTCATGTTCAGTGGATAATATAAGGTTAAGTTATTATTTTATCTTGTTTAGTGCTTATTAAATTGTCTATAATTAAACTAAAAATTAATAAATGTAAAATATGGTTCCTGTACCTTTATATGAGGTTGTTATATCATATAGGTACATAATTTAGCTATGTGTTTGTAGAAAATGTCGAGTTTCTTATTTATCTTGTTGTTACATGCTTCCTTGTGATGGAAATTTATCTTTTTCATGGAAATTGCTATACTTATCCAAATGGCATGAAATTTATACAGTAGACTTTGGAGAGCATATATGAGCTTCTGTAGTTTTCTCAGAATTTACTATGTACTTTTGATATATGGTTATTACTTTGTCTATTAATTTAAATAAATTAATAAAGACATGAAAGGTATTTATTTAGGGATGGCCATGATGTTTTCTAGTATCTCTTTGATGTATTTAAACTGTTGGTGAGCTGGGTTTTGCCTAGGTTCAAGTTTGGAACATAAATGAAATGTTATTTCTCGGTAATTCAATTGTTAGTGGTTTCTCGATAGTTTTTGGAGCATTATAAATTGCTCTAGGTAAATAATGTTGGATATGAAACTTGTCTACAACAAAGTTGTATATAATTCATGTATCTAATTGGTGTTAAATTTTAGTGGCATTTGGCCCTATAGTTTCTGAGTTATGCCTGTTTAAATTTAAGTTTCAGAAATGGTTTCTCTCTGTCAAATCCTGGATCAGTTTCTGTAGTTGTGCAATTTCGACCTACTAAACTTGTGAATCATGCTTTGATCATGAAAGATAAATTGTAGCAATTTTCATAAGCTTTCCAAAATGTTATGGATCATGACTTTTGGTGATCTAGAACTCTGGTTATAGATGTATGAAGCTTAATGTCTCATTCTGTCCAAGGTCTGGACAGAATTGTTTATTCATACTGTTTGGCCATTTTATCTATTAAATCAGTTCTCGAAAATAATAACAAAGTTGTAGAAAATTATCTAAGCTTTCTAGAAAGTCTAATATCACCTTTATTGGATGCTTGGATCTCTAATTATGGTTGAGTGAAGTTGCGTATATGCTGCTGTCCTGGTTATGTGTGCAAATAGAGTTGATTGTTTTTTTTTTTTGCTAGCCTTTACTTAAATAATGAGTAGCTTAATCTGTCAAATAGGATTTGAGTGATTTTGGGATTGTATGATGACCTAAGGTCATTAACCTTAATGACCTTTGGCACTTAATTATTGTTTGATGTTAATACTTAATTACTGCCACTAATACTTAATTAAGAATTAATTAAGGTAAAAAGGTTTAATGGTCAGTTAATTAAGGATAATTAGGAATTGAGAAAGGTCTTAATTTACTAATGCAACCTCTTGGGTAAAAACACTAAGATGATAAACAACTTTAATTACTGTTTAGCCTATTTTTGCACCAAGAAGGAAAGTTGTACTCAACTCGGTCCTTCTTAAATATATGTCATACGCATATCATGAGCATCCATCATTTTGCGTATAGTGCACGTGACCAAAGGAGCGACCGTTGAACCGAACCCCGAGGTCGGTGCTCCGTTCGAGGAAGTAGGATCCGAGACTTGGGAAGTCTCCGAGGGTCCCTCTCAGCTCTGCAACCAAGGCAAGCCCCGGATGCATTAACCCCTCCTTGAATGTTTTAAATCTTTTATCACTTATGAATTGAAAATGCTGCATTAGGTAGTTGAGAATTGGGTTAACCTACTTGCTGCATTTACTACCTTGTTATCTGTTATCCTGTCCTTGACACCTATTTTATTTTAAAAATTGCGTAGTGATGCTTAGCCCTGCTACTAGATAGGTTTTCAAACAAGAAAGTTTCACGGGTTGTTGTGGAATACTCTTATGATCAATGATATTTCAACTTGAGACCGGTCGGTGGACTTGATTTAAGAATGGAGTCTTAAAGTAGTGTCTCCAACTGTGTCGGTTAAGGACCGGTCCGTTGGTGGCCTGATGGGTTGAGAATTTATAGTACTAGCCACTTGCCCTCGGTAAGCCCGGTCTTGTGATCCCTCGACGCGAACAGCTACTCGCGCACTGGGCGTGGAGCGATGGCGAGAGTAGTGTGTACCCACCTTACGGATCTGAGATGACCGGGAAACATCTAGATCGGCTGTAGTAGGGTGGAGTACTGTGCTCTCGGGTGCCGCAAACCTGGTCAAATTTGGGGAGAGCTTGATTTGGGTTGATATATGCAAGATTTGGTTCTACATATGTCGGGTGGTTAGGAACTCTAGCTGGATTGCTAAGCGGTTCGAATCGTCGTTGCTCCCCGATTGGGAGACTCAATCCACTGACCCTCATCGTAGTTAAATATGCAACTAAGTGATAAAAGAAGAAAGGGGAAATGTCTCATGAGGTTCGGATCCCAATTCCCGGACTCAGAGTGACATGAAGCTATGGCCGTTGGATGGATACTACTTTAATTAAGGACTAGGAACTTACAGACTTGTCTGTGAGAAGCAACTAGATAGACTGTCCTCGAACTCGACCTCTTAAGGAGAGGAATTCATGGATAAAACTTGAAAATAAGGATGCACTATTAGTAAGCTTTTTGGCAAAACAATTTGGCTCCTTGCTCAGCTACTCCTTGTCTACCCTAAGCCTGCATTCCCAAGTTCTCCCTTTTTCCGCCGGGTAAGTCTTGTTGAGTACTCCCGTACTCAGGGTTTTATAACCCCTGTTGCGGGTGCTGACTTATGCTGCTAATGGAGGTCATGTCGGTGGGCGCGACATGATTTATCCACCTCTTATACCTTAGAAGCTTCACCTAAGATGCTTCCGCTACTCTACACACCTTTTGGAAATTTAGTTGTTTATATTCCATCATATGTTGTAAATTGAGCTATAAATCTTCCGCACTCTGATGTAAGATATTTTTGTAAGAAATGTTGTAATGTTGTGGAAACTCCATGTTGCTCCTGTATGAGTTAAAATGTGGATGATTCGGGGTCCTCTAAGGGCACCGGACAGACTATCTGGGTTATATGACTCTCATGTGCAGTAATCAGAGGTCTTAATGACAATGATAGGTGCATGTGGGCCATATAATTTAGGTGGTTCTGTCAAAGAGTGGTGTGGAGCTCATACATGGATCTTCTACAACATTACTTGTGAAAAACTTCAAAAGGAATTTACAAATTAAAAGTTTTTGAGGACAACAACTTGTAAATGCTCGTTAACTTTTCTTATGCTTGCTATTCAAGTTCTGTGAAGACTATCTGCTGACTCAAATAGAAGGCATTGAAAGGGACTACGATTCTTCTTCAACAAGCCAAGTGAAGAATCAAACTACTCCAACAATGCTTTGTCAAAAGTCTTGCAACATTCCATCCAGAGTGATGAAGATAGTGTATAAAATAAAGCCCTATAATCTACTAACATGATGAACATGGAGCACTCTAGCCATTGAGAAGACGTATAGGACGAGCATATTGCATATCATGCATAATTTGAAAAATATAATGATGCTTAAAACTTCATCCTTATGCTTCAAAAATAGTTATTATTCATTATAGCTGTTTTATTGATGAATCTCATCATGTACCAGGTTTCGTAACCGATTGATAATCTTTTACTCCATAAGATCCTAATCCTTGATTCTCTTGTTATGCATGTGACCCTTCCTTGATTTCATCTAACTTGACACATGCTACCTCCTTGCTGTCATTTCATGACATATGTGCTGATTGAATGACACTATGATTGTGTCCTCTTAAGGTACCATGACTTGTAACTTAGGTAACAATGTCGAAACCTGGGGTCTCCTATGGCTCATGACCATGAGGAAATACTGCTGGGTGCTCATTGTTATCAAAGTATATTATCATTGTTGATATTTGGTAACGCAATAAGGAAATGATCCGCAAGCGCACGGATATCGGTGAGCATTTCACCCGGGAGGTTTTCCAGAGTATCGTATTTATATTTTTACCACTGGGAGAAAGGGTGCATCTGACTAACCAAATCTATTGCTACTATCCCTTTAGGCTACAAAGAATGTCTCTCGATGTGAGTGATCTATAGAGAAGACTGCAACCGTAGTCTCGTTCTAACCTTGGTAAGGATGATCTACTGTTCTATTGGGGAGGCTCACGGAATCTAGACAATACAAAGGATGTTCGACCCGCACCTTTAACCCTACCCGTCCTACTAACGAGATGTGATCTACAAAGGTAACTCGGAAATGTCACGTTCCTCGCTACTACCACGGTCCAGCTAGTCAGGGGATATCTATGAGTACCCTAGCCTAAACACCACGTTTACGCTAACAAGTGATTACTCTAATACTCAACCGGAAGAGGATTAAAGTAAACTCATAAACCAAAGAACAATAAAACAAGAACTTACTAGTATTAGAAGTCGAATTACTGAAGAATCTTAGAAGCAAGCCTCGGGTTAGGAGACTTGATCCCGTAGGTACAACTCGGAGTAGACACCGTCAGGCCGACCTTCCTCCGATCCACACCTCCACTCTATCTCTCTCAATCTAGTAGAAACTAGAAGATCTATTTCTACCTTACATTGGTTGCTACGCCTAAAAAAGAAATATTATTTAGAGAAGAGGTTTTCCTTCGAGGGCACCCCTCAATCTCTATGATAATTTCTTGTCTTCTCCAGGGCCAGGGGGCCCTGCTTATATAGTCCTCCCCTTCTATGCGTTTTTGGGTCGATAGGTGAGGTGGTACTATGTTTTCCTTGATCCAATAGGTCGGTGGAACATCCCGAGCGAAAGAGTCCTGATTTGGCTCCAACAGGGGGGCGGGCGCCCTGGGCCTGGCCCAGTTTCGCCTCCGCTTCGGTCTCGTGGCTTCTGGAGTCTTCTAGATGATGTAAAATCGTGCGGTGCGTTGATATCTCTATGTAATCCCGACATGTGGGCCTTTCTTCCTTATTTCCTGATAACCCCCTGCGGAAACAGATAAACAACAAAACTCGTGGAATTCTGTCAGATCAAACCCTAATTCTAGGTGTTGGTTGCATTTGGATCCTTTTCTTTATTTATTTGATAATTAAATTTGATACTTAAGGACCGTCAACAAACTCCCCCAAGCTTACCTCTTGCTCGTCCCTGAGCAAGGATAGACTTAGCTATGGATCATAAATTGTTGCAATATTTTAAAAATTGATGTTACACATGCTTTTTAAATAAAATCTCATCTCTGAGTTAGAGTAAACTATCAAGACTTAAAACTTACTTTACCTTCACCATGGGACTTGTAACCGTCACTTTTGTCTTGAGAGGTTAAAAGATAGAACAGTCTAGCCAAGTGCCATGTCTCTTATTCTTGATCAGCTATAGCTCTAGAGTTTTTGCAGATTTTCAAATAAAACTCAGAGATTCCTTGTATGATTCTCTCAGATCTCTCTTTTATGGTATTTTTGGATCCTTACCAAGGCAGTGATGGTATATGCCTTCTCTCAAGATATGTAGTATTTGTGGTATGAAGCATAGTGACATTGTCTTCTCTCTCACCCTACTCTAATAAGGTTCTGATATCTGGAGCTCATAGGTGGGAGACAGCTAATACATACTTACAAGACATTTATTGCATAGTCAAACCATGGACCCAGAGAAACAAGTCAATAAGTCAAATCAAGATGTGCATGTGTGGCGAATGAATGGTGTATGGTGATGATGATGATAATAATGGTGAAAGTCTAATTCTACTTTTGCTCTTTTGAGGGGATACATACCTTTCTTGCACTTTGAACCTTTTTGGGGAGAATAAGATGCTCTATATTTTCTTTTTCTTTCCTCTCAGGTGGGTATCTTGTACCCCTAATTCTACTGTCGGACACTTGTCCATTTTTACCTCTCGTCTCACTTTTTCTTTTCTTTTGAGGTTCCGGGCACTTGCCCCTTTTTATTTCCTCGTATATATATTTTTTTTCTCTCTTCTTTTTTTTTAGAGCACTCATCTCCTGAAATAATGTAGCAAGTGGTAGTAACCAAAATAACTGGAGCATTTATTTCACAGGGAATAACAGGGATAGGAAAATGTTTTTGGCTATTCTCTCCCGGATTAGGAGTAGAATAATTTTGGGTGAAACTGGAGATGGAAATGAGTGGATATATGTGGATGGTACTTCCGGAGTAGAAGTAGCATGTATGAGTGAATGTGCAGGTGAATCTTGATTTTAACCACATGACAAGCTCCTAAGGGTCTACACAGCTTGACCACACTCAATGCTCATAAGCAGTAAAAAGTAAATATGTGGCTCAAAGTCTAGCAAGCATGTATATATGGCTGTGGTAGGATTTTAAACTCTCATCATACAGGAACTCATCATGTGTTATTTTAAAGATTTTTTTAAAGATAAAATTCTCCAGAATTCTAGCATCTCTAGGAACAGATAAAAAGCAGCTCAACCTTCCCATATCATATCCATTAACGACTTAGACTTTAGATCAAGTACTCTTCCCACAAGTTTAGGTTTAGAGCAAGCTTTAAATTATAACAGTTATGTCTAAACTTGAGAGAGATTTCAATTTTAAGAACTAGTCATGGCAGAGCAACTATTCATCATTTCCATGAGAGAGCTTATCATGAGGGTTCATAGCAAATTTTATTTATTTATTTATTTAGAAAACTAAGCAAAGATATATATATAAAAGCACAAAATCTTTATTTGGGTTTTTCATAGTTTAATATTCTAACATAATATAAGTATAAAGATAGGTAGAAATACTTAGCAAGATAAATGGGGGTGCTCTCCCCCAAGCTGAATTTTGACGTAATTTCTTCTGATGTAGCTAGCAGGTGATGGAGGTGTATTTGAAAGTCGACAGCACCCCGACAGCGATTAGGATGTCTTCCGTCTGCTAGTCTTCTTTGATCCTTGAATTCTGTGGAGCTCAAATAGACAACAAAGCTTTGTGGAACTGATTAAGTAGCATAAATATCTAGCCTTTATCATGTTGAGCCTCCTCAATATTACTTATTTAGCAGGATCATGCACTTATTATTTTTATATTTTTATTGTAAGATGAAAACTTATTTATTTTATTTTCATGCCACCACAGTGAATGTACTTATGGGTTTTATGCCATGAGCATACTCACATGAGGCTTACTATTTTTTTTAGCATTTTTATTTTCTTTTCAAGATAGCATGAACCTGATTAACTAAGCAAAACTATTGAATGGAAAAGGATAACTACCAAGTTTACCTCTTGGCAAGGCGTTCAGTGTTTTTAAGTCCTCCGAACGGGACTCTCCATTTTCTTAGTCGTCCTGGGATTTGCCGGGTGGCGTAGTCGGTGGTTCCGGCGGCGCCTCCTCTTCGTGTATGACTATCTTCTCTTTCCACACCTGACTCGGTGCTACGGTCTCCTCAGGACAGTTCTGTTCAAGTTGTATGTCTTCAGTCCTTATCACTTCTCCTTCGTAGTCTACCCATCCGTCCTTGATGATTTGCCTCCTCTGGTTGCGGTTGCATTGTCTTCTTCTTGTCCCGACCTGCTTAGAATCTTCAACTATATAATCATTAAAGTAGTGGCGTACCTTCTCAGAGGGGAAATGCATGTAGACTTCTCCGGTTCTAATATAGATAATGGCTTTGATAGTGTTTGAGGAACGGTCTTCCAAGGATGATGGGTGGATCGAACTCGTCTTCTCCCATGTCAATGACCTGAAAATCATCTTGAGCTGAATATATTGGTTGTAGGGGCATGGTTCCATGCAGGAGCTGATAAGTGACTGCGGCCATTATGTTGTCGTTAGATCCGGTGTCGTAGAGTGTCTTCTGAAAAGAGTATCCGTTGATTGTGCATTCGATTCTTGAAACACCAGGGTCGTCCTTCTTGATCAAGAAAGGTGACTTGAGTCGACGATCTTGACCTCCTTGAACTGCAGTGACCAACTTAGCTGACTCGGTCCACATTTGCTTGTTCCTGTTCCTCCTGTTGGTCCTCTTCCTTGGTTGATGTCGGGGTTGCTCTGAACTTTGTGTAGTCTTGTTCTTGAAGGAAAGTCTCCTTCTTCCCCTTGATGTAGAGACTGATCTTGGCAGCATTAGCGTAGATGACAGCTCTAGTGTTTAGGAATGGCCTCCCTAAGATGATTGGTGCCCTCTCCTCAGTGCCAGTCTCTATCACCATGAAGTCTGCTAGAGCATACAAGGTACCAACTCAGACGCAGAGGTTCTTCAATATTTCCTTTGGGAAACTGAGTGTCCGATCTGCAACCCTGGGCATAATGTTGACGCTGGAGCCAAAGTCGCAGAGTGCTTCTGGGAAGTCCACCATGCCGATGGAGATCGGGATGACGGGGCGTCCTGGATCACCTCTCTGAGTAATTAGGCCTCTGTTGATTCCAACCTTGATGTTGTTGAGGACGGTTGTAGTAATAGTTGTTTTTGTTGTTGATGTAGTTCACGTCCTCAAGCATCTCAGGGCAGTGATTGCCTGAGCGTCCAGTATCTCCAGTGTTTGTGCTCGTAGATCCTAGTTCTTCACTTGGTGGAATCTGGGAGTTGTAAAACTCCTTCATATTATGCTTGAAGTGTTCCTGCTCATAGAGACAAGGTAGAGATCAAGTGCATGGGCCCTGTTGGTGGAAAACACCAATAGAACCAAAAGTGTATTTGTTCTTCTCTAACCTTAAGCATAGTGAGCAAGACAAAGTTGGTGGATCATGAGTGTAGCATTTGTCAGATCAGATGGCTCAACATAATGGAAAGATAATCTATCTATATTTATGTTTTGTTTATATCTTCCAAAGATTGCATGTGCAATACTTTAGCTTATATGATTAGGAGTGTGGGGTCACGAAGGTAGTACTAAGAACAAAGATTAAAGGACTAAACATGTTGAATTAATTGAGTTGGTTAATTTGGAGTTATAAATCATACATGTTTGTCTCTTTATTTATGTGAATGCCAGAACCAAGGAGGAGCTTATAAAAGTGTTAGTCAAGTACCTTATGATGTTACCTTAATTGAAGAGTGATGGTACAGTATCACCTTGTGGAAGCTTTCCTTTCTTAGCGGTTGTGCATCGTGTTTGTGGCACCCTCCATGAATCATCTCTTATGAGCTACGTCTTTCTTGTGCAAATTGTTAAACTTCATGTGTCACTTTCTTCATCTCTAATGAGTTTGCATCTCAGGACTTCCCAGGTTGTTATTGAAAGTTTTCCTGCAGGGGTTAGTCCAACAAAATATACCAATATCTACTCAAGCAGTTTTTTAGTTCAGTAACCAAACTAGACTCCATGTCTAATCAGATTAAGGAAGGCTATTTAACCTAAGCACCACGCTTAATTTAAATGCCATTGGAAGTGTGACCAGTACTTCCAAACTAACACTTACTAGGATAAACAAAGGTAGCATGATGGCTTTTATAGAGATCTACTCAAGTGGAGATGAAGTAGTGTGATTAGTATTTAACAAATTGAGCATGTCTCAAAGGTAGGGACAACCAACATAGCAACATGGCAAAGGATGTT
Organism: Sorghum bicolor; assembly: GCF_000003195.3. Lineage (NCBI taxonomy): Eukaryota > Viridiplantae > Streptophyta > Magnoliopsida > Poales > Poaceae > Sorghum > Sorghum bicolor. The sequence goes on from NC_012874.2 coordinate 31,567,851, forward strand.
TTATGGAAAGTACTCCCCCAAGCTTGAATTTTGCAAAATTCAAGATTGGATGAATTTAATTTAATGTTGCATGATGATTGGTTGGGCATACCTTGTGCTTGTCATTCATCCGATCTTCTTGCTCCAATCCTAGAAAGGTTAGTGACAAGAATACCCGAAGGAATATTTCTACAATTATCTTTATATGCTCAATACACAAGGCAATGTTGCAAATAATTAGAAGTGCTTGTTTTAGGACACTAAGCTTGTCCTTGGGAAACCATCAATTAACTCAATGAGATCTGCAATATTTATTATAGACATATGCATCGACAACCGCTCTTTTAAAGTTTTTATAAATAGAAAAGAAGAGGGGGTTGGAGATCTCAAATGTGGTAAGGATGGAGAGACAAATTGATTGGAGAGATGTTTTATATGAGCAAGGACTAGGTGAGGTATTTATGAAATAACTTCCATGCTCACTGTTGTTTCTCTCATTCTCAAACTCCAACGATGATTCTTCATGAATGTTTAAAATTCCTCTAGGATTGTCTCTCAAGTTTGTTTTATCTAACCATTCAATGGTGATAGCACATGGATTTTTAATGCCCTCTAGCCATTGATGTTGCTCTTCTCGATCCTCCTTCTTATGCATGGGATGTCTAGAAAGATTCATAGGATTATCGGGAGGTTCAAGAGGAAGAGCATAGTAGAAACTATTAAGCTCAAGGATGGGATGGATAGCCAAATCATGGGATTGAAATGTTTGGAAATCGGCTATTGAAACTTCCTTTCCTCGTCTGGGAGATGATTCCTTCTCTATCTCTAAGATTTTTCTATGAAGACTAGTACAAGAAGGATGTCCACAAATGAAGACATACCTTCCTTTACTAATAGATAAAGAAAGAAGGACTCTACCAAAGGTTATATGATTAAGACCAATGTGAAAATATTTAGGAAAAACATGGTCTTGTAGGGCTAGGTCTAAACCAGAATTTATAGAAAGATTAACAAATTCTCTAGGTGTAGCTAGAAGTGCATTATCTTTTTGATTAAAAGATAGGACCTCGGCTATAGAAAAGGGTTGGTTTTGACCTATTGCAATCAACTCCGGACACAGATCATAATTACGGGCAGGACGTGTTGACTCCCATGGTCTATCGCTGGTCTCCGAAGGTGCAAAGAATTCAGTAATAGGTATGGAATATAAGTTATCCATAAAGATAAAAATAAAAAGATAAAAGAATAAAAGTATAAAAGTATAATACAAGATAATAGCAAGACTCAAAGTTATCTCGGCAAACCGTCTTTCTCCCCGGCAACGGCGCCAGAAATGCTTGTTGATATTTGGTAACGCAATAAGGAAATGATCTGCAAGCGCACAGATATCGGTGAGCATTTCACCCGGGAGGTTTTCCAGAGTATCGTATTTATATTTTTACCACTGGGAGAAAGGGTGCATCTGACTAACCAAATCTATTGCTACTATCCCTTTAGGCTACAAAGAATGTCTCTCGATGTGAGTGATGTATAGAGAAGACTGCAACCGTAGTCTCGTTCTAACCTTGGTAAGGATGATCTACTGTTCTATTGGGGAGGCTCACGGAATCTAGACAACACAAGGGATGTTCGACCCGCACCTTTAACCCTACCCGTCCTGCTAACGAGATGTGATCTACAAAGGTAACTCGGAAATGTCACGTTCCTCGCTACTACCACGGTCCAGCTAGTGAGGGGATATCTATGAGTACCCTAGCCTAAACACCACGTTTACGCTAACAAGTGATTACTCTAATACTCAACCGGAAGAGGATTAAAGTAAACTCATAAACCAAAGAACAATAAAACAAGAACTTACTAGTATTAGAAGTCGAATTACTGAAGAATCTTAGAAGCAAGCCTCGGGTTAGGAGACTTGATCCCGTAGGTACAACTCGGAGTAGACACCGTCAGGCCGGCCTTCCTCCGATCCACACCTCCACTCTATCTCTCTCAATCTAGTAGAAACTAGAAGATCTATTTCTACCTTACATTGGTTGCTACGCCTAAAAAAGAAATATTATTTAGAGAAGAGGTTTTCCTTCGAGGGCACCCCTCAATCTCTATGATAATTTCTTGTCTTCTCCAGGGCCAGGGGGGCCTTGCTTATATAGTCCTCCCCTTCTATGCGTTTTTGGGTCGATAGGTGAGGTGGTACTATGTTTTCCTTGATCCAATAGGTCGGTGGAACATCGCGAGCGAAAGATTCCTGATTTGGCTCCAACAGGGGGGCGGGCGCCCAGGCTACCAGGGCGGGCGCCCTGGGCCTGGCCCAGTTTCGCCTCCGCTTCGGTCTCGTGGCTTCTGGAGTCTTCTAGATGATGTAAAATCGTGCGGTGCGTTGATATCTCTATGTAATCCCGACATGTGGGCCTTTCTTCCTTATTTCCTGATAACCCCCTGCGGAAACAGATAAACAACAAAACTCGTGGAATTCTGTCAGATCAAACCCTAATTCTAGGTGTTGGTTGCATTTGGATCCTTTTCTTTGTTTATTTGATAATTAAATTTGATACTTAAGGACCGTCAACAATCATGATCCCTTATAGTCCACAATTAGGGTGTTTCATTCGTTGGACACTCCTTAGGGATTCAAATTTGTCCTTTTGAGTTCCCTAAACACCTTGTGGTTGTGATCGACTTTTGATCTCAGTTACATTCTTGGTATTGTGAGACATGGGTTCTTGTTGTGGTGCCCTATAGTGGTGCCATGTCCCGTGACCACGGTGCCGCGTCGGAACCTAGAGTCTTTTGTGTGTCCGGATGACACAAATTTCTACTGGGCGCGTGTAGGTATCGAGGTTATGGACATGATCCATTATAGCCCCACAACTAAGGTGCCCTCGCTCTTTGAGCCCTATCATGGGAACCCATGCCCATATCTTTGTGGGAATTACCTAAAACCCTTGACTTGGATAACCGTCATAGGTTGATTGAAAGCTATTGTAACCGTACTCTATAGTAGGTACCATGATCCGTGATCACGTTATAGTGTCGAACCTTGTAGTCTCCTGTGGAACCGTGGCCATAAGGAAATACTACCAGGTTCTCGTTAAACATCGGGATCTCTGGTCATGCTCCACTATAGTCTACAGTTAGTATGCTTTCATTCTCCTTGGAAGCTCATTTGAAGATTCATATCTTCTTATGAGTTCTCTAAAATTCCTGGTTGATTACAACTTTCTGTTGATCTTAGCTGTAATTCTCAGACCAATTGTAATTGTTTTATGAACTTCTCAGAAGTTAATGTGCTTGACACATTTCCTTTTCCATTACTTAACCCCATGGGTTTTAGTACCCTGGAAATCTCGGGACGAGATTTCTTTAAGGGGGAAGGGCTGTAACATCCCTGATGTTACGAACATTAAAACAGGATCATGTCATCATAAGCATTGCAAAGCATATTTGTTAAGCACATCATGATGCATCAACTTAAAATAAGTTTAATTTGGTTGAATGTGCTCAGGGAATTAAAGTGTGATTATCTTGTATATCGATGCTTGTGTTGGTTGCTAAAACCCTAGGGTGAAAGATTTCCGAAAGGCTTAGGGGGGGGGAAACCCTGATTTTTGAACCCTAGAACTGCCCCCCTTTTGTACAATTTAAAAACCAAGCAAAATTTGAGGTTGAGTTCAAAAGCAAAGTTGTAGATCTTGTCAAGATGTACAACTTTGGTGTTTTGAGTTTTTGAAGTTTCAATATAAAATTTAAAGTAATTTTGAAAATACAGATTTCCAGAAATTGTCCTCTTTTCCAACTTGAATCTCTAATTCAAAATCTATTTGGAATCCTGAAAAGTGATCGAAATGAAAGTGGTAGGGCTAATCAAAATGAACAACTTTTATTTTGGGAGTTTTTCAAGTTGTTGAGAAAAATCAAAAGTAATTTTAGAATTTCTATTCTGCCCCAATTCAAACCAGTTTTGCCCCCAAATTGAATTTTTGAATTTCAAACTGTTTTCCTCAAATTCATGCCCTTCCACTCAAAATCAGTTCTGGACTCTTAATGATGTTTTGTAGCATCCAAAATTTTGAACAACTTATGTTTTGGCGGAAATTTGAGTGCTATTCAGATTTTGGGAATAATTTGGAAAATGAGGGGGAAGGGATTAGGGCGAGCTACAGTAGCTCCACCTATTGCCACCGGCCAGCATCGCACTCCAGCGCCGTGGTGGACGCGCTGGCGTCCGGCATGCCCTCCACGCAGCTGTGCGCTTGCTTGCCCTTGCCTATTCCACGCCATCCTCATCCGAAGCGGACGACAGCGTCCTCCTTGCTTCCTATTTCTTTCCCTGGTGTCCTGCCGCCGCAAGCCATGGCCGCCATACGTCACCCCACCATGACCAGAGCTCTCCAGCGCAGCTCCACTCTATCCGTTTGGTGTTATAGCTCCACCTCTATTCGCTGATACCTATGAGCCTCTCGTTTCATACAACACGGGCTAGAACTCCGTCGTGCCGCCGTGTTGCGGACCGGCAAACCGCCATGGCAACCTGCGCACGTGGCCAGGAGGCCATAAACCTTCTCCGGCCAAGCCACACACACCAGCGCGAGCGCGCAAGCCTCAGGGTGCTCCCCAACGCTTTCCCTCTCTGCCAACAAGCGTCCACCGGCCGGAAATCAGGTTTTCTCCGACATCCTCTGCTCTGGATTCGCGACCAGGGACTTCGCGCGACAATTTGAAGTTCTCCAGGGGTCTAATTGCACAGACTGTGACTCAGGTGAATAGTGCTATAAAGACTTGTTTGTAGATGTTTTGTTGAATCTTTGAAAATTCATATCTGGAGTTTGGTAACTCCAATTTTGGTGAAATAAATTTTGTTGTGCTCCTTGAGATGTCTAGTTTTTATTAAAGATATGAAACTGTCCATGTTTTGTAGTAAAAGAATTAGTTATGATTTATGCCTTTTATTTATGTTTAAAAAGGAGAAATTCATATCTCATTCTGTGTAGCTCCTATAGGCCTGAAATTTTTATGATGTTCTCATGATGTTATGTGAGTGTTGCAGTAAAGATTTCATGTTCAGTGGATAATATATGGTTAAGTTATTATTTTATCTTGTTTAGTGCTTATTAAATTGTCTATAATTAAACTAAAAATTAATAAATGTAAAATATGGTTCCTGTACCTTTATATGAGGTTGTTATATCATATAGGTACATAATTTAGCTATGTGTTTGTAGAAAATGTCGAGTTTCTTATTTATCTTGTTGTTACATGCTTCCTTGTGATGGAAATTTATCTTTTTCATGGAAATTGCTATACTTATCCAAATGGCATGAAATTTATACAGTAGACTTTGGAGAGCATATATGAGCTTCTGTAGTTTTCTCAGAATTTACTGTGTACTTTTGATATATGGTTATTACTTTGTCTATTTATTTAAATAAATTAATAAAGACATGAAAGGTATTTATTTAGGGATGGCCATGATGTTTTCTAGTATCTCTTTGATGTATTTCAACTGTTGGTGAGCTGGGTTTTGCCTAGGTTCAAGTTTGGAACATAAATGAAATGTTATTTCTCGGTAATTCAATTGTTAGTGGTTTCTCGATAGTTTTTGGAGCATTATAAATTGCTCTAGGTAAATAATGTTGGATATGAAACTTGTCTACAACAAAGTTGTATATAATTCATGTATCTACTTGGTGTTAAATTTTGGTGGCATTTGGCCCTATAGTTTCTGAGTTATGCCTGTTTAAATTTAAGTTTCAGAAATGGTTTCTCTCTGTCAAATCCTGGATCAGTTGCTGTAGTTGTGCAATTTCGACCTACTAAACTTGTGAATCATGCTTTGATGATGAAAGATAAATTGTAGCAATTTTCATAGGCTTTCCAAAATGTTATGGATCATGACTTTTGGTGATCTAGAACTCTGGTTATAGATGTATGAAGCTTAATGTCTCATTCTGTCCAAGGTCTGGACAGAATTGTTTATTCATACTGTTTGGCCATTTTATCTATTAAATCAGTTCTCGAAAATAATAACAAAGTTGTAGAAAATTATCTAAGCTTTCCAGAAAGTCTAATATCACCTTTATTGGATGCTTGGATCTCTAATTATGGTTGAGTGAAGTTGCGTATATGCTGCTGTCCTGGTTATGTGTGCAAATAGAGTTGATTGTTTTTTTTTTGCTAGCCTTTACTTAAATAATGAGTAGCTTAATCTCTCAAATAGGATTTGAGTGATTTTGGGATTGTATGATGACCTAAGGTCATTAACCTTAATGACCTTTGGCATTTAATTATTGTTTGATGTTAATACTTACTTACTGCTACTAATACTTAATTAAGAATTAATTAAGGTAAAAAGGTTTAATGGTCAGTTAATTAAGGATAATTAGGAATTGAGAAAGGTCTTATTTTACTAATGCAACCTCTTGGGTAAAAACACTAAGATCATAAACAACTTTAATTACTGTTTAGCCTATTTTTGCACCAAGAAGGAAAGTTGTACTCAACTCGGTCCTTCTTAAATATATGTCATACGCATATCATGAGCATCCATCATTTTGCGTAAAGTGCACGTGACCGAAGGAGCGACCGTTGAACCGAACCCCGAGGCCGGTGCTCCGTTCGAGGAAGTAGGATCCGAGACTTGGGAAGTCTCCGAGGGTCCCTCTCAGCTCTGCAACCAAGGCAAGCCCCAGATGCATTAACCCCTCCTTGAATGTTTTAAATCTTTTATCACTTATGAATTGAAAATGCTGCATTAGGTAGTTGAGAATTGGGTTAACCTACTTGCTGCATTTACTACCTTGTTATCTGTTATCCTGTCCTTGACACCTATTTTATTTTAAAAATTGCGTAGTGATGCTTAGCCCTGCTACTAGATAGGTTTTCAAACAAGAAAGTTTGAAGGGTTGTTGTGGAATACTCTTATGATCAATGATATTTCAACTTGAGACCGGTCGGTGGACTTGCTTTAAGAATGGAGTCTTAAAGTAGTGTCTCCAACTGTGTCGGTTAAGGACCGGTCCGTTGGTGGGCTGATGGGTTGAGAATTTATAGTACTAGCCACTTGCCCTCGGTAAGCCCGGTCTTGTGATCCCTCGACGCGAACAGCTACTCGCGCACTGGGCGTGGAGCGATGGCGAGAGTAGTGTGTACCCACCTTACGGATCTGAGATGACCGGGAAACATCTAGATCGGCTGTAGGAGGGTGGAGTACTGTGCTCTCGGGTGCCGCGAACCTGGTCAAATTTGGGGAGAGCTTGATTTGGGTTGATATAAGCAAGATTTGGTTCTACATATGTCGGGTGGTTAGGAACTCCAGCTGGATTGCTAAGCGGTTCGAATCGTCGTTGCTCCCCGATTGGGAGACTCAATCCACTGACCCTCATCGTAGTTAAATATGCAACTAAGTGATAAAAGAAGAAAGGGGAAATGTCTCATGAGGTTCGGATCCCAATTCCCGGACTTAGAGTGACATGAAGCTATGGCCGTTGGATGGATACTACTTTAGTTAAGGACTAGGAACTTACAGACTTGTCTGTGAGAAGCAACTAGATAGACTGTCCTCGAACTCCTCGACCTCTTAAGGAGAGGAATTCATGGATAAAACTTGAAAATAAGGATGCACTATTAGTAAGCTTTTTGGCAAAACAATTTGGCTCCTTGCTCAGCCACTCCTTGTCTACCCTAAGCCTGCATTCCTAAGTTCTCCCTTTTTCCGCCGGGTAAGTCTTGTTGAGTACTCCCGTACTCAGGGTTTTATAACCCCTGTTGCAGGTGCTGACTTATGCTGCTAATGGAGGTCATGTCGGTGGGCGCGACAAGATTTATCCACCTCTTCTACCTTAGAAGCTTCACCTAAGATGCTTCCGCTACTCTACACACCTTTTGGAAATTTAGTTGTTTATATTCCATCATATGTTGTAAATTGAGCTATAAATCTTCCGCACTCCGATGTAAGATATTTTTGTAAGAAATATTGTAATGTTGTGGAAACTCCATGTTGCTCCTGTATGAGTTAAAATGTGGATGATTCGGGGTCCTCTAAGGGCACCCCACAGACTATCTGGGTTATATGACTCTCATGTGCAGTAATCAGAGGTCTTAATGACAATGATAGGTGCATGTGGGCCATAAAATTTAGGTGGTTCTGCCACAAAGGGGGGATCGGGAGCGAACTCATCAGAAAAAGCAGTATAGCCTTTTAAGGAGCCCAAGACTCCTTAAAAGACACGGGGGCTACCCCCACGAGGGTCGCTCGTGCGACCCCACGGAAACTCGACCAATGGAAAAGCCTCTACTCGAGCGCAAGCACTCGAGTAGATACTCGGGGGCTACTGTCGAGGGTGTCAGTAAGGGGTATCTCAACCGACGCTCATAACGAAAGGACCCATACATAAGTCGAGGCCCAAACTCGACGCCCTCGCTTACACTCGTGATCACCAAAGCTCAATGTCGACCATAGCCTCGAACACGAAAATAAGGTCGTGCGAATTGACAGAGGCTCGACTAAACAACAACCGTCGAATACGGAAGTGGCTCGGGCGAATCGACAGGCCTCGAGCGCATAGGCGCCGTCCGCCGCCTATCGCGGGTATGGGAGCCAGGGCATTTAATGCGCCTGCCATGCTCTCACCTACCCCGACAGTCACGGGAAACATGATAGGGAACAAGCACCGGTCCAATCCCCACTTTTCACAGCTTTATCCCCCTTATAAGCAAGAGTACAACCAAGCACAGTGTGACAGTCGAGACGTCACGTCACGGTGTCCCTCGAGGCACCGAGAGTCAGCGCACCGCTCAACGAAGCCATACGCAGTACCGAACCCTCGAGCAAATACGTTCCTTCCTAGGGAAGGGTTAGGCGATGAATGTCAGCGCTTCAACCACCCTAGACGTGACCACTGCCACGACGTACAGGCACGCTCGAGACTAAGCCAATCCGAGACAATGTATAGGGGCCAAACCTAGAAGCACGCGTGATCATCACCAAAGTACCCAATAACATGACGGCTCGAAGCCACGCCGGTACGGAGGCCTCGAGTAGGTCAGCGCGCCATGCCCCTATCGATCCCTATTCTGTTGCCTACGACTTGTAATCCAGGTCTCCCCTTGGAACTATAAAAGGGGACACCGAGGAAGAGATACGGGCAAGGAGACACTACACGTAGAACAACCTTCCATACACCCCTGTACAAGCACTTAGCTGCATGAATGTAGAAGATCTCCCCCCCGGTGGACGTAGGGCCTTCTATTGCCCGAAACAGGATAAATAATTGTGTCACTCTTGTATCACCATCTGGAAAAGGGAACACGCACACAAATTCACTCATTGGTGTTACTCCTCGGGGTCAAAACACCGACATAGAGCTGCTCTGTCGGCAATACACTGAGCAGCCTTTTGATATTGGAGTTGGCGGCTTTCTAGATGACTAGTTTGGAAGAGTGCTTTGTTGACACCAGAAGTGGCAAACGGTTATACCGCAAGCGTACGGTAGTCAATGTAGCCTTCACCGGGAGTATTCCAGGTATCGTGATTTCCACGGGGAACGCGAAGTGAATTAACTAGGCTTTAGATCGTTAGGTGATGATCAAAGGGTCTAGGATAATGGGGTAGAGAGGTCTAACTAGTTAATGCCTGGTCTTGGTAATTAAGTATAGTCAAGGTTTTTCACCTAACTCTTTACTGAGGGCGATACCCGAAAAGGAGGATTGAGTTAACGAAGTTTTTCACCTCCTCGTCTCCTAAGCGACTACCCTGCTCAGCCCAACTATTATTTGCAACTTGCCTACAACAGATGCGAGGAACTTTCCGCCTAGCGAGGACTGTCACTCTCACACTACGTGTCTACACAACTGCGACAAGGAGTCCACACTGGCAAGAAGTAGTCTAGACACCACGTCTAAACTAGCTCTTGCTACCCTAAGCTTAGCTAAAGCTAAGAGCACTCAAGATCAAGCAATGTGCCAGTAAAGGATTCTTATACTTAAAGTACCAGACCAAATATTAAATACTAGAAAAGACTCAGAAGTAAGACTTACAAGAAGACCTGCTTCCGCTGAGGTGCTCTGCGAAGAAGACTCCCGACAGGCCGGGACTCCTCCTTGGAACTCCTCACTCTCTACTCACTATGATAGCACTAAGCTACTAAAGTAGTTTACTCCTAAGATACATGACTCTTAAGTGAAGGAATAGGGGGGTATTTATAGTGGGAGATGGAGTAGGGGCTACTCCGGTGCCACGTCAGCGATCCGCGTCATCTTCATCATGCACCATTGGATCAAACCGACTTCACAACCGCCATCTGATCAACGGTAGAGGCAAACTAACATGTGCAACATGTGGGCAAGGTCGGTGGGAGGCCAACCGACCCTGGAACCGCCATGAAGTGGGGTCGGCCGACCCCCTATCTGGCTGGTTGGGCCCACCTGCAGTGTCCTGGAGGCTCTCTGATGTCGGTGGAGTTGAGCTGACCTGTGGGACCCACCAAAGTGGGGTCGCCCGACCCCAATTCTATGGGGTTAGGGTGTCAGCCCTGTCCTACATGTCTTCCTCTTCATGACTATAATGTTGTCTTGGTTACTGGTGTCACTGATCTTTAGTTATTCACCCCTTCTTAGTGTTTGGACCCTTGAAAAGTACCTGTTCTTACTCCTGCAACCAAATAGTAGCATGTACATGTGGAACTAGGTTATATGTACCTATATTACTACTTTGTTTGGTTGTTTTCTCCCAAAATGAGTCTTATGTTGACGGTTATGATAGTAGAAAACATGGTATAAATACCGTCAACAAGACCCCCCACACTTGAGTCTTTGCTCGTCCTCGAGTAAAGGTTAAAAATGAGTGATCAATGGTTTCTAACTTAAGATAGTAGTGAGCATAAAATGCTAGTTCGAACATAGTTCATCCAAATGGGTTTTTGTGTAAGTGTCTAGCATATATCCTTCAGAGGTTGAGAAAAGGAACAACTCTCAGAACAAGATCAAATTCCAATTTCATATTCTTGGTACTTAGAGTTTTTATGACACTTTTTAAAATAAGTCACATAGTTCAATCCTACTCCTCATTTAGCGCTCTAGATCACTCAAAGTTTTTTTTTTTAGTAGTCCTCACCAAGGCATGAATGCCAACTTGTTTCATCCTATAACTATAGGCTTATATGGGGCTTGGTAGGGATAAACAAGGTAGCATACTCTACTTTGCAAATATTGTTAAGTCAAAAACAAGGATCCAAAGAGAGGAGTGTCATAGTCATAGATCAAGATGTGCAAGTGTGTTATATGGTGGACTAGGTTGCTCCTTTATTTGCTACACTCTCTCTACTTGTATATTGAGACATGGCTAGATTTTCTTTTTCTTCGAGCTTTATGTGCTCAATTTTTTTTTTAAATACTTCATGGACTTGCACATGTCCATTTTTTTCTTTTTCTTTTATTTTGCCAAGCCTTTTATGTCTCATTTTCTAAACAATATTTAGAGAGGTGTTCTAACACTTAGAGTATGGAGCAACCTATTTAGTGGATGCACAATACATGTGGTTGCGTACTTCCAGTGTAGAAGCAGCATATATATATGTGGTGTGTACGTGATCTTGATCTTGTGACTATGATACAACTCTCACTAGGGTCAACAAGGTTTTGACAAAACTCATTACAAAAGCAGGTTGCATTTCATAAAATGGTTACTTGAATATCTAAGTGTATGGCTTTTGGTGGGAATTTCTTGCTAATGAGGAGTAAATGATACTATGGTTTTGTGATATTTTTGAAACAAATCTCTAAGTACCTTGAATAGAAATGTTATGAATTCTTAGCCAAGAGTTATATCACTTTCATCAACAACTTAGTCAATATGGTTCCTATAGATTTTTACCCATGAGGATGAACAATTGTAAGAACTATACTTTATGTCACAATTTCTCTTAAATCATGAACCAGTTCACTTTTTATTTTGCAAACAAGTTTAAACTATCAAATTTTATTTTAATTGTGACACAAAGGTAGAGAATTGGACAGACTGAGAGGGGGAAGAGTTAGCAAACCGGGCAGGAAAGATGTGTTTCGTCGTATAGAAGCTTCCTGGTGGGCCCAGGGCTCTATGGAGGGGTCGGCCGACCCCACCTGGAGGTTCCTGGCCCTGCCACTCGATTCTACGTCCCTCGGGAAGTCTTTCTGCACTTGTGTCGTTTCCTTTTGCCATAGAAAGGGGGTCGGGCGACCCCCTCATCGCGCCTGTTTTTGGTGCCATGACGTGCCAAGGTGTATGCAGTGTTGTTCCATGCTCACGGCAGTTCAGAGATGAAGTTGGGGGGTCGGGCGACCCCCCCACACTTGCAGTTTTCGTGCAGCTGAACTTAAAACAGAGAGACGATCAAATGCAGATGTCCTGCTGGTGGCAACACACCAGCAGGACCAAAAACGACTCCATTAAATCAAATTTCAATTGTATAGGCACTTTTACATTGCGAAATTCAAAGTGACAAACTGAAAAATAAAATTGAGTAATCAAACCTAAATAATCAAATAGTGCCTATAACCTAAACTAACTAATTTATTTAGGGAGATGGAGGTTTGAGGAGATCCTCCCGCCCAATTGCTTGCGCCTAACGCTTGATTTTAGCGCTGGTGCTAATGCGCAGGTGGCGGAAGTGATCTTCTAACTCAAGATTCTCCATCCTGAGCTCCGACACTGTCTCCTCTAAGATCCTATTTTTCTTTCTAAGGCTAGCTGTGACTTCCAGGAGCTTCTCGATGTCGCCTTTTTCTGGATCTTCTTCGTATTTGCCAGGCGCACCGTTGATCGGAGGTGGATCCATCTTCCGCCGGATGGATGGACTTGCTGACGAGTCAAAGGACTCCCGCAACTCCATCTTTTCCTTAGAGTTCAGCGGCGGGATCAGCACCTTCCCCTTTCCCGGCCCACTGCCCACCACTTGGTGGTTCCTCCAAAAGGTTGGGGTGGACGGCGAGTAGGAAGAGGTGTGGATCGTGTCGGAGGAGATGGTGATGGCCTGCTTGGTGGCCATCGGCGCCTTCTCCCGCAGCGCAAGTTGGCCCGTGGTAGGTCGAATCGGCGTTACGGCTCGAGTAGGGGACTTGCCGATGCCCCTGCGCGGTGTGAGCGAACGAGAGGCCGACGCGGAGCGCTGGGTCACCCGGGGCGAGGTCGGGCGACCCCTCTTGGGGTCGGGCGACCCCCACATGGGGCCCGTCGGCCCTCCAGCCGGCGGCACCATGGCTAGTGGTTCAGGCTCCAGCACGTTGACGGCTAGGGCAAGCTCCAGGCTCTCAGTTAGAGACCTTTGCGGACGTGGGGAGTTGGAGCGAATGGCTTGGTTGGAAGATTTAGTTGGAGGAGCCATGGAGATGAATCTCTTGGCAAGGAATGGAGGCTAGGAGAGTCTGGTTCGAGGTGAAGATGAGAAGGAATGAATTGAGAGGAGGAAGAAGAAGAAGAGGGGGGATAAATAGATGTGTTTGGAGCCTGAGAGTTTGAATTTTGAAAAGGAGCGTCGTGGAACGTTTGAGGGACGATCCGAGACTCCAGGGGATTTCAAAACTCAAAATATTGGGGTCGGGCGACCCCTATATTTCAGGATTTTGAATTTTGAATTTCAGCACCGAACTCTATTCATTCCCCTCTTTCTAAACCTATCCCCCCTTGGGCCAAAACCCCTAGAAGAGGGGTCGGCCGACCCCCATTTGGGGTGTTCGGCGGCCCAACTTTGATCCTACGTCATCTAAAACCCTTTACAAACCTATTTCAAAACAAAAAGGAACTAAATATATTGATTTAGCAATTATTTAAACAAAAAGGGGGTAAAAAGAAGGACATGTGGATTTTAAGACTTTGTGTCAGATTCAAATTCTATCATATCAACTTCTTCTTCTAAAGGTTCATGTTCATGGAAAACTTTAAGACGATGACCATTTACCTTAAAGGTGTTGCCGTCGTCGTCCCGCAGCGTTACCGCTCCATGAGTCGCGGCGTCAACAACGAAGAATGGTCCTTCCCATTTGCTCCTTAGCTTTCCATGGCCAAATAACTTGACCCTTGAGTTGAACATGAGAACCTTATCCCCAGGATGAAATTCCTTTTGCTTGATCCTTTTATCATGCCATCTTTTTGTTCTCTCTTTGTAGATCCTGGCATTGTGATAGGCTTTATCTCTCCATTCTTCTAGTTCGGAGATTTGGAGCTTTCTATTTCTTCCGGCCGAGGGCAAATCCATGTTCCATTTCTTGATTGCCCAGTGAGCTCTATGCTCTAGCTCTACCGGTAGATGGCATGTCTTACCGTATACAAGTTGGTATGGTGTCATACCAATTGGGGTCTTGTATGCGGTCCTGTATGCCCAAAGTGCATCTGGTAGATGGCTTTTCCAGCCGGTTCCCATCTTAGTGACAGTCTTCTGCAGAATGTTCTTGATTTGTTTGTTAGATGTTTCTGCTTGTCTGCTCGTTTGAGGGTGATAGGGTGTTCCAATGTTGTGCCTTATCCCCACTTCAGCTAAGAACCGTCGGAATCTTCTGTCAATGAAGTGGCTCCCTCCATCACTGATAACTAGTCTGGGGGTGCCGAAGCGTGGAAATATGACTTCCTTGAACATCTTTATCGAATGTGTAGAGTCGGCTGCTCTGCAGGGCATTGCTTCGACCCACTTGGACACATAGTCTACTGCCACTAGGATGTACTCACACCCTTGTGACAAAGGGAATGGCCCCATGTAGTCTATGCCCCAAGCATCGAATATCTCGACTTGTAAGTTGTTTGTGAGTGGCATTGCATCACGAGTATTGATGTTCCCATGCTTCTGACACCTTGCACATCTCCTCACGAAGTTCTTTGTATCTTCGTACATGGTAGGCCAGTAGAATCCACTCTGCCATATCTTGGCATGGGTCCTGAATGCTCCATAGTGGCCTCCGTACTCTGCCCCATGGCATTTTTCCATTATTTTTACTGCTTCGTCCATGGGAACACATCTCCTGAGTATGCCATCTTGACAGACTCTGTAGAGGTAAGGATCGTCCCATAGGTGCACCCTACTCTCTTTAACAAGCTTCTTCTTGTCTACCCCAGATGGTATGTATCCGGACGCCAGGTAGTTGACTATGTTTGCATACCATGGGTAGGCTTCTGAAACTCGGAGGAGTGTGTCGTCTCGAAGGTAGTCGTTGATAGGTGGATCCTGTTTATCCTCGATTTGCATCCTAGACAAGTGATCGGCTACCGAGTTTTCTACTCCCTTTTTATCTCTAATTTCTAAGTCAAATTCTTGGAGTAGTAGGATCCATCTTATTAATCTTGGTTTAGCATCTTTTTTAGTGAGCAAGTATTTTAGAGCTGCGTGATCGGAGTAAACAATCACCTTTGCTCCAACTAAATAAGATCTAAACTTGTCTATAGCAAACACTACAGCCAACAGTTCTTTTTCAGTTGTTGCATAATTCAGCTGTGGTCCTGTTAGTGTTTTGCTAGCATAAGATATTGCGTGATGCTTCTTATCTTTAGTCTGTCCTAAGACAGCACCTACAGCGTAATCACTAGCATCACACATTATCTCAAAAGGTAGCGACCAATCAGGGGGTTGAATGATTGGTGCAGAGATAAGTGCTTTCTTAAGATAGTAAAAGGAATCCAAGCACTCATCATTAAAATCAAAGGGTGCATCCTTTGCTAACAGGTTTGTTAAAGGTCTAGCAATTTGAGAGAAATCTTGTATGAACCTTCTATAAAAGCCTGCATGGCCAAGAAAGCTACGGACGCCCCTAACATTTGTGGGAGGAGGGAGCTGTTCTATAACTTCAATTTTAGCTCTATCTACCTCTATCCCACGTTCGGACACTCTATGTCCTAACACTATCCCTTCTCGAACCATAAAATGGCACTTTTCCCAGTTCAAGATCAAGTGCTTCTCTTGGCACCTTTGTAAGACTCGGTCCAGGTTCTTTAGGCAATCATCAAAAGTTTTCCCATAGACGGAGAAGTCGTCCATGAAAACTTCCATGATTTCCTCGATCATATCGGAGAAGATGGACATCATGCACCTTTGAAAAGAGGCAGGAGCATTGCATAGGCCAAAAGACATGCGCCTATATGCATATGTTCCGTAGGGGCATGTGAATGTAGTCTTACTTTGGTCGTCGGGATGGATTGGGATTTGATGGTAACCCGAATACCCATCAAGGAAGCAGAAGAAAGAGTGTTTGGCTAACCGTTCCAGCATCTCATCGATGAATGGCAACGGAAAGTGGTCTTTCTTAGTGGCCTTGTTAAGTTTTCGGTAGTCTATGCACATTCTCCATCCCGTGACAGTCCGTTGAGGAATGAGTTCATTGTTGTCATTTTTAACGACCGTCATTCCTCCTTTCTTAGGAACTACTTGAACGGGGCTGACCCATTCACTGTTCGGAACAGGGTAGATTATGCCCGCATGCAATAGTTTTAAGACCTCTTTCTTCACAACTTCTCTCATCGCATTATTTAGCCTTCTCTAAGGCTCCCTGGAAGGTATAGCATCGGGTTCGATAGGGATGCGATGAGTGCAGAGTGCAGGACTAATTCCCTTAAGGTCTTCTAACGAGTATCCTAAGACAGAGCGGCGTTCTTATAAGACGATGATGAGTTTGGTGACTTCTTCTTCTGTCAGTTGATCACTAATGATTACCGGAGTCTCTCTATCATCATTAAGGAAGGCGTACTTAAGTCCAGAGGGAAGTGGCTTAAGTTCTATAGAGGGTTTTGGTGGTGGTTTAGATTCATCCAAGTCTAATGGTTCTTCTAATTTGTTCTCTTCTTCTTGGATGAAGTTTTCGGCGTCTTCTTCTAAGTCAGGCTGAGAAGCGTCCAGAAGAGATGCCGACATCACCTCCTTTATTGGGTCAGGCTCGGGCGGGGTCTCGGCTTTAGAATTAATAGAGCCGGCAAAAGGCATAGAAAGGTCTAAGCCCTTCCCGAGGTTACCCTTGAGACGCCCTTCATGAAATCCATTTAGGAACCTCATGATGGGGTGCCCGATTAACAAGTCAACTTCTTTCATATCAAAGATAAAGAAGTTTAGCAGAATGTTGACTTTGTTAATGGAGACAGGAATATTCTGTGCAATCCCACAACTCTCGACCATTTCCCCAGAGGGTAATTTAAGAAATTTGCTGGTCGGGGTTAATGGTTCCTCGCCTAGGAGTGTCAGTACTAATGATTTGGACATTAGGCTTACTCCTACAGCAGGGTCATAAAGGGATTCTATAGGAGTGGAGTTTATGACACAGGGAATGGGTGTAAAACTCGAGACAAGTTTGATGACATCAGATGATGTCTCAGCTTCTCTAACCCATTCATTACTCATAATAGCCGTGAGTTCTTGGGCAGTTGCCCTGAGGTAACCAGCCTCAAGATGAGCTGGGATATGGCTATTCGGAGCTCTGCGTGCTGTAGATCTCCTTTGCACAGGTTGATTCGAGACATTGCCAAAATCGGCAAATAGATCAGTCTCGATGTTAAGTGGGTAATCCAAGGGATGAATTACTTCTTCCCTTGGAGGTGCTTGTGGTATTGGTTCAGGTTCGACAGCTTGGGTTGCGGCTAAAGGAGTTTTGGCTGTCGAAGGTTCATCCCTAGGAGTTCGATCTTCCTCAGGAGCTTCAATATGATCATCAGTGTAAGGGGTATTCTCGAGAATAGTCCCAAGAATGGCCTTACCTTCACTGATAGGTAAATGAAGGAATGCTCCCTTGGAGGCTAAATCAAGGAATTGTGCGGATTGTTGGCTAAGTCCGAGGTAAAAATGTTGCATAAGAATTGGCTCGGTTATACCTAAGTCTGGGCCAGATGATGTTAAGTCGGTGAGACGCGCCCAGGCCGCACCTAGAGACTCCTTCCCTTCTTGCTTGAAGTCTAGGACTTCTCTACGGAGACGAGCTATTCTAGAGATGGGAAAGTAGGTGAGGCAGAATTTGGCTTGCAGCTTTTCCCATTCTCCTCCTACACTACCTACATAGCGAGTGTACCACCGTCTGGCCTTTCCCGTCAAAGAGAACGGAAAGAGCTTCCACTTGAGGGTAACTCGCCTCATCCCTTGGATGTGGATGCATGAACAAAGTTGTTCGAAATCTCGTAGGTGTGTGTAAGGATTTTCATCTCCTTCTCCCGAAAAGGGATTCTCCTGAACCATCGCTATGAGACTCGGGCGAAGCTCATAGTGACAGGCCAAAATGGCTTTTGATGAACTCGCTGGCTCCAACTCAGCGCCCGTTGGAGCAGCGTAATCGAAGAGGGTTGTTTGATCCATTTGGATATGTGTATAAAGTTTTAAATCAAACAAAGATAACTTAACGATTTTTTTTCCTAGTTAAAACAGCTACCGTTCCCCGGCAACGGCGCCAGAAAGCTTGTTGACACCAGAAGTGGCAAACGGTTATACCGCAAGCGTACGGTAGTCAATGTAGCCTTCACCGGGAGTATTCCAGGTATCGTGATTTCCACGGGGAACGCGAAGTGAATTAACTAGGCTTTAGATCGTTAGGTGATGATCAAAGGGTCTAGGATAATGGGGTAGAGAGGTCTAACTAGTATTAATGCCTGGTCTTGGTAATTAAGTATAGTCAAGGTTTTTCACCTAACTCTTTACTGAGGGCGATACCCGAAAAGGAGGATTGAGTTAACGAAGTTTTTCACCTCCTCGTCTCCTAAGCGACTACCCTGCTCAGCCCAACTATTATTTGCAACTTGCCTACAACAGATGCGAGGAACTTTCCGCCTAGCGAGGACTGTCACTCTCACACTAGGTGTCTACACAACTGCGACAAGGAGTCCACACTGGCAAGAAGTAGTCTAGACACCACGTCTAAACTAGCTCTTGCTACCCTAAGCTTAGCTAAAGCTAAGAGCACTCAAGATCAAGCAATGTGCCAGTAAAGGATTCTTATACTTAAAGTACCAGACCAAATATTAAATACTAGAAAAGACTCAGAAGTAAGACTTACAAGAAGACCTGCTTCCGCTGAGGTGCTCCGCGAAGAAGACTCCCGACAGGCCGGGACTCCTCCTTGGAACTCCTCACTCTCTACTCACTATGATAGCACTAAGCTACTAAAGTAGTTTACTCCTAAGATACATGACTCTTAAGTGAAGGAATAGGGGGGTATTTATAGTGGGAGATGGAGTAGGGGCTACTCCGGTGCCACGTCAGCGATCCGCGTCATCTTCATCATGCACCATTGGATCAAACCGACTTCACAACCGCCATCTGATCAACGGTAGAGGCAAACTAACATGTGCAACATGTGGGCAAGGTCGGTGGGAGGCCAACCGACCCTGGAACCGCCATGAAGTGGGGTCGGCCGACCCCCTATCTGGCTGGTTGGGCCCACCTGCAGTGTCCTGGAGGCTCTCTGATGTCGGTGGAGTTGAGCTGACCTGTGGGACCCACCAAAGTGGGGTCGCCCGACCCCAATTCTATGGGGTTAGGGTGTCAGCCCTGTCCTACATGTCTTCCTCTTCATGACTATAATGTTGTCTTGGTTACTGGTGTCACTGATCTTTAGTTATTCACCCCTTCTTAGTGTTTGGACCCTTGAAAAGTACCTGTTCTTACTCCTGCAACCAAATAGTAGCATGTACATGTGGAACTAGGTTATATGTACCTATATTACTACTTTGTTTGGTTGTTTTCTCCCAAAATGAGTCTTATGTTGACGGTTATGATAGTAGAAAACATGGTATAAATACCGTCAACATGCTTCTTTGACACTGGCAGGGATTTAGCCATAGATTGTTTTAAAAATAACATTTGTCGGGTCAGAGTCATCCACCAGTTGAGCTGTATCTTGCTGCAATAAGACCAACAGGTCGTCCAGCTTGGATCTAACTTCTGCCAATATTGTCCCAGGCACCAATGAAGAGCTTGCCTCTTCCCCTTCGTCATCAGGAATATCGATGACAAAGGAGAATAGGCTATCAGGAGAGTCTTGTTCCTAAAAGGAGAGAGAATGAGTCAGTTGGGAGTGATCATGAATAAGTGCAAATTGGTCAAAACGGATAAGCTTACTTGTTTCAAAGCATTGGCTGGAGGTATAGTCTGAATTATGTCATGGTGAGAATCGACTGGGTCTGCCAATGGAATAACTTCAGCTGCTATTGGTATAAATTAACTGCACTCCATTTAAATAAATTTAAGTAGGATTATCCGCAAGTGCACAGATATCATACCACTATCACATTTTACCTGGAGGTTTTAAATATCGAATCCATAGGGAATAGTTGTGATGATGACATAGTATATAGACTTAACCCTACAATTAGGCTAGATCATATCAAGAAAAATGAAATAACTAATGCACTCTGGTTCCGACTCCAGTAAACTTTGTATAATACCGTTTTATCGGGCAAGTAACCCGAATAGGGGAAGAATCAAAGTAATCCCCTATCAGGCACCTATAAGCCTATCAATCCTATCAATGGGAAGTGGACTATAGAGGAATCAACGCAGTTGTCACCTACGCGAACTACCACTGTCCGGTTGATCACGGGACATTCACAAGTAAACCTAACCTAGGCACCACACCTACACTATGAAATACTACTTCAACCAAGTTATGACCAAGATCAAAGCACTCAATATGAGTTGTGAACCAAAGAGCAAATAAGAACAAGTTGCTTACTTAAACTAGAAGGGTAAGTACAAAAGTACCTCAAAACAAAGCTCCAGGCGAGGGAACTGAATCCAGAAGAACTAGTCTCTCCTAATTGCTACATCTAGACGACACTACAAGGTTTTGACCCATTAGCCACAAAACACTTAGGCAACACCACTCATTTGGTTGCAATTCGGGGGTACTATGACACCCAAACACTAAATTGGTAGTAATAGGGGTACATATTGCTACACTTTTATTGTGTTGTGATACTGTTTTTTTAGTTGCAACTAGTTCATGATAATGCACCCATTTTAAGGATTTTTGTTGCAATTTGCGTGTTGTCCAGCTACACAAATTTTGAGTTGCATTAGCATTTCGTGTGTTGCAAATGAATGGTGATATGGCAACCATATTATCTTTGGTTGCTTATGAAGGGCACAATCACGATGATTGATTTAGGTTGCAACATGCTTTCGTTCCTTGTGGTAATATCTAGATGACAATTGCATCCTTTCTTGCTGCGAGATGCAATATATATACGTATTACCACTATTGATGTGTGGTAGTAATACTGGCCATAGACGTGGCAACTGTTATACGTCTATTGCAACGAAGGCTTACTTGGTTGCACTTTAATTTCTATTCCTCTATAAATAGGTGGGTCAGTAGTTCCCAATCCGCAGGCCACATATCTTCCTTCCCAAATCTGCCCACCGCCGCCGCCATCATCCCCCCTGCTCGCTCGATCTAGGTATGGCGGCGCATAGAGAAGGTAACTCGTCTAGTGGGAGTAGGGTATCGAGGAGGGAGGAATGACGAGCGCAAGCACCATATCCGATAGGTCAACAAACTGGGCTGCCTCTAGTTATGTGTCCAAATTGCAAGCTCGCTCATGTGATCGAACTTCGCGTCATGTCAGAGACTAAAAACAAGGGCAGGAGCTTTATCAAGTGTCTGAGGAATGGGGTCAGTGAAGTTTTCTTGTAAATATTATTGTCAACCATCATGATTGTTTGCATAAATCTTTGTGTTAACTATTGTAGTTCCAACTTTTTGTAGAATCCCAAATTATGTGGCTACTATAAGTTTCAGAAGGAGTACTTAGATGACTTGATTGATATGAAGGTGTTTGTCATCATATGTGAGGAGCTTGAGGAGCTGGAAGTTGTCGGTGTTTTCCCCACGGGGGGTCACACCAACGAGTAAATTTGTATGCGTGCTCCCTTTTCTAGATGGTGATGCAAAAAGACACAAAGATTTATCCTGGTTCGGGCAAGAGAAGGCCCTACGTCGAGTGGGGGAGGAGAGTTTGTATTATTCTGCACCTAAGTGCTTGTACAGGGGTGAATACAAGCGTGTATGAGCTAGGATGGAGTATGGATGTTCTACTGCGTATGAGTGTTGTCTTCCCTCTATGTATCGCCTCCCGGGCCTCCCCTTTTATAGTTCCAAGGAGAAGCCTAGGGTACAAGTATAGGTGTCAGAGTTGGGGTCGATAGGGATATGGCGCGCGGACCTACTCGAGGCCTCCGTACCGGCGTGGTCTCGAGCCGTCCCGTCCTAATGGCTTGATGATGATTACGCGTGCCCCTGTATCCTGCTCTGTGCGCCGTCGTGGACTGGTTTATCTGCTGCACGCCTGTACGTCATGGCGGCAGATGCGTCGGAGTGGTTGCAGTGCTGTCTTTCGATGCCCGACCCTTCCCCAGGAAGGAAACATGTATGGTCGAGGGTCGGACGCCGTGTAGCACCTTGCTAGCCAGAGCGTTGACCTTGGATGTCTCGAGGGGGTCTTGATTGGACGTTCCGACCCTGCTTCCTGCGTCCTGACATGCTCTAGGTCGTTTGTTGGGGAAGGCTGCAAAAAGAATGATGGGACGGGTGCCTGTTCCCTATCACGCCTCCCGTGACTGGCGTGTTAGGTGAGAACGCGACAGGCTCATTAAATGCCCTGGTTCCCGTGCGCGCATCAGGCGGCGGGTGGCGTCCTTGCGTTCGACGCCTTCCGGTTCGCTCGAGCCTATTTCCGTATTCGACGGTTCGCTCGAGCCTATTTCCGTATTCGTCGAGTTGGGGGCCTCGACCTGCGTACGGGCAATCTCGTTATGTACATCAGTTAGGATACCCCTTATTGATACCCTCGACAGTAGCAACAGAGTCTCCATTTGAGCGCTGGCGCTCGAGTGGAGGCTTTATTTTGCGGTTGAGTTTCCGTGGGGCGCGCGAGGGACCCCGCGGGGGTAGCCCCCGAGCCCTTGGAGGAGTTTTTGACTCCTTCGAGGGTTATATCGCCTAATTCATAGAAACGCTGTCGACACCAGTGGTGGAAGGTTCTGTTTGGCTCGTTTTGCGCAGGGGTTTCGACGTACTCTTGATAGAGCGAGCGTCATCCACCCCAGATTGAGCTCCTAACGGGTAGTCCAAGTGAGAACCTGTGCCCCATTCGAGGGGGTCAGCTGTAGCCCGGAGGCATTCTCATAAAGCGCGGTCGACGTGGTCGGGGATGCTGGTCTCGTTCGATAGAGTCCAGTGGCTCGATGCCTCCCGTCGGGGGGATTCCTCTCGACTATCTCGACCCTACCTTGGACATCCCCAGCGAGTTCTCGAGGCTGGCCTCGATTTTCGTCTACTCGCCGGGCATCCCTGACTCTGGTGCTCGAGATTGGCTGTCGAACTCTTTCGGCGGGTCAGCCCACGACCTCTCGAGGCTTTCATGGACACGTACCTTGGCTTACAAAGGAAGGAAGAGGCCATGGCAGTTCACCTTTTTGCCCGTTGGGCGCGTCTTTTCAGGTGGGAGCCGTTGCGACACTGTATCGGCGCAGCATTCGTAGCGTCTCGTCCCGTGGCCCGGTTGCCGTTCTTCCTTCCGCCTTATGCCTCCATTCTTGCTTTAGCTCCCTTGCCTTCTCACGCGCACGCACCCTCGAGTAGCAGCAAATCTGCCTTCCTTCCACCTAAGATGCCTGTGAGACTTGTTGCCGCCGACGACTGGCGCCCGTCGTCGATAACGGAGCGCCGGCTGCTGGAGCTCGAGAGGGAGGGGCTTCTGCGCTCCCGTACTTCATTGTCGTGGCCGGAGTGGATTGCGCCGGCGGTGGACCACCGGGAGCCCAGGCCGCCCTCAGGCTACGTGGTCTCTTTTGCTAAGTTCCACCACCACGGCCTGGGCGCTCCTCCGAGCCGGTTCATGCAGGCACTCTAGCACCATTACGGGGTGGAGCTTCAGCACTTCTCCCCAAATGCCATCACCGTCATGGCGGTCTTTGCCGCGGTTTGTGAAGGCTATTTGGGGATGATGCCCTGTTGACGGTCCTTAAGTATCAAATTTAATTATCAAATAAATAAAGAAAAGGATCCAAATGAAATCAAGATCTAGACTTAGGGTTTTATCTGACAGAATTCCATGAGTTTTGGTGTTTGTCTATTTTTGTAGGGGGTTATCAGGAAATACGGAAGAAAGGCCCACATGTAAGGATTACGTAAAGATATTAACGTGCTGCGCAATTATCTTACATCTAGAAGACTCCAGAAGCCACGAGACCGAAGCGGAGGCGAAACGGGGCTAGAGGCAGGGCGCCCGCCCTGTCCTACTGGGCGCCCGCCCCCTGTTGGAGTCCAAACAGGACTCTGCTTTGCGGGAAGTCTCCACCGACCTAAAGGATGAATCTAAACCATACAATCTATGTCGGTTTGATCCAAGGGCCCATATTCACTTGAAGGGACTATAAAACCAGACCCCCTGGCCCCTGGAGGAGGGAGCCTCTCAACCCTAATTCATTGTTCCATCAAGGGAGAAGAAGCCTCTGATCAAGATTAGAGCCACCACATCAATTAGACATCTAGATTAGCATAGCTACATAGGATTAGAACTAGAAGGAGTCAATCTTCGATTGGTTTCCGGATCTGTCAGGAGGATTCTTGGTAATTCTCTAATTGTGCTTCTAATTGCTTTCTAATTATCTTTGTTCATCAATATTATGAATATGACTTTGTTCTACTTCAATATATTGCTTATGACTTTGCTCTACTTGCTTATATTCAAGATTATATTGTTCTTAGTTTATCATAGTTATGTACTTGGCTTAGTTAGATACGATCTATATACATGCTTAGGATCGTATAGCTTTTATCCATCAGATCCATGGGTAAATGATAGATATTGTGTAGGCGTGGTGCTTATACCGTATTTATCTGTGATTGTACCCAATATGCCAGATCGTGGGGTGGTTCGTGATAGTGACAGCTTCATTGATTCTTATATAGTCCCCCTCTCGTGTATTGGGCTGGCAGAGCAACATTATTATAGGGGAGTGATTGCTATGTTTCTCATATTCCTTGCTAATATCACTATGCATGGGCGTAGTCTTGTCTCGCAATGATTGCTAAGTATGCTTGCACTAACTATGATAATGCTAGACTATATAGTTAAGAATAACTTAGGGAATATTCTTGTAGTTCGTTCTAATACCATGCTAATGACTTTCTAGAGTATCTAATTGAGGTGCTTATCATATTTATTATGTGGCTAGATCAGATTAGTTATCCTTGTCACTATTATTATTTCATATATCTTTTATGTGACACTTATCCCTGTATGAAGAGTTAGATA
Source organism: Sorghum bicolor (assembly GCF_000003195.3). Taxonomy (NCBI): domain Eukaryota; kingdom Viridiplantae; phylum Streptophyta; class Magnoliopsida; order Poales; family Poaceae; genus Sorghum; species Sorghum bicolor. The sequence continues at coordinate 31,593,076 of NC_012874.2, forward strand.
TAATGTTCTCAATTATACATGCAATGATAGATGCTCAATCTCATATTCTATTCTGTAATCATTAGTGATGATTTCTAATCCCTTCCCAGTGGTAAAAATATAAATAACGATACCTGGAATACTTCCCGGTTAAAATGCTACATCGGTATTAATCTGTGCGCTTGCAGATCCCATTCATTATTTATTTAGAAGAGCAATTGCATATTTCAATACCGCGTCTCTCATGTCATGCTGGGGATGACAACTTGGCTTAAGTGGTGTGAGGGATAGGTTTGGCATTTTTGGCACCGTTGCTAGATTTAGAACTTAGTCTACTTTTAGTAATGATGTTAAGAATACCCAACAAGCATTTTTGGCGCCGTTGCCGGGGAAGGTTGATTACCAATCGGGAATGGAATAAAAGATTTTGAGTTATCATTCGCATCACTAATATGATTGAGCTTATCTATTCTCTCATACAGTTTTACCCCGATATTTTTCTATTTTATCTTATGCAGGGGAATGTATGAATAGAAGATATCTTCCAGGAAATTTTGTTGACAATCCCGAAGCATTATTCAAGAAGACAAGAGCCAAGCTAAAGAAATCATCAACACTTCACGAAGAAGCATCATCCAATCAAGAAGATCACCGGAACTTGTCTTCAGAGTTCGAAGCCATGGCGAACAAATCGATCCGCGAGTTCTCAGCTCCCACAACGGACAACATCCGCACTGGACCTGCTGCAGAGATCGATGGCAACTTTGAGCTCAAGCCTGGACTTATCATCATGGTGCAATCCAACCAGTTCTGTGGGAAGGCACACGAAGATGCTAGTGCTCATTTACAACACTTCCTGGAGATTTGCAACACATTCACTATAGCAGGAGTTTCCAAAGACGCTATACTACTTCGCCTCTTCGCATTCTCACTGTTAGGAAGAGCGAAGCAGTGGTTCTACGCTACAAAGGAGAAGAATACTACGTGGGCACTCTGCTCAACAAACTTCCTCGCTAAGTTCTTTCCCATGGGCAAGACCAATGCTCTCCGTGGGAAGATTACAAGTTTTCAGCAACAAAATGATGAATCTATTCCAGAAGCATGGGAGCGCTTTCAAGACTACATCCTAGAATGTCCCCATCATGGAATGGAGAGTTGGCTATTGATGCAGACGTTTTATCATGGGCTCAGCAACAGTACCCGAGAAACCATGGATGCTGCAGTTGGAGGAGCATTCTTATCACTTACTATACCACAAGCCACAACTCTTGTGGAGAAGATGGCGTCCAACCAAAGCTGGAATGAAGAGAGGACCCAGACACGCAAGAGAGGTGGAGGTATGCATCAGCTGAAGGAGGTAGACATGCTGTCTGCAAAGCTAGACCTGCTCCTGAAGAAGCTCGATGATAGAGCTGGAGACAAGAAAGAAGTTATGCACATCTACGACTCTCACATGACTTGTGAGGAGTGTGGAGACACTAGACACTCAGGCAACCACTGCCCTGAGATACTTGAGGATGTGAACTACATCAACAACAACAACTACTACTACTACAACCGTCCTCAACAAAATCAAGGTTGGAATCAACAGAGGCCTAACTACTCAGGTAATTATCAAGGTAATAATTCTTATAACAACAATAGTAATTTTCCACCTTTGAGAGAGTTAGTGTCTAATCAAGGAAAGCTAATGGATAACCTATCTAAGAAATTGGCATCTAATGATAAAATGCTAGAAAATATAAATAATAGAATGGATAATTTTTCTACTGCCATCAAGAATCAAATTAGCTTTAATAAAATGATTGAATCTCAGTTAAATCAAATAGCTACTGCTGTTCCTACTACTAACCCCGGTATACCATCACAACCGGAAGGATTAGAATCTGCAAATCTTGTAGACGTGTTTGATGCAGGTAATTGGAGTAACCCCGTCACTGAATTCTCTACTGACATTATGCCGGTCAAGAGAGGCGATCGAGGACGCCCCGTCATCCCGATCTCCATCGGCATGGTGGACGTTCCAGAAGTACTCTGCGACTTTGGCTCCAGTGTCAACATTATACCCAGGGTACTCTATGAAAAAATCTTTACATATCCTTTATTAGAAACAACCATGTGTTTGCAGTTTGCAGATCAGACGATAACTTTTCCAAAAGGAATCGTGAGGAACCTTTGTGTCCGAGTTGGTACCTTATATGCCCCAGCAGACTTCGTAGTGGTAGGGACCGGAAATGATGAGAGAGCACCTATCATCCTAGGGAGGCCATTCTTGAACACCACGGGAGCTATCATCTACGCCAGTGCTGCCAAGATCAGTTTCTTCGTCAAAGGGAAGAAGGAGATATTTTTCTTCAAGAACAGGACTACACAAATTCAAGATCAATCCAGACGTGAATCAAGGAAGAGGACCAATAGGAGAAACAGGAACAAGCAAGTGTGGACCGAGTCAGCTAAGATGGTCACTGTAGTTCATGGAGGCCAAGATCATCAACTTAAATCACCGTTTTTGACTAAGAAGGACGACCCAGGAATGCCAAGCATCTACTGCTCCATAAATGGATACAACTTCTACAAGACGATTTGCGACACCGGATCAGGCGTCAACATAATGGCCGCAGTCACTTATCGGCTCTTGTTCGGGACCATGCCACTAAGACCAACATACATTCAACTCCAGATGGTAGATCAGACATTTCGAGAAGTTCAAGGAATAGTATCTGATGTCCCAGTCAAAATAGACGATCACTTTGTCTACACAGACTTTCAAGTTGTTGACATGGGAGAAGACGAGTATGATCCACCCGTCATCCTTGGAAGACCGTTCCTCAGCACCGTTAAAGCAATTATCTACATTGGAACCGGAGAAGTCCATATGCACTTCCCCTCAGAGAAGGTACGCCGTTATTTTACTGACCCTAACTATATCATTGAAGAATCTAAGCAGGTAAGAAAGGGACGCAATCGCAACCAGAGGAGGCAGATCATCAAGGACGGATGGGCAGACTATGAAGGAGAAGTTGTAAGGTCAGAAGACATAGAGTTTAAACAGAATTATCCAGAGGAGATTGAAGCACCGAGTCAGGTATGGAAAATGAAGATAACTATACAAGAAGAGGAGGCGCTGCCGGAAGTACCGACTACGCCACCCAACGAACCTCAGGACGATTAAGAAAATGGAGAGTCCCGTTCGGAGGACTTAAAAACACCGAACGCCTTGCCAAGAGGTAAACTTGGTAGTTATCATTTCCCTTTCAACTATTTCAAATAGTTTACTTAGTTAATCATATTCACACTATCTTAAAAAGAAAATAAAAATGTTAAAAACAGTAAGCCCCATGTGAGTAGACGAGTGGCATGAAACCCATAGGTACATTCACTGTGGTGGCATAAAAATAAAATAAATATTTTTCTGCTTTATAAAAACAAAAATATAAAAACAGGGAGTAATAATTATTAAGAAGTCTCAACATGATAAAGGCTAGATATTTATGCTAACACTTAATCAGTTCCACAAGCTTTGTTGTCTATTTGAGCTCCACAGAATTTAAGAATCAAGAACACTAGCAGATGGAGGACATCCTAATCGCTGTCAGAATGCTGCTGACTTTCAAATACACCTCTGCCACCTGCTAGCTACACCAAGAGAAATTACGTCAAAATTCAGCTTGGGGGAGAGCACCCCCATTTATCCCGATAAGTATTTCTTTCTATCTATCTTTATACTTATATTATTTTAGAATATAAATAACTATGAAAAAACCAAATAAAGATTTTATGCTTATATATATGCCTTTTGCTTAGTGTGTTTAATAAATAAATAAAGTGGCTATGCTAATCTGTATCTAAATAAAACTTAAGCATGGATATGATAAATAGTTGCTCTGCCTAATTTGCAAATTTTAAGTTCTCTCTCAAGTTTAGATATAACTGTTATAATTTAAATCTTGCTCTAGACCTAAACTTGTGGGATGAAAACTTGATTTGAAGTCTAAGTTGTTAACGGATATGATATGGGAAGGTTAAGCTGCTGTTTATCTGTTCCTAGAGATGCTAGAATTCTGGAGAATTTTATCTTTGAAAATCTTTAAAATGTTGCATGATGAGTTCCTGTATGATGAGAGCTTAAATTCCTACCACAGCCATATATGCATGCTTGCTAGACTTTGAGCCACACATTTATTATTTACTGCTTATGAGCATTGAGTGTGGTCAAGCTGTGTAGACCCGTAGGAGCTTGTCATGTGGTTAAATCAAGATTTCACTTGCACGTCCACTCATATATGCTACTTCTACTCCGGAAGTACCATCCACATATATCCATCCATTTCCATCTCCAGAATCACCCAAAAATATTCTATTCCTAATCCGGGAGAGAATAACCAAAAATATTTCTGTTTTTCCCTTGTCAAATAAATGCTCAAGTTATCTTGTTACTACCACTTGCTATATTATCTCATGAGATGAGTGCTCTAAAAAAAAGAGATACGAGGAAATAAAAAGGAGCAAGTGCTCGGAACCTCGAAAGAAAAAAAAAGTGAGACGAGAGGTAAAAATGGACAAGTGTCCGACAGTAGAATTAGGGGTGCAAGATGCCCACCTGAGAGACAAGAAAAAGAAGAGCATCTCATTCTCCTCATAAAGTTTCAAAAGCAAGGAAGGTATGTATCCCCTCAAAAGAGCAAAGTAGAATTAGACTTCCACCACCATTGTTTCCACCATTGTTATCACCATTATCACCATACACCATTCATTTGCCACACATGCACATCTTGATTTGGCTTATTAATTTGTTTCTTTGGATCCATGGTTTGACTATGCAATAAATGTCTTGTAAGTATGTATACTTTATCTCCCACCTATGAACTCCAGATATTAAAGCCTTATTAGAGTAGGGTGAGAGAAAAGGCAATGTCACTATGCCTCATACCACAAATACTACATATCTTGAGAGAAGGCATATACCACCAATGCCTTGGTAAGGATCCAAAAATACCACAAAAGAGAGACCTGAGAGAATCATACAAGGAATTTCTGAGTTTTATTTGAAAATCTGCAAAAACCCCAGAGCTATAGCTGATCAAGAATAAGAGACATGGCACTTGACTAGACTGTTCTATCTTTTAACCACTCAAGACAGAAGTGACAGTTACAAGTCCCATGGTGAAGGTAAAGTAAGTAAGTTTTAAGTCTTGACAGTTTACTCTCACTCAGAGATGAGATCTTATTTAAAAAGCATGTGTACCGTCAAATTTTAAAGATATTGCAACTACTTCTGGTCCATAGCTGAGTCTATCCTTGCTCAGGGACGAGCAAGAGGTAAGCTTGGGGGACTTTGTTGACGGTCCTTAAGTATCAAATTTAATTATCAAATAAATAAAGAAAAGGATCCAAATGAAATCAAGATCTAGACTTAGGGTTTTATCTGACAGAATTCCACGAGTTTTGGTGTTTGTCTATTTCTGTAGGGGGTTATCAGGAAATACGGAAGAAAGGCCCACATGTAAGGATTACGTAAAGATATTAACGTGCTGCGCAATTATCTTACATCTAGAAGACTCCAGAAGCCACGAGACCGAAGCGGAGGCGAAACGGGGCCAGAGGCAGGGCGCCCGCCCCCTGTTGGAGTCCAAACAGGACTCTGCTTTGCGGGAAGTCTCCACCGACCTAAAGGATGAATCTAAACCATACAATCTATGTCGGTTTGATCCAAGGGCCCATATTCACTTGAAGGGACTATAAAACCAGACCCCCTGGCCCCTGGAGGAGGGAGCCTCTCAACCCTAATTCATTGTTCCATCAAGGGAGAAGAAGCCTCTGATCAAGATTAGAGCCACCACATCAATTAGACATCTAGATTAGCATAGCTACATAGGATTAGAACTAGAAGGAGTCAATCTTCGATTGGTTTCCGGATCTGTCAGGAGGATTCTTGGTAATTCTCTAATTGTGCTTCTAATTGCTTTCTAATTATCTTTGTTCTTCAATATTACGAATATGACTTTGTTCTACTTCAATATATTGCTTATGACTTTGCTCAACTTGCTTATATTCAAGATTATGTTGTTCTTAGTTTATCATAGTTATGTACTTGGCTTAGTTAGATACGATCTATATACATGCTTAGGATCGTATAGCGTTTATCCATCGGATCCATGGGTAATGATAGATATTGTGTAGGCGTGGTGCTTATACCGTATTTATATGTGATTGTACCCAATATGCCAGATCGTGGGGTGGTTCGTGATAGTGACAGCTTCATTGATTCTTATATAGTCCCCCTCTCGTGTATTGGGCTGGCCGAGCAACATTATTACAGGGGAGTGATTGCTATGTTTCTCATATTCCTTGCTAATATCACTATGCATGGGCGTAGTCTTGTCTCGCAATGATTGCTAAGTATGCTTGCACTAACTATGATTTTGCTAGACTATATAGTTAAGAATAACTTAGGGAATATTCTTGTAGTTCGTTCTAATACCATGCTAATGACTTTCTAGAGTATCTAATTGAGGTGCTTATCATATTTATTATGTGGCTAGATCAGATTAGTTATCCTTGTCACTATTATTATTTCATATATCTTTTATGTGACACTTATCCCTGTATGAAGAGTTAGATATAATGTTCTCAATTATACATGCAATGATAGATGCTCAATCTCATATTCTATTCTGTAATCATTAGTGATGATTTCTAATCCCTTCCCAGTGGTAAAAATATAAATAACGATACCTGGAATACTTCCTGGTTAAAATGCTGCATCGGTATTAATCTGTGCGCTTGCAGATCCCATTCATTATTTATTTAGAAGAGCAATTGCATATTTCAATACCGCGTCTCTCATGTCATGCTGGGGATGACAACTTGGCTTAAGTGGTGTGAGGGATAGGTTTGGCATTTTTGGCACCGTTGCTAGATTTAGAACTTAGTCTACTTTTAGTAATGATGTTAAGAATACCCAACATGCCCCACTGGGAGCTGTGGCTCCACTTCTACAGGGGTGAGCTCTTCAACGCCCCCACTAGGACTACAGGCGTGAGGAAACCCGTGCGGGCCGGGTGCCTTAATCTGGTGCTGAATACGGGGAAGACGGAGAGGCCACGTGAGTACACCCTGGTGGGGTTGTCATCGAACCACGCTGGATGGGACTCCCAGTGGTTCTACTTGAGGAACGACGATGATCTCCTTCCTGCCTACACCGGCCGCCTAATCACGGAGCGCCCGGAGAACTGGACGTACGGCGTCGTCCAAGTCCACCAGTCGCGGCTCGACCCCCTCCTCGACGCCTTGAAGAAGTTACGCATGGAGGGCCTGTCCGCCGCTCTCGTCCTCTCGGCCGTCCATCATCGGAGAGTTCTCCCACCGATGTCTCGGCCGCTAAGGATGGATGAGATGGGGCCCGGTGCTTCGTCCCAGGACCTCGAGGCGTGCCGAATGTCCAACGAGGCTCCGGCAGACGATGAAGTCGCGGCCCAGGTCAGGGCGGCCGTCGCCAGCGACTTCCAACCGGAACACGTTAATGGCTTCCCCATGAGGCCTGATGCAGGCTCAATCGACCTGGTAAGTTCATTTCTTGTATATGGCTTCAATTCTGGATTTCCTTCGATCCCCTTTTCAAGCCTGTCTTTGTTTACGAAAGGACCGCTCGATGTCCGGTCCTCGAGGCCTCCAGTAAAGGAGGACGGGGTCGACCGTGACAAGCGGCACCAGTTCGCTGAGAAACAGAAGTCCGCCAAGGACATAGAGAAGAAAGAGAAGAAGAAGAAGAATCTCGACCGCCAATCGTTAGAGGCGCGTCGAGCCAAGTCTAGGCGAAGGGGGGAGCCTCAAGAACAATCCCCTAGCAAGAATGATGGCGGAGACAGCGATGACGACAGCGACGACTCCGAGGGGATGGCATCTCGCCTCGACCGCATCCTCGAGGGTCCGCCTCGAGGCGATGTCGACGCCCCGCGGACGGGAGCGCCAAAGGAGGGGCCAGGCGGATCTCACCGCCCCCGCGCTGACACCCCTCCCATGCCTGCGCCAAGTCGGTCTGTTTTGCACCACCAACCTCCCCCTGATCCAAAGGTGGGTGGCCGGGCTAAGCCCCAGGCGATGGGGCCATTGACCCGTGGCCGCGCCGCGGCCATCGAAAAGGGAGACACTGGCCGCAGGAGCGCTAGCCCCGGCGCTCGCCAGGTGGGAGATGCTAGACCGAGGCCTGCGCCTACCCGTGAGGGGCCTGGAGCCTCGACGTGGGGTTGTTCGAGGCCCACCGGTCGAGGTACCGGCAGGCGAGCCGTTCTCCCTGTGGGGTAAGTTATTCGACGTCGTGATTCTCATCCTCCTGTTTCTTCGCGTTTTCTCGTATAACGATCTCTCTTATGCCCATTTCTCTTTCCTTAGGTTGAAGCGGACGCTTGAGCAGGCCCAGCCTTCAATGGCGAAAAGGCTCTAGGTGGGAGCGGCCTCCAAGGATTCGGGTTAGTAGCTTATTCCCATTGTTATGGGAGTTATGTCATTCTGGTGACGACTGGCGGGTGAGTCTGCCCCGTCATCGCCAAAACGGGCCAAGGCGCCTCAGCCCCAGGAGCAAGAGGGAGCCCCCGAGCCTCCTTGATCGGGGGTTGAGGCGGATCCGATCACTATAAGTGATGGGTCTGGCGGCGATGGGTCTTCGAGGGACACCCGCCCTACGGACGAGGAGGTTGAGGCCTCTCCCACCACGAGACGGACTCCTTAGCCCATCGGGCTCCACTCTGTCAAAGAGCAGAGGAGGAAAGAGGAAAGAGAGCGTGAGCAGAAGACGCGACATCAGCCGCAGGAGGAACAGCAGCTGCTGCCGATGGGAGGAGAGGTGGGGCAGCCGTCGGCAGGTCCCTAGCTCGAGGAGCTGCTAGAGCAGGGCCGTCGCCAGGAGCCGCAGGAGGCCCAGGGGTAGCAGCAGCAGAGGGGCCAGCAGTCGGAGGGACCGCTCGAGCCTCCTCCCCACAGACCGCCCCAACCGGTACTACCGGCGCCGCAAGAGCCCGGGAACCAGGAGGAGGGTCTGCCAGTTTTCAGCCCTCCGACCCCGGCGTGGCTCCATCTAGGGGCACCCGCCGCGATCCCAGTAGAGTCGGGGCGGGCGGATGGCGTGGTGGCGCTTGCCTGCATGATGCGCACAGCCGTCGACCCCGAATCCGAGATCAGGAGGACGATCTACGGCATGGACGGAATCGCCCCGGGATTCCTCCGGGAACGTCGGTCGTGGGAGGAACGTATTCCCGCCGAGGAGGACGAGGGTGGAACGTCGGGCGGTGGTGGAGGCGGCGAAACTGGGACCTGGAAGACGGTGGACGACGATGGGCGGTTCCCTTCCCTCGTCTACTTGTTCCTGCGCCACGGGGGGTCACTCGAGACTGTCGAGGAGCTCATCCGCGGCGTCAAGGCGCGGGCTGACCAGGAGATGGAGAATTGGTGCCCCGACCGGATCTGTATCCGGGCTTCCACCGATCCGTCTGAGCCCAATATCTTTCTGGACGATCGGAAGGAGGCCGAGAAGTGGGAGCACGTCAAGGAGCTCCGCCTCTGGATGAAGCACATGGTGGGGCTCCTGTCGAACGTTGTTAACAACGGGCTCGGACCGGCCTACTTTGTAAGCATTTCCAAGTCTTTTAATTTTTATGGAACGTTTGGTTTTGTGTTTTAACTGCTCGATCACCGGTTCGCAGGACCTAAAAGAGACCTCCCGCATTAAGTCAAGCTTCATCCACGCCACGAGAGACGGCTAGGAGCAGCTCCCCATCCTCAAGGACCAACTCCTGGAGTCGCAGGAGAAACTCCTCAAGGCTTATAAAGAGCTCTTAGTGCTCGAGGAGCAGAAGAAGGAGAGGGAGGCTGCTCTAGTCGAGGCTCGAGAGGCCTCAAGGAAGGCGGTGGAAGAGGCTGCGCTACTGAGGGAGCGGGCCAAGACGGTCGAGGAAGCCGCGTCCAAAGCCCGGGAGGAGGCCCTGTCCTACAAGAACGTCGTTGCTGACCTGGACAAGGAGAAAGGCCTCCTCAAGACCGACCTGGACTCCATCCGAGAATCCTTTCAAAGGATGAAGGTGGAGTGTGTGAACAGCGAGATCGCTAGGAGCGCCGCGGAGGAGGCAAAGAAGAAGGCCCTCGAAGACCTCGAGGCAAAGCAGGCTCGATCCCGTAGCCTTTCTGATGACGTCGACCATCTAAAGAGAGCGCTGCTGGAAAAAGATGGGGCCATCTCGCAAGCCGGCAAGGCGATCGAAGACCTGCGTGTCGCCAACACCGAGCTAGCGCACTCCAACAGGGAGGTCGAGAGGGCCACTACTGTCGAGTTCCTTTTCTGAGGTGTGCTTGGTGTTATCTAATTTCTTCATGTTGGTCCTTGCAGGACTCAAAGATGAGCTGCTGGCCACCCAAGTCGAGGCCCGTTCCATCAAGACTCAGCTCGAGGGGGAGGTCGCCTTGAACGGTCGTCTACAGACTGTGATAGGCGACCTCTCGGTCTCCTAGGAGCTCAAGCTTGTTGACGAGTCGACGGAGGAGGCTCGAGGCGACGCACTCGTCGACCAGCTATGCTACCTTGGAGCTACGCTGAGGGACCGGGTGCGGGACGCTCTTCCTGTCGGAGTGAAGCGGGCGATGGCGGTAGTCTGCTCAGGCTTCTCCTACGACATGGAGGTAGTGTCCCACGGCTTCGTCACCGACATCTCCAAGACTGATGCGGAGAACGAGGAGAGGCTCCATGCCTTGATCGATGACGCAGAGGTTCCTGGGGAGAGGTTGGCTAAGTTGTTTGAGCCAGAAGTACTTCCTCCTGAGACTAGCTCAGTCGCGGGTGAGGATGGTGGGGGCCGAGACGTTGACTGAGGCCTGTGAGCCTACGCTGGGTGCCTAGGCCCCTTGTACAGTACTTAGCCAATTTGTTCTTAAGTATTATAATGGCTTTATGTGGTTGTTAGATTTCTATGAATGTTTGTCCATCTTTCTGCTCGAGGCTCCTTTGTTTCCTTTTGCACCTATGTTTGCATTCCTCGTTTGGTCTTTTGTTTAAGGCGATCTCGATTGCCTCAAGGGTGAGGAAGCGAGTAGAGTTTCCGTTGCCCGGGGGCGTAGGAGTTCTCAGGCTCATCGTCCCTCGGCCCTTAAGGGCCTCGAGGTGCCTCTACTACTCGACCGTACGGGATTACTGATAGGAACGAAAGGATTACTTGGGTTTTTTCGACATTTGGGTGGGGGTCACCCCCTTGCTAGCCCCCGAGGGGGTATCGACTATGATGGGTCATAGTTGGTACTCCCTGCTAACGTCGAGATTTCGACTCGTGAAAAAGTAAATTGCTTTGAGGGAAAGATCTTATTCATTCATGCATTCATTCATAAGGCCTTGGTACAGAATGTACATAGGAACATAAAGCTTTGAAATTCTAGGGGTAGAATCGACGTAGCTGTTCGATGTTCCACGCATTGGTGAAGATCGCCCCCTTTTCATCTGCGAGCTTGTATGTCCTCGGCTTCAAGACTTCGGCCACTACGTATGGGCCCTCCCAAGGTGGAGTCAGCTTGTGGCGTCCTTGATTGCTTTGCCGCCGTCGTAGGACGAGGTCGCCCACGTTCAAGTCCCTCTTGCGCACGTGCTTGTCGTGGTAGCATCGAAGTTTCTACTGGTATCTGGCAGAGTTGAGGAGGGCCATGTCTCGAGCTTCCTCGAGTTGGTCGACCGCGTTCTCTTGAGTCTCTTTATTTGATTGCTCGTTGTATGCTTTGAGTCAAGGGGATCCATACTCGAGGTCCGTAGGAAGCACAGCCTCAGAGCCATAGACCATGAAGAATGGGGTGTATTTTGTGGCCCTGCTCGGCGTCGTCCTTAAGCTCCATAGGACCGAGGAAAGCTCCTCAACCCATTTCTTGCCGAATTTCTTCAAGCCATTGTAAATCCTTGGTTTGAACCCCTGCAAAATCATGTCATTGGCACGGTCGACATGGCCGTTAGTTCAAGGGTGGGCCACTGCAGACCAGTTCACACGGATGTGATGCTGATCGCAGAAGTCCAAGAACTTTTTGCTGGTGAACTGAGTGACGTTGTCGATGATGATGACGCTGGGAATCCCAAACCGGTGGATGATGTCGGTGAAGTAGTGTGATTAGTATTTAACAAATTGAGCATGTCTTAAAGGTAGGGACAACCAACATAGCAACATGGCAAAGTATGTTTTTATGTAAAGTACTCCCCCAAGCTTGAATTTTGCAGAATTCAAGTTTGGATGAATTTAATTCAATGTTGTATGATGATTGGTTGGACATACCTTGTGCTTGTCATTCATCCGATCTTCTTGCTCCAATACTGGAAAGGTTAGTGACAAGAATACCCGAAGGAATATTTTTACAATTATCCTTATATGCTCAATACACAAGGTAATGTTGCAAATAATTAAAAACTCATGTTACGATCTGATCAGTGCTTATTTTAGGACACCAAGCTTGTCCTTGGGAAACCATCAATTTATGTCGGCGAAGTGGTTTCCCTTCCAACGCTGACCTAAATCAAGATCAACTCAACGAGATCTGCAATATTTATTATAGACATATGCATCAACAACCGCCCTTTTAAAGTTTTTATAAATAGAAAGGAAGAGGGGGTTGGAGATCTCAAATGTGGTGATGTTGGAGAGACCAATAGATTGGTAAGATGTTGCATATGAGAATGGAGTAAACAAAGTGGCTATGAAATAAATTCCATGCTCATTAATGTTATCTTCATCTCCAATCTGAATGTTCAGAGTTTTTCTTGGATTGGTCTCACTTATGTCCTCTTCTATAGTTGGATGAATCCCATCTTCAAAGGGAGTCAAGAACTCACCATTTGAAATTGAACCAAAGTCAGAATTCATTAAGGCTTCTTCCTTATCCATCCATTCTACACATTCTAGCCATTTAGAACTTGTGATCAAGAAAGGGGAGGTGTTAGAATTTTCAATATGGCTTAGCTCTCCTTCACTTGATATGTCATCCTCGACTTCTTCATAAAAGGAACCAGGACATTCTCTAAGAGAACCATTATTGTGAGGATTTGAATTATCCCTGCTTGAAGGTCTCTTATGGAACCAGAAGTCTAAACCATCAGCATCTGAAAGATTTAAGGTCGGAATTCCTTCCTCCCTTGGAGAATTTTGGGGTATTGATGGTTTAGGATCGATACCTAAAGGTTGGGATTGAAGTGTTTGTGATCTGGCTATCGAAACTTTTTCTTCTTGTCTAGGAACTGGTTCTGTCTCTTTCTCAGGGATATAAAAGCTAGGAGACTTTCCACTTAATAAATCAATCAAATTTCAAGCTTCACTAGCAGGTAGGTGATAGAAGGATCCTCTAGAGGCTGTATTCAAGGTTTGCTTATCTTCCCTACTAAGGCCCTCAAAAAAGTGAATTAGAAGAACTTCTTCTAGAATAGAAAGCTTTGGGCCAGTGAGAGTAAGGTTAATAAAGCGGTCTCATGATTTGCCAAGAGATTCTTCTTCTAGTTATCTAAAAGAAATAATCTCACGCCGAAGTTCCGCCACTTTAGAGATTGGAAAATATTTTAAAAGAAAACTATTATGTAACTCCTTCCAATCTCCATGAACACTCCCTACTTTGAGTTTGTACCAATGTCTAGCTTTTCCTGTTAAAGAGAACGGAAAGAGCTTCCATTTGAGAGTCTCATCGGACATTCCTTCTATGCGAAGGAGGTCACAGACTCGATAAAACTCTCTTAGGTGTTGTTGACGTTCCTTAATGCTCACATATAACCATCAATTAATCATGGAAAAGGATCCAAATGCAACCAACACCCAGACTTAGGGTTTTATCTGACAGAATTCCACGAGTTTTGGTGTTTGTCTATTTCTGCAGGGGGTTATCAGGAAATACGGAAGAAAGGCCCACACGTCGGGTTTACATAGAGATATTAACGTGCCGCGCAATTTTCTACCATCTAGAAGACTCCAGAAGCCACGGGAGCGAACGGGAGACGTAACGGAGCCGGGCACTGGGCGCCCACCCTCCCTTACTGGGTGCCCGCCCTCCCCCCTGGACCAATCGGGGTGAAGCTCGGGGATCATGCTCCACCGACCTAATACTTCAAGGAAAACCACACGATCAATGTCGGTTTGATCCGATGGCCCAGATTCATCTGAAAAGACTATATAAACAAGGCCCCCTGGCCCCTGGAGAGCATACCTCTTCTACAGAATCAAAGTTAGGGTTTCAATTCTTCATCCAAGTAGAGAGGATCCCTCTAGTTCTTCTAGTTCTACCTCTAGTTCATCTAGATCTAGTTCTAGTTCATCTAGTTCTAGTTCTAGTTCCACTAGTTCTGGTTCTAGTTAGTTCTAGTTGTAATCTAGAAAATAGGGAGAGAGAAGAGGAGAGCGGAGGAGGAGCCGGATCTGTCGGATCTTTCTCAACATTGTACTTTTGCAGCAACTGGTTCGTCCTTCATCGTTCTCCAAGTTCTTCAATTCATATTTCCTGAGTTCTTTAATTACTTTTATTTACATTCAAGTTATTTATTGGATTCCCACTTGCATCAAGTGCTCTAGTCTTTATAACGCTAGAGTTGTAATTAATAGATTAGACGTGGTGTTTAGTCTTGCGATTACCTAGAATTGCACCCAATCCTACGGATTGTTGTGGTAGCCCTAGGGTAGTGACAGCCCTAACGGTCGACGTATTCCACCACGTTCGGTTCGGTGTTTGTAGGACCGTAGTCAGACCTTTCTAGCCCCCATCTCATCTCTTTCTGTGGTTAGTGCTCTGATGTCCCGATATAGATAATCTTGAAGTAATTCTTGATTCTTAGATCAACTAGAGAACTCTCAGGAAACTTCTTCTCTTCCCACCAAAAATAATTATATAGTTATCCTTGGGCGATCTTGGATCTTAATTAGTACACTCACGTTCTCTGTGGAAAATCGATACTCTGGAATACTCCCGGGTGAAAGCTACATCGGTATCCGTGCGCTTGCGGATTTTTCTGTTTGCGTTTAAAATACCCAACAAGCTTTCTGGCGCCGTTGCCGGGGAACGGTAGCTGTGCTAGTTTCGAACCAAGTCGCCCGTATATCCTTTTTCTTTTCCTTTTTTACCACACTCACCTTATCATTTTCACCGTACCACATGGATTTCACTCTAAGCATTAATGAGCATGGAATTTATTTCATAGCCACTTCATTTACTCCATGCTCATATGCAACATCTTCACAATCCATTGGTCTCTCCAACATCACCACATTCGAGATCTCCAACCCCCTCTTCCTTTCTATTCATAAAAACTTAAAAAGGGCGGTTGTCGATGCATATATCTATAATAAATTTTGCAGATCTCGTTGAGTTGATCTTGATATAGGTCAGCGTTGGAGGGGAAACCACTTCACTGACATAAATTGATGGTTTCCCAAGGACAAGCTGAGTGTCCTAAAACAAGCACTGATCAGATTGTAACATGAGCTTTTAATTATTTGCAACATTAACTTGTGTATTGAGCATATAAGGATAATTGTAAAAAAATTCCTTCGGGTATTCTTGTCACTAACCTTTATAGGATTGGAGCATGAAGATCGGATGAATGACAAGCACAAGGTATGTACAATCAATCATCATACAACATTGAATTAAATTCATCCAAACTTGAATTTTGCAAAATTCAAGCTTGGGGGAGTACTTTATATAAAAACATCATTTGCCATGTTGCTATGTTGGTTGTCCCTACCTTTGAGACATGCTCAATTTGTTAAATAGTAATCACACTACTTCATCTCCACTTGAGTAGATCTCTATAAAAGCCATCACGCTACCTTTGTTTATCCTAGTAAGTGTTAGTTTGGAAGTACTGTACATACTTCTATTGGTTTTTAAATTAAGCATGGTGCTTAGGTTAAACAGCCTTCCTTAATCTAATTAGACATGGAGTCTAGTTTGGTTATTAAACTAAAAACTGCTTGTGTAGACATTGGTATATTTTGTTGGACTAACCCCTGCAGGAAAACTTTCAATATCGACCTGGGAAGTCCTAAGATAAACTCACATTGGAGACAAAGAGAGACACATGAAGTTTGACAATTTACACAAGGAAGGCATTGCTCACAAGAGATGATCCATGGAGGGTGCCACAAACACGATGCACAACCACTAAGAAAGGAAAGCTTCCACAAGGTGATACTGTACCATCACTCTTCAAGTAAGGTAACATCTTAAGGTACTTGACTATCACTTTTATAAACTTCTCCTTCGTTTTGGCGTTCACATGAATAAAAGAGACAAACATGTATGATTTACAACTCTAGATTAACTAACCCAATCGATTCAACATGTTTAGTCCTTCCACCTTTGTGATCCTACACTCCTAATCATATAAGCTAAAATGTTGCACACTCAATCTTTGGAAGATATAAAAAACTACATAAATATAGATAGATTATCTTTCCATTAGGTTGAGCGATTCGATCTGACAAATGTTTTAAATACTACACTCATGATCTTATTATCCATCAACTTTGTCTTGCTCACTATGCTTAAGGTTAGAGAAGAACAAATACACTTTTGGTTCTGTTGGTGTTTTCCACCAACAGGGCCCATGCACTTGATCTCTGCCTTGTCTCTATGAGTGGGTACACTTCGAGCAAAATATGAAGGAGTTTTACAACTCCCAGACTCCACCAAGTGAAGAACCTAGATATATGAGCACAAACACGCTGGAGATACTGGACACTCATGCAAACACTGCCCTGAGATGCTTGAGGATGTAACTACTAGAGTAACCCCGTTGTGGAAGAAATTACTGACCTTCTGCCGGTCAAGAGAGACAATCTAGGACGCCCCGTCATCCCAATCTCCATCGGCATGGTGGACTTCCTAGAAGTACTCTGCGACTTTGGCTCCAGCATCAACATTATACCTAGGGAAGCCATTCCTGAACACCTTGGGAGTTGTCATCTACGCTAGAGCTGCCAAGATCAGTTTCTACATCAAGGGGAAGAATGAGACGTTTTCCTTCAAGAAACAAGACTACACAAATCCCAGAGCAATCCCGACATGAACCAAGGAAGAGGACCAACAGCAGGAACAAGAACAAGCAAATGTGTACCGAGTCAGCTAAGATGGTCACTGCAGCTCAAGGATGTCAAGATCGTTAACTCAAGTCACCTTTCTTGATCAAGAAGGACGACCCTGGTGTCCCAAGCATCCAGTGCTCCATTAATAGATACAACTTCCAAAAGACGCTTTGCGACACCAGGTCAAGCGTCAACATAATGGCCGCAGTCACCTATCAGCTCCTATTTGGAACCATGCCCCTAAAATCGACATACATTCAGCTCCAGATGGCAGATCAGACATTCCGAAAGGTTGAAGACGAGTACGATCCACCCATCATCCTTCGAAGACCGTTCCTTAGCACCGTTAAAGCAATCATCTATATTGGAACCAGAGAAGTCCACATGCACTTCCCCTCTGACAAGGTATGTTGCTATTTTACTGACCTTAACTATATAGTTGAAGACTCTAAGCAGGTCAGGATAAGAAGAAGACGACGCAACCGCAACCAGAGTAGGCAAATTATCAAGGACGAATGGGCGGATTATGAAGGAGAAGTGGTAAGGTCTGAAGACATACAACTTGAACAGAACTGTCCTGAGGAGACCGTAGCACCGTGTCAGGTGTGGAGAGAGAAGATAGTTATACATGAAGACCAGGCGCTGCCGGAACCACCGACTACGCTATCCAGCGAATCCCAGGACCACTGAGAAAACGGAGGGTCCCGTTTGGAGGACTTAAAAACACCGAACGCCTTGCCAAGAGGTAAACTTGGTAATTATCCATTCTCTTTCAATTATTTAAAATAGTTTGCTTAGTTAATCAGGTTCATATCATCTTAAAAAGAAAATAAAAATATTAAAAATAGTAAGCCCCATGTGAGTATGCTCATGGCATAAAACCCATAAGTACATTCACTGTGGTGGCATAAAAATAAAATAAATATATTCCTGTCCTATAAAAATAAAATTATAAAAATAAAATTATGATCCTACTAATGAGTAACATTTATTGAGGAGGCTCAACATGATAAAGGCTAGATATTTATGCTAACACTTAACTAGTTCCACAAAGCTTTGTTGTCTATTTGAGCTCCACAGAATTCAAGGATCAAAGAAGACTAGCAGACGAAGGACATCCTAATCGCTGTCAGAGTGCTGCCGACATTCAAATACACCTCCGCCACCTGCTAGCTACATCAGAAGAAATTATCCAGCTTGGGGGAGAGCACCCCCATTTATCCAGCTAAGTGTTCTACTCACGTTTATACTTTACTCAAATAATAAAAAGATGCATAATCATAAAAACCCAAATAAAGATTTTATGCTTATATATATCTTTGCTTAGTTTGCTAAATAAAAAAACAAATAATAAATCAAGATAAGTATTATTTTTCTTTCTTACTAGTATTCGGAAATAAAAAAAGGCATAACCATGAAACCAAACATAGTTTTTGTTTTGAGTAATATATAATAGTTTTATGTAATACTAAGTTTTAAATAAAATAAAAAGAAAGTTTGATTCAACTCTAGGTAATTGACAAACATGATATGAGAAGGTCTGAGCTACTATTTAACTTGTTCCAAGTTTTGCTAGAGTTCTGGAGATTTTATCTTTTGAAAATCTAAAAATTCATAAAAAATATATATATATGAGATCATAATACCTAGAGTCTTATAAGAAATAAATATTAAAACTGTGGGTACTTTCTTTGTTCAAGCCATTGTTAATTCTTGTAGTTTTGGTTGAGAGAATTATCATGCTCCCAAGATCAAGATCTTTTTGTTTTAAAAATATAAAAGATTCACTCTTCCGAAGTATTATTGCGTTAGAGGCATGGGACTATGCAAAAATTTGATTCGAAAAAAAAAGAGTGAGATGAGAGGTAAAAATGGACAAGTGTCCAAAGTAGAATTAGGGGTACAAAGATACCCACCTGAGTGGAAAAAATGGACATGTGTCCGACAGTAGAATTAGGGGTACTTGGTGCCCACTTGAAAAAAAGAGACTAAAAAAAAGAGAAAAAAAAGGAAAAAAATGATAGCCCATGGTCCCTCTAATAAGCAATATGCCAGTAAGAGATGACAAACTCTTCAAAAAGGTCAAAGGTCTTGATCTAGGAGTATGACATTCCTCTCCCTTGCTCCGAGCATTGACATAGCAAAATGCAAAGTAAGTATGCTAAAATATTTAAAGCTCTACTTATATATCTTTGGAGAAGAAGGCAAATGCCTCAGATTTATTTTGGAAACTTACAAACAACTCCAGAACAAAGGTAAGATAGAAGAACTTGAGACATAGTGCTTGACTTGATCATTCTCTAAGAGAACCATTATTGCGGGGATTTGAATTATCCCTACTTGAAGGTCTCTTATGGAACCAGAAGTCTAGACCATCAGCATCTGAAAGATTTAAGGTCGGAATTCCTTCCTCCCTTGGAGAATTTTGGGGTATTGATGGTTTAGGATCGATACCTAAAGGTTGGGATTGAAGTGTTTGTGATCTGGCTATCGAAACTTTTTCTTCTTGTCTAGGAACTGGTTCTGTCTCTTTCTCAGGGATATAAAAGCTAGGAGACTTTCCACTTAATAAATCAATCAAATTTCAAGCTTCACTAGTAGGTAGGTGATAGAAGGATCCTCTAGAGGCTGTATTCAAGGTTTGCTTATCTTCCCTACTAAGGCCCTCAAAAAAGTGAATTAGAAGATCTTCTTCTGGAATAGAAAGCTTTGGGCCAGTGAGAGTAAGGTTAATAAAGCGGTCTCATGATTCGCCAAGAGATTCTTCTTCTAGTTGTCTAAAAGAAATAATCTCACGCCGAAGTTCCGCCACTTTAGAGATTGGAAAATATTTTAAAAGAAAACTATTATGTAACTCCTTCCAATCTCCATGAACACTTCCTACTTTGAGTTTGTACCAATGTCTAGCTTTTCCTGTTAAAGAGAACGGAAAGAGCTTCCATTTGAGTCTCATCGGACATTCCTTCTATGCGAAGGAGGTCACAGACTCGATAAAACTCTCTTAGGTGTTGTTGACGTTCCTTAATGCTCACATTTAACCATCAATTAATCATGGAAAAGGATCCAAATGCAACCAACACCCAGACTTAGGGTTTTATCTGACAGAATTCCACGAGTTTTGGTGTTTGTCTATTTCTGCAGGGGGTTATCAGGAAATACCTAAGAAAGGCCCACACGTCGGGTTTACATAGAGATATTAACATGCCGCGCAATTTTCTACCATCTAGAAGACTCCAGAAGCCACGGGAGCGAACGGGAGACGTAACGGAGCCGGGCACTGGACGCCCGCCCTCCCTTACTGGGCGCCCGCCCTCCCCCCTGGACCAATCAGGGTGAAGCTCGGGGATCATGCTCCACCGACCTAATACTTCAAGGAAAACCACACGATCAATGTCGGTTTGATCCGATGGCCCAGATTCATCTGAAAAGACTATATAAGCAAGGCCCCCTGACCCCTGGAGAGCATACCTCTTCTACAGAATCAAAGTTCGGGTTTCAATTCTTCATCCAAGTAGAGAGGATCCCTCTAGTTCTTCTAGTTCTACCTCTAGTTCATCTAGATCTAGTTCTAGTTCATCTAGTTCTAGTTCTAGTTCCTCTAGTTCTAGTTCTAGTTAGTTCTAGTTGTAATCTAGAAAATAGGGAGAGAGAAGAGGAGAGCGGAGGAGGAGCCGGATCTGTCGGATCTTCCTCAACATTGTACTTTTGCAGCAACTGGTTCGTCCTTCATCGTTCTCCAGGTTCTTCAATTCATAATTCTTGAGTTCTTTAATTACTTTTATTTACATTCAAGTTATTTATTGGATTCCCGCTTGCATCAAGTGCTCTAGTCTTTATAACGCTAGAGTAGTAATTAATAGATTGGACATGGTGTTTAGTCTTGCGATTACCTAGAATTGGACCCAATCCTACGGATTAATGTGGTAGCCCTAGGGTAGTGACAGCCCTAACGGTCGACGTATTCCACCACGTTCGGATCGGTGTTTGTAGGACCATAGTCAGACCTTCCTAGCCCCCTTCTCATCTCTTTTTGTGGTTAGTGCTCTGATGTCCCGATATAGATAGTCTTGAAGTAATTCTTGATTCTTTGATCAACTAGAGAACTCTCAGGAAACTTCCTCTCTTTCCACCAAAAATAATTATATAGTTATCCTTGGGCGATCTTGGATCTTAATTAGTACACTCACGTTCTCTGTTGAAAATTGATACTCTGGAATACTCCCGGGTGAAAGCTACATCGGTATCCGTGCGCTTGCGGATTTTTCTGTTTGCGTTTAAAATACCCAACAGGTGTGTGTATGGGTTTTCCTCACCTTCTCCTGAGAAAGGTTGTTTTTGAACAAATTCTATGTATTCGGGGTCTATCTCAAAACTAGATGCAATGATAGGCTTTGAAGATTTTGGTGGTTCAAGATGTGTGCCTGTAGGTCTATGAAATTCATAGATAGACATGTTTGAATTCATGATAGACCAGAGATCAAGGATTAGATAAGAAGAAAGATTAGCAGAGATGAGGCAAAGGATAAAAGGAATATATATATATAATTTTTTTTTATTTTTTAGAAAATGATTAAGCTAGTTCGTAGTCAACTCAGCAACCATTTCCCCGGCAACGGCGCCAAAAATGCTTGTTGACACTTGCTAACACCACTTGAATACTAGGTTGTCATCCCCAGCATGGCACTAGAGTGTACTATGGTATTTATACACACACAGATAATCTGCAAGCGCACGGATACCGTTGAAGCTTTTACCCGGTTAAAGGTTTTATCGTATCCACAGGGAAACGAGAGAACCAACTATGCTCTAACTTAACCAAGATAGATAGATAGGTGTAAATAGGAAAGATGGTAGAATTGAATAAGAACAATATTAAAGGTAAGATAACAGTGAGTGATAAAATGGGAATATAGAATAGAGCAATTCTAGTATATGGGCGATGGTAGCAGAATAGAGAGGATAACTATGGTTTCTCTACTTCAAAGGGGTATGTCTATGTCTGGGACAAACCACGTGATAAGAGTACACCACAAAGGATGCTTATCCTTAAGCCGATAAACCCTACCCGTCCTGCTAACAAGAGGTGGACTACATGGGACCAACGTAACTGTCACCTACGCGGCCTACCACACGATCCAGCTAGACAGGGGATATCCACAAGTAATCTAGGTCTAAGCACCTCGCTTACACCTATACTACAACTCTCACCTATAGCGTCCTATAGATTAGAAGTACTCAAAAGAGTTGTGAACCAGAACATACATAATTAGTAATTGCATAATGAATTAGAAGTAGATTACCAGAGTCATCCCATGAGCAAGCTTTATTAGAGCTTGATCATGATGAAGTACAACCAGAGGAAGAACCGACGGGCCGGCCTCTCCTCTAATCCTCCTTCGCTCTCCATCTCGCTACTATCTAGATCTACTCTAGTTTAGAGAAGAGAGGAGAGCTCTCATCTCTAAACCCTAGCTTTTGCTCTATCTATGAATAATGAATAATGATCAAGGGGTGCCTCCTCCAGGGGCCAGAGGGTCTGGTTATATAGTCCCCTCAAGTGAACCTGGGCCGTCGGATCAAACTGACATTGATTGAACGGTTATTCTTGATCCTTTAGGTCGGTGGAAAATAATCCGCGAGGTTGAACATGATTGGCCACTGTAGCTGGGCGAGCAACCTAAGGACTTGGGCAGGCGCCCAGGTCCTGGCTCCGTTCGGCCACCGCTTCCTTCCCATGGCTTCTGGAGTCTTCTAGATGTAAAATAATTGCGCGGCACGTTGATATCTCTATGTAATCCTGACGTGTGGGCCTTTCTTCCGTATTTCCTAATAACCCCCTGTAGAAATAGACAAACACCAAAACTCATAGAATTCTGTCAGAAAAAACCCTAAGTTTAGATGTTGGTTGTATTTGGATCCTTTTCTTTATTTATTTGATAATTAAATTTGATACTTAAGGACCGTTGACAATGGCGCGCGGACCTACTCGAGGCCTCCGTACCAGCGTGGTCTCGAGCCGTCCGGTCCTGATGGCTTGATGATGATTACGCGTGCCCCTGTATCGTGCTCTATGCGCCGTCGTGGACTAGTTTATCTGCTGCACGCCTGTACGTCATGGCGGCAGATGCGTCGGAGTGGTTGCAGTGCTGTCTTTCGACGCCCGACCCTTCCTAGGAAGGAAACATGTCTGGTCGAGAGTCGGACGCCGTGTAGCGCCTTGCTAGCTAGAGCGTTGACCTTGGATGTCTCGAGGGGGCTTGATTGGACGTTCCGACCATGCTTCCTGCATCCTGACATGCTCTGGGTCGTTTGGTGGGGAAGGCTGCAAAAAGAATGACGGGACGGGTGCCTGTTCCCTATCACGCTTCCCGTGACTGGCGTGTTACGTGAGAACGCGACAGGCGCATTAAATGCCCTGGTTCCCATGCGCGCGTCAGGCGGCGGGCGGCGTCCTTGCGTTCGACGCCTTCCGGTTCGCTCGAGCCTGTTTCCGTATTCGACGGTCGTTGGTGCTCGAGCCCTGATCGATTCGCTCGACGCTCTTTCTGTCTTCGATGCTGCGGTCGTCGATGACTGTACGTGTGACTGGTTAGAGCGTCGAGTTGGGGGCCTCAACCTGCGTACGGGCAATCTCGTTATGTACATCAGTTAGGATACCCCTTATTGATACCCTCGACAGAAGTATTGATAGAGGCAAGTGAACATGCAATAGATGATGATGGGATGAAGGACCTAAAGACAAAATTGGACCACCTAATGTGGAAAATGAATGTGGGCTTTGTTTGTGTTGCAGTTGTTCTACTTAGTGTTGTAGTCAAGTACCTAATCTAATGAGGTTCGGTAATGTTTATGGATCAACACAGCTTGTATGTGTTCTAAAGGGATCTTTTATTTGTTTAATTTTCACAGTGTGGTTCAAAAAACACTTGATTTCGACATATAGTATGTGAATTCTATACATGTTCACACCCAAACAAAATCATATAAGTAATCAAATAAAAAAGTCATTATCTCAGGATTCTACCCCACAAACAATTGGTGCAACAACTCCATCGTCAATGTACGTGTCATCTTCCTCATCTTCATCGTCATCTAATAAGGCCACATGGTCTGGTTCATCAGCTGCTTTGGCCTGCACCTGAGCAATAACAGAGACATCCCCGATTGTGCCTTGCTTGTCCTATCTAGTCCAACTTGTTGTCAAATCCTCTTGTCCACCAAGTAAATCACTAATGCCTTGGAAACCCACATCAATTGAGTCCTCCCGTTCTAATTCAGGAATGGCAAACAAGTCCCTTGGTTTCATCGCAATAACACTTCTCCAACCAGGTTTGTTTACCACATCCACGTAGAACACTAGTTCTGCCTGTGTCACAAGAATATAGGGTTCATTCTCATACCTGTTCCGAGTACTATCGATATCAATAACCCCAAACTTATCCTTATTGTATCCTCTGCCTCTGCTTGTACTGGCAGCAGGCACATCATACCAGTCACACTCGAACAAAATGACTTCTTTTTGTCTAGGGAATTCTAGTGATATCTTTCTTTTAATCACCCCATACCAGCACATGTTACCAGTACTAGCAGGGTCTCCCTTGACAAGCACACCACTGTTTTGTGTGACGAGGTTTTTCTCAATGTCAACTGTGCAAAACAGCCAATTATTGATATGGCATCTATGCAGTAAACGAGCTCAGTTGTCCTTCCACTCAGCAAGTGCAAACATCTCGGCACTTACGTTCCGTTTGGCATATTGCTCTCTCACCTTGCCCTCGAACCGTCTTGCAAATTGTTCCTCGTGTCGCTTTTTAAGATTTCTTGTACCACCACGCATCTGCAGTTCTTCCATATGCACACTACACATAGAAAAGTTATATTAATAATGTTGGTTTGAAATATAATATTTAAAAATAATGTTGTTTAATTAATATGTAACTTACTCGATGAATGGTTTAGTGTCATCATAATTAGAAATTATGTAGTGCTTAATCTTCCGCATCTCATCTCTGTCAAGGAGCTTGATAGTCTGTCCTCTCCAGTTGTAATCCATTGCAGCAAATAAGCTCTAACCAGAAGGTGGCTCATTCACGGCAACACTTCCATGACGATCAGCACGATTCAGTTTTGTGTCCATGTCCAAGAATCTATAGCAAAATGTAAGGCACTCCTCGAGTATGTATCCCTCGGCTATTGACCCTTCAGGATGCGCCTTGTTCCTCACGTATCCTTTTGTAGTATGTAGGTACCGCTCCACTGGGTACCTCCATCTATAACAAACGGGCCCTCCAAGTTTAGTCTCTTCAGCTAGATGAATAGGCAAATGCATCATGATATCCAAAAATGAAGGTGGGAATAACATCTCTAGTCGGCATAGAGTGTCAACAATTGTACTACTAAGTTTGTCCAAGTCTGCTTCCCCCATCTCCTTGGAACATAGTGCATCGAAGAAATTACTAAGCTGGATCAATGCAACGACAACTTGTTGTGGCAAAATCCTCTGCACCACTAAGGGTAACAGTTTCTATAGAATTAGATGGTAATCATGAGATTTCAAGCCAGACAGCTTAGATGCGTTTAGGTCAACACATCTTACTATATTGGAGGAGACCCCATCAGGCATTTTCAGTCCATATAGAAATTTGCATAAATTATCCTTCTCATCATTATCTAACTTGTACAAGGCTGCTAGCAAGGTATACTTATCTTTATTGATCACAGGATGTTGATCTGGTCTCATCCCTAGTTGTTGCATGTCAAGCCAGGCCTTCTCCCCATCCTTACACTTACCTTCCAATTCTAGCAGAGTGCCTAATATGGTCTCACATATATTTTTCTCAATGTGCATGACGTCTAAATTATGCCTGATGAGCAAAGAAGACCAGTATGGGAGCTTGTTGACGGTCGTTAAGTACCAAATATAATCATTAAATAAATAAAGAAAAGGATCCAAATGCAACAACCACCCAGACTTAGGGTTTTATCTGATAGAATTCCACGAGTTTTGGTGTTTGTCTATTTCTGCAGGGGGTTATCAGGAAATATGGAGGAAAGGCCCACATGTCGGGTTTACATAGAGATATTAACGTGCCGCGCAATTTTCTATCATCTAGAAGACTCTAGAAGCCACGGGAATGAACGGGAGGCTGAGCGGGCCCGGGCACAGGGCGCCCGCCCTCCCCCTTTGGGCGCCCGCCCAGGTGTCTCGGCCAATCAAGCCCCGCCTCATGAATTATGCTCCACCAACCTAAAGGATCAAGGAAAACCGTGTGATTAAGGTCGGTTTGATCCGACGGCCCACGTTCACTTGAGGGGACCATATAAGCACGACCCCTGGCCCCTGGAGGAGAGCAATCCCATCATTCATTAGCATATTTTCTAGAGAGGATTTAGAGAGAGAGGTCCCTCTAGGGTTCCAACCTCATAGGGCTTAGCATCCAATGTGAGATTAGAATTAGTTCTTATAGATTGAGAGAGATAGAGTGGAGATGTAGATCGGAGGAAGCCGGCCTGTCGGTGTCTACTCTAAGGTTGTACCTGCGGGATCAAGTCTCCTAACCCGAGGCTTGCTCCTAGGATTCTTCAGTATTTTGACTTCTAAATTATAGTAAGTTCTTTGTTCTTATTGTTCTCTGGTTTATGAGTTTACTTTAATCTCTTCCGGTAGAGTTTAGAGTAATCATTGCTAGCATAAACATGGTGTTTGGGCTAGGGTACTCATAGATATCCCCTATCTAGCCAGACCGTGGAAGTAGCGGGGAACGTGACATTTCCGTAGCTACCTTTGTGGCCCACAATCCTGTTAGCAGGATCGGTAAGGTTTATAGGTGCGGGTCGAACATCCTTTGTGGTGTCTAGATTCCATAAGCCTCCCTAATAGAATAGTAGATTATCATTACCAAGGTTAGAACGAGAGTGTGGTTGTAGCCTTCTCTATACATCGCTCACATCAAATCACATTGTTTGTAGCCTAAAGGGTAGTAGCAATAGATTTGGTTAGTCACATGCACGCTTTCTCCCATTAGTAAAAATATAAATACGACTCTGGATAACCTCCCGGGTGAAATGCTCACCAATATCCATGAGCTTGCAGATCATTTCCTTATGGCATTAACAAATATCAACAGAGCTCAAAAAAATACTCTTCTTCATCCAGTTGTGCCATCTTTCATCATCATCGTGCTTCCTTTTTTTGTAGACGTCTTTCCAAAACTCACTTGTTCAAAACTTTCATACTGCTCAAGTACCTGTGCACCAGTTAGTGGTACTGGTGCCTCCCTGGTTTCGACCATGTTGTTGAAGCTGACCATGTTCTGGTGCTAAATATGGTCCAAGGGTAAGAAACGTCGACTGGCCATGTAGCAGTGCTTTCTCCCATTCTTCAACCACAAAAAATCAGTATCTTTGTGGCAATATGGGCTTGCAAACTTTCCTTTGGTGCTCCAACCAGACAACATGGCATATGCTAGGAAGTCATTAATTGTCCAAAGTAAAATAGCACATAATCTAAAGTTTTTATTGGTTTGTGCATCCCATGTTCTAACACCCTTTTCCCAAAGCACCTTGGGCTCCAATATAAGAGGCCTCAAATATACATCAATATCCATTCCAGCAGAATTTGGACCAGGGATCAACATTGACATCATCCAGTTTGATTGTTTCTGACACAACCAAGGAGGCAAATTGTAAGGTATTAGGACAACAGGCCATATGGATTAGGTTGTACTTTGCATCCCAAAGGGGTTGAAGGCATCAGAAGCAAGACCCAGCCTAACATTACGAGCTTCTTTTTCAAACCACCTATATTTCTTATCCACGTGCTTCCATGCCTTCGAGTCAGCAGGGTGACGCATTTTCCAATCATTGACCCTCTCTTTCTTATGCCATTGCATGTCCTCCGATGTGCTCTTCGACATATACATTCTTTGCAGCCGAGGAATAAGAGGGAAGTAGCGTAGGATCTTCACGGGAAACCGTTTCTTAAAAGTAGTACCATCGGAGGTGTTCTCGACAACTTTCCACCTAGACTCCCCACATGTGGGGCATTCCTACAGATTTTCATTTTCCTTAAAAAATAACAAACAATCATTCTTGCAGGCGTGTATCTTGACATAGTCCAAGCCTAGATCTCAAACCACTTTTTGAACTTTATCCAATGAGTTAGGGATACAATGGCCTTTAGGGAGAACCCTTGAGAACAATTTAAGTATGGCCTCCAAACATGCGTTACTAATACCATACATGTACTTTATCTGAAAAAGTTGCACGATAAAAGAAACCTTAGATTGGACGGTTATCCTTGATCCTCCAGGGGCCAGGGGGTCTGGTTTTATAGTCCCTTCAAGTGAATACGGTCCGTTGGATCAAACCGACATAGATTGAATGGTTATCCTTGATCCTTTAGGTCGGTGGAGATCTTTCCCGAAAGAGTGTCCTGATTGGACTCCAACAGGGGGCAGGCGCCCAGGGCAACAGGGCAGGCGCTCAGTGCCTGGCCCCATTCGGCCTCCGCTCCCTTCCTGTGGCTTCTGGAGTCTTCTAGATGTAAGATAATTGCACGGCACGTTAATATCTCTATGTAATCTCGACGTGTGGGCCTTTCTTCCGTATTTCCTAATAACCCCCTGCAGAAATAGACAAACACAAAAACTCGTGGAATTCTGTTAGATAAAACCCTAAGTCTAGATGTTGATTTCATTTGGATCCTTTTCTTTGTTTATTTGATAATTAAATTTGATACTTAAGGACCGTCAACAAACTCCCCCAAGCTTACCTCTTGCTCGTCCCTGAGCAAGGATAGGCTTAGCTATGGATCATAAGTTGTTGCAATATCTTTAAAAATTAACGGTACATATGCTTTTAAATAAGATCTCATCTCTGAGTTAGAGTAAACTGTCAAGACTTAAAACTTACTTACTTTACCTTTCAGCATGGGACTTGTAATCATCACTTCTGTCTTGAGTGGTTAAAAGATAGAACAGTCTAGTCAAGTGCCATGTCTCTTATTCTTGATCAGCTATAGCTCTGGAGTTTTTGCAGATTTTTAAATAAAACTCAGAGATTCCTTGTATGACTCTATCAGATCTCTCATTTGTGGTATTTCTGGATCCTTACCAAGGCAGTGATTGTATATGCCTTCTCTCAATATATATGGTATTTGTGGTATAAGGCATAGTGACATTGCCTTCTCTCTCACCCTACTCTAATAAGGCTTTAATATCTGGAGCTCATAGGTGGGAGATAAAGTATACATACTTACAAGATATTTATTGTATAGTCAAACCATAGATCCAAAGAAAAAAATCAATAAGTCAAATCAAGATGTGCATGTGTGGTAAATGAATGGTATATGGTGATGATGGTGATAACAATGGTGAAAGTCTAATTCTACTTTGCTCTTCGAGGGGATACATACCTTCCTTGCTTTCTGAAAGTTTTGAAGAGAATGAGATGCTCTATATTTTCTTTTTCTTTCCTCTCAGGTGAGTATCTTGTACCCCTAATTCTACTGTCAGACACTTGTCCATTTTTACCTCTCGTCTCACTCTTTTTCTTTTCTTTCGAGGTTCTGGGCACTTGCCCCTTTTTATTTCCTCGTATTCTTTTTTCTTTCTTCTGTTTTTTTCTTTTTTAGAGCACTCATCTCTTGAGATAATATAGCAAGTGGTAGTAACAAGATAACTTGAGCATTTATTTCACAAGGGAAAAACAGAAATGTTTTTGGCTATTCTCTCCTGGATTAGGAGTAGAATATTTTTGGGTGGTTCTGGAGATGGAAATGAGTGGATATATGTGGATGATACTTCCAGAGTAGAAGTAGCATATGTGAGTGAACGTGCAAGTGAATCTTGATTTAACCATATGACAAGCTCTTAAGGGTCTACACAGCTTGACCACACTCAATGCTCATAAGCAGTAAATAGTAAATGTGTGGCTCAAAGTCTAGCAATCATGTATATATGGCTGTGGTAGGAATTTAAACTCTCATCATATAGAAACTCATTATGCAATATTTTAAAGATTTTCAAAGATAAAATTCTCCAGAATTCTAGCATCTCTAGGAACAGATAAACAGCAGCTCAACCTTCACATATCATATTCGTTAACAACTTAGACTTCAGATCAAGTTTACTTCCCACAAGTTTAGGTTTAGGGAAAGCTTTAAATTATAACAGTTATGTCTAAACTTGAGAGAAAACTTAAAATTCGTAAATTAGGCAGAGCAACTATTCATCATATTCATGCTAGAGTTTTATTTAGATATAGATTAGCATAGCCACTTTATTTATTTATTAAACACACTAAGCAAAAGATATATATATATAAGCACAAGATCTTTATTTGTTTTTCCATAATTATGTATATCTATATTTTAATATAGTATAAGTATAAAGATAGATAGAAATACTTAGCGGGTTGAATGGGGGTGCTCTCCACCAAGCTAAATTTTGACGTAATTTTTTTCTTGATGTAGCTAGCAGGTGGCAGAGGTGTATTTGAAAGTCGGCAGCACCCTGACAGCGATTAGAATGTCCTCCGTCTGCTAGTCTTCTTTGATCCTTAAATTTTGTGGAGCTCAAATAGACAACAAAGCTTGTGGAACTGATTAAGTGTTAGCATAAATATCTAGCCTTTATCATGTTGAGACTCCTTAGTAAATATTACTCCTATTTTTATATTTTCATTTTTATAGAGCAGAAAAATATTTATTTTATTTTTACGCCACCACAGTGAATGTACTTATGGGTTTTATGCCACTAGTCTACTCACATGGGGCTTACTGTTTTTCAACATTTTTATTTTCTTTTTAGGATAGTATAAATATAACTAATTAAGTAAACTATTTTAAATAATTGAACGGAAAAAGATAACTACCAAGTTTACCTCTTGGCAAGGCGTTCGGTGTTTTTAAGTCCTCCGAACGGGACTCTTCTCTTTCTCAATTGTCCTAGGATTCGTTGGGTGGCGGAGTCGGTACTTCCGGCAATGCCTCTTCTTTATGTATAGTTATCTTCTCTTTCCATACCTAACTCGGTGCTACGGAATAGTCTGGATCATTTTGTTTAAACTATACGTCTTCTGACCTTACAACTTCTCCTTCATAGTCTGCCCATCCATCCTTGATGATTTGCCTCCTCTGGTTGCAGTTGCGTCGTTTTCTTACCTGCATAGATTCTTCAAAGATGTAGTTAGGGTCAGTAAAATAACGGCGTACCTTCTCTGAGGGGAAGTGCATATGGACTTCTCCAGTTCCAATGTAGATTTTTGCTTTAACGGTGCTGAGAAACGGTCTTCCAAGGATGATGGGTGTCGACGAAAGCTGGTCAGCAGTCTACCTTGGGGTATACCCACGGTAGTAGTTTATCGGTAGACGGTGCGCAAACTACGAACTCGATGGTGACGCAAGACACAGGCGAGCTTTTTATCCAGGTTCGGCCGCCGAGTTGGCGTAATACCTACGTCCTGCGTCTGATTGCATTGGTTTGGATTGAGAGAATAATGTGTGTATGACTTGTCCTCTAGGGGATCCCTGCCCCTCTTTATATATCCTGAAGGGACAGAGTTACAAGCAAAGTATCCTATTTGGTACAAAATCTTGTAGCCTTGCGGTGCACGCCGACCAGTCGTGCGCCGCACGTCTTCATCTTGTGGGCCGAGCCACCTCTGATGGTGCGGCCCATATAGGCCCATGAGGGTATAAGGGTTTATACCCCCACAGCTAGTCCCCGAGCACCATGTATTATGATGTAACACGCTGTCTTGAGCTTCTTCGATCAGTGAGGCTTGACGTCTTCAATAAGCAGGAATGTCGCCCAAACGGTTGCAACGGTATTTTGACCAACTCAAAAGACAGTTGATCAACATTGACCTCAAAGAAGCAGGTTGTTCGAAGAATGCATGGTGCTCCAAATTAAAAAAGATTTCTTTCCTGGTGAAGTGTGCCCACTTTACTTTTTCTGAAAAGTATAGACCTCAAAAAAGCAAGCATATTCACCGCAAGGTGAAGTGTGCCCACTTAGTCCCCGAGCCTGGTAGTAGGTGACGTAGGCACATGATGCCAGGGTCAAAAGAAAAGTCCTCAAAGAAATTCTGAAACTGAGATGCATCGCCAGATGCATCGTACCGATGTAGTCCCCGAGCTTGCTGGAAGACGAAGTATGAGCCTTGTAGCAAGGTCTAAAAAATTGAATTTACCAGTCCGTCTGCAATTGAATAGACTAATCGACCAGTCCCCGAGCATATAACGCTCGGTGGTCGGTACAGTCCCTGAATTCTCAAATTGGTGGGCTGGTCGACCAGTCCTCGAGCGTATAGTGCTCGGTGGTCGGTACAGTCCCAAAATTCTCAAATTGGTGGGCTGGTCGACCAGTCCCCGAGCGTATAGTGCTTGGTGGTCGGTACAGTCCCAAAACTCTCAAATTGGTGAGCTGGTCGAACAGTCCCCGAGCGTATAGTGCTCGGTGGTCGGCACAGTCTTCGAGCACAGCATAGAGAGTAGTCGACAAGTCCCCGAGCGTGGTTGGGAACGTAAACGTGCTCGGTGGTCGGAGCAGTCCCCGGGCATAGCATAGGGAATAGTCGACGAGTCTCCAAGCGTAGCTTGTCGACTGGGCCAAACTCCTGAAAAATAAATATAAAGAATTGGTAGTACATGATGTATAAATAACCTTTAGATAAAAAATCAGTACTAAGATAAGTTTTAGATTTGTTCTTATAAAATTAGCACGAGTAGTTAATTCATCCTAGAGCTTTAACCAGCTCTGGTCTAGCCAACAATCAGCATGAGGTGCGGAACCTAGGCACGCGTAGGATTGTCAGCCACGTCAGAGAGCTACTGCCGACCACCCGGAACGCAGAGGGCGGATCTCGTGCACGTGTAGGGAGGCGTCGGAGACAGTACCGGCTCTGGAAAGCTCGTGTAGGAGAAAAAACTAGTCGGCTAAAAAAGTTGTTTTGAAGAATAATAATCTTAAAAATATTATGCCAAAAATAAATAAAATATTAGAATTGTACTTATCTTTGGACGAAAGTCTGGTTGGGAGAGTTGCTTGACTTGTTGTCGTGATGGTGGTCGCGGCTGTCGTAGCGCCATTCTTCACGGCGATTATTATTGCGACTCGTGGTGAGAGCAAGTAGGCCAAACAACTTGGTCGATAGCCTGAGCAGGTCGGTGTCGTTGATCTGCCTCCCTTTGTAGCAAAGAAGCGGGTGACGCGTTGTCGGCGTGGTCGGAGACGTTGCTGGAGTAGTTGGAGTCGTAGCCAGCGTGGTTGAAGCCGCCGCCGACGTCGATGAAGAAGTGGTTGGTGCAGATCGGATCCACACCTCCTCTGTGGTCGTGGCGGTGTAGCTGTTGAAGCTGACGGTGAACGTGAAGTCGCCTGCCATGGCCACGAAGTCAGGGATGATGACCATCTCGTTCGTCGGGAGAGCTGTACGCGTACCCCCTACCTGGCGCGCCACTGTCGACGAAAGCTGGTCGGCAGTATACCTTGGGGTATACCCACGGTAGTAGTTTATCGGTAGACGGTGCGCAAACTACGAACTCGATGGTGACGCAAGACACAGGCGAGCTTTTTATCCAGGTTCGGGCGCCGAGTTGGCGTAATACCTACGTCCTGCGTCTGATTGTATTGGTTTGGATTGAGAGAATAATGTGTGTATGACTTGTCCTCTAGGAGACCCCTGCCCCTCCTTATATATCCTGAAGGGACAGAGTTACAAGCAAAGTATCCTATTTGGTACAAAATCTTGTAGCCTTGCGGTGCACGCCGACCAGCCGTGCGCCGCACGTCTTCATCTTGTGGGCCAAGCCACCTCTGATGGTGCGGCCCATATAGGCCCATGAGGGTATAAGGGTTTATACCCCCACAATGGGTGGATCGTATTCATCTTCTCCCTTGTCAATAACCTGAAAGTCTGTGTAGACAAAATGATCGTCTATTTTGACTCGGACATTAGTTACTATTCCTTTAACCTCTCGAAATGTCTGATCTGCCATCTGGAGCTGAATGTATGTTGGTTTTAGGGGCATGGTTCCGAACAAGAGCCGATAGGTGACTGCGGCCATTATGTTGACGCCCGATCCGTTGTCGCAAAACGTCTTGTAGAAGCTGTATCCATTTATGGAGCAGTAGATGCTTGGCATTCCTGGGTCGTCCTTCTTGGTCAAAAACGGCAACTTAAGTTGTTGATCTTGACCTCCATGAACTGCAGTGACCATCTTAACTGACTCGGTCCACACTTGCTTGTTCCTGTTCCTCCTGTTGGTCCTCTTCCTTGATTCATGTCTGGAGTTATCTGGAATTTGTGTAGTCTTGTTCTTGAAGGAAAATGTCTCCTTTCTCCCTTTGATGTAGAAACTGATCTTGGCAGCACTGGCGTAGATGACAGCTCCCGAGGTGTTCAAGAATGGCCTCCCTAAGATGATGGGTGCTCTCTCATCATTACCGGTCTCTATCACCACGAAGTCTGCTGGGGCATACAAGGTACCAACTCGGACACAAAGGTTGTTCAGTATTCCTTTTGGAAAACTTATCGTCTGATCTGCAAACTGCAAACACATGCCGATGGAGATCGGATGACGGGGCGTCCTGGATCGCCTCTCTTGACCGGCAGAAGGTCAGTAGAGAATTCAGTGACTGGGTTACTCCAATTACCTGCATCAAACATGTCTACAAGATTTGCAGATTCTAATCCTTTCGGTTGTGATGGTATATCGGGGTTAGTAATAGGAACAGCAGCAGCTATTTGATTTAACTGAGATTCAATCATTTTATTAAAGCTAATTTGATTCTTCATGGCAGTAGAGAAATTATCCATTCTATTATTTATATTTTCTAGCATTTTATCATTAGATGCCAATTTCTTAGATAGGTTATCCACTAGCTTTCCTTGATTAGACAATAACTCTCTCAAAGGTGGAAAA
This sequence comes from Sorghum bicolor, assembly GCF_000003195.3. Lineage (NCBI taxonomy): Eukaryota > Viridiplantae > Streptophyta > Magnoliopsida > Poales > Poaceae > Sorghum > Sorghum bicolor. The sequence goes on from NC_012874.2 coordinate 31,628,056, forward strand.
TTATTAGTATTGTTATAGGAATTATTACCTTGATAATTACCTGAGTAGTTAGGCCTTTGTTGATTCCAACCTTGATTTTGTTGAGGACGGTTGTAGTAGTTGTTGTTGTTATTGTTGATGTAGTTCACATCCTCAAGTATGTCAGGACAGTGATTGCCTGAGTGTCCAGTGTCTCCACACTCCTCACAAGTCATGTGAGAGTCGTAGATGTGCATAACTTCTTTCTTATCTCCAGCTCTATCATCGAGCTTCTTCATGAGCAGGTCTAGCTTTGCAGACAACATGTCTACCTCCTTGAGCTGATGCATACCTCCACCTCTCTTGCGTGTCTGGGTTCTCTCTTCATTCCAACTTTGGTTGGATGCCATCTTCTCCATAAGAGCTATGGCTTGTGATATGGTAAGTGATAAGAATGCTCCTCTAGCTGCAGCATCCATGGTCTCTCGGGCACTGTTGCCGAGCCCATGATAAAACGTCTGCATCAATAGCCAACTCTCCATTCCATGATGAGGACATTCTAGGATATAGTCTTGAAAGCGCTCCCATACTTCTCGAACAGATTCATCATTTTGTTGCTGAAAACTTGTAATCTTCCCACGGAGAGCATTGGTCTTGCCCATGGGAAAGAACTTAGCTAGGAAGTTTGTTGAGCAGAGTGCCCACGTAGTATTCTCCTCCTTTGTAGCGTAGAACCACTGCTTCGCTCTTCCTAACAGTGAGAATGGGAAGAGGCGAAGTAGTATAGCATCTCTGGGGACTCCTGATATGGTGAATGTGCTGCATATCTCCAGGAAGTGTTGGAGATGAGCACTAGCATCTTCGTGTGCATTCCCACAGAACTGGTTGGATTGCACCATGTTGATAAGTCCAGGCTTGAGCTCAAAGTTGACGTCGATCTCTGCAGCAGGTCCAGTGCGGATGTTGTCTGTAGTGGGAGCTCAGAACTCGCGGATTGATTTGTTCGCCATGGCTTCGAACTCTGAAGACAAGTTCTGGTGATCTTCTTGATTGGATGAAGCTTCTTGCTAAAGTGTTGATGATCTCTTCTTGAGCTTGGCTCTTGTTTTTCTGAATAATGCTTCGGGATTGTCAACAAAATTTCCTAGAAGATGTCTTCTATTCATACATTACCCTGCATAAGATAAAATAGAAAAATATCAGGGTAAAACTGTATGAGAGAATAGATAAGCTCAATAATATTAGTGATGCGAATGATAACTCAAAATCTATATCCATTCTTGATTAGTAATCAACCTTCCCCGGCAACGGCGCCAAAAATGCTTGTTGGGTATTCTTAACATCATTACCAAAAGTAGACAGTTTTGTAATTCTAGTAACGGTGCCAAAAATGCCAAACCTATCCCTCATACCACTTAAGCCAAGTTGTCATCCCTAGCATGACATGAGAGACACGGTATTGAAATATGCAATTGCTCTTCTAAATAAATAATGAATGGGATCTGCAAGCGCACAGATTAATACCGATGTAGCATTTTAACCGGGAAGTATTTCAGGTATCATTATTTATATTTTTACCACTAGGAAGGGATTAACAATCATCAATATTGATTACAGAATAGAATATGAGATTGAGTATCTATCATTGCATGTATAATTGAGAACATTTATATAATTCTTTCATACAGGGATAAGTGTCACATAAAAGATATATGAAGTAATGAATAGTGACAAAGATAATTAATTTGATCAGCATAACTTAGCCACATATAAATATGATAAGCACCTCAATTAGATACTCTAGAAAGTCATTAGCATGGAATTAGAACCAACTACAAGAATATTTCCTAAGTTAGTCTCAACTATATAGTCTAGCATTATCATAGTTAGTGCAAGCATACTTAGCAATCATTGCAAGACAAGACTACGCCCATGCATAGTGATATTAGCAAGGTAAATGAGAAACATAGCAATCACTCCCCTATTATAATGTTGCTCTGCCAACCCAATACACGAGAGGGGGACTATATAACAATCAATAAAGCTGTCACTATCACGAACTACCCCACGATTTGGCATATTGGGTACAATCGTAGATAAATACGGTATAAGCACCACGCCTACACAATATCTGTCATTTACCCATGGATCCGATGGATAAACGCTATACGATCCTAAGCATGTATATTGATCCAATCTAACTAAGCTAAGTACATAACTATGATAAACCAAGAACAATGTAATCTTGAATATAAGCAAGTAGAGCAAAGTCATAAGCAATATATTGAAATAGAACAAAGTCATATTCATAATATTGAAGAACAAAGATGATTAGAAGAACAATTAGAAGCATAATTAGAGAATTACCAAGAATCCTCCTGACAGATCCGGAAACCAATCGAAGATTGACTCCTTCTAGTTCTAATCCTATGTAGCTATGCTAATCTAGATGTCTAATTGATGTGGTGGCTCTAATCTTGATCAGAGGCTTCTTCTCCCTTGAGGAATAACGAATTAGGGTTTAGAGGCTCTCTCCTCTAGGGGCCAGGGGGTCTGGTTTTATAGTCCCTTCAAGTGAATATGGGTCGTTGGATCAAACCGACATAGATTGAACGGTTATCCTTGATCCTTTATGTCGGTGGAGATCTTTCCCGAAAGGGTATCCTGATTGGACTACTACAGGTGGCGGGCGCCCAGGGCAATTGGGCGGGCGCCCAGTGCCTGGCCCCGTTCGGCCTCTGCTTCCTTCTCGTGGCTTCTGGAGTCTTCTAGATGTAAGATAATTGCGCGGCACGTTAATATCTCTATGTAATCCCGACGTGTGGGCCTTTCTTCCGTATTTCCTGATAACCCCCTACAGAAATAGACAAACACCAAAACTCGTGGAATTCTGTCAGATAAAACCCTAAGTCTAGATGTTGATTTCATTTTGATCCTTTTCTTTGTTTATTTGATAATTAAATTTGGTACTTAAGGACCGTCAACACCTACAGACTACTCTACAGACCTACTGCTCGGGCTGATCACCCGCATGGCTCGCTTCTCCCGCCGAAGGCGTCAGGGCCACCGGCGCCTGGCTGGTTGAGACTGCAGGCGTCGACCGCCCATATCCGGCAATCGATGCCCCCGACAAGTCCCTGGCCGACCTGTCTGATCCCGGCTGATCGGGGGGAGTTGATGTCCCGCAGAGATTTATATCGCTGATCATTGTCGACGATAGGTCCAGCAGATTGACGCGAAGGTCATCCGCCTCCCTTGGACCAACTCATTTGGATATCCCCGCTCAAGCCGGAACAAATCAACCAGGGGTAGTGGGCGCGTACCATGCTGAGGACGTGCGCTCAGGCAAACTCACCAGCATCCTTAACAAATTCCTGAAGCCAGCCCCACGCGTGCGGCGCCTTTTCGACTAGGGTTAGCTTCAGCGCGCGGGGCTGGTCCTCGGGGAGCTCGGGACTAATCAGGTCAAGTACCGGAGCTACTCCTTTCCAGATCATGATGCAGTTGGTCTTCCAGGAGTCCCGTTCCTTGACCAGCTCGTCCAGGTGCTTCTTAGTGTTGACTTTGAGCACTACGATTGAGTTTTCAAGAAAAACCAAGCAAACAGTCAGTTTAAACAAGAGGAAAAGAAAACCGCGTGGTCGAAAAGGGCGAAACGGTTCTTACCAGCCAGCTCCCGACTCTTGTTCCTCAGCTCCTCGCCAGCCTTCCGCTTGGTATCCAGCGCACCGGCACGCTCCTTCTCGTGATCATTATCGGCTAGTCGCCGATTCAGATCCAGCAGGCGTTCTTCCTGAGCTGCCTTCTCAGCCGCCTCCTTCTCGGCCTCCAACTGAAGGCGGTCCACCTCATCGGTCAGGGCCTTGTTCTCGGCAACTATACCCTCAATTTGGTCGAAGCACCTCTTCCGGTACTTCGCCATTTTCATTGCACCCTACAAGAAATATACATGTCATACAGTGAACAAGCAACAGTACACACATATTCTGGCAGAATACTAGACCACTTACCTTAACTTCGTCAACGAGCCGCTTAGCAGCGCGCTCTACCCTCGCCGCCTCCTCAGTCTCGGCGAGCTCTTCGTGGCCGGCCCTGTGGTCCCCACCCTGGCGCCACACATAAACGTGTTGGCGACCATCGCAGGGACGCCCCTGGATCTCCTCCACTTCATCATTAGAGGCCGCTTCGGCCTCGATGCCCTCCCCGCTACCCCCGGCCATGGTAACAGGTATCATCGGACCATTACCCCGGTTATGGGAGCCCTCTGGCGTGCAAGCATCTGCCGGGACTGGAGTTGGGGCCCTCTCTGCTTCAGTAGGAGGGGGGGTCGGGACCTTGTCTCCCTCCTCCGCAACACTGCTTGGGGGAGGCATCCTTTCCGTCTCATCAGCCCTTGTCGGGGTCCTCGCCCCAGCCTTGTCTCAAGCCGGGTCCTCCTCGGTGGTCTCCGTCACGGACACAGCCGCAGGCTGCTCCACGGGCCGCTCACAAGCAGTCTGCCCGGCGGCATCCTTGTCAGCAACGGCCGGCTCGGTTGTTCTCAAGCCGCCAATGTTGCTCGGATCAACGTCCGAGGCCGCACTAACAAGAAAGAGCCGATGCAAATTCCCATAACAACAGTATACTTTGTAAAAACAAAGAAAGTGCAGAAGACATGTTTTAGAACTCAAAGGTCGGAGCTCCTGTGCGTCGCCGCGAAGAACCTTCTCCTGGTCCTCCCAGCTGCCGCTGCTGCTTCTGCCCCTCCAAGTCGTATTGGCTCGGTGTGCAGGCTAGGAGGATCACTGGTTACCTGACCAGCGTCAATCGGTGCGACGTCAGGGCGGCTGGGCGGTCTTCGGACCAAAGATGGCGCAGCCTCGTCCTCTTCATCCTCGTCATCGGCGATCCTGATGAGCCAACGACACTTCGGGGCTTGGCTGGTCTCCGTCGGCATTGCCTCCGTGGGGGATGGCTCCACAGCCATTGGCCTTTTCCCCGCCACCCTGTCTTCAGTAGTTGGTGCCGGTCGGTTCTGGTCTTCCTCGCTGCTGGTGTGTTGGAGACACCGAGTAGCATTGTCCGCCGGCGGGTCCACCCCTGCAGGATGATCCATACCGGGTGCCAGCGACACGTACAACGAGCACCGGTCAATATCTCCTATCTGCGATACAACAGCGACAAGTCATCAGTCAAAAGTCATCAGTCAACAGGCAACAGTATTCACATAGCAATACAAATAAATAATGGTATTCATTTACCTTAGGAGCTGGTTGGCCCAGCTTGTAGGCAGGCATCCGGTCATCACTTCGAACGAAGTTATCATCAATAAGGTTGAATAACTCGTTCATCAACCGCTGGACCTCTGCCTTCTCCAAACCGTCCCAGTGCATCCTGGTCGGGTCTTGGCTTCCTGCGTACTCGTACGCCGAGTGCACCCTCCTCTGGCAGGGCATTACTCGTCGCACGAGGAAGTTCCCGACCACTCCTAGTCCGTCCAGGCGGGACCAGTCGATCAGGGTCATCATCTCCGACACTTGACCGGTGTACTCAGGCCGATCTGTCCAGCTGACCATCTTCTCGGGAATATATCCAACGTTGCAAAAAGTGGCGCTGCCCGGTTCTTCCCTAATGTAGAAGAACCTCTTGTACCATTCGATGAGGGAGGTGTTCGACGGGCAACTGAGGTAACAGTTTTTCATCCCGTCACGAAGATTGAGGTATACTCCAACTGCAATCTTGGAGCCTCCAACTGCTACCTTCTTCCCCAAGCAGAATAAATAACGGAAGATATCAAAGTGCGGCTCTATCCCGACATAGGCCTCGCACAAATGTATAAAAGTGGAAACGAGAAGAATAGAGTTCGGGTGCAGGTTGCAGATCCCGATCTCATAGTAAAGAAGAAGGCCTTGAAGGAAAGGGTGAACTGGAATCCCAAATCCCCTCTTGAAAAAATCTTTGAAAACTACGATCTCACCGGCGTGAGGTCGGGGTAGCTTTCCCCTTCCAGTGCTCTCCAGCCACCGAGCTCCTGATTGTGCAGGAGCCCCATCCCGACGAGGTCGTTGAGGGATTTTGTGTTGCTTTGGGACTTCTTCCATTCCTTGGCCATCATCTCGGCCCTCTTCTTGGCGTCGCTCTTCGCCATTTCCTTCCTGTGGAAAGCTTCGAGCTCAGATTTGGGGTTTGAAGGGGCTGAGGAAGATGAAGGCTGGGCAATAGTATGTGACTGCTGGGTAAAGAACAAGGGTGCGACCTTGGGCTTTTTATAACAACAGCCCCACCTCTACCACTTCCCGCATTCTGGGGAAGTGGGCGGATCTTGCGGCAGCTGCGGCGTTTCGGTTTTCAATAGTTATCACAGTTATTTTGGTGGCTTTTCTGCATAATTGATGATTTCCTTTTCTTGGACCGTGCAAAGAGCGGCTACATAGTTACCAGGCGCATCTTTTTACGCAACAGCCTGACAAAGTTGCAGGATACCCCGTCACATCGCACATTAATACGACGATACGATTTTTTCAAAAAGAGAAGTAGGACTTTTGGTCAGACAGACATGATATACTTGGTGCCTGTACTGACCACCGAGCATGACATGCTCGGGGACTGGTCGATCGATCTGCCCATTCGACATCTCGGTGACTGTACCGACCACCGAGCATGACATGCTCGAGGACTGGTCGATCGATCGGCCCATTCCACTTCTCGGGGACTGTACCGACCACCGAGCATGACATGCTCGGGGACTGGTCGATCGATCTGCCCATTCGACATCTCGGGGACTGTACCGACCACTGAGCATGACATGCTCGTGGACTAGTCGGCCAGTCTGCCCATTCGATACACTCGGGGACTGTACCGACCACCAAGCATAATATGCTCGGGGACTGGTCGACCAATCTGTACTCTCGACAACCTGTTGATTGCACCGACCACCGAGCACGCGATACTCGGGGGCTGGCTGATTAGTCTCATCTTTTGAAAGTCTGGGGATTGTGCCCAATCTCGAGCATGACGCACTTAGGGATTGGTTAATCGGTTCTCTCAGACACAAAAAAAAGTGCAACACGATCTTGGCATTAAAAAAGCAAATGCATAACGGCTGCTCAGATAATCCTAATTTTTTAGACCTTTTTACAAGGCTCATACTTCGCCTTCCAACAAGCTCGGGACTACATCGGTACGATGCATCTGGTGATGCATTTCAGTATCAGGTTTTCTATGTGGTTTATCTTTAGACCCTGGAACCACGTGCCTACGTCACCTAGTACTAGGCTGAGGGACTAAGTGGGCACACTTCACCTTGTGGTGAATATGCTCGCTTTTTAAAAGATTATACTTTTCAGAAAAGTAAAGTGGGCACACTTCATCAGGAAATAAATCTTTTTTGATTAAGAGCACCATGCATTCTTTGAACAACCTGCTTCTTCGATGTTAATGTTGATCAACTGTCTTTTGAGTTGGTTAAAATACTATTGCAACTGTTCGGACGACTTTTCTGCTTATCGAAGACGTCAAGCCTCACTTGTCGAAGAAGCTCAAGACGGCGTGCTACATCACAATACACGGTGCTCGGGGACTAGCTGTGGGGGTATAAACCCCTATACCCTTACGGCTAGACTTGGGCCAGGAGGCTTGGCCCATCACAAGATAGTTCGAGGCTTGATCCAATTGCTCGGAGTTTTGCGCAAGGAAACAAGACGTGGAGATCAAGTAGGATTCTAGTCGGTTGGAATAGGAATTTATATTGTACTATCTATGGCAATTGTAACCGACTAGGATTAGTTTTCGAATCTGTAACCCTGCCCTCTGGACTATATAAAGAGAGGCAAGGGACCCCCCTAGGACATATCATCTCAACTCAACACAACCCAATACAATCAGACGTAGGACATAGGTATTACGCCCACACGGCGGTCGAACCTGGATAAAAACCTTGTCCGTGTCTTGCGTCACCGTCGAGTTCATAGCTTGCGCACCATCTACCGATAAACTACTACCATGGGTATACCCCAAGGTAGACTGCCGACTAGCTTTCATCGACAGAAACCTAGAGCCACTATAGTTCTTCCACATAATTAAATGATAGACATCAATGAGATCCAAATACTGAAATTAAAGAACCAAATCGTCACTTGCATATATGATGAATAGTAGAAGAACCTACCATGGGTTCCTCGAGGGAGGGATGTTGTGCCGCCGCCGGGCCCTGACTCACGTTGTGGTCGTGCATTCTAGGTGCAGGAGGGAGATCGGGACGCCTCGGCGCCGCTACCGCCACCGCCGTATTGACATTGCATCGTCGTATCCCTAGCGTCGTTTGGCTCGGCTTGCGCACGAACCTACCCCTACTTATCGCGCGGCTGCTGGTTGGAGTGGTGCTTTGATGGCGGCGAGGCTAGTGCAGCAGGGGAGCGGGAAGGTGCAGCAGGGGAGTGGGGAGGCTAGTGGTTGCTGTGGGTTTTGCAAGCGCTGGCCATTTCGCCAATGGAGAGGTTGCGCTCTTTGCGGGCGAGACGAGAGCGAAACGAGGAGGAAGTCGATGGGATAGTTTGGGGTCAGTGGACATGAATACCTGTTTTCATGGTAGTATTTACGTGTGGGCTCGACCATCAATAGTCCCTGGTGTTATTTGAAAGTTGTGCTACACATCCCTTATATGTCTATGTACATGTACCTCATTGCACGCCTAGAACATGTGGGAGAGATGAGGCCCTCTACGAGCACGTGCATGACCACTTTCTGAGAATTGACTCAAACTTTTTTCTCAACACTATACAGCTAAATTATGTGACCATGCAAGTTTTAGATTTTTCTAAGCACCTCAGGCATTTTTCCATTTTTTCATTAGAAAATCAACAAATAATTACAAAAATAGGTAAAAATAGTCCAAAAATTGCCTAGGTGCACACAACATCATCCCTCACCTACACAAACATCCTAAAAAAGTTTCAAGTGGTTTGGTGAAAGTTGTGCTACACATCCCTTATATGCCTATGTACCTCATTGCAGAGTGACTAGGACATGTGGGAGGGATGAGGGCCTCTGCGAGCACGTGCATGACCACTTTCTCAGAATTGACTGAAACTTTTTTCTGAACACTACACAGATAAATTATATGACCATGCAAGTTTTTAGATTTTTCTAGGTACCTCAGACATTTTTTCCATTTTTTTCTTTAGAAAATCAACAGATAATTTCATAAATAGGTAATCTTTGTCCAAAAATTGCCTAGGTGCACACAACATCATCCCTCACCTACATAAACATCCTCAAAAAGTTTCAAGTGGTTTGGTGAAAGTTGTGCTACACATCGCTTATATGCCTACGTACCACATTGCATAGTGACTAGGACATGTGGGAGAGATGAGGTCCGCTGCGAGCACGTCCATGACCACTTTCTCAGAATTGACTGAAACTTTTTCCTCAACACTACACAGCTAAATTACGTGACCATGCAAGTTTTTCGATTTTTCTAGGCAACTCAGGCATTTTTTTCATTTTTTCTTTAGAAAATCAACAAATAATTATAGAAATAGGTAAAATTTGTCCAAAAATTGCCTAGGTGAACACAACATCATCCCTCACCTACATAAACATCTTAAAAAAGTTTCAAGTGGTTTGGTGAAAGTTGTGCTACACATCCCTTATATACTTATGTACCTCATTGCATAGTGACTAGGACATGTGGGAATGATGAGGGCCTCTGCGATCACGTGCATGACCACTCTCTCAGAATTGACTGAAACTTTTTCTTCAAAACTACACAGCTAATTTATGTGTCCATGCAAGTTATTAGATTTTTCTAGGCACCTGAGGCATTTTTTCCATTTTTTCTTTAGAAAATCAAAAAATAATTATAGAAATAGGTCCAAAAATTGCCTAGGTGCACACAACATCATCCCTCACTTACATAAACATCCTAAAAAAGTTTCAAGCGGTTTGGTGAAAGTCTTGCTACACATCCCTTATATGCCTACGTACCTCATTGCATAGTGACTCGGACATGTGGGAGAGATGAGGGCCTCTGCAAGCACGTGCATGACCACTCTCTCAGAATTGACTGAAACTTTTTCCTCAACGCTACAGAGATAAATTATGTGATCATGCAAGTTTATAGATTTTTCTAGGCACCTGAGATATTTTTTCCGTTTTTTTCTTTAGAAAATCAACAAATAATTACATAAATAGATAAATTTGTCCAAAAATTGTCTAGGTGCACACAACATCATCCCTCACCTACATAAACATCCTCAAAAAGTTTCAAGTGGTTTGGTAAAGGTTGTGCTACGCATCCCTTATATGCCTATGTACCTCATTGCAAAGTGACTAGGACATGTGGCAGAGATGAGGGCCTCTGCGAGCATGTGCATGACCACTCTCTCAGAATTGACTGAAACTTTTTCCTCAACACTACACAACTTAATTATGTGTCCATACAAGTTTTTAGAGTTTTCTAGGCAGCTCAGGCATTTTTTCCTTTTTTCTTTAGAAAATCAACAAATAATTACATAAATCGGTAAAATTTGTCCAAAAATTGCCTATGTGCACACAACATCATCCCTCACCTACATAAACATCCTCAAAAAGTTTCAAGTGGTTTGGTGAAAGTTGTGCTACACATCCCTTATATGCCTATGTACCTCATTGCATAGTGACTAGGAGATGTGGGAGAGATGAGGGCCTCTGCGAGCACGTGCATGACCACTCTCTCAGAATTGACTGACACTTTTTCCTCAACACTACATAGCTAAATTATGTGTCCATGCAAGTTTTTAGATTTTTTTAGGCAGCTTAAGCATTTTTTCCATTTTTTTCTTTACAAAATCAACAAATAATTACAGAAATAGGTAAAATTTGTCCAAAAATTGCCTAGGTGCACAGAACATCATCCCTCACCTACATAAACATCCTAAAAAATTTCAAGTGGTTTGGTGAAAGTTGTGCTACACATCCCTTATATGCATATGTACCATATTGCATAGTGACTAGGACATGTGGGAGAGATGGGGGCCTCTGCGAGCACGTGCATGACCACTCTCTCAGAATTGACTAAACCTTTTTCTTCAACACTACACGGCTAAATTATGTGTCCATGTAAGTTTTTAGATTTTTCTAGGCACCTCTGGCATTTTTTCCATTTTTTTTATAGAAAATAAACAAATAATTACAGAAATAGGTAAAATTTGTCCAAAAATTGCCTAGGTGCACAAAACATCATCCCTCACCTACATATACATCCTAAAAATTGTTCAAGTGGTTTGGTGAAAGTTGTGCTACACATCCCTTATATGCCTACGTACCTCATTGCATAGTGACAAGGATATGTGGGAGAGATGAGGTCCGCTGCGAGCACGTGCATGACCACTTTCTCAGAACTGACTGAAACTTTTTCCTCAACACTACACAGCTAAATTACGTGACCATGCAAGTTTTTCGATTTTTCTAGGCAACTCAGGCATTTTTTCTATTTTTCTTTAGAAAATCAACAAATAATTACAGAAATAGGTAAAATTTATCCAAAATTTGCCTAGGTGCACACAACATCATCCCTCACCTACATAAACATCTTAAAAAAGTTTCAAGTGGTTTGGTGAAAGTTGTGCTACACATCCCTTATATACTTATGTACCTCATTGCATAGTGACTAGGACATGTGCGAATGATGAGGGCCTCTGCGATCACGTGCATGACCACTCTCTCAGAATTGACTGAAACTTTTTCTTCAAAACTACACGGCTAATTTATGTGTCCATGCAAGTTATTAGATTTTTCTAGGCACCTGAGGCATTTTTTCCATTTTTTCTTTAGAAAATCAACAAATAATTATACAAATAGGTCCAAAAATTGCCTAGGTGCACACAACATCATCCCTCACTTACATAAACATCCTAAAAAAGTTTCAAGCGGTTTGGTGAAAGTCTTGCTACACATCCCTTATATGCCTACGTACCTCATTGCATAGTGACTCGGACATGTGGGAGAGATGAGGGCCTCTGCAAGCACGTGCATGACCACTCTCTCAGAATTGACTGAAACTTTTTCCTCAACGCTACATAGATAAATTATGTGATCATGCAAGTTTATAGATTTTTCTAGGCACCTGAGATATTTTTTCTGTTTTTTTCTTTAGAAAATCAACAAATAATTACTTAAATAGTTAAAATTTGTCCAAAATTTGTCTAGGTGCACACAACATCATCCCTCACCTACATAAACATCCTCAAAAAGTTTCAAGTGGTTTGGTAAAGGTTGTGCTACGCATCCCTTATATGCCTATGTACCTCATTGCAAAGTGACTAGGACATGTGGCAGAGATGAGGGCCTCTGCGAGCATGTGCATGACCACTCTCTCAGAATTGACTGAAACTTTTTCCTCAACACTACACAGCTTAATTATGTGTCCATACAAGTTTTTAGAGTTTTCTAGGCAGCTCAGGCATTTTTTCCATTTTTTCTTTAGAAAATCAACAAATAATTACATAAATCGGTAAAATTTGTCCAAAAATTGCCTAGGTGCACACAACATCATCCCTCACCTACATAAACATCCTCAAAAAGTTTCAAGTGGTTTGGTGAAAGTTGTGCTACACATCCCTTATATGCCTATGTACCTCATTGCATAGTGACTAGGAGATGTGGGAGAGATGAGAGCCTCTGCGAGCACGTGCATGACTACTCTCTTAGAATTGACTGACACTTTTTCCTCAACACTACATAGCTAAATTATGTGTCCATGCAAGTTTTTAGATTTTTCTAGGCAGCTTAGGCATTTTTTCCATTTTTTTCTTTAGAAAATCAACAAATAACTACAGAAATAGGTAAAATTTGTCCAAAAGTTGCCTAGGCGCACAGAACATCATCCCTCACCTACATAAACATCCTAAAAAATTTCAAGTGCTTTGGTGAAAGTTGTGCTACACATCCCTTATATGCATATGTACCATATTGCACAGTGACTAGGACATGTGGGAGAGATGGGGGCCTCTGCGAGCACGTACATGACCACTCTCTCAGAATTGACTAAACCTTTTTCTTCAACACTACACAGCTAAATTATGTGTCCATGTAAGTTTTTAGATTTTTCTAGGCACCTCAGGCATTTTTTCCATTTTTTCTACAGAAAATAAACAAATAATTACAGAAATAGGTAAAATTTGTCCAAAAATTGCCTAGGTGCACAAAACATCATCCCTCACCTACATATACATCCTAAAAATTGTTCAAGTGATTTGGTGAAAGTTGTGCTACACATCCCTTATATGCCTACGTACCTCATTGCATAGTGACTAGGATATGTGGGAGAGATGAGGTCCGCTGCGAGCACGTGCATTACCACTTTCTCAGAACTGACTGAAACTTTTTCCTCAACACTACACAGCTAAATTACGTGACCATGCAAGTTTTTCGATTTTTCTAGGCAACTCAGGCATTTTTTCTATTTTTTCTTTAGAAAATCAACAAATAATTAAAGAAATAGGTAAAATTTATCCAAAAATTGCCTAGGTGCACACAACATCATCCCTCACCTACATAAACATCTTAAAAAAGTTTCAAGTGGTTTGGTGAAAGTTGTGCTACACATCCCTTATATGCTTATGTACCTCATTGCATAGTGACTAGGACATGTGGGAATGATGAGGGCCTCTGCGATCACGTGCATGACCACTCTCTCAGAATTGACTGAAACTTTTTCTTCAAAACTACACAGCTAAATTATGTGCCCATGCAAGTTATTAGATTTTTCTAGGCACCTGAGGCATTTTTTCCATTTTTTTCTTTAGAAAATCAACAAATAATTATAAAAATAGGTCCAAAAATTGCCTAGGTGCACACAACATCATCCCTCACTTACATAAACATCCTAAAAAAGTTTCAAGCGGTTTGGTGAAAGTCTTGCGACACATCCCTTATATGCCTACGTACCTCATTGCATAGTGACTAGGACATGTGGAAGAGATGAGGGCCTCTGCGAGCACGTGCATGACCACTTTCTCATAATTGACTAAAACTTTTTCCTCAACACTAGACAGCTAAACTATGTGAGCATGCAAGTTTTTAGATTTTTCTAGGCATCTCAGTCATTTTTTCCATTTTTTCTTTAGAAAATCAACAAATAATTACAGAAATAGGTAAAATTTGTCCAAAAATTGCCTAGGTGCACACAACATCATCCCTCACCTACATAAACATCCTAAAAAAGTTTCAAGTTGTTTAGTGAAAGTTGTGCTACATATCCTTTATATGCCTATGTACCTCATTGCATAGTGACCAGGACATATGGGAGACATCAGGGCCTCTACGAGCACGTGCATGACCACTTTCTTAGAATTGACTGAAACTTTTTCCTCAACACTACACAGATAAATTATATGACCATGCAAGTTTTTAGATTTTTCTAGGCACCTCAGACATTTTTTTCCATTTTTTTCTTTAGAAAATCAACAAATAATTACAGAAATAGGTAAAATTTGTCCAAAAATTGCAGAGGGGCACACAACATCATCCCTCACCTACATAGTCATCCTAAAAAAGTTTCAAGTGGTTTGGTGAAAGTTGTGCTACACATCTTATACTCTTATAAAGCTAAACCCCACTAGAGATTTCTCTCAACATGCAAGCTATTCACATCAACAATCCACTAAAATTTGCAATTATATCCAACTAGCACATGTAATTATGATAGTCATCTCTTTATCTACTAACATACATTTAGCTGTTCATATTGATGTGTCAAATCATTCAACAAAATTAATTTAAGATAATTTCATTCATATAAATATAAATATAAATAGTCTAATTTATTTTTAAATTATCTGAAATTCCTGTAGCAACGCGTGGGGTATTCTCCAAGTTCCTTATATGCTTATGTACCTCATTGCCCAATGACTAGGACATGTGTGAGAGATGAGGGCCTCTGCGAGCACGTGCATGACCACTTTCTCAGAATTGACTAAAACTTTTTCCTCAACACTACACAGCTAAATTATATGAGGATGCAAGTTTTTAGATTTTTCTAGACACCTCAGGCGTTTTTTCCATTTTTTTATGTAGAAAATCAACAAAAAATTATAGAAATAAGTAAAGTTTGTCCAAAAATTGCCTTGGTGCACACAACATCATCCCTCACCTACATAAACATCCTAAAAAAGTTTCAAGTGGTTTGGTGAAAGTTGTGCTACACATCCCTTATATGTCTATGTACCTCATTGCATAGTGACTAGAACATGTGGGAGAGATGAGGGCCTCTGCGAGCACGTGCATGACCACTTTCTCAGAATTGACTAAAACTTTTTCCTCAACAATACACAGCAAAATTAAGTGACCATGCAAGTTTTTAGATTTTTCTAGGCACCTCAAGCATTTTTTCCATTTTTACTTTAGAAAATCAACAAATAATTACAAAAATAGGTAAAATTTGTCCAAAAATTACCTAGGTGCACACAACATCATCCCTCATATACATAAACATCCTAAAAAAGTTTCAAGTGGTTTGGTGAAAGTTGTGCTACACATCCCTTATATGCCTATGTACCTCATTGCATAGTGACTAGGACATGTGGGAGAGATGAGGGCCTCTGTGAGCACGTGCATGACTAGTTTGTCAAAATTGACTGAAACTTTTTCCTCAACACTACACAGCTAAATTATGTGAGCATGCAAGTTTTTAGATTTTTCTAGGCACCTCAGGCTTTTTTTCCATTTTTTCTTTAGAAAATCAAAAAATAATTATAGAAATAGGTAAAATTTGTCCAAAAATTGCCTTGGTGCACACAACATCATCCCTCACCTACATAAGCACCCTAAAAAAGTTTTAAGTGGTTTGGTGAAAGTTGTCCAACACATCCCTTATATGTCTATGTACCTCAACTCATTGCATAGTGACTTGGGCGTTGGAAAGATGAGGGCCGCTGCGAGTGTTGACGGTCCTTAAGTACTAAAATTAATAATCAAATAAACATGAAAAAGGATCAATATGAAACAAACATCTAGAATTAGGGTTTTATCTGACAGAATTCCACGAGCTTTGGTGTTTATCTATTTTTGCAGGGAGTTATCAGAAAATATGGAAAGAAGGCCCACATGTCATGTTTACAACGAGATAATTACGTGCCGCGCAATTTTCCTCAATCTAGAAGGATCCAGAAGCCACGGGAACGAACGAGAAGCGAATCGGGCTCGGGAGCTGGGCGCCCGCCCTGGCCAAGAGGCCAATCAGGACTCTGCTTCGGGACAAGACTCCACCGACCTAAAGGATCAATCTAAACCATACAATCTATGTCGGTTTGATCCAATGGCTCACGTTCACTTGAGGGGACTATAAAACCAGACCCCCTGGCCCCTGGAGGAGAGGAGGAGAAATCATTATTCAGAGGTAGCCATAAAAAGTTAGGGTTTAGATCTCTCTCCCACAGAGAATTAGAATTAGCTACTCCCTAATCCTTCAAGTTTAGAGGTTGATTAGATAGCAATTAGAGAAGTAGAGCACTACGCTCTGGATTCGGATCTTCGGTAATAAAGATTGGTATTATTCATATCTTTCTCTAATTCTATTGTTCTAATTGCATTGTGTCTCTAATTATTATGCTCTTAGTTTGCTCTAGTTCTATATTTGATATAGTTCTAATTGATAATGAGTTTATGTATAAGTTTGCAAAGCGCTTAGCTCTTGACGCGAGGGAGTTAGGTGACAGATCACATGTGAGCGTGGTGCTTAGATGTTATTTATCTGCAAATGTATCCTATTGGCCGAGTCGTGTGGTAGTTCGCGATAGTGACAGCTTCGTTGATTCTTATATAGTCCACCCTCCGTTGATAGGACAGGCAGAACCGGTATTGTGGAGTAAGTCATGCGATGTTCTCATTTACTTTATCAATGTTCCTTATACATGAATGAAGAGTCTTTTATGCTATATATGATCTTGTAGATAACTAGAGTAGATTATGACTTAGTAGTTAGTAGATAACTTAGAATCCATTCTCTAGCTAATCCGACATCACCTACATATATGAGGAGTAGTCTATTTTCTAATCGCTGTGCTATTTATCCCATGAACTTATACTTTATTATCATTATCTTTATGGTTTACCCCCTGCTAAAGTATGTGACTGTGTGACGAGTTTCTTATTAGTAATCATGTTCTTGCAAGTTTATCTCTAGTCTATGCCTTGATAGATTTTGTCCCTTGATTTAATTCCATCTCCTTAGATCCCTAGAGCAAAATTATAAATAACGATACCTGTAATACTTATCCTGGTGAAATGCTACAATGAGGTGTTTTATCTGTGCGCTTGCGGATAGAATGGATTATTTTCTAAAGAGCCTTTACATTTATAAATACTTTTGTACACTCTGGCGCCATGCTAGGGATGACAACCTAGTATCTAAGTGGTGTTAGCTAGTGTTAACAAGCATTTCTGGCGCCGTTGCCGGGGAACTTATAGGAATTATACGAATCTCAGGAATAAGTCATAAAAGGGAACAAAAGGGTAATATTAAGGAAGCCAGAAAATCAGTCAAGGTTATTCATATAAAATATTAGACTAGACTATAGAGAAATAATTGCATAAAACAGCTACTAAGTGAGAAATCATAACAAGGCACCTCTGCTTTGGCAGGTTCACCCTGTTGTTTTTCTATGTTTATATTTTTATACAGGGTATAACAGGATTGACTTTGGGTACATTCAACTCTTCATCATCAGAACCAAAGCAATCAAGAGAAGAAGAAGCTAGCTACCAATTGTTGAAGCTATGGCACACAAGACCTTGCAAGAATTCTCTGCTCCAAGTCTTGAGAACATTCCAACTGGTCCAAGATTTGCAGTAGAAGAAGGAATACCCGAGTTTGAGCTCAAGTCAAGCCTCATCAATTTGGTACAAGCTACACAATTCAGTGGAAATGCACATGAAGATGCCAGTGCACACTTGCAGAATTTCTTAGAAATTGGAAGCACAATCCACATCAACGGAGTTGACAAAGACGTCATACTACTTCGCCTTTTTCCATTCTCACTAGAAGGGAAAGCGA
The DNA here is from genome assembly GCF_000003195.3 of Sorghum bicolor. NCBI lineage: Eukaryota > Viridiplantae > Streptophyta > Magnoliopsida > Poales > Poaceae > Sorghum > Sorghum bicolor. Next base: position 31,646,024 of record NC_012874.2, read on the forward strand.
GGAAGTGGTTCTACACTCATCAAGATAACATCAACAACTGGACGAAGTTGTCAGATGCCTTTCTATCAAAGTTTTTCCCTATAGGCAAAACAACTGCCTTAAGAGGAAATATTGTCAGTTTCCAACAGCAGAAGACAGAAGCCATTGCAGAAGCATGGGAGCGTTTTCAAGGATACATATCAGATTGTCCTCACCATGGAATGGCTACATGGTTACTTATGCAGACCTTCTATCATGGATTAACCCATAAGACTCGTGAGTGCCTAGATGCATCTGCTAAAGGATCATTCTTGGAGCTTACAACTAGAAAAGCAGAGATACTTTTGGATAAGATAGCAGAAAACCAATGTTGGTTCCAAGATAAAGCTCAACAATGTCATCAAACTGAAGAAATACCAGAAGAAGTAAATGCACTATCAACTAAGATGGAAAATTTGCTCCATTGGATTGACCAGAGGGCCAAGTTCAAAGAAGATCAAAGGGCCATTGAGACAGCATACAAATATCAACCAACTTCGAGTCAACCCAATAGCAAAGGTAAAGAATATAACTACTAGAGGAGGCAAAGCCACCAGAGATCCACCATACCCAAAAGAGAAACAAAGAACATCAGCACCAGTGCAACCAGCAGTGATAGAAGAAGAAAGCCCAGTTGAAGCAGAAGATCTGCTACAACTACCAAGAAATGGAGAAATGAGGAAAGATTTTTACGACACCAACTATTTGCCATTTCCCAGAAGAAACAGAGGATTGCAGTCGGATGAGCAGTTTGGTAAGTTTGTAGAGGTCATTCAGAATATGTCAACATACCTCTGCTCGATGCCATACAGGTACCTACATATGCAAAGTACATCAGAGATATTCTTAACAAGAAGAGACCACTGCCCACCACTGGGGTTATCAAGCTGACAGAAGAATGTAGTGCGGCCATCCTCAACAAACCACCAAAGAAGAAGGAAGATCCAGGATGCCCCACTATTGATTGCTCGATTGGAAACCAACACTTCAACAATGCACTTTGTGATCTCGGAGCAAGTGTCAGTGTGATGCCAGCATCAGTCTACAAAAAGCTTGATCATGCAACCTTAGAACCAACATCAATGTGCCTACAACTAGCGGATCAATCGGTTCGACACCCGTTGGGCATCGCCGAGAACATTCCAGTCAAGATCAGAGATTTCCTGGTGCCAGTAGACTTCGTAGTACTGGACATGAGTCCTGACTCGAAGGTGTCCATCATCCTTGGAAGGCCATTTCTGAGCACTGCCAATGCCCACATTGATGTCGGGAAGGGAGAAATCAAGTTCAACATAAACGGTCAAGAAGAACACTTCACATTCAAACCCAGACCAGAGAAAGACTCTACACTGAAGGAAGTTCATGAAGAACCACTGGAGACACCATCTCCGGAGGAAGGTAACTCACAAGATTAAAAGATTTGGAGGTCCAGCTTGGGGGACCTAAAAATCCCAAACCCTCACCGGGAGGTAAATCGGTATTTACCTGCATTATTAAGTTTCTCATATTTAAATTCTTGCATAGTTAAATCTTGCATTAGTCATATTTATTCATAGCATTATTATAATAATGAAAAGCCCCATATAAATAATATTCATGGTGTGTAACAACCCATATTTATTAATTATTGTGGAGGCACAAAAATATTTTCCATTATCATTTTCAATAAGTTTCAATTCTCATAGATTTTCCTGCATTATATTTAATTATATTGATCTTCTAGAAGCATGACCCACACTCCTTGGGTCCCACATGTCATACACTTCACCTCACATACATCCCATCACATAATTTCATCCACCAATATGTTTCCACTCACTTGACATCTTTCCACCGTCCAACCACCACCAACACAATATTATTCTGCGTGAGATCAAAGCAAGGAAGCAAGTGGAGGAGGCACACCCAGGATGGACACCAGGGGTGGGCGCCCGCCCACCTACCTTGGGCGCCCGCCCTGTCCCCTGCTCAGCCTATAAAAGGCCACCTCCAGCTCCCCTTCTCTTCACACAAACACTTCAGAAAACCACACAAATCTCAGTTTCCCGAGAAGGAGCTTTTGTAGAGAGAAAGAGGAGAGTGGAAGGGAAGGTTGGAATTCTTTTGAGAGAGTGTTTATCACCTAGCAAGTAGTGATCCCGTTGTCTAAGCGGAAGTAAAAGTTGTTTAGGGGAGGCTCTACCAAAATAGAAACTTGTCTTGAACGATTAACCCCTGGACTACTGATATTCCGGACAGCTGACCACTAACATTTTCTCTCACATTTTCCACCAGTTGTGTTTTTGCCAACTTTTGTTTGCAGGATGTTTAAGAAGGTGAAGAATGCAGGGAAGGCTCTCAAGAACATTGGTACAAGGAGTTCATCCCGACACTGCTCACAGCCATCAGAGATGAACGTCGATCCGACACCCACACAAGCTCCATCATCTTCATCAGGTCAGCAAGTTAAGGTCCTTCTCAAGATAGGAGACCTAGGACTGAAGACCCGAAGAGAGAAGGAGGTCTATCAGCAATTGAAGAATAAAGATTTCATTCACACCCCTACTCTCGATCCAACCCTACTACAAGAAACAGGTATGGACACTGAATTTGACTTAATTTTTTCAGATGATGGGTTGGACAAATTTTTGGAATATAACTGAGCTGGGTTCTCGTCTTCTCACCCTCGAATTTCTTTGCACCTTACAATACTATGAGGGGGGAATTGTTTTTCGGATGTTTAAACAGGAAATTATGTTATCTTGGAGAGAGCTGAGCGACCATCTTGGTTTCTCTTCAAGATGCATCCTGAACATTGACTCCGATTTACCCAACTTTGAGAGACACCAGTTTTGGAGAGAAATATCTAGAGATAATTTTTATAGTCAAGCCCGAACCAGTGACATGGAACACCCCACTCTTAGGATGTTTCACAAATGGCTTGGGTACAATCTTTTCTATCGTGACGATATTAGGAAAGTAAGAGTAGGAGATTTACAACTTTTATATGCTGCTATTAGTAAAGTACCCACTTCATCTGTTACACTATTAGTTTCACATTGGCTTAGTATACCTAGTCTGCAGGGACCAGTAGGGTGTACTTCACTTATCACTCGTCTAGCCTCTAATCTTCACTTACTAGAAAATTCATTGTTAGACTTCATAGAAGAATTAAGAATTTATCATGGCTATGACACATTTAGACAAGCTCAGATGTTAAAGAAAGAGGGGAACATAATATATATGCTGTATGATGATAAAGGCAAGATTCGGTTACCTAACCCGAACCTTGGCCTCTACTCTGTGCAAAACTTTTTGATTGAAATTGCAGCAACACCAGTGAACCAGAGAACTCCACAGCGAGTGGCATCTGAAAGGATAACCACTCACCGAGAACGCACTTGGTATGGAGCTGACCCTGGACCAGAAGAAGCAGCGCACCTGCATTATTGCGATTACAACCCTCGAGTCTTTCGAGACCCATGGTCTCGTCATGCGCAACCACAAGAGCCAACAGAGGAGACATGGCCGGAGAGACAAGATCACCAGTGGACAAACCCGCCTTTTCATACGGGCAGGTACTCCACTGATCCATATGGAGCTTCAGGATCCAGACCTCCACCCCAAGTTGATGCAGGACGATACTCCGATGCCTCCTTCGCCTTCATGAATGACTATTACCAAGAGGCCGGTGCTTTCTTCACTCGTACCGACAACACCCTCCTCGACATCCAGAACACGCAAGCAGAACATGGAAGACTCCTGGAAGAGCAACAAAAATAGAACCAGGACCATGCAGCTGCAGTAGAAGAGCCGAGACAAGATACAACAACAATGAACGACAACATCACAACCATGATGCGGTTCTGGAACATCGGGTAAGACCGACGTCAACATCCAGCTTGGGGGAGTTTCTCCCCAATTTATCAAGTAAGTTTCTATTTGCTCTTCTTATTTATTCTATTCTGTCTTAGTATTTAATTTATCTTAAAAGGAAAAAAACTTAGAAAACCAAATAAATATTTTCTTGCTTTAATTTACTGCACTTTATAAACATGAAAACAAAATAAAAAGAGTGTGTAGATAAGTGTGCTTTATTTACCTGCTAAGTTCAATCTCTAGAAAAAAATAAAAAGACCAAAAATATGCATGATGGAAATGATGAACAGTTGCTCTGTTTGCTTACTTTCAAGTACCTAGCTTTTATATTAGAATTCTTCCAGGAATTACTAAAACTGAAACTTACTATCTTTGGGAAGCATAAAACTAAAGTCTAGGTAAGAGAAAGGCATGATATAAAGTTGAGCTACTGTTTATCTTGTTCCTACTACACTAAGTTCTAGAGATTTATTTTGAAAACTTACAAATCACATGATGAGTTCCTAGCATTGCAAACTACCTACCACAGCCATACTTGCTATAACATCTTTTACTATATTCACATTGAGTTTGATCGAGCTGTGTTGACCCTTAGGAGCTTTTCATGTGGTTAAATTAAGATATTCACTTGCACACATCTACCACAGCATTCATCACCAATCATTAAAATTGCTAAAAATATAATCACTCACTGTCCCGAATATTGTTATTCTCTCTCTAAAAAGATTTAATGCAGAAGAGGCATGGGTTATGCAAAAATATACGAGGAAATAAAAAGGGGCAAGTGCCCGGAACCTCGAAAAAGAAAGAAAAAGAGTGAGACGAGAGGTAAAAATGGACAAGTGTCCGGAGTAGAATTAGGGGTACAAAGATGCCCACTTGAGCGGAAAAAATGGACAAGTGTCCGACAGTAGAATTAGGGGTATCTACTACCCACCTTAAAAAAAAAGAGAGAAGAAGAAAAAGATAGCCCATGTTCTCCCAAAGCAAAGATCAAAGAAGAGGAGAGATAGCAATATAAGGAGCAATGAGAACTAAATTTTATTATTATCACTTATGCATTTTCACCATCACTATCATTTACTCCATCACACATGCACATCTTGATTTAATTATATGCTGAGTTCCTTTGGATCCATGGCTCGATTAGACAACATATGTATGAGCTGTTTATCACTCCTATGAGCTCCACTTAAATATTCCATTAGCTATAGGTAAGTGATATTATGGTAAGGATCCATAAATACCACATATAGAGAGACTTGAGAGAATCATTGCTGGGAACTCTGAGTTTTATTTTGAAAACTTATGAAAAACTCTGGAACAAAGGTGAAGTATAGACAGGAGGGATAGTGCTTGACTTAACTATTTTGTCTTTTGATTACTTAAGATTTAAGTGCAGGTACTAAACTCCATAACACTTCACTCTAATCTGGAATAATTTTTATATAAAAGCATGTGTGCCTGTCAGGAAAGAAAACATTGAAGCAACTCCTGATCCGTCTGAGTTTAGCTGTTTGCTCAGGGACGAGCAAAGGGTAAGCTTGGGGGAGTTTGTTGACGGTCCTTAAGTACTAAAATTAATAATCAAATAAACATGAAAAAGGATCAATACGAAACAAACATCTAGAATTAGGGTTTTATCTGACAGAATTCCACGAGCTTTGGTGTTTATCTATTTCTGCAGGGAGTTATTAGAAAATATGGAGAGAAGGACCACATGTCATGTTTACAACGAGATAATTACGTGCCGCGCAATTTTCCTCAATCTAGAAGGATCCAGAAGCCACGGGAACGAACAGGAAGCGAATCGGGCTCGGGAGCTGGGCGGCCGCCCACCCCCCTTGGGCGCCCGCCCTGGCCAAGAGGCCAATCAGGACTCTGCTTCGGGACAAGACTCCACTGACCTAAAGGATCAATCTAAACCATACAATCTATGTCGGTTTGATCCAATGGCTCACGTTCACTTGAGGGGACTATAAAACCAGACACCCTGGCCCCTGGAGGAGAGGAGGAGAAATCATTATTCAGAGGTAGCCATCAAAGTTAGAGTTTAGATCTCTCTGCCACAGAGAATTAGAATTAGCTACTCCCTAATCCTTCAAGTTTAGATGTTGATTAGATAGCAATTAGAGAAGTAGAGCACTACGCTCTGGATTCGGATCTTCGGTAATAAAGATTGGTATTATTCATATCTTTCTCTAATTCTATTGTTCTAATTGCATTATCTCTAATTATTATGCTCTTAGTTTGCTCTAGTTCTATATTTGATATAGTTCTAATTGATAATGAGTTTATGTATAAGTTTGCAAAGCGCTTAGCTCTTGACGCGAGGGAGTTAGGTGATAGATCACATGTGAGCGTGATGCTTAGATGTTATTTATCTGCAAATGTATCCTATTGGCCGAGTCGTGTGGTAGTTCGCGATAGTGACAGCTTCGTTGATTCTTATATAGTCCACCCTCCATTGATAGGACAGGCAGAACCGGTATTGTGGAGTAAGTCATGCGATGTTCTGATTTACTTTATCAATGTTCCTTATACATGAATGAAGAGTCATTTATGCTATATATGATCTTGTAGATAACTAGAGTAGATTATGACTTAGTAGTTAGTAGATACCTTAGAATCCATTCTCTAGCTAGTCCGACATCACCTACATATATGAGGAGTAGTCTATTTTCTAATCGCTGTGCTCTTTATCCCATGAACTTATACTTTATTATCATTATCTTTATGGTTTACCCCTGCTAAAGTATGTGACTGTGTGACGAGTTTCTTATTAGTAATCATGTTCTTGCAAGTTTATCTCTAGTCTATGCCTTGATAGATTTTGTCCCTTGATTTAATTCCATCTCCTTAGATCCCTAGAGCAAAATTATAAATAACGATACCTGGAATACTTATCCTGGTGAAATGCTACAATGAGGTGTTTTATCTGTGCGCTTGCGGATAGAATGGATTATTTTCTAAAGAGCCTTTACATTTATATACCTTTGTACACTCTGGCGCCATGCTAGGGATGACAACCTAGTATCTAAGTGGTGTTAGCTAGTGTCAACAGCGAGCACGTGCATGACCACTTTCTCAGAATTGACTGAAACTTTTTCTTCAACACTACACAACTAAATTACGTGACCATGCAAGTTTTTAGATTTTTTAGGCACCTCAGGCATTTCTTCCATTTTTTCTTTAGAAAATCAACAAATAATTACAGAAATAGGTAAAATTTGTCCAAAAATTGCCTAGGTGCACACAACATCATCCTCACCTACTTGAACATCTAAAAAAGTTTCAAGTGGTTTGGTGAAAGTTGTGCTACACATGTCCTAGTCACGCAGCGAAGAGGTCTCCATTTAAAAATGAACTCAACTGTATTCGTGAGAAAATGAACTCAACTCAACTTCATTAATGTGCATCGGTGAGGGTTATTTTCGTAACTAGCCAGCCCATATTAAGCACGGGCACCTACTCGGTGCGCGGTTTCACTCTTCTCGGCTTGCTCATCTCTTCTTCTTCCACAGTCGGTTAGGCGAGGGATTTTGGCAAGGTGGATTGCGCGGTGGCGAGGCCTAGAGATGGAGCGTGGAACCCATGGCGATGGCGACACTAGCCGGAGGAGGCTCCCTCATCACGAGGCAACAGAGGTGGTGAAGAAGCCAAGGTGCAACACCCACTGTTCCTTGGGTGGCGGTCTCATGGAGTCCAATACTGATTCCATGGAGGCGGCGGCGTCCACCTTCACACGCCCAGCCGTCGGCAAGGAGAAGACCCTCATCGACGAGGGCGGCAACCAGAAGGGCCACATATGCTCCACCGCGATACCTCGCCCAATCCCAAGGGGTTACGGTTTATTAAAGTTTTGCCTTATATGTTTACAACACTGATGCTTTCATTAATTTCATATTTTATATGATTTATGCTTAAATTAATTAGGTTAAAATCAAATTAATCTAGTTTTGTCGTAATTAATGTATGTTTATCATATGTTTGTTGCATTCGATAAGCTTAAAATTCAACATATCATCAATGTTAGTTTCGCATGGTCATATTTAATTGTTTATCAATGATTGTTGCATATGATCGATTATAGGAGCCGGCAAAACTAGAAGCTACTTTCTGCTTTTGGGCTGAAACTACAAAGCATCAGATGCAAGAAGACATGGAGGACCTCTTTGAGAAGATGAATAAAGAGCTGCAAACCAGGGAAGACAGTGTAACAATCTGTGATAAGATGAAGCAGGAGGTGAAGACCTAGATTGATCATAACATGGAGCAGATGTGGATGAAGCTGCTTTGGGATTACAATATGTATGGGCACCTTTGGGCTAATGACTTAGAATTTGAACTAGTAGGACTGTGGTGGTGCTGTTGGGAAGAAAAACTTTAATTAACTATATAGATATTAGTACTTTGTAAATATATAACTAAGTATTGTGGTACCTTTTAAATATGTAATACCCGATTTTAAGGACAAAACCAGATATGCACCATATGTGAGTTTTAGAAGTCAAATCCCACATATAGCTACAAATAAGGGATAATATCAAAAGACAATTCACAAATATATAACACACTTAATATAAAAGGGATAACCTTTGATAGCAAACAACGGATAGACAACTCCAACTTCAGGTATTAACTTCTCTCCACAGGATCCAACTGACTGGTTGATCACAAGTCCAAAACTTCTCCTGAGGTGTGGGGGAAATTGCAAGAGTGAGCACATATCGTACTCAACAGGTATAACCAGGGGTTCATGAGGCTCAAATAGCTAACACTGGTTTGACTGCATTTAGCTTTTATATGTAGATAGCATATTTATATTTAGATAGCAAATGTCAAGGTAGCATAATTAAATCCCATAACCACATGATCAATGTATACAAGAATTAAGAATAACACATATAAACAACATAATAAACCATCATTTATCATCATTAATCATGTTTATCAGTGTCCATCTATTCCGTCAGTTTTCCGGGCCGCCCGTATCCATGGGCACGGCTAGTATACTAGATTTAACACTCTGTAGAGGTTGTACATCTTTACCCATGAGTCATGATTTACCCTTTCACCCGAGGCCCGTCGACCCCTTAGCTCACTTCCAAGGAAAGCCGGCAGGGTTCACTATGAAGTCTTTCAAAAGTTCGTCTAACAAGTTAGGGCCGCTTGGTTTCATTAGTCAGTCCATGTGATTCACCCGCAGGAATCCACGGTCTGCTATTCCCCAATTGCGCCACAATGGGTAACCGCTAATGAGCTAGAAAAATTACTCATACTTTGACTAAAGCCAGAGCCATATAGCCCTCATGGTTGTACGAGTTGTCCTAGCTTTTGCCAACGGATAAGTCCTTATGGAGGGTCAAGATCAATCTAGCAAAAGCCAAAGTTCTTTCCACCCTTTATATTCAAGTTGCTAGAAAGCTTATTTTATTGTTTATTGTATATCCAAACATTCATGTTACAAGATCATCGATTATAATCAAGTACTAGCAAGAACTACCCCAAATGCATATCCAAATAGGTATCAAGGAATTCAAGATAGCAATCATCTATGATTTTACTAGGGTTGTCAAGGTGGACACATGCATATGATATATGTATTAAAGTGTGTAGGTAACAAGGATGATCCCAAGTTATACTTGTCTTGATCGAAGCTTTCCTGAGCCTGCTACTGGTCTTCAAAAGATTGACCTTGATCACCAACGTATCGCTCACCGTCTATACCCGATCATCAATCAACAACACGCATTCCAATGGACAATCATACATGAAGCAAACAAGCTATAATTAGAATAATACACCAAACAGTGGTAAAACAAAGATAAAAGTTTATGAAAATATTCTACGTAGCGCTACGATCGCACAAATGTAAAGATCACGAAAATCAGAATTGAAACGGTGAAATTATGAATTTTCTAAGATTTCCTATAGATAAATAATTAATTAAATAGGGTCACAAAATTAAAAAGTTTCAAACTGGGAAAACAAAGTTACTAACATGTAGATCTTTCGAAAAAAAATCTAACGCAATTTGAATGAGTCAAAACGGAGTTCAAATGAATATTTTATAGCCAAAACAAACTCAGTGGCAATTTTGTGAATACCGGAAAGCGTATTCTTAAAACGTGCTTTGGGCTGCGGGTTCTATTATCAAAAAGGGGAGGGGCTCTTTAGAAATTATGCCAGCCGAAAGGGTATCTTCGTTTGGGAGCCGTTGATCTCAGATTGAATGGCACAGATTAGAGCTGGGGGAGAGGGGAAGCAGCTGTCGGCCGAAACAGGGGAGACACCCAGCGGAGCCATGGCCTGGGTCAAGCTTACCTCGCTGGAGTAGATGGAGAGGGCACTAGAACGCTCGGTTTTCAATGGGGAAAGTACTGGGAGAAAGACAGGATCGAGACGAACTCACCTAGGGCCTCTTCGCGATCAGGGATGGCTCGGAGAAGGCCAGCGTCGAGAGATGGCGGGCAAAGGCTTCTACAAGAGTTCGGCAACATGGACTGAGCAAACAGAAACTAAAAACAACGGGAAAAGAGGTGCAGGGACTTCACAAATCCGTTATGAAGCCCGACATCAAGCTTACGGAAGCACAAACGTGGTGGAAGCGTTGATCCGTGTTCGGCGTCAATCTATGGAGTGGCGGCGGCGCTTGCAAGCTGGGCTAGGGAAAACCGACGCTAAGGGAGGTGAAAAGGAGGTCGAGGAAAGGCGTTGGAGGCTTTATAGGAGCATAGGCGTGGGGAACAAGCCGAAACGTGAGAGAATCGGATCACCGGGACGGATTCCTTTCCTGGGGAGAGTCCGGTCTCCATACTGTTGGGAGGAAGAAGATGGGCGATGCCCGGTGGGTCCTACCCATGAGCGAGGGAAGGAGGGGGAAAGGCGGGTGCGTAGCCAGGCTTGTGCTGGGCCGTGGCTCTGTTGCTGGGCTTCGGCCGGGGAGCTGGGAAAAGTGGGGGCTGGGCCGCGCGAGGGGAGAGGGAAACAGGCCGCGGGGGGGAAGGCCAGGGGGCTGGGCCGAGCTGGGGTTTGTCTTTCTCCCGCTTTTTTTGTTTTTCTTTTCTTTTCCAAAACCTTTTTCCAATTAGGCTTTTGAGCAAAACAAGTAAAGATAAAAACAGAAACAATAGTCACAAAATTTCTATACCCCAGCATGAATGCAAAAACATGTTTCTAAAACTTATGATAAATTTTATTTTTCACCAAAAATTATTTATTCACTAAATTAAATGCTCACAAAATACTTTAAATAAATCCAATTAAACCCTATTAATTGAAATCCAATTTTTGGGTGTTACAAAATATGTGTGTGCTAATGATATTTTGTGGCTTATGTGTGTCACCAGTTCATTCTAAGACTGCTGCTAGGAGGGCTGCTGGCCGGCTTCCTGGTGCTGGGGGTGCCTATGGGTGTGTTTGTTTATTTCCTACATAAGCCTGGCTAGCAAAACTAAGCCTGGCTAACTCTAGCCTGTCTATAGCAAGACAAAACCTGTTTGTTTGGTTGTGTGTGTTGTTGAGTCTGGCTAGGATAAGTTTGTGTTTGGTTGGTTGGCTTAGTTTGTATACAGTCACCTCTTCTTTGAGCTGGTAAGTTTACCTTCTCTGAGGCATTTTGTAGAACAGCTGGTGGGCATGTTCTTGGGCTCCCTGTAGCCACCACTACAAACGGTCGCATCAAAGAGCTGGCTCACCCTTCCACTGTCCACTCCGACTGCACGCTCCGCGACACGATGGCCGTGCTCCGCCTCGCCTCCTTCACCCTCTGCGCCACCACCGCCGCGGCTTCCGCCTCCTCCACCTCCTCCGACATCGCCATGGGGACCTCATCAGGCCCCACATCGAGGCAGCGAGGGAGAGCTATGCATCCGCGCTGTCGGACGCCGCGGCGGAGAGCTACGCATCCGCGCTGACGACCGGAGAAGCTGCAGAAGATCTACCACCTCGCGTGCCCCATGTCGCCCGTGCAAGGAGAAGCTGACGGCCGGATCTACCACCTTGCGGGCCGCACGTCACCCGTGCAAGGAGATGAGGAGCTCGCCAGGGCAAAACAAGGAAGGCGGCGTCAGGAGGCGAGGCACTGGGGACAGAGCGAGGAAGGCGGTGTGCGGAGCGGTGACAAGAACTGGCCAGACGGCTGGCCAGGGAAGTAGCTAGACAATGGTACAGTCAGAAGGTAAGTCAACAACGAGGTGAATGGGGAGTTTTACGAGCCAACTTTTGTCTAGATTTTTATTCCCTCGACCGTATCGGCGACCTTAGACTCGAAGTCCTATCTTTTAAACAAAAAGATAATGAAACTTTGGGAAAATCCTGGAAACATTTTTCTGATCTTTTAGAATATGGTCCAAACCTTAATCTTGAAAACCCTGTTCTTTTATTTCACTTTTTCAAGGTCTTCAGAAAGATCATAAACAAATGCTACATACAATGTCTAGAGGTTCTTTCTTCCGCATCCCTACTGATGAAGCTAGAGTGATCTTAGATAGAATCCTAGAAGCTGAGATGGATAATACCCTTCATGATGAAACCTACGAAGCCGAAGTAGACACTCTGCCAAATTCTTCATCTACTTTAGCTATCCCAAGTTCTGAGCCACAAAAGGAAGAAATTCCACCACCGGACTTCATGCTGGATATAGAATCTGATCTTTTTGCTGATTTTGGAAACATTTCAAACTACCATTCTATTGACAAACCCCAAAACAGCCAGTTTAGCATTTATTTGCCAAGTGAATATCAATTAAGAGAGCTTATCTCAGTCATGAGTAGCGAGTGGTTGGAGGAATCAGAGCTTTCCTCTGATGTAATCCGTTTTGACACACTCTCTATAACTATACACTGTGCTTATAATTCTGATTGATTTGATGCTCTCTATAATCCTATTGTGGGGATCAACATCATGTCTGAATCTTTTGCACTTAAACTATTTAAAAACTTGTTCTTAACCCCCACAACAAAGGTCTTAAAGGAATCTTCGGGACGATTAGTCCCCAGTCTTGGAATTATTAATGTCCTACATCTTACAGTAGAAGGCTGCATGTTTCATTTGAACTTCTATATCTTTGATACATGGGACTTTGACCTATTGATAGGGCAACCTTTTAGAAGACTCCTTTATGAAGGTCATACTGGAAAGCTACACATTTCTTTTGGAAAAGCCTTTAAATTTCCAATAACAGTTTCACACACCTTAAACAATAAGGCCGAGTCATATCTTTTGCCTGATCCTATGGAGGAGGTAAAGGCTGCATCTCTAGAACTTTTAGATGAATCAGACTTAGAAGACGAAACTCCTTTCTTCACAGAAGAAGAAGCTAAACCTTCTGAACCTGAACCCTTGGATGAGTTTGTAGAAACACCTAGACCCCCCATAGAGCTTAAAACTTTATCACCCGGTCTTACCTATGCTTTCCTAAACAATAATGACCATTCTTGAGAAACTCACTCAGGAGCAAACTCTGCGATTAATGACCATTCTTGAGAAACATCACTCAGATTTTGGCTACTCACTCCAAGATCTTACAGGAATCAGTCCTATGATTTGTACCCATCGTATTCCGACATATCCTTTTGTTTCAGCTTCTTGAGAACCCCAACGTAGACTTAACAACACTATGAGAGAGGTAGTTAAAAAGGAAGTTATAAAGTTGCTGCATGTAGGGATTATATATCCTGTGCCGCAAAGTGAGTGGGTGAGCCCAGTTCAAGTTGTGCCTAAAAAGGAGGCATGACTGTTATTATGAATGAAAAGAACGAGCTAATTCTGCAACGCACCGTCATAGGATGGCGGATGTGCATAGACTATAGAAAACTAAACAAAGCCATGAGAAAGGATCATTTTCCTTTACCTTTCATAGATGAGATGCTAGAGCGATTAGCGAACCATTCGTTCTTCTGTTTCTTAGATGGATATTCAGGGTATCACCACATCCCAATCCATCCTGATGATCAAAGCAAAACCACTTTTACAAGCCCATATGGAACTTATGCTTACCGTAGAATGTCTTTTGGATTATGTAATGCACCAGCTTCTTTTTAAAGATGCATGATGTCTATATTTTCTGATATGATTGAAGAGATTATGGAAGTTTTCATGGATGATTTCTCTGTTTATGGAAAAACTTTTGATAGTTGTCTTAAAAACTTAGACAAGGTATTGCAAAGATGTGCAGAAAAGGACTTAATCCTTAATTGGGAAAAATGTCAATTCATGGTTAGGGAAGGAATAGTGCTAGGACACCTAGTGTCTGAAAGAGGTATTGAGGTAGACAAAGCTAAAATTGAAGTAATTGAACAACTACCTCCACCGGTGAATATAAAAAGAATTCGAAGCTTTCTTGGCCATGCTGGTTTTTATCGCAGATTTATAAAAGATTTTTCATTTATTGCTAGACCACTTACTCTTTTGCTAGCCAAGGATGCTCCTTTCGAATTTGATGATGCATGTCTAACATATTTCAATCGATTAAAGAAAGCACTCATCTCTGCACCAATTATTCAACCTCCTGATTGGTCGTTGCCTTTTGAAATTATGTGTGATGCTAGTGATTATGCTGTGGGGGCAGTTTTGGGACAAACTAAAGATAAGAAGCATCATGCAATTGCTTATGCCAGTAAAACTTTGACAGGAGCTCAACTTAACTATGCAACCACTGAAAAAGAGCTTCTAGCTGTTGTCTTTGCCATTGACAAATTTAGATCTTATTTAGTTGGAGCTAAAATAATTGTTTACACTGATCATGCTGCATTAAAATATTTGCTCACTATAAAAGATGCTAAACCTCACCTGATTAGATGGATCTTATTACTTCAAGAATTTAACTTAGAAATAAAAGATAAAAAGGGAGTAGAAAATTCTGTTGCTGATCACTTGTCTAGAATGTATTTTAAGAATCCACAGGAAACCCCCATCAATGATTCACTCCGGGACGACATGTTCTACCGGATTAACAGGTCTGACCCCTGGTATGCAGATATTGTTAATTTTATGGTTTTAGGGTATGTACCACCAGGAGCAAACAAGAAGAAGCTTATTCAAGAAAGTCGTTCACATATATGGGATGAGCCATACCTCTTCCAAGTATGCTCTGATGGCTTACTCAGGAGATGTGTGACCACTGAGGAAGGATGGAAGATCATCGACAGATGTCATTCATCACCATATGGAGGTCATTATGGAGCATTCCATACACATTCAAAGATCTGGCAGTGTGGATTCTACTGGCCTACAATGTATGAAGACACAAAGCAATATATCAGAAGATGTGGGCCATGTCAAAGGCACGGAAACATAAACACAAGGGATGCCATGCCACTCACCAACAACCTTCAGATTGAGCTCTTTGATGTATGGGGAATAGACTATATGGGTCCATTTCCTCCATCAAAGAAGTGTGAATACATCTTGGTGGCAGTTGACTATGTCTCCAAGTGGGTAGAGGCACTACCTTGCAAGCATGCCGACAACATCAGTTCAAAGAGGATGTTTGAAGAAATTATATTTCCAAGATTTGTAGTCCCCAGAGTAGTGATAAGTGATGGAGGAGCACACTTCATCGACAAACGCTTCAAGCAATATCTATCAAAACACGGAATCCGTCACAACATCGCTACTCCCTATCATCCTCAGACAAGTGGCCAAGCAGAGACTTCCAATAAGCAAATCAAGAATATTCTTCAGAAGACAGTGAATGAAATGGGAACGGTATGGAAAGACAAGTTACCCGATGCACGCTGGGCATACCGGACAGCATACAAGACCCCAATTGGAATGTCTCCATACCAATTGGTGTACGGGAAGACTTGCCACCTACCTGTTGAACTAGAGTTCAAAGCACACTGGGCCATAAAGAGATGGAACATGGACCTAGATGTTGCTGGAGATCATAGAAGAATGCAACTATCATAATTGGAAGAATGGCAAGAGAAAGCATATCACAATTCGAAGATCTACAAAGAAAGAGTCAAAAGGTGGCATGACAAGAGAATCAAGAAGAAGGAGTTCACACCTAGAGATAAGTGTTGACATTTGCTAACACCACTTGAATACTAGGTTGTCATCCCCAGCATGGCACTAGAGTGTACTATGGTATTTATACGCACACAGATAATCCGCAAGCGCACGGATACCGTTGAAGCTTTTACCCGGTTAAAGGTTTTATCATATCCACAGGGAAACGGGAGAACTAATCTACACTCTAACTTAACCAAGATAAGTAAATAAGTGTAAATAGGAAAGATGGTAGAATCGAATAAGAACAATATTAAAGGTAAGATAACAGTGAGTGATAATATGGGAATAGAGAATAGAGCAATTCTAGTATATGGGCGATGGTAGCAGAATAGAGAGGGTAACTATGGTTTCTCTACTTCAAAGGGGTATGTCTATGTCTGGGACGAACCACGTGATAAGAGTACACCACAAAGGATGCTTATCCTTAGGCCGATAAACCCTACCCATCCTGCTAACGAGAGGTGGACTACAGAGGACCAACGTAACTGTCACCTACGCGGCCTACCACACGATCCAGCTAGACAGGGGATATCCACAAGTAATCTAGGTCTAAGCACCACGCTTACACCTATACTACAACTCTCACCTATAGCGTCCTATAGATTAGAATACTCAAAAGAGTTGTGAACCAGAACATACATAATTAGTAATTGCATAATGAATTAGATGTAGATTACCAGAGTCATTCCATGAGCAAGCTTGATTAGAGCTTGATCATGACGAAGTACAACCGGAGGAAGAACCGACAGGCCGGCCTCTCCTCTAATCCTCCTTCGCTCTCCATCTTGCTACTATGTAGATCTACTCTAGTTTAGAGAAGAGAGGAGAGCTCTCATCTCTAAACCCTAGCTTTTGCTCTGTCGATGAATAATGAATAATGATCAAGGGGTGCCTCCTCCAGGGGCCAGCGGGTCTGGTTATATAGTCCCCTCAAGTAAACCTGGGCCGTCAGATCAAACTGACATTGATCGTGTGGTTTTCCTTGAAGTATTAGGTCGGTGGAGCATGATCCGCGAAGTTGAAGCTGATTGGTTACTGTAGCTGGGCGGGGACCCAAGGGACTTGGGCGGGCGCCCTGCCCCCAGGCCCGATCGGCCTCCCGTTCGTTCCCGTGGCTTCTAGAGTCTTCTAGATGGTAGAAAATTGCGCGACACGTTAATATCTCTATGTAAACCCGACGTGTAGGCCTTTCTTTCATATTTCTTGATAACCCCCTGCAAAAATAGACAAACACCAAAACTCGTGGAATTCTGTCAGATAAAACCCTAAGTCTAGATGTTGATTTCATTTAGATCCTTTTCTTTGTTTATTTGATAATTAAATTTGATACTTAAGGACCGTCAACAAACTCCCCCAAGCTTACCTCTTGCTCGTCCCTGAGCAAGGATAGACTCAGCAATGGATCAGAAGTTGTTGCAATATCTTAAAAATTTGACGGTACACATGGTTTTAAATAAGATCTCATCTCTCAGTTAGAGTAAACTGTCAAGAACTAAAACTTACTTACTTTACCTTTCACCATGGGACTTGTAACCGTCACTTCTGTCTTGAGTAGTTAAAAGATAGAACAGTCTAGCCAAGTGCCATGTCTCTTATTCTTGATCAGCTATAGCTCTGGAGTTTTTGCAGATTTTCAAATAAAACTCAGAGATTCCTCATATGACTCTCTAAATCTCTCTTTTGTGCTATTTCTGGATCCTTACCAAGGCAGTGATGGTATATGCCTTCTCTCAAGATATGTGGTATTTGTGGTATAAGGCATAGTGACATTGCCTTCTCTCTCACCCTACTCTAATAAGGCTTTAATATCTGGAGCTCATAGGTGGGAGATCAAGTATACATACTTATAAGACATTTATTGCATAGTCAAACCATGGATCTAGAGAAACAAGTCAATAAGTCAAATCAAGATGTGCATGTGTGGCGAATGAATGGTGTATGGTGATGATGGTGATAACAATGGTGAAAGTCTAATTCTACTTTTGCTCTTTTGAGGGGATACAAACCTTCCTTGCCTTTTGAAACTTTATGAGGAGAATGAGATGCTCTTCTTTTTCTTTCCTCTCAGGTGGGTATCTTGTACCCCTAATTCTACTGTCGGACACTTGTCCATTTTTACCTCTCGTCTGACACTTTTTCTTTTCTTTCGAGGTTCCGCGCACTTGCCCCTTTTTATTTCCTCGTTTATTATTTTTTTTAGAGCACTCATCTCTTGAGATAATATAGCAAGTGGTAGTAGCAAGATAACTTGGGCATTTATTTCACAAGGGAAAATAGAAATATTTTTGGCTATTCTCTCCCGGATTAGGAGTAGAATATTTTTGGGTGGTTCTGGAAATGGATGTGGATGGTACTTCCGGATTAGAAGTAGCATATATGAGTGAACGTGCAAGTGAAACTTGATTTAACCACATGACAAGCTCCTAAGGGTCTACACAGCTTGACCACACTCAATGCTCATAAGCCGTAAATAATAAATGTGTGGCTCAAAGTCTAGCAAGCATGTATATATGGCTGTGGTAAGAATTTAAACTCTCATCATACAGGAACTCATCATGCAATATTTTAAAGATTTTTCAAAGATAAAATTCTCCAGAATTCTAGCATCTCAAGGAACAGATAAACAGCAGCTCAACCTTCCCATATCATATCCGTTAACAACTTAGATTTCAGATCAAGTTTTCATCCCACAAGTTTAGATCTAGAGCAAGCTTTAAATTATAACAGTTATGTCTAAACTTGAGAGAGAACTTCAAATTTACAAATTAGGTAGGACAACTATTCATCATATCCATGCTAGAGTTTTATTATTAAGATTCAGATTAGCATAGCCACTTTATTTATTTATTAAACACACTAAGCAAAAGATATATATAAGCACAAAATCTTTATTTGGTTTTTCATAGTTTATGTATTTTAATATTCTAATATAATATAAGTATAAAGATAGGTAAAAATACTTAGCGAAATAAATAGGGGTGCTCTCTCCAAGCTGAATTTTGACGTAATTTCTCTTGATGTAGCTAGCAGGTGGCAGAGGTGTATTTGAAAGTCAGCAGCATTCTGACAGCCATTAGAATGTCCTCTGTCTGCTAGTCTTCTTGATTCTTAAATTCTGTGGAGCTCAAATAGACAACAAAGCTTGTGGAACTAATTAAGTGTTAGCATAAATATCTAGCCTTCATCATGTTGAGCTTCCTCAATAAATATTACTCCCTGTTTTTATATTTTTATTTTATAAAGCAGAAAAAAATATTTATCTTATTTTTATGCCACCACAGTAAAGGTACTTATGGGTTTTATGCCACTCGTATACTCACATGGGGCTTAGTATTTTTTAACATTTTTATTTTCTTTTCAAGATAGCATGATTAACTAAAAATCTATTTAAGAAAAGTAAATAATTAAAGGGAAAAGGGAATGCAGAAAGGATAAATATGGATAACTACCGATCTTACCTTTCGGCGATGGTTCAATGTTTTAAGTCTTATTAACAAGACTTCTCATCGTGTTCATTCTTCAGGTGCGTCATTTGATTCAGGTGCGGACCTTAACGTCTGCACCTCTTTGTTTGCCCAGCAGTTCGAAGTGTGGCATTGGCAGTATCCTGCTCAGTGTGTTTATGCTTGCAGATCCAGGTCCTTTACTTGGTAGAGTCTGAGAGTTATAAAACTCCTCCGTATTTTGCTCGAAGTGTACCTGCTCATATAGACAAGGCAGAGATCAAGTGCATGGGTCCTGTTGGTGGAAAACACCAACAGAACCTAAAGTGTATTTGTTCATCTCTAACCCTAAGCATAGTGAGCAAGACAAAGTTGATGGATGAAAAGTTCATGAGTGTAGCACTTATAACATTTGTCAGATCAGATCGCTCAACCTTATGGAAAGATAATCTATCTATGTATATGTCTTTTTCTTTATATCTCTCAATGATTGAATGTGTAACATTTTAGCTCATATGATTAGGAGTGTGGGATCATGGAGGTAGTACTAAGAACAAGGGTTAAAGGACTAAACATGTTGAATCAGTTGGGTTGGTTAATCTAGAGTTGTAAATCATACATGTTTGTCTCTTTTATTTATATGAACGCAAGAACCAAGGAGAAGCTTATAAAAGTGATAGTCAAGTACCTTAAGATGTTACCTTGCTTGAAGAGTGATGGTACAGTATCACCTTGTGGAAGCTTTCCTTTCTTAGTGGTTGTGCATCGTGTTTGTGGCACCCTCCATGGATCATCTCTCTATGATGAATGAGCTATGTCCTTCTTGTGCAAATTGTTAAACTTTATGTGTCACTCTCTTCGTCTCTGATGTGAGTTTATCTCAGGACGTCCCAAATCGATATTGAAAGTTTTTCTGCAGGGGTTAGTCCGACAAAAATATACCAATGTCTACACAAGCAGTTTTTAGTTCAATAACCGAAATAGACTCCATGTCTAATCAGATTAAGGAAGGCTGTTTAACCTAAGCACCATGCTTAATTTAAAAGCCAATAGAAGTATGTGCAGTACTTCCAAACTAACACTTACTAGTAAATAGACAAAGGTAGCATGACAGCATTTATAGAGATCTACTCAAGTGGAGATGAAGTAGTGTGATTAGTATTTAAGAAATTGAGCATGTCTTAAAGGTAGGGACAACCAACATAGCAACATGGCAAAGGATGTTTTTATGTAAAGTACTCCCCCAAGCTTGAATTTTGCAGAATTCAAGTTTGGATGAATTTAATTCAATGTTGTATGATGATTGGTTGGACATACCTTATGCTTGTCATTCATCAGATCTTCTTGCTTCAATCCTGGAAAGGTTAGTGACAAGAATACCCGAAGGAATATTTTTACAATTATCCTTATATGCTCAATACACAAGGTAATGTTGTAAATAATTAAAAGCTCATGTTACGATCTGATCAGTGCTTATTTTAAGACACTAAGCTTGTCCTTGGGAAACCATCAATTTATGTCGGCGAAGTGGTTTCCCTTCCAACGCTGACCTATATCAAGATCAATTCAACGAGATCTGCAATATTTATTATAGACATATGCATCGACAACCGCCCTTTTAAAGTTTTTATAAATAGAAAGGAAGAGGGGGTTGGAGATCTCAAATGTGGTGATGTTGGAGAGACCAATAGATTGGGAAGATGTTGCATATGAGCATGGAGTAAACAAAGTGGCTATGAAATAAATTCCATGCTCATTAATGTTATCTTCGTCTCCAAACTGAATGTTCAGAGTTTCTCTTGGATTGGTCTCACTTATGTCCTCTTCTATAGTTGGATGAATCCCATCTTCAAAGGGAGTTAAGAACTCACCATTTGAAATTGAACCAAAGTCAGAATTCATTAAGGCTTCTTCCTTATCCATCCATTCTACACATTCTAGCCATTTAGAACTTGTGATCAGGAAAGGGGAGGTGTTAGAATTTTCAATATGGTTTAGCTCTCCTTTACTTGATGTGTCATCCTCGACTTCTTCATAACAGGAACCAGGACATTCTCTAAGAGAACCATTATTGCGAGGATTTGAATTATCCCTCCTTGAAGGTCTCTTATGGAACCAGAAGTCTAAACCATCAGCATCTGAAAGATTTAAGGTCGGAATTCCTTCCTCCCTTGGAGAATTTTGGGGTATTGATGGTTTAGGATAGATAGCTAAAGTTTGGAATTGAAGTGGTTGTGATCTGGCTATCGAAACTTCTTCTTGTCTAGGAACTGGTTCTGTCTCTTTCTCAGGGATATAAAAGCTAGGAGACTTTCCACTTAATAAATCAATCAAATTCCAAGCTTCACTAGCAGGTAGGTGATAGAAGGATCCTCTAGAGGCTGTATTCAAGGTTTGCTTATTTTCCCCACTAAGGCACTCAAAAAAGTGAATTAGAAGAACTTCTTCTGGAATAGAAAGCTTTGGGCCAGTGAGAGTAAGGTTAATGAAGCGGTCCCATGATTTCCTAAGAGATTCTTCTTCCAGTTGTCTAAAAGAAATAATCTCACGCCCAAGTTCCGCCACTTTGGAGATTGGAAAATATTTAGAAAGAAAACTACTATATAACTCCTTCCAATCTCCATGAACACTCCCTACTTTGAGTTTGTACCAATGTCTACCTTTTCCCGTTAAAGAGAATGGAAAGAGCTTCCATTTGAGGGTCTCATCGGACATTCCTTCTATGCGAAGGAGGTCACAGACTCGATAAAACTCTCTTAGGTGTGTGTATGGGTTTTCCTCACCTTCTCTTGAGAAAGGTTGTTTTTGAACAAATTCTATGTATTCGGTGTCTATCTCAAAACTAGATGCTATGATAGGCTTTGAAGATTTTGGTGGTTCGAGATGTGTGCCCACAGGTCTATGAAATTCATAGATAGACAAGTTTGAATTCATGATAGACCAGAGATCAAGGATTAGATAAGAAGAAAGAATAGCAGAGATGAGGCAAAGGACAAAAGGAAAATATTTTTTAATTTTTTTTAGAAAATGATTAAGCTAGTTTGTAGTCAACTCAGCGACCGTTTCCCCGGCAACGGCGCCAAAAATGCTTGTTGACACTTGCTAACACCACTTGAATACTAGGTTGTCATCCCCAGCATGGCACTAGAGTGTACTTTGGTATTTATACGCACACAGATAATCCGCAAGCGCACGGATACCGTTGAAGCTTTTACCCGGTTAAAGGTTTTATCGTATCCACAGGGAAACGGGAGAACTAATCTACACTCTAACTTAACCAAGATAAGTAAATAAGTGTAAATAGGAAAGATGGTAGAATCGAATAAGAACAATATTAAAGGTAAGATAACAGTGAGTGATAATATGGGAATAGAGAATAGAGCAATTCTAGTATATGGGCGATGGTAGCAGAATAGAGAGGGTAACTATGGTTTCTCTACTTCAAAGGGGTATGTCTATGTCTGGGACGAACCACGTGATAAGAGTACACCACAAAGGATGCTTATCCTTAGGCCGATAAACCCTACCCATCCTGCTAACGAGAGGTGGACTACAGAGGACCAACGTAACTGTCACCTACGCGGCCTACCACACGATCCAGCTAGACAGGGGATATCCACAAGTAATCTAGGTCTAAGCACCACGCTTACACCTATACTACAACTCTCACCTATAGCGTCCTATAGATTAGAATACTCAAAAGAGTTGTGAACCAGAACATACATAATTAGTAATTGCATAATGAATTAGAAGTAAATTACCAGAGTCATCCCATGAGCAAGCTTGATTAGAGCTTGATCATGACGAAGTACAACCGGAGGAAGAACCGACAGGCCGGCCTCTCCTCTAATCCTCCTTCGCTCTCCATCTTGCTACTATCTAGATCTACTCTAGTTTAGAGAAGAGAGGAGAGCTCTCATCTCTAAACCCTAGCTTTTGCTCTGTCTATGAATAGTGAATAATGATCAAGGGGTGCCTCCTCCAGGGGCCAGGGGGTCTGGTTATATAGTCCCCTCAAGTTAACCTGGGCCGTCAGATCAAACCGACATTGATCGTGTGGTTTTCCTTGAAGTATTAGGTCGGTGGAGCATGATCCGCGAAGTTGAAGCTGATTGGTTACTGTAGCTGGGCGGGCACCCAAGGGACTTGGGCGGGCGCCCTGCCCCCAGGCCCGATCGGCCTTCCGTTCGTTCCCGTGGCTTCTGGAGTCTTCTAGATGGTAGAAAATTGCGCGGCACGTTAATATCTCTATGTAAACCCGACGTGTGGGCCTTTCTTTCATATTTCCTGATAACCCCCTGCAGAAATAGACAAACACCAAAACTCGTGGAATTCTGTCAGATAAAACCCTAAGTCTAGATGTTGATTTCATTTAGATCCTTTTCTTTGTTTATTTGATAATTAAATTTGATACTTAAGGACCATCAACAATAAGGTATTACTTTTTAATTCCAGGGTGAAGCTTTTCGAGCAAGGAAAACTCTGGAGTAAATGGGAAGGACCATTCAAGGTAATCAATTCATCATCCCACAGAGCTATCACACTTCAAAATGATGAAGGTACGTTATTCAAGGTAAATGGTCAACGTCTTAAATTATTTTTAGAGCCCCATAAAGAATTAGAAGAAATAGACGTAATCCATTTTTTCCTTCCCATGGAGAATTAGAGCCCGACACTTTTAATCTGATGTTTTTGGGCATACATATATTTTCCTAAAAAGTTTTGCATCTAGAAACACGCTCGAGGAAGCGGGCCCACAGAGGAGACAGAGAGAGGGCGGGCGCCCTGATCAAGTGGGCGGGCGCCCAGCTCCTGTTCCCCCTCGGTCCCGATTTTCTCTGTTATGGAAAATACACTTATTGTAATCCGAATAATCCCTCAGATGGAAAATTTCTGACCAACATCGACGGGAGCAACCAGAACAACCCCTAGAGGCACTTTTTGACCCTTATATAAACAGACCACTGACATCAGTTTGCAAACACCAATCCACCAAGCCTTCTCTTCTTCTTCAATTAGAGCTTGTTTAGTCCCTCGCTGCTCCAATGGCCGAGAAGTTCCACGATGATTGGGAAGTCGTCCCCTTCAACCTCAACATAAAGTCTGTGCAAGACCCCGACGCCCATGCTCTCGTCCCGGCCAACACAGAGCGACAGCTAGAAGCCATGCCATTACGCCAACGCAGCTCCGCCCAATCCTATCATGCTCAACCAGTTCTCACCGCACCGCCACAACCCCTACTCCTCAAGGGATCATCATCCAAGACAAAGACCACCATCAAGGTGCCAACCGGCACGAGGATCCTTCCACCTAGACCCAATGAGAGGGTCGTTGGAGTCGAGACCAACCGGAGCGGTGAGATCAGCAGCATTCGCTACACTACGGAGGAGGAAAGGCCTTACTTCGAAGGGATTAGAGCAGCCAAAGTCTGTTTCATCCCTCCAAATGCAGCCCGGAAGCATGCTCTCAATGCTTTTGAGACACCTCCCATGCGTCGCAAGACTATAGTAGATATTGATGAGGACGTTCACAGGCTAGACAGAGTTATCATAGACCTCCAGTCCTCGGTTAATTCCCTCACTACACAGCTCTCTAACCACAACACCATTATACTAGGCCTTAGGCAGGATCTTGCCCGTGCCAATAAGAAGATCAAGGAATTAGGGCGCCGCTAAGTTATGTAGATTAGATCTTGAGGCAATGCATCTTAGTTATCTATCTTTAAATTCGGTTTACTATTGTCATCAGTTATCGTCAGTTTGCTACTAGTCATTTGTAATAAATGCGTCAAGATTAATAAAGAGTATTATTATTATGTCTTGTGTGTCTCTACTTTATTTTTGTGCAAGAAAGCAGAAAACAAGTATGGGGGAGATCCCTTGACATGCCAAACACACTTCGACTACACCACTCCACGATTCAGGTACACACTCTGCACATTTTACACATACACATATATATCTTAGATTATGCAGAATATTGTTTCCGACATGATAAATTAACAAGCTTAAAATATTTCTAAACATGATTAATCTCACTCTGTGATATTTCCTGAAACTTGCAATTATTGAAAATCATTTTAAAAACCTTGTATTACTTAAGTCATTATTGAATGTGAGATGATATAGTATGAGTTTCTTATTCTTGATATCATTGTTGCTTGGAGAATCTATTTCAAAATCTTCAAAATTCTAGCTACCATCCTCAGTGTTTTATATGCCTGATAAAACTGAAAATATTAATTATGATTATAAAAGCTATCTACTCTGTATTGAGTTTGTTCAAAATGAGTTAGACCCTTGTTGAGAGATTATCATGCTCCTAAGATCAAGACATTTATTCAGAAAGATTCACTCTTCCGAAGTATTATTGCATTAGCGGCATGAGCTATGCAAAAATAAGGATATTTTGAGGAAATAAAAAGGAGCAAGTGCTCGATAACCTCGCAGAAAAAATGGACAAGTGTCCGGCAGTAGAATTAGGGGTACCTCGGTATCCACATAAAAAAAAGAGAAAATGAAAGAAAATGATAGCCCATGGTCCCTCTAATAAGCAATATGCCAGCAAGAGTCGACAAATATTTTAATTTCCAAAGTCTTTGATCTAAGAGTATGACATTCCCCTCCTCGGATCCCATTTTGATCAGGCAATAAATGCAAGATAAGTATGCTTGAGAAATTTTTGCAAATTAAAACAGCCTCAGTGAGATATATAAAAGATAATGAGTGATCTAAGAGAACCTATGAGGATAAAAGGTATGCTAACTTTCTTTCAAAAATATACAAAAACTCCGAGTGATAGGATTAAGAAGAAAGGATCTTTACTCTTAACCATATACTTCCCTGACTATAGTACACAGTGGATTTTAACAACCTACAGGTATGAAGAGAATGTTTTAAAATGTTTTACCGCAGATAATGTTCTTAACCATCCTTTTCTCGAGGATGAGTAAAAGCCTAAGTATGGGGGTATTTGTTGACGTTTCTTAAGTATCAATTTTAATTATCAAATAAACAAGAGAAAGGACCAATATCCAAACAACACCTAGAATTAGGGTTTAATCTGATAGAATTCCACGAGTTTTGTTGTTTATCTATTTCTGCAGGGGGGTTATAAAGGAAATAAGGAAGAAAGACCCACATGTCGGGATTACACAGAGATATCAACGCACCGCGCAATTTTCTACCATCTAGAAGACTCCAGAAGCCACGGGAAGGAAGCCGAGGCCGAATGGGGCCAGGCACTGGGCGCCCGCCCAGTTGACCTGGACGCCCGCCACCTCCTGGACTTGGTTCAGGACTCTTTTCGCGGACAACGCTCCACCGACCTAAAGGATCAAGGATAACCGTCCAATCAATGTCGGTTTGATCCAACGGCCCACGTTCACCTGAGGGGACTATAAAACCAGACCCCCTGGCCCCTAGAGGAGACAAGTTCATCATAGAGTTGAGAGGAGCCATCGAAGGAAAACCTCTCCTCTAAATAAAATTTCTTTTTAGGCTTAGCAACCAATGTGAGTGGAAATAGATCTTCTAGTTTCTACTAGATTGAGAAAGATAGAGTGGAGGTGTAGATCAGAGGAAGCCCGGCCTGTCGGTGTCTACTCCGAGTTTGTACCTACGGGATCAAGTTCTCCTAACTCGAAGCTTGCTCCTAGGATTCTTCAGTATTTCGACTTCTAAATTCTAGTAAGTTCTTGTTTTATATTCTTTGGTTTATGAGTTTACTTTAATCTCATCGCGTAGAGTATAGAGTAATCATCTCTAGCGTAGACGTGGTGTTTGGGCTAGGATACTCATAGATATTCCCTCACTAGCTAGACCATGGTAGTAGCGAGGAACGTGACATTTCCGAGTTACCTTTGTAGACCATATCTCGTTAGCAGGAAGGATAGGGTTTATAGGTGCGGGTTGAACATCCTCTGTGGTGTCTAGATTCCGTTAGCTTCCCCAATAGAACAATAGATCATCCTTACAAATGTTAGGAAGAGATTACGATTGTAGTCTCTATTTATCACTCACATCGAGAAACATTCTTTGTTGCCTAAAGGGTTAGTAGTAATAGACTGGGTTAGATGCACTCTTTCTCCTGGTGGTAAAAAAATAAATACGATACTCTGGATAACCTCGCGGGTGAAGTGCTCACCGATATCCGTGCGCTTGCGGATCAATTCCTTATTGCGTTCCCAAATATCAACAATTACTAAGGCCGATAGGATATTTGACTTTCTACTTCAGGAAGGGCAAATCAAATTGTCGCCTAATCATGTGATTCCATCGGTTGAAGAATTAAAGAAGATGAAATACTGCAAGTGGCATAATGCAACCTCTCATAGTACTAATGAGTGCAAGGTTTTTAGACAGCAGCTGCAATCGGCTATTGAATCTGGGAGAATCAAATTTGATAATTCCAAAGCTTAGAAGCCGATGAAGATCGATCAACATCCTTGTTGGGTATTCTTAACATCATTACTAAAAGTAGACTAAGTTCTAAATCTAGCAACGGTGCCAAAAATGACAAACCTATCCCTCACACCACTTAAGCCAAGTTGTCATCCCCAGCATGATATGAGAGACGCGGTATTGAAATATACAATTGCTCTTCTAAATAAATAATGAATGGGATCTGCAAGCGCACAGATTAATACCGATACAGCATTTTAACCGGGAAGTATTCCAGGTATCGTTATTTATATTTTTACCATAGGGAAGGGATTAGAAATCATCACTAATGATTACAGAATAGAATATGAGATTGAGCATCTATCATTGCATGTATAATTGAGAACATTATATCTAACTCTCCATACAGGGATAAGTGTCACATAAAAGATATATGAAATAATAATAGTGACAAGGATAACTAATCTGATCTAGCCACATAATAAATATGATAAGCACCTCAATTAGATACTCTAGAAAGTCATTAGCATGGTATTAGAACGAACTACAAGAATATTCCCTAAGTTATTCTCAACTATATAGTCTAGCATTATCATAGTTAGTGCAAGCATACTTAGCAATCATTGCGAGACAAGACTACACGCATGCATAGTGATATTAGCAAGGAATATGAGAAACATAGCAATCACACCCCTGTAATAATGTTGCTCTGCCAGCCCAATACTCGAGAGGG
The DNA here is from genome assembly GCF_000003195.3 of Sorghum bicolor. Taxonomy (NCBI): domain Eukaryota; kingdom Viridiplantae; phylum Streptophyta; class Magnoliopsida; order Poales; family Poaceae; genus Sorghum; species Sorghum bicolor. The sequence goes on from NC_012874.2 coordinate 31,674,499, forward strand.
GGACTATATAAGAATCAACGAAGCTGTCACTATCACGAACTACCCCACGATCTGGCATATTGGGTACAATCGTAGATAAATACGGTATAAGCACCACGCCTACACAATATCTATCATTTACCCATGGATCCGATGGACAAATGCTATATGATCCTAAGTATTTATATAGATCGTATCTAACTAAGCCAAGTACATAACTATGATAAACTAAGAACAATATAATCTTGAATATAAGCAAGTAGAGCAAAGTCATAAGCAACATATTGAAGTAGAACAAAGTCATATTCATAATATTGAAGAACAAAGATAATTAGAAAGTAATTAGAAGCACAATTAGAGAATTACCAAGAATCCTCCTGACAGATCCGGAAACCAATCGAAGATTGACTCCTTCTAGTTCTAATCCTATGTAGCTATGCTAATCTAGATGTCTAATTGATGTGGTGGCTCTAATCTTGATCAGAGGCTTCTTCTCCCTTGATGAAACAATGAATTAGGGTTGAGAGGCTCTCTCCTCCAGGGGCCAGTGGGTCTGGTTTTATAGTCCCTTCAAGTGAATATGGGCCCTTGGATCAAACCGACATAGATTATGGTTTAGATTCATCCTTTAGGTCGGTGGAGATCTCCCGCAAAGCAGAGTCCTGATTGGACACAGGGGGTGGGCGGGCGCCCTGACCAACTGGGTGGCCGCCCAGAGTCTGGCCCCGTTTCGCCTCCGCTTCGGTCTCGTGGCTTCTGGAGTCTTCTAGATGTAAGATAATTGCGCAGCACGTTAATATCTTTACGTAATCCTGACATGTGGGCCTTTTTTCCATATTTCCTGATAACCCCCTGCAGAAATAGACAAACACAAAAACTTGTGGAATTCTGTCAGATAAAACCCTAAGTCTAGATCTTGATTTCATTTGGATCCTTTTCTTTATTTATTTGATAATTAAATTTGATACTTAAGGATCGTCAACAAACTCCCCCAAGCTTACCTCTTGCTCGTCCCTGAGCAAGGATAGACTCAGCTATGGACCAGAAGTAGTTGCAATATTTTTAAAAAATGGCGGTACACATGCTTTTAAATAAGATCTCATCTCTCAGTTAGAGTAAACTGTCAAGACTTAAAACTTACTTACTTTACCTCCACCATGGGACTTGTAACCATCACTTCTGTCTTGAGTGGTTAAAAGATAGAATAGTCTAGCCAAGTGCCATGTCTCTTATTCTTGTTCAGCTATAGCTCTGGGGTTTTTGTAGATTTTCAAATAAAACTCAGAGATTCCTTTTATGATTCTCTCAGGTCTCTCTTTTGTGGTATTTTTGGATCCTTACCAAGGTAGTGATGGTATATGCCTTCTCTCAAGATATGTGGTACTTGTGGTATGAGGCATAGTGACATTGCCTTTTCTCTCACCCTACTCTAATAAGGCTTTAATATCTAGAGCTCATAGGTGGGAGATAAAGTATACATACTTACAAGACATTTATTGCATAGTCAAACCATGGATCCAAAGTAACAAGTCAATAAGTTTAATCAAGATGTGCATGTGTGGCGAATGAATGGTGTATGGTGATGATGGTGATAACAATGATGAAAACAATGGTGGTGGAAGTCTAATTCTACTTTTGCTCTTTGAGGAGATACATACCTTCCTTGCTTTTGAAACTTTATGAGGAGAATGAGATGCTCTTCTTTTTCTTGTCTCTCAGGTGGGTATCTTGCACCCCTAATTCTACTATCGGACACTTGTCCATTTTTACCTCTCGTCTCACTTTTTCTTTTCTTTCGAGGTTCCGAGCACTTGCTCCTTTTTATTTCCTCATATTATTCCTTTTTTTTAGAGCATTCATCTCTTGAGATAATATAGCAAGTGGTAGTAACAAGATATCTTGAGCATTTATTTTACAAGGGGAAAACAGAAATATTTTTGGTTATTCTCTCCCGGATTAGGAGTAGAATATTTTTAGGTGGTTCTGGAGATGGAATGGGTAGATATATGTGGATGGTACTTCCGGAGTAGAAGTAGCATATATGAGTGAACGTGCAAGTGAAATCTTGATTTAATCACATGACAAGCTTCTAAGGGTCTACACAGCTTGACCACACTCAATGCTCATAAGCTGTAAATAGTAAATGTGTGGCTCAAAATCTAGCAAGCATGTATATATGGCTGTGGTAGGAATTTAAGCTCTCATCATACAGGAACTCATCATGCAATATTTTAAAGATTTTCAAAGATAAAATTCTCCAGAATTCTAGCATCTCTAGGAACAGATAAACAGCAGCTCAACCTTCCCATATCGTATCCGTTAACAACTTAGACTTCAGATCAAGTTTTCATCCCACAAGTTTAGGTCTAGAGCAATCTTTAAATTATAACAGTTATATCTAAACTTGAGAGAGAACTCAAAATTTGCAAATTAGGCAGAGCAACTATTTATCATATCCATGCTTAAGTTTTATTTAGATACAGATTAGCATAGCCACTTTATTTATTTATTAAACACACTAAGCAAAAGACATATATAAGCATAAAATCTTTATTTGGTTTTCTCATAGTTTATGTGTATTTTAATATTCTAAAATAATATAAGTATAAAGATAGATAGAAATACTTATCGGGATAAATGGGGGTGCTCTCCCCCAAGCTGAATTTTGACGTAATTTCTCTTGATGTAGCTAGCAGGCGGCAGTAGTTGAAAGTCAGCAGCATTCTGACAGCGATTAGAATATCCTCCGTCTGCTAGTCTTCTTGATTCTTAAATTTTGTGGAGCTCAAATAGACAACAAAGCTTGTGGAACTGATTAAGTGTTAGCATAAATATCTAGCCTTTATTATCTTGAGACTCCTTAATAAATATTACTCCCTGTTTTTATATTTTTATTTTATAAAGCAGAAAAATATTTATTTTTATTTTTATGCCTCCACAGTGAATGTACTTATGGGTTTTATGCCACTCGTATACTCACATGGGGCTTACTGTTTTTCATATTTTTATTTTCTTTTTAAGACAGCATGAGCATGATTAACTAAATAAACTATTTGAAATAACTGAAAGGGAAAGGGTAACTACCAAGTTTACCTCTTGGCAAGGCGTTTGGTGTTTTTAAGTCCTCCGAACGGGACTCTCCATTTTCTCAATCGTCCTGAGGTTCGTTGGGTGGCGTAGTCGGTACTTCCGGCAGTGCCTCCTCTTCTTGTATAGTTATCTTCATTTTCCATACCTGACTCGGTGCTTCAATCTCCTCTGGATAATTCTGTTTAAACTCAACGTCTTCTGACCTTACAACTTCTCCTTCATAGTCTGGCCATCCGTCCTTGATGATCTGCCTCCTCTGGTTGCGGTTGCGTCTCTTTCTGACCTGCTTAGATTCTTCAACGATATAGTCAGGGTCAGTAAAATAACGGCGTACCTTCTCTGAGGGGAAGTGCATATGGACTTCTCCGGTTCCAATGTAGATAATCGCTTTAACGGTGCTGAGGAACGGTCTTCCAAGGATGATGGGTGGATCATACTCGTCTTCTCCCATGTCAACAACTTGAAAGTCTGTGTAGACAAAGTGATCGTCTATTTTGACTGGGACATCAGATACTATTCCTTTAACTTCTCGAAATGTCTGATCTGCCATCTGGAGCTGAATGTATGTTGGTCTTAGTGGCATGGTCCCGAACAAGAGCCGATAGGTGACTTCGGCCATTATGTTGACGCCCGATCCGGTGTCGCAAATCGTCTTGTAGAAGTTGTATCCATTTATGGAGCAGTAGATGCTTGGCATTCCTGGGTCGTCCTTCTTGGTCAAAAACGGTGACTTAAGTTGGTGATCTTGACCTCCATGAACTACAGTGACCATCTTAGCTGACTCGGTCCACACTTGCTTGTTCCTGTTTCTCCTGTTGGTCCTCTTCCTTGATTTACGTCTCGGTTGATCTTGAATTTGTGTAGTCTTGTTCTTGAAGAAAAACGTCTCCTTCTTCCCTTTGACGTAGAAACTGATCTTGGCAGTACTAGCGTAGATGATAGCTCCCGTGGTGTTCAAAAATGGCCTCCCTAGGATGATAGGTGCTCTCTCATCATTTCCGGTCTCTACCACTACGAAGTCTGCTGGGGCATACAAGGTACCAACTCGGACGCAAAGGTTCCTCACTATTCCTTTTGGAAAAGTTATCGTCTGATCTGCAAACTGCAAACACATGGTTGTCTCTAATAAAGGATATGTAAAGAATTTCTCATAGAGTACCCTGGGTATAATGTTGACACTAGAGCCAAAGTCACAGAGTGCTTCTGGAACGTCCACCATGCCGATGGAGATCGGGATGACGGGGCGTCCTGGATCGCCTCTCTTGACCGGCAGACGTTCAGTAGAAAATTCGGTGACGGGGTTACTCCAATTACGTGCATCAAACACGTCTACAAGATTTGCAGATTCTAATCCTTCCGGTTGTGATGGTATACCGGGGTTAGTAGTAGGAACAGCAGTAGCTATTTGATTTAACTGAGATTCAATCATTTTATTAAAGCTAATTTGATTCTTGATGGCAGTAGAAAAATTATCTATCCTATTATTTATATTTTCTAGCATTTTATCATTCGATGCCAATTTCTTAGATAGGTTATCCATTAGCTTTCCTTGATTAGACACTAACTCTCTCAAAGGTGGAAAATTATTATTATTGTTGTAAGAATTGTTACCTTGAAAATTACCTGAGTAGTTAGGCCTCTGTTGATTCCAACCTTGATTTTGTTGAGGACGGTTGTAGTAGTAGTTGCTGTTGTTGTTGATGTAGTTCACATCCTCAAGTATCTGAGGGCAGTGGTTGCCTGAGTGTCCAGTGTCTCCACACTCCTCACAAGTCATGTGAGAGTCGTAGATGTGCATAACTTCTTTCTTGTCTCCAGCTCTATCATCGAGCTTCTTCATGAGCAGGTCTAGCTTTGCAGACAGCATATCTACCTCTTTCAGCTGATGCATACCTCCACCTCTCTTGCGTGTCTGGGTCCTCTCTTCATTCCAGCTTTGATTGGACGCCATCTTCTCCACAAGAGCTGTGGCTTGTGGTATAGTAAGTGATAAGAATGCTCCTGCAGCTGCAGCATCCATGGTCTCTCGGGCACTGTTGCTGAGCCCATGATAGAATGTCTGCATCAATAGCCAACTCTCCATTCCATGATGGGGACATTCTAGGATGTAGTCTTGAAAGCGCTCCCATGCTTCTGGAACAGATTCATCATTTTGTTGCTGAAAACTTGTAATCTTCCCACGGAGAGCATTGGTCTTGCCCATGGGAAAGAACTTAGCCAGGAAGTTTGTTGAGCAGAGTGCCCACGTAGTATTCTTCTCCTTTGTAGCGTAGAACCACTGCTTCGCTCTTCCTAACAGTGAGAATGGGAAGAGGCGAAGTAGTATAGCGTCTTTGGAAACTCCTGCTATGGTGAATGTGTTGCAAATCTCCAGGAAGTGTTGTAAATGAGCACTAGCATCTTCGTGTGCCTTCCCACTGAACTGGTTGGATTGCACCATGTTGATAAGTCCAGGCTTGAGCTCAAAGTTGCCATCGATCTCTGCAGCAGGTCCAGTGCGGATGTTGTCCGTAGTGGGAGCTGAGAACTCACGGATTGATTTATTCTCCATGGCTTCGAACTCTGAAGACAAGTTCCGGTGATCTTCTTGATTGGATGAAGCTTCTTTGTGAAGTGTTGATGATTTCTTTAGCTTGGCTCTCGTCTTCTTGAATAATGCTTCAGGATCGTCAACAAAATTTCCTGGAAGATGTCTTCTATTCATACATTCCCCTGCATAAGATAAAAATATCGGGGTAAAACTGTATGAGAGAATAGATAAGCTCAATCATATTAGTGATGCGAATGATAACTCAAAATCTTTTATTCCATTCCTGATTGGTAATCAACCTTCCCCGGCAACGGCGCCAAAAATGCTTGTTGGGTATTCTTAACATCATTACTAAAAGTAGACTAAGTTCTAAATCTAGCAACGGTGCCAAAAATGCCAAACCTATCCCTCACACCACTTAAGCCAAGTTGTCATCCCCAGCATGATATGAGAGACGCGGTATTGAAATATGCAATTGCTCTTCTAAATAAATAATGAATGGGATCTGCAAGCGCAGAGATTAATACCGATGCAGCATTTTAACCGGGAAGTATTCCAGGTATCGTTATTTATATTTTTACCACTGGGAAGGGATTAGAAATCATCACTAATGATTACAGAATAGAATATGAGATTGAGCATCTATCATTGCATGTATAATTGAGAACATTATATCTAACTCTTCATACAGGGATAAGTGTCACATAAAAGATATATGAAATAATAATAGTGACAAGGATAACTAATCTGATCTAGCCACATAATAAATATGATAAGCACCTCAATTAGATACTCTAGAAAGTCATTAGCCTGGTATTAGAATGAACTACAAGAATATTCCCTAAGTTATTCTCAACTATATAGTCTAGCATTATCATAGTTAGTGCAAGCATACTTAGCAATCATTGCGAGACAAGACTACGCCCATGCATAGTGATATTAGCAAGGAATATGAGAAACATAGCAATCACACCCCTGTAATAATGTTGCTCTGCCAGCCCAATACTCGAGAGGGGGACTATATAAGAATCAATGAAGCTGTCACTATCACGAACTACCCCACGATCTGGCATATTGGGTACAATCGCAGATAAATACGGTATAAGCACCACGCCTACACAATATCTATCATTTACCCATGGATCCGATGGACAAACGCTATACGATCCTAAGCATTTATATAGATCGTATCTAACTAAGCCAAGTACATAACTATGATAAACTAAGAACAATATAATCTTGAATATAAGCAAGTAGAGCAAAGTCATAAGCAATATATTGAAGTAGAACAAAGTCATATTCATAATATTGAAGAACAAAGATAATTAGAAAGTAATTAGAAGCACAATTAGAGAATTACCAAGAATCCTCCTGACAGATCCGGAAACCAATTGAAGATTGACTCCTTCTAGTTCTAATCCTATGTAGCTATGCTAATCTAGATGTCTAATTGATGTGGTGGCTCTAATCTTAATCAGAGGCTTCTTCTCCCTTGATGAAACAATGAATTAGGGTTGAGAGGCTCTCTCCTCCAGGGGCCAGGGGGTCTGGTTTTATAGTCCCTTCAAGTGAATATGAGCCCTTGGATCAAACCGACATAGATTGTATGGTTTAGATTCATCATTTAGGTCGGTGGAGATCTCCAGCAAAGCAGAGTCCTGATTGGACACAGGGGGTGGGCGGGCGCCCTGACCAACTGGGCGGCCGCCCAGGGTCTGGCCCCGTTTCGCCTCCGCTTCGGTCTCGTGGCTTCTGGAGTCTTCTAGATGTAAGATAATTGTGCAGCACGTTAATATCTTTACGTAATACTGACATGTGGGCCTTTCTTCCATATTTCCTGATAACCCCCTGCAGAAATAGACAAACACCAAAACTCGTGGAATTCTGTCAGATAAAACCCTAAGTCTAGATCTTGATTTCATTTGGATCCGTTTCTTTTTTTATTTGACAATTAAATTTGATACTTAAGGACCGTCAACAATCCTTTCCCAACAAATTTGTTGGATGCTAAGGGAAAGACCAAGGTCTTGACGTCGGAAGCAGCTGAAAGAAATGCATCGGTAGATCCCTAGCATCAAATTACTGCTGCCGATGCCAAAGGAAAGGGTTTGATTCAGGAAGGAAATAGCTCAGGGAGGCCTCCCCGATCCGGTATTGTGATAACTCATAGAAGGCCTCGGGAGACTTGGCAGCAACATGAGGATCGGTATCGGGATCATTGGAATTATCATCGGGAAGAAGAAAGACGCTGACAGGAGTGGAATCAGCATAGGGATCATTGGAATTGTCCGTTCTTTATCCATTGTTGGGAACAAAATATTAAGCTTCCTACTATGAGAGACTGCCCTGAATGTAATTGTTATGATCGGTATGACAGATCGGATCGGCAGTATCAGAGCAATGACCGCCGATTTGATGGGCCGATTAGGGGGAGAACTCCAGTGCATAATCGGCTTGGGGACAGACTCAGTGTACACGATAGGCTTTGTGATCGTGTTGAATATTTTCCAAGAAACCAGGAAGAGCTTGAAGAGATGGCCAATGCACGAGTTCTCGATGAGTTCATATTTTGTAGAGATGCTAATACTTATCGGATGGAGTCAAGGGAAAGCCGTCGCCCATCGGCAAGGCAGCCACAACTTCCTCCATGGTGTCCAGAGGGATTGACTAGGACTCAGAAAAGGAGGCTGCAGCGCGAAAGACGAGAAGAGCTGAACAAAGGCGAGAATTCTGGCCAATCTAGGGATCAGCAGCAACCGGACCGTAAGGGAAAAGGGCCATCGGCAGATGTTAACATGGTATTTATGTTGCCAATGGAGTTCCTTGCGCCATCCAGTGATGATGAGGGGCTGGAGTTTTCTGACCAGATAGCTCAGTTGGCTCTAGATCCGATGACAGCTATCATTGAAAAGCCTGCCGACAATGAAAGGCAGCATCTTAGAGCCCTGTTCGTCAAAGGAAGAGTTGATGGTCAGCCGATGACCAAGATATTAGTTGATGGAGGGGCTGCTATTAATATTATGCCATATGCAGTTTATCGGAAACTTGGGAAAGGAGATCAAGATTTGACCAAGACCGATATGATGCTAAAAGACTTTGAAGGGAATGTGTCTCCGGTTAAGGGGGCAATATGCGTCGAGTTGACCATCGGCAGCAAAACCTTGCCGACGACATTCTTCGTGATCAGTGGAAAAGGTGCTTATAATTTGCTGCTAGGAAGAGATTGGATTCATGCCAATTGTTGCATCCCGTCTACAATGCACCAATGCTCGGTTCAGTGGGTAGGTGACAAGATTGAGATTGTCCCAAGAGATTCTTCTTATGTCATTGCATCGGCAGAGGCGGACACTTATGAAAGGACCAGGTGTATCTCGGGAGAGATTTGGGAGAAGGATTTCCTCAAAGTTGCCGATTATGAAATTCCACCTATCCAAGCAGTCGGTTCTGATGAGATGTTTTAATGGATAGGTTCGCCGATGATGGAAAATTAGGCCAGGGGTTCACATCGGCCGATGATTTGGTAGAGGTAGATATAGGTAGTGGTGATAAGCCTAGACCTACTTTTATTAGTGCTAAGTTAAATTCTGAGTGTAAGCAGCAGTTAACCAATTTGTTAAAGGACTATAAAGATTGCTTTGCTTGGGATTATACTGAGATGCCTGGTTTAGACCAATCGATCGTTGAACATCGGTTACCCATCAAGTCTGGATTTCGGCCACATCAACAGCCAGCTCGCCGATGTAATCCTAATATTCTTCCTGATATTAAGGCCGAAATAACCAAACTTATCGAGGCTAAATTTATTCGGCAGTGTCGGTATGCCGAGTGGATTTCCAATGTTGTTCCAGTTTACAAGAAAAATGAGAAGCTTCGGGTTTGCATTGATTTTAGGAATCTTAATAAAGCCATGCCGATGGATGGTTACCTGATATGGCCATGCCACCAAGCAAGATGTCACAAGCTCCAAGTCAAGCCACACCCACTCAAGTTTCGCCTACACCGACACCAGCTCAAGTCATCGATGGACCGATTACTCGTAGTCGTGCAAAGAAGCTACAACAAGAGGTCCACACGCTACTTTGTGAGATTCATTTTAATATTAATGAGAATTATATACTACCTAAGTGTTGTACCTTGATTGTACTCAGGTATATAGAAGAAGAGAAGGATGAATCGGACCCTGAAGAATGGACCAGTGCAAGTTCCAAAAGATGTCAAAAACGAACCAGTGGAAGTCAAAAACGGACCAGTGCAAGAAATCTTCATAACTTTTAACTCACAAAAGCTATGAAGGTCCATGAGCACTTGTTGGAAAGCTTGATGAGTCTACTTTCCAATGAATCTAGTGGCGACCAGTTTGGATACTCCATATTACCTGCAGACCAGAATTAGTACAGACTGCTCAGAAGGTCAACAGTCTGTCGTGACAGAATGTTGGTACAAATTGCCAAGTAAAACTGTACCAATCTACAATGTTTCGTGCTGGATGGCATACATTGCTAGAAAGCCCTTTGAGTCTAGTTTCACACTCAAGAAACGGATCATCATTTGGACTTCCCAATAAAAAGTTATGGTCAGTTTATTGGAAACTGCTCTAGTGGCCAACAGTCACGCGAAGCCACTTCGGGAATCCATTTCGAGGGGACCTTTCACATTGCCTTCCCTCAGAAACTCTATTTCGTTTTCATACCTATCTAACAGGGCTGTTGCTAGTATAAATACCCCCTAAGACTCATTGTAATCTCAGACTTTGATAATTGAAATACAGAACCCCTTTGTTCAGCTGCGTGTTAACAAATTCAGAGAGTGATCTCTACCCCTTTGCTCTTGTGATTTCCTCGCGGGATTACATAGGCGGCGACTTCATCCGCTCCCAATTGGTGCTTCTACTCCCTTCAAAGTATTCCTTGATTGATTGTAGGCTGTGTTGGTTGGTTCTTTGAGAGTGTGGTTGGGCGAATCCTCGATTCAGGTTGCCGGTTAAAGACGGTGGTTGGCTTCGAGTTTTATTTGCCAGGTTGCACTAGTTATCGCTGCTTGCAGCAAGTTATCCGGCAGTTCTTCAGCTAGTTATCGGTGTTCATCCTACGTCGTGAAGATCGGGACAACGTGTCGCATCATCTGGTATCAAAGCTTTCGTTACCACGGTAGAAATTTTATCCCTAGCTACATATATATTTTGCTTCGTCCTATCCACCAAAAAGCCAGAAAAATATATTGTTTGGACCTTTGTTTCAATCTGTTATTTTAGTGAGTTCGGTTAAGTCGCAGTCCATTAGAGTATTTGTTTTAGTTGCTGATCATTTATCCTTCGCGTGTTCTTTGTGCCTCTTTTATATCTAAAAATCCCCACAAAAAAAATCTCTATAGCCTATATCATCCTTTGTGTTAACTTTGATCCTATCTAGCTACTAGTTGTTGTTTCATTTCTGTCTTTAGTTGTGCAAGTATCATAATCTGATCCCTGTTTTTAGTTCTATATATATATATAAAAGTGTGTCAAAAAAAAGAAAGAAAAGAAAGTGAAAAAAAAAGTTGAGAAAGGTTCAGAGAGAAAGTCTGAAAGATTAGTTGGTTTATGTGCACAAGTGCTGAAAGTTTCATATCAAGTTCTACAACCAGTTTGCTATCTTTGTTTGGTGCAAAACTTTGGTTGGGTCTGATTGCAACACTTGCATCCCAATCATACTCCTTGTTTGCATCAATTCTGAAATTTCTTTGCGTGTGTGTGATCTATTTATACACTTCGAATCTTTTGATCAGCACTAGGCAGAGAACTTCTAGTTTGGATCGTTACTTAACTTTACAACAACTAGAATTCAGATTGCATTCCTTGTGTATTACTCCCCACCAAGCTCCACATAAAAAAAACCATCGTAATCGGTACTCTCTGTTCTTGTATTCGCCTCGCCATCACTTTCAGTTGCCACCACACATTTGTTTTCCTTGTAATCTGCAGCAGAGGAATTCATAAGAGCCTTGGTGGTTAGAGAGGTGAGTTGTGAGGGCCACCAAATTTTCATATTCCACAAATACAAATTATTTGTATTCAGCTAACCTTACAGGAAGATGGGTGATGGAATAGAGGATTGTGTCACTTTGGCACAATTTAATGAACTCCAACAAAGCATACAAGAAAAGCAAGATAGGTTGACACAAGATCTTCAGAACCTTATGACTGAAATCAGAAGGCGTCGCCAACCTCATGATGGAGCAAGCAACCATGGTGAAGATGGAGATATGAGTGATAGAAATGCTGCTAGTAGAAGCTCAAGGGAACAAGGAAGGAGGAACCGAGGTAGGGGAAGAGGTCAAGGTCGAAGAAATCATGATGATGAAGAATCTAAAAAAGAGGATGATGATGATCATTCTCAATATCGATATGGTCGCCGACATCGTAGAAGAGGCAATCAAGAGGAGAGGCTAGGAAAACTGAAGTTTACAATGCCAAAGTTTGATGGTGGGTCTGATCCTGAAGCTTATTTCACTTGGGAGCTGAAAGTGGATAAAATCTTTCGCTTGCATAATTATTCAGAAGAGAAGAAGCTGGCAATGGCATCTCTGGAGTTTGAAGGATATGCTCTGATATGGTGGGAGCAGCTCCTCAGTGATCGTGAAGAAGATGGAAGACATCCTATTGCAACTTGGGATGAAATGAAGAGAGAAATGAGAAATCGTTTTGTACCGAAGCACTATCGGCGTGATCTTTTTGATAAATTGCAGAATTTGAAACAAGGAAGTCTCTCTGTTGAAGAGTATTATAAGGAGATGGAGAAATCTATGATTAGAGCCAATGTGTATGAAGATGAAGAGCAAACTATTGCACGTTTTATGGCTGGGCTGCATCGCAATATTCAGCGCATTGTTGAGTTTCAGCCATACCGATATCTTATTGATTTGGTACATCAAGCAACCAAAGCTGAACCTCAATTGTAGCAAGATGCTAAGAGCAGCAAGTCCTTGTCCTTTGGTATGAGGAACTTCTCTGGAGGAAGCAAATCAATCACCAAGTTTTCTGCTGAACTATCCATGGTGAAAGGCTCAAGTGGAGGCTCACGATCTAATTTTCAGAGTACTTTTAGTGGGAAGAACACTGCTGTCCCAAGTTCAAAACCAGCAACATCAAACACTACTTCAGTGGGTTCCACTTCCAAGAGTAGTGGAATTCAGTGCTTCAAGTGTGGAGGCCGTGGACAAGTATCAAGAGAGTGTCCAAATAATCGTGTGGTCATTGTGAATGATAGTGGAGAATTTGAATCAGCTAGTGAAGAGGAAGCTGAGGAAGAACATGTTGGTGAGGCCCATGAAGATGAGGAACATACTGGCTGTGAATTTGAGCATGGTGCTGCTCTTGTGGTGACTCAAATCTTGAGTGTTCAAATGAAAGAAGCTGAAAATGGGCAGCGACATAATTTATTTCAAACCAGAGCAAAGGTACATGATAAGGTGGTGAAGGTGATTATTGATGGAGGGAGCTGCCATAATCTTGCTAGTCATGAGATGGCTGATAAACTTGGCCTGAAGCTGCTACGACACCCTCATCCATATCATGTACAGTGGCTGAATGATTCGGGAGATATCAATATTGGATATAAAGTAAACATTCCATTCAAGATTGGTGAATATGTTGACACAGTAGAGTGTGATGTGGCGCCCATGTCGGTGTGTCACTTGCTGCTTGGAAGGTCATGGCAATATGATCGATATAGCCAACATTGTGGGAGAACAAATTAGTTTACTATCAATCTAACGGGGAAGAAGTTTGTTCTCAAGCCTATGACACCCCAACAAATCATGGCTGAACATTTACAAAAGAAATTTGAAATTGTTCCAGTGAGTAGAGAGGAAGGAGAGCAAAAGAAATTGAGTGCCATCCACAATTCAGTGAGTGAGTGCCACAAGCCAAATTTGAGGGAGAAAAAGAAAGGAGAGGGAGAGAATTTAGTCATGCTAGCCACAAAATCTGAAATGAGAAAAGTGAGGAACAATCCCGAACAAGTGCTCTTTGTACTTGTATACAAAGACATTTTTATTTTAGCTAACGGCATGACCTCTCTTCCTAGTGTTGTGTCTCATCTTTTGCAGGACTATGGAGATGTCTTTCCAGAAGAAACACCAGCGGGACTACCTCCAATTCATGGGATTGAGCATCAAATTGATCTCATTCCAGGGGCTGCACTACCTAATCGACCACCATACCGAACCAATCCAGAAGAAACAAAGGAGATACAAAGGCAAGTGCAAGAACTTCTTGATAAAGGTTTTGTTCGTGAAAGTTTAAGTCCTTGTGCTGTTTCTGTAATTTTAGTACCTAAGAAAGATAGTTCTTGGAGAATGTGTGTTGATTGTAGAGCTATAAATAACATCACTAACATCACTGTTCGCTATCGCCATCCTATCCCACGTTTAGATGACATGCTTGATGAATTAAGTGGTTCCACTATATTCACTAAAATTGATTTGAGAAGTGGATACCATCAGATAAGAATGAAAACAGGGGATGAATGGAAAACTGCATTTAAAACAAAATTTGGGCTGTATGAATGGTTAGTTATGCCTTTTGGTTTTACTAATGCTCCTAGTACTTTCATGAGATTAATGAACCATGTCTTGAGAGCTTTCATTGGAAAATTTGTTGTTGTCTACTTCGATGATATCTTAATTTACAGCAAGTCTTTTGAGGAACATGTGAATCATATACTGCAAGTCTTGGAAGAGCTTAGAAAGGAGAAATTATTTGCTAATCTTGAGAAGTGCAGTTTTTGCACAGACCATGTTGTGTTTCTTGGCTTTGTTGTTTCAGGAAAGGGCATAGAAGTGGATAAAAGCAAGGTGAAAGCCATCAAGGATTGGCCAACTCCAACAAATGTAAGTCAAGTAAGAAGTTTCCATGGCCTTGCTGGTTTTTATAGGAGGTTTGTGAGAGATTTCAGTACCATCGCTGCTCCTTTGAATGAATTGACAAAGAAAGGTGTTGACTTTAAATGGGAAAAATCACAACAAAATGCATTTCAAGAATTAAAGAAACGTTTGACTGAAGCACCTGTACTTGTTCTTCCTGATTTCACTAAAACTTTTTAAATAGAATGTGATGCTAGTGGAATTGGGATAGGAGGAGTTTTAATGCAACAAGGAAAACCTGTAGCATATTTTAGTGAAAAACTAGGAGGTGCTCGACTGAATTATTCTGTGTATGATAAAGAATTATATGCTTTGGTGCGTGTGCTTGAAACATGGCAGCACTACTTATGGCCAAAAGAATTTGTTATTCACTCTAATCATGAAGCTTTGGAGTACTTGAAAGGACAAGCAAAACTGAACCGTCGTCATGCCAAATGGGTTGAGTTCATCGAAACATTTACATACATTGTGAAATATAAGAAAGGTAAGGACAATGTTGTTGCTGATGCTCTATCACGAAAGAGTGTGTTGCTAAACCAACTTGAGGTAAAGGTTTTGGGACTTGAAAGTTTGAAAGAACTGTACAGTAATGACCCTGAATTTTCAGAACCATATAATCATTGTAAAAATGGAAAAGGTTGGGAAAAGTATCATATACATGATGGATTTTTGTTTAGAACTAACAAAATCTGTGTTCCAAATTCTTCGGTTAGATTGCTTTTGTTGCAGGAGTCTCATGGGGGAGGATTGACAGACCATTTTGGACAAAGGAAAACCTATGAGCTGCTACAAGATCATTTTTTATTGGCCCAAGATGAGAAGAGATGTCATCAGATTCGTGGAGCGATGCGCCACCTGTCACAAAGCTAAGTCTAAACTGAACCCTCATGGTTTATATACTCCTTTACCTACTACTAAAACTCCTTGGGAAGACATAAGCATGGATTTTGTCTTGGGGTTGCCTAGAACTCAGAAAGGAAAAGATTCAATTTTTGTTGTGGTTGATAGATTTTCAAAGATGGCTCATTTTATTCCTTGTAACAAGAGCGATGATGCTTCACATATTGCTAATTTGTTCTTCATGGAAATTGTGCGGTTGCATGGAATGCCTAGAACCATTGTATCTGATCGTGATGTCAAGTTTGTGAGCTATTTTTGGAAAACATTATGGGCAAAGCTCGGAACCAAGCTTTTGTTCTCCACCACATGTCACCCTCAAACCGATGGACAAACTGAAGTGGTGAATCGCACATTGTCAATGTTGTTGCGAACTATGGTGAAAAAGAACCTGAAGGTTTGGGAGGAATGCTTGCCACATGTGGAGTTTGCATATAACAGGGCAGTACACTCTACCACTAATATGTGTCCTTTTGAAATTGTATATGGGTTCAAACCTATTGCTCCGATAGATTTGTTGCCCCTTCCATTGTAGGAAAGAACCAATATGGAAGCCTCCAAGCGTGCTGCATACATCAAGAAGGTACACGAGAAGACCAAGGAAGCAATTGAACTCAAGGCAGGACGCAAGGCTGCAAGTATGAACAAACATAGGAAGAAGGTGTTATTTGATCCCGGGGACTTAGTGTGGATACACTTGCGCAAGGATCGCTTTCCTCAGCAGCGCAAATCCAAATTGCTACCACGAGGAGATGGTGCATTTCGTGTTCTTGAGAAGATCAATGACAATGCATACAAGATTGATCTTCCTGCAAGTTATGGTGTGAGCAACTCCTTCAATGTTGGTGATCTCTCACCATTCACAAGTGAAGACACTTTAGAGTCGAGGACGACTCCTTTTCAAGTGGGGGAGGATGATATGACCATGCCACCAAGCAAGATGTCACAAGCTCCAAGTCAAGCCACACCCACTCAAGTTTCACCTACACCGACACCAGCTCAAGTCATCGATGGACCGATTACTCGTAGTCGTGCAAAGAAGCTACAACAAGAGGTCCACACGCTACTTTGTGAGATTCATTTTAATATTAATGAGAATTATATACTACCTAAGTGTTGTACCTTGATTGTACTCAGGTATATAGAAGAAGAGAAGGATGAATCGGACCCTGAAGAATAGACCAGTGCAAGTTCCAAAAGATGTCAAAAACGGACCAGTGGAAGTCAAAAACGGACCAGTACAAGAAATCTTCATAACTTTTCACTCACAAAAGCTATGAAGGTCCATGAGTACTTGTTGGAAATCTTGACGAGTCTACTTTCCAATGAATCTAGTGGCGACCAGTTTGGATACTCCATATTGCCTGCAGACCAGAATTAGTACAAACTGCTCAGAAGGTCAACAGTCTGTCGTGACAGAATATTGGTACAATTTGCCAAGTAAAATTGTATGAATCTACAATGTTTCGTGCTGGATGGCATACATTTCTAGAAAGCCCTTTGAATCTAGTTTCACACTCAAGAAAACGGATCATCATTTGGACTTCCCAATAAAAAGTTATGGTCAGTTTATTGGAAACTGCTCTGGAGGCCAACAGTCACGCGAAGCCACTTCGGGAATCCATTTCGAGGGGACCTTTCACATTGACTTCCCTCAGAAACTCTATTTCGTTTTCATACCTATCTAGTAGGGCTGTTGCTAGTATAAATACCCCCTAAGACTCATTGTAATCTCAGACTTTGATAATTGAAATACAGAACCCCTTTGTTCAGCTGCGTGCTAACAAATTCAGAGAGTGATCTCTACCCCTTTGCTCTTGTGATTTCCTCGTGGGATTACATAGGCGGCGGCTTCATCCGCTCCCAATTGGTGCTCCTACTCCCTTCAAGGTATTCCTTGATTGATTGTAGGCTGTGTTGGTTGGTTCTTTGAGAGTGTGGTTGGGCGAATCCCCGATTCAGGTTGCCGGTTAAAGACGGTGGTTGGCTTCGAGTTTTATTTGCCAGGTTGCACTAGTTATCGCTGCTTGCAGCAAGTTATCCGGCTGTTCTTCAGATAGTTATCGGTGTTCATCCTATGTCGTGAAGATCGGGACAACGTGTCGCATCATTACCCAATGCCAGTTGCCGATTTACTAGTTGATGCTGCGGCTGGGCAACGGATCATAAGCTTTATGGATGGCAATGCAGGATATAATCAAATATTCATGGCTGAAGAAGATATTCTGAAGACTGCATTTAGGTGTCCTGGTCATGTTGGTTTGTTTGAATGGATAGTCATGACCTTTGGTTTGAAAAATGCTGGTGCTACTTATCAGAGGGCTATGAATTTTATCTCTCATGAGTTCATCGGCAAGCTGGTGGAAATTTATATTGATGATGTGGTGGTTAAGTCTGAAGATTTCACAAAGCATCTTGCCGATTTGCGAAAGGTGTTGGAATGCACAAGGAAACATGGTTTAAAGATGAATCCTAATAAGTGTGCATTTGGTGTATCGGCAGGGCAGTTTCTTGGTTTCATGGTGCATTAGAGAGGAATTGAAATTAGTAGACGGTCTATTGATGCTATCAATAAAATTGTTGCCCCTACTAACAAGACTGAGGTCCAATCCTTGACCGGCAAGGTAAATTTTATCAGGCAGTTTATATCTAATTTATCTAGAAAGATTCGTACTTTTAGTCCTTTACTCAAGATTAAAGCCAATCAAGAATTTATGTGGGGGAAAGAGGAACAGTTAGCATTAGATGAAATCAAGAATTATTTGACAAATCCTCCAGTTCTAATTCCACCTCAACGAGGAAAGCCTTTCAGATTATATTTGTCTACCGATGGGATGGTCATCGGTTCGGCTTTGATTCAAGAATTTGAAGGAAGGAGCGTGTGATTTATTATCTAAGTAGAAGACTGGTGGATGCTGAGACAAGGTATTCGGCAATTGAAAAACTATGCTTATGCCTATACTTTTCATGTATCAAATTAAGACACTATTTGTTATCGGCCGAATGCACTGTTATATGCAAAGATGATGTAGTCCGATACATGTTATCAATGCAAATTATGAGTGGTAGAATCGGCAAATGGATTTTGGCATTATCAGAGTTTGATCTACGTTATGAATCGGCTAAGGCAGTTAAAGGGCGAATTATGGCCGATTTTGTAACTCAGCATTGCGATATGGTGGGCACTTTGGAAATCGTTCCTTGGACGCTCTTCTTTGATGGATCCACGTGCGACCGGGGGGCAGGAATCGGCATAGTGTTAATTTCTCCTCGAGGAAAGAAGTATGAATTTTCTTTGCAGATTCTTGCCACGTCAACGAATAATCAAGCTGAGTACCAAGCCCTAATTAAAGGGTTGGAATTATTGAAGGAAGTTCACGCTGATGCTGTTGAGATCTTCGGCGATTCTATGTTTGTTATAAATCAGCTAGTCGGAAATTATGAATGCCGAAGTGAGGTCTTAATAACCTATGAAAGGAGCATACAACTGTTAAGGGAATTCAAGGATTTCTGATTGGAGCATATTCCTCGGTTGCACAATGAAGAAGCTAATCGGTTGGCTCAACATGCCTCGGGGTACCAACCCATTGTAAACGTATCATCGGCAGACAATACCGATGATTGGAGAAAAGAAATTATTGATTATTTAAAAGACCCGTCCAAAAGGGTTGAGAGGCGTGTTAGGTTTCAAGCAACAAAGTATGTACTCCTTGAAGAAGGGTTGTATTATCGGACAATAGATAGAGTTTTGCTCAAATGCTTGAGTAATGACGAGGCTAGAAGCTTAATGGGTGAGATTCATGAAGGAGTGTGTGGTGCACATCAGTCGGCTTTTAAGATGAAATGGATGATTAGAAGGAACGGATATTATTGGCCGACTATACTTGAAGATTGCTTCAAATACTTCAAAGGATGTCAAGGATGTTAGAGATGTGGCAACATTCAAAGAGCACCCGTGTCGGCTATGAATCCCATCATCAAACCTTGGCCGTTTTGGGGCTGGGCTATTGATATCATCGGCCAGATTTATCCGCCATCAAGCAAGGGGCATAAATTCATCTTAGTTGCCACTGATTATTTTACTAAATAGGTTGAAGCTATTCCTTTATAGAAAGTGACATCGGCTAACATGATTGATTTCGTGAAAGAGCATATTGTTTACCGATTTGGTATTCCTCAAACAATTACTACCGATCAGGGTACTATGTTCACATCAGGAGAGTTTGATGAGTTTGCAATCGGTATGGGGATTAAAGTGTTGAATTCTTCTGCTTATTATGCTCAAGCTAATGGACAGGCCGAGGCTTCTAATAAAGGAATCATTAAGCTCATTAAACAGAAAATTGAAGAAAATCTGAGAAGATGGCACGTATAGCTAAATGAAGCTTTGTGGTCATATCGGATGGCGTATCATGGATCAACCAAAGTTTCACCTTATCAGTTGGTATACGGACATGATGCAGCCCTACCCTGGGAAATTAAGACTGGATCTAGGTGAGTATCTTGTCAATATCAGTTGGCCACCGATGACTACGCTATTTTAATGAAAGATGAGTTGGATGATTTGCTAGAGCATCGGTTGAGGGCTTTGGTATGTATAGAAGAAAATAACAAGAGAGTTGCTAAATGGTATCACAAAAAGGTGAAAGCTAAGGAGTTTGCCGATGGAGATTTGGTATGGGAATTAATTCTACCGATTGGGACTAAGAGTTCAAAATTTGGAAAATGGTCTCCTAATTGGGAAGGTCCTTATCGGGTAAATCGATCTACTCTTGGCAACGCTTATATTTTAGAAACTCTCTAAGGAGTTGAATTTCCCCGAGCATTAAATGGAACATATTTAAAGAAATACTACCCGAGTATTTGGATTGATGCATAAAAATTCAAGTGCCGATAACACTCCTATCAGTTGGATGAAATGTATCTGGGATCATGTATAATGTTTTAAAAGTGCCGATAACAGTCCTATCGACTAGATCAGAAGGAGCAAAAGTTCCTAAGGGTGGAATAAAACAAATTGCTAATAAAGAGTTCACGGATTCAGCAAGGCTTGAACGGTCGATATGGCGTGCAGACGAATCTGGTTGGCCTATTCTATCTCCTGGATGTCCTCATCGGCAGAACCCTCTATTGGCTTCAACTTCTTTTTCATTTGCAATGCCTTACGAGCCTGGATGTTCCGTTCTTGCTGAAGAGTCTTGAGCATCTCAGGCAGCTGGCTTTCTTCTTGTTGAGCTTGAGTCAGGGCTTCTTCTACTTGTTTGAGCTCAGCTAACAGAGCTTCCCTTCTTGCCCATAGTACGGAAATCTTCTATTTCAGTGTCTCCCCTGAGGACTGCAGAATGCTGATGCTCTTATGTTTTTCATCGGCAAGGCGCTTTACTTGCATTACTTCCTCTGTGAGTTGGGCATGAGTGGCTCTATCGGTAGACGTTGGGTAGCTTTCTGGTATTGGAGCTGACGGCTTTCGAGATGGGTGGCTTGGAAAAGGATTTCTTCGACATCGGCTGGAATCTGACCACGAAGGGTCTTAAACAAAGCTTTGGCTGGGTCAGAATCATCAACCAACTGGGCAGTATCTTGATGAAGCAGAGCCAACATGTCTTCCAGCTTGGTTTTGATTTCTGCCGATGAGATCCCTACTGCTTGAGAGGAGCTCACTTCTTCGCCCTCATCATCGGAAATGTCGATGGCGAAGGAGAATAAGCTGTCTAGGGAGTCTTGTTCCTGAAATACTATAAAGATAAGTTATTTGATGATCAAATATTATTGATAAAGAATAGAAATCGGATAACTTACTTGCTTCAGGGCAATTTCGCGCCTCTGGCTTGAAGATGCAGTCTGCACTATAGGCTGATCGACTAGAGTTGTCGATGGGGTGATATCAACTGAGAAATTACAAAGATGATTATGATTTGCAAAAAAAGAAAATTCATCGGTGACAGTTCTATGATCGGTACTTTACCTTGAGGGGGTGTAGTGCTTGTTTGTTCTGGAGGGACAACCGATGCAATGCTCAGATCGACTGCATCGGCAATCCGCTCAGGTACATCGGCTGGTGCTTGTTGTGGCTGAGATGCTGGTTGAGGAGGAGACGGTACTTGCTGTGTCTGGATTTCTGGAGAAGAAGGTGATGATTCCACATGAATCGGCGACACTAGACGAGGAGGAGAAGATGGTGTTGTTCTCTGGTGCTTTGGTTGCGACTTGGTGCTCTTGGGGCCTTTTCTCTTGGCTTGGCTGGGCTAGGGGGCATTGGCACTTGTTAGCGCTTCTGGTCTTCGCCGATTTACCAGATTAGTGTTACAACAACCAAAGATATCATAAGTGGAGACATAGAAGAATATTGAATAAATTTTGTTGAGCAATAAAAGTTACCGATGTGGTCCCCGTAGCAGTTGATGTGCCCTAATAGGTTATGTAAGTATGGGATGAAATTGGTAGAAACCAAGGAAATTAAGAGTCTACCTTGAAAGCCTGCGCCAGAGTGGCAGTGGCAACGGGGAAGTCTTCGACCACCTGGTGGTCGTCTTCTTGAAGCGCACATTTCGATGCGCTAGGGCTGCTAAACTCGGTGCGTCATGGCCGATCAGTGAGATTGGACCTGATGGAAGGAGTTCGATCAGTCTTCCACTCTTGCTGACTGTCGGGGCTGGATTGTCGACCTGTTAAAATGAAAACAAGTAAGTTACGGATAAAAATAAAAGGGATAAAGAAGTTAAGAAATCGGTCGAAGACTTACAGTGTTATCGGGAACCTTATAGTTGGGGTCGATTATGCCGCGATATGTCAGAGCCAATGTACTGAACAAGTGTTCCTTCCATTCTTCCCACCACTGCTTGTACATCTGAGTGATGAAGAGGGCTGTGATCCATGCCGATAGATCAATGTCTGACGTATTGGCATTTGGCTGAAGCTGAGCTATTCTTATCCACTCGAGTCCGCTGGTTATAGTTTCCCTTGGCTTCACCACATTGGCATAACAGAGTCTAATTGGCAGCTTCCCAAAAGCTAGTTGACGAGCCAGTGCCGATGGATTGTAAAATTCATAAGTGGGGTTGGTATTCTTCCCACTACCGAAAATATTCACATGGATGGCCCTTGGAGTGATGATTGCTATCATTAGGTCATTGTCTTTGTTGAGAGCGTCATCAAAAGGGTGAAAAGTAAGCAGGAATCTGGTTTCTGGATCTTCATAAGGAATCCATGCCCGCTGATCCTTGGGAAGGCCCTCATATAAAGTCTGGAATAATCGGCTAACTTGGTCTTCATTGCCACCAGTGTCGGGTTCGACTATTGCAGCCTCACCATAGTTTAGGGGTGGGCGAGTTGCCGATTCTTCATCAGCCAGTTTATGATCTTCAGTGATATCTCTCGGAAATCGTTGTTCGAAGAGGTCGAGTCGGAGGCGTTTATGCATGTGAACATTGAGCCACATGTTGATGAACCACCAAGGGCCTCCTAAGTTACCGATGGGTTGGCCTAATAGAAGCTTCTCAGCCACTTGATGAAGGAGGTGACAAACAGAGCCTAGCAAGTATCGGCCAAGAGGGAAGCGACCACCGCCGGCTAGTTTCTCTGCTGCCGATAGATAAACAGAAGTTGGCCCTACCGATCGGCCACAGAAGGCAAATTTATCTAACCACATGTTCAGAAAGATGGCGTGCTCCCTTTGCCCAACTGGTCCTATTTTCTGGTCCTTCTGGATGTACCGTGACCAGCCGCCAATGTTGCGGTTTCTACTTTACGTTCGGGCTTACCATCGAACAGGTGGCTATCATCGGCAGTTGCTATTTCCAGACCAGTGAGCATAAGTACATCAACAAGGGTAGGAGAAGCAGGGCTATGACCAAACAAGAAAGCATTAAGGGTGTCTGACCAGAAATACGAGGCTGCTATCAGTAGTGATTCATTTCTTTCCATATCGGCGAGAGACAGCCTGATGCATTGGTGTAATTTACGTTCAGCCCATTGGACTTCGTTTGAGTTGCCGATTCTCAAGAACCAATCCGTCCATCCCTTAGTAGAACTAGGCCAAGATCAGAAGGTATCTTTCCATAGATCTAAGGAGAAATTTTCAGCTCTAAAGGGGATTCTATTTGTCTCTGCGTTGATCAGATCAACAGGATCCGGGTTACCCAATGGCCCAAGACATTGAAAGTGGGGTTTAAAGGTTGGAAGAACAGAAAAAAGGAAAAAAGAAAGAAAGAATGTACTCAGTAAATAGATTTGCGGAAGATAAAAGTACGACAAGAAAAAGAAGATGAAGAGAGTTGACCTCAGGGACAGTGAAGTTGATGGCCATTTTCTTCCCGGGGAAGAAGAGCATCGACGATTTGAAGAACTGCTGGGGCTCGCTGGAGTTCTTGGGCTCCTCAAACAATTCCGCCGCCAGGAAGATGGGTTTGGTGAATATAGAATGACAAGGTGGAGGAGAGTGTTGAAGAAGGAAGTATTTATAGGACAAAGAGAGCAGGGGCATTTCTGACTTACCTCTTTGCCGTATCTGTGGAAATCGAGGGTGTTCAGATAGATATGGTAACTGTTCACACGATAATCAAGAGATTGTGCATTAGATTTGACAGCAAGCGGTCATGATTTTGGGAGATGTTTCACTGTACAAGATCTCATGGTCGGCCCATCGGCAATCCTTTCTAACGGAAACATTGCCGATGAACGTATATTGGGGAGATTCGGCTCAAGAAGTTGAGAGATTCGAGGTGCGTGCTGGAGGACTGGGCTAATGTTGTTTGGATTTGGTAATTAATTGCTAACAGGAAGGAGTAATTGTGGAAAGCCATCATTACTGAAGAGAATTTCGGAGCATTAATGATTTTATACTCCAAAATTGGGGGGCATGTGTTGACACCGTTTTTGGACACGTATCTGAGAATTAATGAAATATAGATCGGCAGATGAAAGAGTGGTGACTGGTTATCGAGGGAGTTACTGATGGGGATTCATGCCGATGGCTAAAAAGTAGAATGTGGCCAAGTCCAAGGATGGTGATTAATCTATGCCGATGACTGATGCTAATGGTTGACCGATGCCGATGGAAGGTGGTTTGCCGATTGCCGATGATAACAGGGGATGCGTAGGAATTGCTGAGAGGATGGTGGCGGTATGCCGATCGCCTATGGTGGATAGATTAATGTTTTCCATAGTTGTTAGTGTCCGTTTTGTATACGAGTCCTATTCGATTTGGAATTAGAGTCTTAGTCGTGTTTGGTCATAACTCTTTTGAACAGGGTATAAATGTAGACCATATGACCATGTAAGAAATACACACAATCAATCAAACACAAGTTTTTACATCTATTCCAGCATCTACTTTTTCGACGACTTCGTCAACTCATATATTTTCTTTTAACTTATGAGTTCTTAGGAATTCATCGAGTCAATCTCGGTGAGTTCTCAAGTTCCGTGTGAATACCTCATGGCCGTGACATCCGGGCACATCGCTGTTGTCGGGACCAAAGTATTCGAGTTATCACCTTTGTCGATTGTAAGGTCCAATCGGCTGGCACGCCTTAACGTTGAATCGGGTATTAGCGCTTTGTGTTTGCAGATCTACTTTTGCACCAACAGAGATGTCGGCCTACAGCAGGCCTTGCAGGGCCCGGTCGAGACGAGCCGCCATCCCCTCAGAGTCCTCATCGTCGTCATCATTGTCACCATCATCATCTTCATCGGGGGAGTCCTCATTAGGCTCCCCCTCATGCCTCGACTTGGCTCGACACTCCTTGAGTGCTTCCCGCTCGAGGTTATTCTTCCTCTCTTTCTTCTTCTCTGTGTCTTCCATAGATTTGTGCTTCTCAGCAGAGGCACGCCTTTTCTCGCGCTCCACGTCGTCCTCCTTCACTGAGGCTTCGAAGACCGAACATTGATCACCCCCTAACGAAACAAGCACACGCCTCAAGAAAGACAGGAAGGAAACAACATGGCCGAACATAGGGGGCAAACGACAATGGCTCGAGAAACGTACTAGATCATAGTAGCCTTGATCGGGCTTCATGGGGATGCCATTCACCTGCTTCGACTAGAAGTCACCTGCGACGGTCGCCCTAACCCTGGCGGCAACCTCCTCGTCCGGTAGTGCCTCGTTAGTCATTTAACATGCATCGAGGTCCCGCGACAGAATGCGGGTGCCCATCTCATCCATTCTCAGCGGTCGAGACATCAATGGGAGCACCCGTCGATGGTGGACTGCCAAAAGAAGAAGTGCGGCGGTCAAACCCTTCTCGCGCAGTACCTTCGGAGCATCGAGAAGCGGGTGAAGCCGAGCCTATAGAGTCTTCACAACGCCGTAGTTCCAATCGTGTGGGCACTCCGTGTAACACTCCAGGTGTTTGCCACTAGTTAGACCTTAGGTTTGAGCTCAAACATGTCATAATATGTGGTGATGATCATGCTATGGTCAATCCATGAAAGTGAGCCTCAAGTTAAACTTAGAGAATGCACCCTTGGTTATATATAGGCCCTTTTCAAAGTGCATGCTTGGGTAACATTAATGGAACCTCTTTTGTGTCCTACATCCATCACTATCTATAGTGATCAGTCAAAGAGTTTCATGAAGTTTGGACTCACAAGGTCACATGAAATGATAAGTTACATGCTTGTTGGAATGACCTCATTAAGTGAATGGAACCATGGGTCATCAACCAATCCTTGCAATCTTGCCCAAAGGACTCTATATGAACTCTACAATAAAAGTCATGAAGGGTTCATGTTGAGCTTGTGCACAGAAAATGCTTCAATTAGCCTAAAACCTTAGTTTGAGCTTTATCAAGTTGCTGCATCAACTAAAGTGAAAGTTTGACTTCTATACTAGTTCTGAGGTTTGACCTTAAATGAAAGTTGTAGTTTAGATTCTGTAGAACAAAATTTGTTTAATAGTTAAGACGTAGATTGGTCCCTACCCTAGTCAAATTAAACTTACAAGATTCAATGCAGTGCTGTTTCAGAACTCCAGAATTTTGGCAAAGTCCTCAAGGTGTTCAGTTTGGGGTATCCATGTTGGGAGCCTTGTATCTTCCTAACCACGCCAAAACGGTATAAGGTCATTTAATAAAAGTTATAGTATAGGTTGTATGCTACAAACTTTGTTGAAGTGACTATGTCTGAATCATCCTCCGAGCATGTCAAATAATAGGCACAACATTGAATCTGCTGTAATTTCCAGCATTTCAAATTTCTAAGTCTGGGATTGCAGTTCATCACATTGGCATTCCACGTTCTCCAAAATTTACTAAACAACTTGTTTGGGTCTCAAAATAAAAGTTGGAGTACATATTGTGGACAAGAGCATGCCAAAAGATGACACCAGTTTGACTTCGTTTTGGTCATTAATTTTGAGTTTTGCTAATCATTATCAATTTATTAACACTCATATATTGGCATCAAATTATCTACTAATCTATAACACTAATGGCCGTGACCCTTATACAAGAAATGTAGAGTGAGCCGAGTAGACCAACCTTCATTTTTGGCCCATGATCGAAATCGGCCTGGAAATGGCCCAAATTTGCTTCCCACGTCGGCCACACGGTAACCCGCCACGTGTTCAGCGAAATGCATCAAAGGGCAACGCGTGTCCTGGGCGTGGCCACCATGCAGGCAGGGCGCCCCCCCATTGATGACCTCTGTTGCCACATGGTTGTCGTCGTTGCCTCACAAAGGTGGATGCAGAGCTTCTCCATATCTCCCTGCTATTCCATCCTCTTCCCTTAGCCATTCCCCTTGCTCTGCTTGTCGCCAGAGCACACAGATGCCATGTTCGGTCGGCAGAGCTCCATGGCCGCTGGCATTTTTGCCCCTCCGTGCATCCTCCTCAACCAGTCATCCCCCTACATATCTCCTCGCCTTGTGTCATGGCTCTCTCGCCCTTCTCCGGAGCCACCATTGCTGCACAGCAGCTGCAGATCATCGCCGGCAGGATCACCGCCCTAACACGCGTGGTCAGGCATCCATGGGCCATTATGGCGTGAGATGTGGCTACCCACAAGGGCGCACTGATCTCCTGGACGTGCCCTATCACTCCATCGCCACCGGCAAGCACCCCGACGACCGGAAACGCCGTTTCCCTGAAACTCCTCTGCTTTGAGCCACGACAAGGACCTCGGGTTAGAATATGAAACAACTCAGGGTTCCAGATGCGAAGTCAAGACTCATATGAATAGTGCTTATGGGCTGCAGTGTGATTCATGGAAAATCCAGGGTTCCCGGTGCAAGATCTGTTTTACTTTCTTTGTTTTTGTAAATTTTTTGTTGAACTTTGTTAATGCATAGAAAATGATAGAGAAGTCGTAAAATAGAAAATGTGGACTTTTTGGAATCCTTGTGAAATTCTCTATGCAGTAGATCTATAATATGACATGGTTTAGTTTGCAGTTAGGTTTTAATTGCTTGCTATATTTATCCTTTTCATAACCACTGTATTATTGCTCAAATAAATGTGAAAATATTTTGACAAGCTTTTCATATGATATATGATGTCTGGTAAAAGTTTCATTAATTTAGGCATGATAGACTAAGAGTTATAAAAATAACAAATGCCATGTGGTGCTTTGCTCCTATTCTGAGTAGATCTGCATGTTTGTGTTGTTTGGCTCAGTTAAGTTGTGAATCATGCCTGGATGAAAATATATGAGTTGTAGTACTTTTCATAAGCTTTCCATCTAGCTTTAATGAGAATGCCCCCAGGCTGCAGCCTACCCGATTGAATGAGGCATGGGTTCTCGCTTGGATAACCTCATAATAGCTCACCTAGGACGATGATGCTTGCTCCATTGGGACTACGTCACGCTCCTTACCCCAAAGGGGGAAAACTGACCAACAAGGGTCGGAGGTTCCCCCCTAGAACGGACAAAATAGCCCTCAAAGGAGTCCAAGACTCCCTCAAGGGCTTGGGGGCTACCCCTGCGGGGGTCGCTCACGCGACCCCCATGGAAACTCAACTCTTAGAAGAACCCCTGTTTGAACCCCAATGGTCAAACAGGGGCTCAGGGGCTACAATCAATGATGTCAATGGAGGATACCCAACCAACACTCATAATGAGAGGATTCACAAAAGATTCGAGGCTCAAGCTCGGCGGTCCAGCATAGATACAAGATCACCAGAGCAGCAGTCCGCACTAGGAACACGATATTGACCATAGCCTCGAATAAGAAAGTAAGGTCGAGCGAATGGTCAGGGGCTCGATAGCCAGTGGCCGTAGATTACAGAAAGAGTGTCGAGCGAATCGGCGAGCCTCGAGCGCAAAAGCGCTCCCCACCGCCTGTCGAGGGTACAGGAGCTAGAGCGTGTCGGTGTTTTGCCCCCGAGGGGTTACACCAACGAGTGAATTTGTGTGCGTGTTCCCTCTCCCAGATGGTGATGCAAGAATGACATAGAGGTTTATCCTGGTTCGGGCAAGAGAAGGCCCTACGTCCAGTGGGGGAGGAGATCTTCTATTATCTTGCACTTAAGTGCTTGTATAGGGGCGAATACAGACGGATGTTGCTGTGGGTTCTATGTCCTAGCCGATGGTGGTGTATGGATTGCTTTCTACATGTAGTGTCTTGTGTATCTCTTCCTCAGTGCCCCCTTTTATAGTTCCAAGGGGGGACCTAGGTTACAAGATGTAGGCAATAGAATAAGGCTCGATAGGGGTGTGGCGCGCTGACCTACTCGAGGCCTCCGTACCGGCGTGGCCTTGAGCTATCTTGTTACGTAGTACTTTGGTGATGATTGCGCAGGCTTCTGAGTTCGGCTCCTGTACATCATCTAGGATTGGTTTAGGCACGAGCGTGCTCGTACGTCGTGGCAGTGGTCACATCCAGTGTGGTTGAAGTGCTGACTTCCGCCGCCTGACCCTTCCGTAGGAAGGAACGTATCTGCTCGAGGGTCAGGAACTGTGAGTAGCTTTGCTGGATGAAGCACTGACTTTGGACGCCTCGAGGGGTGCCGTGACGGGATATCACGACTGCCACACTGTACCGGGTCGTACTTTTGCCCATTTTGGAGGTTAAAGCTGGGAAAAGTAGAGATTTGACGGGTGCTTGTCCCCTATCACGTTTTTCGTGACTGTCGGGTTAGGTGAGAGCATGGCAGAAGCATTAAATACCCTGGCTCCCATACCCGCGATAGGCGGCGAACAACGCCTTTACGCTCGAGGCCTGTCGATTTGTCCGAGCTACTTCCGTATTCGACGGTCGCTGTTTAGTCGAGCCTCCGTCGATTCACACGACCTTGTTTCCGTGTTCGAGGCTATGTGGTGGTGTTTTCCCCATGGGGGGTCACACCAACGAGTGAATTTGTATGCGTGTTTCACTTTCCCAGATGGTGATGGAAAAAGACACAAGGATTTATCCTCGTTCGGGCAAGAGAAGGCCCTACGTCCAATGGGGGGAAGAGAGTTTGTATTATTTTGCACCTAAGTGCTTGTACAGGGGTGAATACAAGCGTGGTATGGAGAATGGGAGTTCTACTGCGTATGAGTGTGGTGTTGCCTAGTTGATGTCCTTGAGTCCGCTCCCGGGCTTCCCCTTTTATAGTTCCAAGGAGAAGCCCAGGGTACAACCATAGGTGTCAGAGTAGGGGTCGATAGAGGCATGGCGCGCGGACCTACTCGAGGCCTCCGTACCGGCGTGGTCTCGAGTCGTCCCGTCCTGGTGGCTTGATGATGATTACGCGTGCCCTAGAATCCTGCTCTGCGCGCCGTCTTGGACTGGTTCATTGGTGGCACGTCGGTACGATACAGCGGCGGATCCGTCGGAGTGGTTGCTTTATTGCCATTCGACGCCCAACCCTTTTCCTAGAAGGAAACAGGTCTGGTCGAGGGTCGGCCGCCGTGTAGCGCTTCGCTGTCCAGAGCGTTGACCCTGGATGTCTCGAGGGGGTCCTGACTAGACGTTCCATCCCTACTTCCCGTGTCCTGACACGCTCTGGGTCGTTTGGTGGGGAAGGCTGCAAAAAGAATGACGGGACGGATGCCTGTTCCCTATCATGCTTCCCGTGACTGGCGTGTTAGGTGAGAATGCGATAGGTGCATTAAATGCCCTGGTTCCCATGCGCGCGTCAGGCGGCGGGCGGCGTCCTTGCGCTCGACGCCTCCTGGTTCGCTCGAGCCTAATTCCGTATTCGACGGTAGTGGCGCTCGAGCCCTGATAGATTTGCTCGATGCCTTTTCCGTCTTCGAGGCTGCAGTTGTCGATGACTGTACGTATGACCGGCTAGAGTGTCGAGTTGAGGGCCTCGACCTGCGTACGGGTAACCTCATCAGGTGTATCAGTTAGGATACCCCTTACTGATACCCTCAATAGTAGCCCCGGAGTCTCCATTTGAGTGCTGGCGCTCAATTGGAAGCTTTATTTTGCGGTCGAACCTCCGTGGGGGCGCGCGAGTGATCCCGCGGGGGTAGCCCCTGAGCCCTTGGAGGAGTTTTTGACTCCTTCGAGGGTTATGTTGCCTAACTCGCAGAAACGATGTCGACACCAGTGGTGGAAGCTTTTGAATGGCTCGCTTTGCGCGGGGGTTTCGACGTACTCTGGATAGAG
The DNA here is from genome assembly GCF_000003195.3 of Sorghum bicolor. Taxonomy (NCBI): domain Eukaryota; kingdom Viridiplantae; phylum Streptophyta; class Magnoliopsida; order Poales; family Poaceae; genus Sorghum; species Sorghum bicolor. The sequence goes on from NC_012874.2 coordinate 31,705,433, forward strand.
CGAGCGTCATCCACCCCAAATTGAGCTCCTAACGGGTAGTCCAAGTGAGAACCTGTGCCCCTTTCGAGGGGGTCAGCTGTAGCCCGGAGGCGTTCTCATAAATCGGGGTCGACGTGGTCAAGGATACTGGTCACGTTCGATAGAGTCTAGCGGCTCGATGCCTCCCGTCGGGGGGATTCCTCTCGACTGTCTCGACCCTACCTTGGACATCCCCAGCGAGTTCTCGAGGCGGGCCTCGGTTTTCGACCACTCGCTGGGCATCCCTGACTCTGGCGCTCGAGATCGGCTGTCGAACCCTTCCGATGGGCCAGCCCGCGACCTCTCGAGGCTTCTGTGGGTGCGTTCCTTGGCTTACAAGGGAAGGGAGAAGTCGTGGCGGTTCGCCTTTCTGCCCGTTGGGCGCGTCTTTTCACGCAGGAGCCGTTGCAACACTGTACCGGCGTAGTATTCGGAGCGCCCCGTCTATGAGAAGGGAAAGGACCGTTAGGCGGCGCATTTACGGGGGGGGGAGTTACCTCAGTTATCGGATATGTCCATTGGTGGGTTGCTGTCTATAAATATCCCATAGCATTGCCGGCGTTCTTCCTTCCGCCTTCCGCCTTCTTGCCTTTGCTCCCTCACCTCAGCTCCCTCGTCATCTCGCGCGCACGTACCCTCGAGTGGCAGCGAAACCGCCTTCTGTTCGCCCAAGATGCCTGTGAGACTCATCACCACCGATGACTGGCGCCCGTCGTCGATGACCGAGCGCCGGTTGCTGGAGCTCGAGCAGGAAGGGCTCCTGCACCATCGCACATCGCTTTCGTTGCCGGAGTGGATTGCACTGCCAGCGGACCACAGGGAGCCCAGGCCGCCCAAGGGCTATGTGGTTTCGTTCGCCAAGTTCCACCGCCACGGCCTGGACGCTCCCCCGAGCCGCTTCATGCGGGCGCTCTGCCACCATTACGGGGTGGAGCTCTAGCACTTCTCCCCAAACGCCATCACCATCGCGACAGTCTTCGCTGCGGTGTGTGAGGGCTATTTGGGGATGATGCCCCACTGGGAGCTATGGCTCCACCTCTACAGGGGCGAGCTCTTCAACACCCCCACTGGGACCACCGGCGTGAGGAAGCCCATGCGGGCGGGGTGCCTCAACCTCATGCTGAAGACAGGGAAGACGGCGAGGCCACGCTAGTACATTCTGTTGGGATTGTCGACGAACCACGCCGGATGGTACTCCCAGTGGATCTACCTGAGGAACGACGACGATCTCCTTCCCGCCTACACTGGTTGCCTGATCACGAAGCGCCTAGAGAACTGGACGTACGGCGTCGTCCAAGCTCACCAGTCACGGCTCGACCCCCTCCTCGACGCCTTGAAGAAGCTGCGTATGGAAGGCCTGACCGCCGCTCTCGTCCTCTCGGCCGTTCATCATAGGAGAGTTCTCCCATTGATGTCTCGGCCGCTGAGGATGGACGAGATGGCCCCTGGCGTCTCGTCCCGGGACCTCGAGGCGTGCCGGATGTCTAACGAGGCTCCGGCGGACGACGAGGTCGCGGCCCGGGTTAGGGCGGCCATTGCCGGCGATTTCAAGCCGGAGCACGTTAACGGCTTCCCCATGAGCACCGATGTGGGCTCGATCGACCTGGTATGCTCTTTTCTCGTACATGGCTTCAATTCTGGATTTCCTTCGACCCCTTTTTTAAGCTTGCCTTTGTTCTGGCAGGGGCGAATCGATGTCCGGTCCTCGAGGCCTCCAGTAAAGGAGGACGAGGTCGACCGTGATGCACGGCGCCAGTCCGCCGAGAAACAAAAGTCCGTCAAGGACTCTGTGAAGAAAGGAGAGAAGAAGAAGAACCTCGACCGCCAAGCACTAGAGGCGCGTCGAGCTAAGTCCAGGCAGAGGGGGGAGCATGAGGAAGAATCCCCCAGCGAAGCCGATGGCGGAGACGGCGATGACAACAGCGACGACTCCGAGGGGATGGCGTCTCGTCTCGATCGGATCCTCGAGGGTCCGCCTCGAGGCGATGTCGACGTCCCACGGATGGGGGCGCCAAAGGAGGGGCCAGGCAGATCTCACCGCCCCCGCGCCGACACTCCTCCTGCGCCCGCGCCGAGTCGGGCTGTCCCGCATCCTCAACCTCCCTCTGCATCAAAGGCGGGTAGCCGGGCTAAGCCCCAGCCGACAGGGCCGTTGACCCGTGGCCGTGTCGCGGCCTCCGACAAGGGGGAGACCGGCCGCAGGAGCGCTAGTCCCGGCGCTCGCCAGGTGGGAGATGCTGGGCCAAGACCAGCGCCTGTCCTCGAGGGGTCGAGGGCCTTGACGCTGGGTGGCTCGAGGCCCATCAGTCGAGGCACCGGTAGGCGAGCCGTTCTCCCTGTGGGGTAAGTTCTTTGACGCTGTTATTCTTATTCTCCTGACTCTTTGCGTTTTCTCATATAACGGTCTTCTTTACGCTCGTTTTTCCCTCCTCAGGTTGAAACGGACGCTTGAGTAGGCCCAGCCTTCGATGGCGAAGAGGCTCAAGGTGGGAGCAACCTCCAAGGAGCCCGGTCTATAGCTTATTCATGGGATTTGTATTGTTCTTACGTTGGTCATCATAGTGACTGGCCTTTGTTTTTTGTTTTACAGGCTCCTCCGACCCTCAATTGCTGATCGGCACCGAGAGCGCCCTACAGTAACACCCCAGTGTTATGGTTGCATAAGTCATGTGCATAGCATGAGTATCATCATCTTCTCAAAGCATATCATGATCATCATCTATCTTGAGCCATGTCATTCTATGCAAAAATGTGATCTAAATTGCTTAAATAGGCTTCCTATGCTTATGTTTGAGTGAACCATGCTTGTGTTTGTGCTCTGTGCCTTGGTAATTAGTTTGTCTATGCTTAAATTAACCTTGGGAACAATGTTCATGTTGATCACTTCTCTAAAATAATCACTTAAGTCATACTTAGGTAAATAGGCCCTAGAAACCTCTTTTCCTTAGGCTTTTAAAAAGTGTTTCATAAAATGTTTGAATGTCAAAACTTTCTACAGAAAAGTTGTAGTAAATTTTATAAGGAACAAAAGTTGTTTTATGGCCATCTCATGAAAATGATCACAAATAGCTCAAAATTGACTCACAATGCAGCTTTGGGGCTGTTTCCAACACTTAGGAAATTTTCTAAGTCCTGGAGCGAAATCAGTTTGCTTGATCGGTTTTGAAAACTCTATATCTTTCAATTCAGGCCGATCTAGCTCTTGCTCTAGTTGACATTGTTGTAGAACTCGGTTGGAACTCCAACTTTGTCAACTACATCATCTCCTAATTCGCTTTGGTTTGGGAGATAATCACCGTCGAAGTTGCTCTGTCAGTCGGTGATCGCGAGGTCCGATTCAAAGAGGAGCTCGCCGTCGGGAACGCCCAGCGCGACATCTGTCCGCCAGATGGCACCCGTACGCCGGTAATGGCCCCGCTCGTCAGGTCGACGGTGTTGGCATGGACGCCACGGCGCCCCGCACTCACTCAGTGCCCGTCCATTCTCCTCCTTCCTCTCCCTCGCGCTTGCTCTGGCGGAAACGTCGTCGCCATTGCCGCCGGGAGCTTCGCCAGCTCTTCGCGCCCTCGCATCTGCGTCTCGCTTCGCCTCTGAGCGCCTCCAAGTCCGCCTCGAGCTCCTCCATCTTCTTCACCCATCAGTTGGACGAGATCTCCCCGAGGTGAGCGGCATTTCGCATGTTCTCCGTCGTCGGGTTCGCGGCCGTCGCGACACCGATTCCGGCGAACCTCGCCGCTGCCCCACCCTTGCTTTCTTTCTTCTCTTTGGGTAGCGTTAGGTTCTGCTTTGGTCTTGGCGTCGGTTCACGCCACGCCATTACGGCTGTAACCTCACCGTCGCGCGGGAACACGGCCGCTGCACCGCCGTGCTCACCGCCGACGAGCACCTCGCACGTGAGCAGGCTCACCGGAGCCGTTAGGGTTAGGCGTTCCTACCTCGAAAGCTCCGCGCTGACTCACTGATGCTGTAGCCACCTTTCCCCGACACTCTACCAATCGGAGATGGCCGGCGTAAGCCGGGGTAGCTCCGCCGTGCCGCCATGGCCGACGGCGACCCCTCTCCGTAGCAGAAACCCTAGCACCACCTACCTCCATCGATGCAGAATTCCTCCAATAGCACGTTGGTGCCCTTGGATCCACCGGAGATGCTCACCGTCGGCGAGCATTTGCCGGCGAAGGAGTCCTCTGTTCTCGGTGTCACTGACGCGCGGGTCCCGTCTGCCAGTGACTCAACGGTCACCTCCTTCCTTTTATTCAAATCCAGATTTTTGGCTTTCTTGCAAAAATCATATCTCCTGTTTCTGGGATCCAAAAATTTTGAAACCAATTTTATGGTGTTCCTTGAGATGGATAGTTTTTAATAAAAATTTAAAATGAACCATGTTTCTGGGAAAAATATTTATTAATGATTTAATCTTGTTATTCATGGATAAATTCATATATCTGGTTATACTGCTTAGTTTGCTCTGAAAATTTTATGGTAGTCTCTGTGTGGTATTAGAGTGCTTTGATAAATATTTTATGATTTTTGGAGTACTGCAGCTTTGTTATGTAAATTATGTTTGGGATTTGGCTTGTTTCTTTAATTAAATCATATAAAATAATTGGTGCTTATGCTGGTGTTCTACTTTGGTGGTAAACTTGTTTATGACATCCCTAATATGTAAATAATCTGAAATCTGTTGTTTGACAAATATAAGTCATGATTCCCAATTTATGAAATAAATACCTTGTTACATGTTAAATGCATATCATTAAGTTGGTATGTGCAATTGCTCTGAAATTTTTATGGTGATGCTGTGATGCTATACTTGTGCTTCTGTAATTTTTGTAGATTTTTTTCTGGGTACTTTTCCTAGTATCTTGTAATTATGCCCCTTTTCTAGAATTAATTAATAAATGCCTTATTAATAAACATTTGGAGGTTATCATGTGGTGTTCTGGTAACTTTATGACATGCTTGTACTTATAAGTTATGTGGTTGGCACTGTTTATGCTTTGGCTATATCATTAAATAATTAATTAGTGGGTTAAAAGCTGTTCTGGACAGCAAGGGAGTAATTTAACTTTTGCTTAATGATAACTTGTTTTTCTGGGAAACTTGTCTAAATCAAAGTTGTTGTAAACTTTATGAACTAGCTGTGGTTTAAATTTGGGATCAATTGGTAAAGTAGTATAAAAGTTATGGCTGTTCCAAGTTGGGTTCCAGAAATAGGTGCTCTCTGTTTTTCTAGGACAGAACCTGGAACTTTGTTTAAATGGCTTCTTGAACTTATGAATCTTGCTGTGATGTTTAAAGATGAATTGTAGGTAATTTCATAAGCTTTCCAGAATGTCCTCACTTAGGTTTTTTGGATCTTTGTGGCAATAGTTATGATCTGTTTTCTGAGCTAATTTTGTTATATGTCGCTTGCTGTAATAGGTTATCATGATAGGTTTTGGGCTAAGTTAACTTGTTAACTTGTGTGAACTTTTTATAACTATTGCTCCGTAAATGAGTGTCCAGTAGGTCACTTATGTTATCAAGCATTCATTCTTTTGTATGCACACCTTCTCATTCACCGAGCATGCAATAGGTGCATCGGACGTGGCAGCCTCCTTCGATCTGCATGTGAACCCCGAAGGCCAGGAGGGCAGCCAGGAGGTGGAGGTCCAGCAAGTCGGACTCGAGGAGCCCGAAGAAGAAGTTGAGTGCCCGAATCACGAGCCAGCCTCGTTCGTGAAAGGCAAGCCCCGGAGCATTCTAAGCCTCCCTTTACTTTCGAAAGTTTATTTAATATGTTATATCTATTGATGCATTAAGTATAGGAATTGTGATGAAACCTTTGCTGCATTTTACTCCATCCTTGTCCAGATAACTCACCACACCTTGGTTTTCGAGTTAGGACCGAGTAGCAGCTTAGCCATGCTTAACCAGTAGAAGTCGGGTGATTTCCTGTCACCTGCGCGATATAGGGTTGTGTCAGATCACGATGGACTATATATGCTATCGTGGATGGAACCTGATTAATTTGACTTAAGCCGGGCGGAGTTTTGCAAGGTTGTAGTAACTCCGTCTGTGGCAGCTAAGGACCGATCGTTGTACGTCCTCTTGTCATGTTGAACGCATGCCTGACACTTAGTTGGCCGGATAACTCGTTCCGACCGCGAAGCCGAGTAGCATGACTCAGGTCGGAAGACCGGCAAGTATAAATTGCGCACTACCGGAGGAAGTGCGGTGTGCGGGGGACCATTGGCGTAAGCCCAAAGGCAGGTGAGTTAAAATTCCTGACCTCCCTGGCAGAGTGGTAGCCCTGGGAGTGCGGCGCTGATCGGAGCCGCGATTCCTGAGTCGTACCAAAGGTGACCCGTTGGCTCTCCGACGGGGGATGCTTGGGTGAGTGCTAGGAATAACCCTCCAGTTGGATAGGAATTCGATTCGAATCGCCGTCTCTCCCGGTCAGTGAGACTTGACAGAGCAGCGGCAAACGTAGCATTCACTAATGAACTTGGTTCATGATAATGATGATAGCAAGGAAGAACATATGATGAACTTGATATGGTTATTATTGCTTGTAATAATCTAGTGAAGTGCTTAGTATAGGTGCTAATCTAGCAGTAGGTTAATGGTAAATAAATATGATGCTCTTACAATAGGTTAGTAGTAATAAAGGCTTTTGGCAAAATGTTGAGTCAACCAGTTCTACTTGTATATATTAGCCTTGCATGATCCTTGGTGTCTTTTATGTTTTACTAGACGGGTAAGTCTAGCTGAGTACATTCTCGTACTCAGGGTTTATTCCCACCTGTTGCAGATGACATCTTTTATGACGGCTTCTACAAGACCTGTTTCCATCCCGCTGGGGATGAGGACTAACCGTTGGGCACGGTTCTCAAACAAACTCGTACCTGTTGCTTTTGGAAGGATGGTGTAGACTCTGGCAATAACAAAAACTTATGAAGTGAACTTTGAACAAGTGTGTGTAATTATTTTGCTTCCGCTACTTCAAACTTGGGTTGAAATAACTTAATGACTCCGATGTGGTGCCGCTTCGACGGCAATGAATGACTATGTAACATTCGCTGTGTTTGTGTTGAACTATTACGATCTTGGTTTGTTACGAGTTGGTTTGAAATCCTTCGTAATTTCAGTTGACTACCTGGATTATATGGGCTCAAGTTTGGAAACTTGATTGCTTGTCGATCGTTTCTACACTTGAACTCTTATAATTTGGTCGATTCTGTGACAGCTGGTATTGGAGCAAGTTCAACATTATAAATGCAGCATTTGTGCATTTAAAAACAAAAGAGCTTTTAAATAAAATGGTGCAAATCAATATTTAAGTTATGCCAGTGGTCGAATCCTCCTTGCCCACATAAGGACTATAGGTGGCTATTTAAAGTACTGACTTGGGGGGTTTTATTTATGCACCTCCGGCAGTACTCAGGTATGGATGTGTGATGACCGCACTATGCTACCCTGTGGTCTAATGGTGGAGGTAGCCTTCATATGTGAAGTAGCCACATATGTCGCTAGATTTAATTTATGCAACGTCGCACCTAGGCTCTGGTAAGTGTGAGCTGTGAGAGCGTGATCGTGCAAACGACGGTCTAGGGGAGTGTTCGCGGTGGTTTTCTGGAGTGGTTACATGTCAAAACCATGCAACCGCGAAAGAAACTTAGTTTACTGCTTTCTTGTGTGATATATTGGGAATTGTTTGCTGCTTTCTCGGGTAGCTGTGGTGTCATTGTTTGTGCATGTTGGTCATGTCCAAGCAATGTGCACTTAGTTTACTGCTTTCTTGTGTGATATATTGGGAATTGTTGGGCTAAAATGAAGTTTTCTGCAGGTACTCTAACAGCGCACGTGTAAATCGATAGTTATCGTATCGAGAGACGAATGTATGCCACCATATATCCGTTAGAATATTAATTTTCTAAGTTTGTGAGGACGTACGGTTCGTGCATGCATCATGTCGCATTCTTACATACATTCTATATACTCCTTCCCTTACAATTTCGTCCCTTTTAATTAAATAAATGTTGCTTAAACTAATCCTCTTTTACCCATGGTATTCCTATTCCTTTCCACAGATGGACGCAACCGCTTCACCCTGTCCCCGTGACACTTTCTTGAGCGAGTTTGGCACTCCTACCCTGCTCTGGAGAATGTTACAGACTGTCGGGTATACTGAGCCACCTCAGTATTCTTGGTGGGAGTTGGAGAGCACAGGAGGGATACAGTGGTTTGCTGTGCAGGGAGTTGTCCCTCCACATGGGGACAAGCCTGCATGGACAGGATGGACTTGTAGCTCAGATGGGCAGACTCCTTGGGAGGCAGCTCAGGTTGCAGCCCAGACTATCCTGCTCGATATCTGTTAGAGGTGTGGTGATGAGCTGACGGGAGGAACAACGGCCTCCATTCCCCGTGCTGACCCAGCAGCAGCGGAGTGGAAACAGGTTGATGGTTGTGCTTTGGTTCGAGGCAGGGGAGAGAGAGCTGAGAGTTCTAGTCCTGCTATGAGTGCTATGATGGCTGTGCTCAAGCTGATCAGTCAGCGAGAGGACACCTATGCACAGGTGATGGTGGCTGTTCGCCAGGCTCAGGAGATGCAACGGAAGGCTGAAAAGCGTGCTCGCAAGTTTCGCAAGCAAGCTAGACTCCTGGAGCAAGCTTAGAAGGACCGCAATGACTGGGAAGGCATTGCGGAGTACCGTAGGCAGCAGTGGGTGAAGGCCATTAGAGAGAGATCATAAGCAGGATCAGATGAGTCAGTTAGCTAGAGAGAGGGAGACCATGCAGGAGCGCTTGGTGCAGATCTCTCGTGAGAGGGACACTGCACTCTACGTGTCGGAGAACAGGCGCCGGGCACGGGAGATGCGCCGGGTTCAGTCGCTTGAGCAGGAGAACTATCTGCAGGATCAGATTGAGGCTAGTCTTGTGGAGATTCACCGTCTCAACAACTTGCTACACCCTATTCCTCGCCCTATACCCATGTATCTAGAGGTGGGACCTCAGGTGATTGTGGCCGATGATGATGGTATGGAGGTCGATGGACCAGCAGCGTATGCACCACATTTGCACGAGGACGTGGAGGACGAGGAGCTTGAGCCGGTTAGCGACGAGGATGGAGAGGTGATCTTCGACGCTGACTCGGACGATGAGCCTGGAGTGTAGGGAGTAGTGGGTAGTGTTATGTGGGGATCTTTTGTAGTCTGGCAGTTAGCGGTGATGCTTTTGTAACCATGTGGTAATTCGGAACTTTGACCTTGACTCATGGCATGTACTGGGATGGTGTAATAACTTTGTGGACCCAATGTGTAATCTTGACATGTTCTTTATGTTATGACGATGTTTTCCGTTGTGGTGCATATTGTGGATATCTCTGTCATGTGTTGGATTGGTGATGTTGTTTTGTGGAATTGAATTATTGTGCCTTTTCTGTAAAGCTATTCTCTCGAATACTTTCAGGCATAAATATAAGTTCTTCTGCGGCAAACCTTGTCATCATCAATGCTCATTGACTATATCTTTATAGATGTCTCGTGGCACCCGAGGTGCGGAACAGCGTGCAAACATGAATCCACCCCCTCCTGCTCCACCACCAAATCTCGCTGAGGTGATGCAAATGATGGTGGAAAATCAGAGGATGCTCACTGAGACCATCAATCGGATGGCCAATCAGAGTGGTCGTAATGCACATGAAGGGCCAGCTCCTAACCAGTACAGTAGCTTCAAGGACTTCATGCATACGAAGCCCCCACCTTTCAGAGAGGCTGAAGAACCCCTTCAAGCTGAAGAATGGCTGAACACGGTGGAACAAAAGTTCCGCTTGCTTCGGTTGATTGAAGGTTTGAAGGCAGAGTATGCAGCTCATCAACTGCAGGGTCCAGCAGGCATCTGGTGGAATCAGTATCGGGAAGTTCTTCCAGCCGACACTGTGCTTGACTGGAATCTTTTCCGTGATGCTTTTAAAGGGCATTTCATTCCTCCTGGTGTCATGGAGATGAAGCATACTGAGTTCATGCAGTTAACCCAAGGTAACAAAACTTTGAAGGAGTATTTGCATGCTTTCAATCATTTGTCTAGGTATGCTCCTGAGTTTGTGAACACTGAGGCAAAAAAGATTGCTAGTTTCAAGCGGGGTTTGGGCCCCAAGTTGCTGAAGACTCTGGGCCGCACTAAGTGTGCAACTTTCAATGAGTTTGTCAGTGATGCTCTCACTCAAGAGAACTATAACACTGTGTACACTGCGACCAAGACTCGCAAGAGGGCTTTTGAGGCCGGGACAGGGTCATCTCAGTCCAAGGCTCCAGTGGCAGCTAAGCCACCGTTCCGTGCTCCAACGCCTAACCAGCGGTATCGCCCTCCGGTGAAGAAGAATCAGGCGAAGACGGGTTTCCGCAAGGGGTACTCTATTGCTCTTCCTAGGGGCAACACGGGCCCCAACTATGCCAAGACTCCACCTGCCAACCGTCCGTGCTGGAACTGCAATCAGACCGGGCATTGGTAGAGCAACTGTCCTTACCCGCCGAAGAAAGTCAACCAGGGGAACGTCCGCCAGGGGCGTGTTTACTACACAACCGTGGAGGCAATCCCTGCTGGTGAGGTAGTCACGGCAGGTAAGTTTCTGGTTAACCAATGTGACGCACTTGAGCTTTTTGATTCAGGAGCATCGCATTCTTTTGTGAGTTCTGAATTTGTGTCTAAGCATAATATCAAGGCAATTACACTTGATAAGGGCAGTTATTGTATTAGTGCTGCTGGAAATGATATTTCCACCAATCAAGTGGTTTTGGGGGCAACTCTAGAAATAGGAGGCCGTCAGTTTCTTGCTGATTTGGTTGTTCTACCCGGTGTGGGCATAGATGTAATTCTGGGGATGAAGTGAATGAGTGGCAACGGAGTTCTTATCGACACCACCACTCGTGTAGTGATGTTAGGAGGCATTTCTAGTGCAACTCCCTCGTGATATTCAAATCTGTAACACTATGAATGCAGTTACATCTAAGGCTATTCAGGACATTCCGGTGGTGTGTGAGTTTCCGGATGTATTTCCTGATGATTTGCCCGGGCTTCCTCCGGATCAGGATGTGGAGTTCAAAATTGAGTTGATTCCAGGTACCGCTCCTATCTCTAGAAGACCTTATAGAATGCCGCCAAATGAGCTAGTTGAGCTTAAGACCCAACTAAATGAGTTGTTGAAGAAGGGTCTTATCCGTCCTAGTTCGTCTCCATGGGGTTGTCCGGCTATCTTTGTGAAGAAGAAGGATCAGTCCTTGCGCATGTGTGTGGACTATCATCCCTTAAATGCGGTAACCATCAAGAACAAATACCCTCTTCCTCGCATTGATATCTTGTTTGATCAGTTGTCTAAAGCTAAGGTATTCTCCAAGATTGATTTGCGATCTGGGTATCATCCGATCAAGATCCGTCCTGAAGATGTACCTAAGACAGCTTTCTCGACAAGGTATGGGTTGTATGAGCATCTCGTCATGTCCTTCGGTCTTACAAATGCACCTGCTCAATTCATGTATCTCATGAATTCAGTATTCATGCCCGAATTGGACAAGTTTGTGGTTGTCTTCATTGATGATATCTTGGTATATTCCTGCAATGAAGAAGAGCATGCAGACCATCTACGTGTTGTGTTGTCGCGTTTGCGGGAACATCAGCTTTATGCCAAGTTTAGCAAATGCGAGTTTTGGCTGAAGAAAGTACCTTTCTTGGGCCATGTCTTATCTGAAGAAGGCATATTGGTGGACACAGCCAAGGTGCAAGAAGTGCTGGATTGGAAAGTTCCAACTTCGGTACACGAGGTTCGGAGTTTTCTTGGTCTGGCTGGATATTACCGTCGATTTATTCCAGAATTTTCAAAAATATCCAAGCCTATGACTCGTCTACTTTAGAAAGATGAGAAGTTTGTGTGGACGCCTGAGTGTGAAGAGGCATTCCACAAGTTGAGGACATTGTTGACAACAGCTCTTGTTCTAGCTCTGCCTGATATCGAGAAACCCTTCGATGTCTTCTGCGACGCGTCGGGTATTGGTTTAGGCTGTATGTTAATGCAGGAAGGTCGCGTTATCGCGTATGCCTCGCGCCAACTTCAAAAGCATGAGGTCAATTACCCTACTCATGACTTAGAATTGGTGGCAGTTGTTCATGCTTTGAAAATCTGGAGGCATTATTTGCTGGGTAATCTGTGTAATATTTACACTGATCATAAGAGCCTCAAGTATATCTTCACTCAACCTGAACTGAACATGTGGCAGTGAAGGTGGCTTGAGTTGATTAAAGATTATAATCTACAAGTGCACTATCATCCGGGCAAGGCAAACGTGGTTGCGGATGCTTTGAGTCGGAAAGCGCACTGTCACTCTATCCAAGTGGAAGATCCGTTGTTGTCACATCTTATGCATCCACTTGTACTCAACCAGATTTCTCTGGATAGTACTCTTCGCAATCGAGTCATCGAATTGCTGCAAACAGATGTAGGCATCCACCATATAAAGAGGAAAATGAAGGAAGAAGAAACCAAGCATTTCCGGGTCGATGAGAACGGAATTCTTTGGTTCAAAGATCGACTAGTGGTCCCAAAAGACTGTGAACTGCGAAATCAGATCTTGTCTGAAGCTCATTCAGCCAAATTATCTATCCATCCTGGTAGTAGCAAGATGTATCAGGATCTAAAACCCCTGTTTTCGTGGACAAAGATGAAAAAGGAGATCGCTGCTTTTGTCGCTCGTTGTGACAATTGTTGTCGTGTGAAGGCTGTTCACATGAAAGCTGGTTTGCTTCAACCCTTGTTAATTCCTGGTTGGAAATGGGAAGAAGTTAGCATGGATTTCATCGTTGGATTCCCAACTTCTGTTAAGGGTTACGACTCCATCTGGGTGATTGTAGATCGTTTGACCAAGGTTGGTCGATTTATTCTAGTTCGAACTGACTATCGTCCACATCAATATGCAGAGTTGTATTTCGAGCACATTGTTCGTCAGTATGGTGTGCCTTGAACTATTGTATCAGATCGTGGACCACAGTTCACTGATCGTTTTTGGGAATGTCTGCATGAGCAGATTGGTACTCATTTAGTCCGTAGCTCTGCTTATCATCCCCAAATGGCTGGTCAAACTCAACGGGTTAACCAAATCCTAGAAGACATGTTGAGGGCATGTGCTCTCTCTTCAAAAGGTTCTTGGGTTAAGTGGTTGCCATTAGCTGAGTTCTCCTACAACAATAGTTATCAGGAGAGTATCAAGATGGCTCCATTTGAAGCCCTGTACGGTCGAAAGTGTCGAACTCCGTTGAATTGGGTAGAAGCCGGAGAGCGAAGGTATTATGGTATCGACTTCGTGAACGAAGCAGAGCAGCAAGTCCGTACCATCCAGCAACATCTTGAAGCTGCTCAAGCTCGTCAGAAAAGTTATGCCGACAAAAGAAGGAAGCCGATTGAGTTTTCAGTTGGTGACCATGTGTATATCAAGGTGTCTCCGATGAAGGGTGTACAAAGGTTCGGAGTCAAGCGAAAGCTTGCACCTCGTTATGTGGGACCTTATCGGATTCTCAAAAAGAAAGGGAATGTGGCATACAAAGTTCAACTCCCAGTTGCGCTTCGAGCTATTTTCCCTGTCTTCCACGTATCACAATTGAAGAAGTGCCTTCGTGTACCGGAGGAACGAGTGGAAGTTCGAGATATCAAGTTCAAGTCAGACTTGGTGTATGAAGAAACACCTGTAGCGGTTCTTGATCACAAGGAACGGGAGACTCATAATCGTGTGGTTAAATTCTACAAAGTGTTGTGGAGTAACCACAGGGAAGGAGATGCCACTTGGGAGACGGAGGATTATTTAAAAGAAGTTTACAAAACCTTCTTCGAAAATCAGTAAGCTTTCAAATCTCGAGACGAGATTTTTGTAAGGGGGAGGGCAGTAACACCCCAGTGTTATGGTTGCATAAGTCATGCGCATAGCATGAGCATCATCATCTTTTCAAAGCATATCATGATCATCATCTATCTTGAGCCATGTCATTCTATGCAAAAATGTGATCTAAATTGCTTAAATAGGCTTCCTATGCTTATGTTTGAGTGAACCATGCTTGTGTTTGTGCTCTATGCCTTGGTAATTAGTTTGTCTATGCTTAACTTAACCTTGGGAACAATGTTCATGTTGATCACTTCTCCAAAATAATCACTTAAGTCATACTTAGGTAAATAGGCCCTAGAAACCTCTTTTGCTTAGGCTTTTAAAAACTATTTCATAAATGTTTGCATGTCAAAACCTTCTACAGCAAAGTTGTAGAAAATTTTATATGGAACAAAAGTTGTTTAATGGCCGTCTCATGAAAATGATCACAAGTAGCTCAAAATTGACTCACAAGGCAGATTTGGGGCTGTTTCCAACACTTAGGAAATTTTCTAAGTCTTGGAGCGAAATCAGTTTGCTTGATCGGTTTTGAAAACTCTATATCTTTCAATTCATGTCGATCTGGCTCTTGCTCTAGTTGACATTGTTGTAGAACTCGGTTGGAACTCCAACTTTGTCAACTACATCATCTCCGAATTCGCTCTGGTTCGGGAGATAATCACCGTCGAAGTTGCTCTGTCAGTCGGTGATCGCGAGGTCCGATTCAGCGAGGAGCTCGCCGTCGGGAACGCCCAGCGCGACATCTGTCCACCAGATGGCGCCCGTATGCCGGTGATGGCCCCGCTCGTTAGGTCGACGGCGTTGGCATGGACACCACGGCGCCCCGCACTCACTCAGCGCCCGTCCATTCTCCTCCTTCCTCTCCCTTGCGCTCGCTCTGGCGGAAACGCCGTCGCCATTGCCGCCGAGAGCTTCGCCAGCTCTTCGCGCCCTCGCCTCTGCATCTCGCTTCGCCTCTGAGCGCCTCCAAGTCCGCCTCGAGCTCCTCCATCTTCTGTACCCATCAGTTGGACGAGATCTCCCCGAGGTGAGCGGCATTTCGCATGTTCTCCGTCGTCGGGTTCGCGGCCGTCGCGACACCGATTCCGGAGAACCTCGCTGCTGCCCCACCCTTGCTTCCTTTCTTCTCTTTGGGTAGCGTTAGGTTCTGCTTAGGTCTTGGCGTCGGTTCACGCAACGCCATTACGGCTGTAACCTCACCGTCGCATGGGAACACGGCCGCTGCACCGCCGTGCTCACCGCCGACGAGCACCTCGCACGTGAGCAGGCTCACCGGAGCCATTAGGGTTAGGAGTTCCTACCTCAAAAGCTCCGCACTGACTCACTGATGCTGTAGCCACCTTTCCCCGACGCTCTACCGATCGGAGATGGCCGGCGTAAGCCGGGGTAGCTCCGTCGTGCCGCCATGGCCGACGGCGACCCCTCTCCGTATCCGAAACCCTAGCACCACCTACCTCCATCGATGTGGAATTCCTCCAGGAGCACGTTGGTGCCCTTGGATCCGCTGGAGAAGCTCACCGTCGGCGAGCATTTGCCGGCGAAGGAGTCCTCTATTCTCGGTGTCACTGACGCGCGGGTCCCGTCTGCCAGTGACTCAACGGTCACCTCCTTCCTTTTATTCAAATCCAGATTTTTAGCTTTCTTGCAAAAATCATATCTCCTGTTTCTGAGATCCAAAAATTGTGAACCATATTGTGGTGTTGCTTGAGATGGCTAGTTTTTAATAAAAATATAAAATGAACCATGTTTCTGGGAAAAATATTTATTAAGGATTTAATCTTGTTATTCATGGATAAATTCATATCTCTGGTTATACTGCTTAGTTTGCTCTGAAAATTTTATGGTGGTCTCTGTGTGGTATTAGAGTGCTTTGATAAATATTTCATGATTTTTGGAGTACTGCAGCTTTGTTATGTAAATTATGTTTGGGATTTGGCTTGTTTCTTTAATTAAATCATATAAAATAATTGGTGCTTATGCTGGTGTTCTACTTTGGTGGTAAACTTGTTTATGACATCCCTAATATGTAAATAATCTGAAATCTGTTGTTTGACACAATATAAGTCATGATTCCCAATTTATGAAATAAATACCTTGTTACATGTTAAATGCATATCTTTAAGTTGGTTTGTTCAATTGCTCTGAAGTTTTTATGGTGATGCTGTGATGCTATACTTGTGCTTCTGTAATTTTTGTAGATTTTTTCTAGGTACTTTAGCTAGTATCTTATAATTATGCCCCTTTTCTAGAATTAATTAATAAATGCCTTATTAATAAACATTTGGAGGTTATCATGTGGTGTTCTGGTAACTTTATGACATGCTTGTACTTATAAGTTATGTGGTTGGCACTGTTTATGCTTTGGCTATATCATTAAATAATTAATTAGTGGGTTAAAAGCTGTTCTGGACAGCAAGGGAGTAATTTAACTTTTGCTTAATGATAACTTGGTTTTCTGGGAAACTTGTCTAAATCAAGGTTGTTGTAAACTTTATGAACTAGCTGTGGTTTAAATTTGGGATCAATTGGTCTAGTAGTTTAAAAGTTATGGCTGTTCCAAGTTGGGTTTCAGAAATAGGTGCTCTCTGTTTTTCTGGGACAGAACCTGGAACTTTGTTTAAATGGCTTCTTTAACTTTTGAATCTTGTTGTGATTTTTAAATATGAATTGTAGGTAATTTCATAAGCTTTCCAGAATGTCCTCACTTAAGTTTGTTGGATCTTTGTGGCAATAGTTATGATCTGTTTTCTGAGCTAATTCTGTTATATGTCGCTTGCTGTTATAGGTTATCATGATAGGTTTTGGGCTAAGTTAACTTGTTAACTTGTGTGAACTTGTTATAACTATTGCTCCATAAATGAGTGTCCAGTAGGTCACTTATGTTATCAAGCATTCATTCTTTTGTATGCACACCTTCTCATTCACCGAGCATGCAATAGGTGCATCGGACGTGGCAGCCTCCTTCGATCTGCAAGTGAACCCCGAAGGCCAGGAGGGCAGCCAGGAGGTGGAGGTCCAGCATGTCGGACTCAAGGAGCCCGAAGAAGAAGTTGAGTGCCCGAATCATGAGCCAGCCTCGTTCGTGAAAGGCAAGCCCCGGAGCATTCTAAGCCTCCCTTTACTTTCGAAAGTTTACTACTATGTTATATCTATTGCTGCATTAAGTATAGGAATTCTGATGAAACCTTTGCTGCATTTTACTCCATCCTTGTCCAGATAACTCACCATACCCTGGTTATAGAGTTAGGATCGAGTAGCAGCTTAGCCATGCTTAACCGGTAGAAGTCGGGTGATTTCTTGTCACCTGCGCGATATAGGGTTGTGTCGGATCACGATGGACTATATTTGCTATCGTGGATGGAACCTGATTAATTTGACTTAAGCCGGGCGGAGTTTTGCAAGGTTGTAGTAACTCCGTCTGTGGCAGCTAAGGACCGATCGTTGTACGTCCTCTTGTCATGTTGAATGCATGCCTGACACTTAGTTGGCCGGATAACTCGTTCCGACCGCGAAGCCGAGTAGTATGACTCAGGCCGGAAGACCGGCAAGTATAAAGTGCGCACTACCGGAGGAAGTGCGGTGTGCGGGGGACCATTGGCGTAAGCCCAAAGGCAGGTGAGTTAAAATTCCTGACCTCCCTGGCAGAGTGGTAGCCCTGGGAGTGCGGCGCTGATCGGAGCCGCGATTCCTGAGTCGTACCAAAGGTGACCCGTTGGCTCTCCGACGGGGGATGCTTGGGTGAGTGCTAGGAATAACCCTCGAGCTGGATAGGAATTCGATTCGAATCGCCGTCTCTCCCGGTCAGTGAGAACTTGACAGAGCAGCGGCAAACGTAGCATTCACTAATGAACTTGGTTCATGATAATGATGATACCAAGGAAGAACATATGATGAACTTGATATGGTTATTATTGCTTGTAATAATCATGTGAAGTGCTTAGTACAGGTGCTAATCTAGCAGTAGGTTAATGGTAAATAAATATGATGCTCTTACAATAGGTTAGTAGTAATAAAGGCTTTTGGCAAAATGTTGAGTCAACCCGTTCTACTTGTATATCTTAGCCTTGCATGATCCTTGGTGTCTTTTATGTTTTACTAGACGGGTAAGTCTAGTTGAGTACATTCTCGTACTCAGGGTTTATTCCCACCTGTTGCAGATGACATCTTTTATGACGGCTTCTCCAAGACGTGTCTCCATCCCGCTGGGGATGAGGACTAACCGTTGGGCACGGTTCTCTATAAAACTCGTACCTGTTGCTTTTGGAAGGATGGTGTAGACTCTGGCAATAACAAAAACTTATGAAGTGAACTTTGAACAAGTGTCTGTAATTATTTTGCTTTTGCTACTTCAAACATGGGTTGTAATAACTTAATGACTCCGATGTGGTGCCGCTTCGATGGCAATGAATGACTATGTAACATTCGCTGTGTTTATGTTGAACTATTATGATCTTGGTTTGTTACGAGTTGGTTTGAAATCCTTCGTAATTTCAGTTGACTACCGGGATTATATGGGCTCATGTTTGGAAACTTGATTGCTTGTCGATCGTTTCTACACTTGAACTCTTATAATTTGGTCGGTTCTGTGACATACCCCGTCCCCTGGCGGGTGAGCCTGCCCCGTCGTCGCCAAAACAAGCCGAGGCGCCTCGGCCCCAAGGGCAGGAGGGAGCCCACGAGCCTGCCCGATCGGGGGTCGAGGGGGGTCCCATTACCATTAGTGATGGGTCTGGTGGCGATGGGACCTCGAGGGATGCCCATCCTATGGACGAGGAGGCCCAGACTTCTCTCGTCGCGAGACAGATACCCTGGCCTGCCGGGCTTCGCTCCATCGAGGAGCAGAAGAAGAAAGAAGATGAGGAGCACGAGCAGGAGATGCGGCGGCAGCTGCAGGAGCAGGGCCGCCAACAAGAGTCGCAGGAGCTCGAGGAGCAGTAGCAGGGGGGCCAGCCGTTGGAGGAATAGATCGGCAGATTAAAGAGTGGTGACTGGTTATCGAGGGAGTTACTGATGGGGATTCATGCCGATGGCTAAAAAGTAGAATGTGGCCAAGTCCAACGATGGTGATTAATCTATGCCGATGACGGATGCTAATGGTTGACCGATGCCGATGGAAGGTGGTTTGCCGATTGCCGATGATAACAGGGGATGCGCAGGAATTGCTGAGAGTATGGTGGTGGTATGCCGATCGCCTATGGTGGATGGATTAATGTTTTCCATAGTTGTTAGAGTCCGTTTTGTATACGAGTCCTATTCGATTTGGAATTAGAGTCTTAGTCGTGTTTGGTCATAACTCTTTTGAACAGGGTATAAATGTAGACCCTATGACCATGTAAGAAATATACACAATCAATCAAACACAAGTTTTTACATCTATTCCAGCATCTACTTTTTTGAAGACTTCGTCAACTCATATATTTTCTTTTTACTTATGAGTTCTTAGGAATTCATCGAGTCAATCTCGTTGAGTTCTCAAGTTCCGTGTGAATACCTCATGGCCGTGACATCTGGGCGCATCGCTGTTGTCGGGACCAAAGTATTCGAGTTATCACCTTTATCGATTGTAAGGTCAAATCGGCTGGCACGCCTTAACGTTGAATCGGGTATTAGCGCTTTGTGTTTGCAGATCTACTTTTGCACCAACAGAGATGTCGGCCTACGGCAGGTCTTGCAGGGCCCGGTCGAGACGAGCCACCATCCCCTCATAGTCCTCATCGTCGTCATCATTGTCACCATCATCATCTTCATCGGGGGAGTCCTCCTTAGGCTCCCCCTCATGCCTCGACTTGGCTCGACACTCCTTGAGTGCTTCTCGCTCGAGGTTATTCTTCCTCTCTTTCTTCTTCTCTATGTCTTCCATAGATTTGTGCTTCTCAGCAGAGGCACGCCTTTTCTCGTGCTCCACGTCGTCCTCCTTCATTGAGGCTTCGAAGACCGAACGTTGATCACCCCCTGACGAAACAAGCACACGCCTCAAGAAAGACAAGAAGGAAACAACATGGCCGAACATAGGGGGCAAACGGCAATGGCTCGAGAAACGTACCAGATCATAGTAGCCTTGATCGGGCTTCATGGGGATGCCATTCACCTGCTCCGACTGGAAGTCACCTGCGACGGTCGCCCTAACCCTGGCGGCAACCTCCTCGTCCGGTAGTGCCTCGTTAGTCATTCAGCATGCATCGAGGTCCTGCGACAGAATGCGGGTGCCCATCTCATCCATTCTCAACGGTCGAGACATCAACGGGAGCACCTGTCGATGGTGGACTGCCAAAAGAACAAGTGCGGCGGTCAAACCCTTCTCGCGTAGTACCTTCAGAGCATCAAGAAGCGGGCGAAGCCGATCCTATAGAGTCTTCACAACATCGTAGTTCCAATCGTGTGGGCACTCCGTGTAATACCCCAGGTGTTTGCCACTAGTTAGACATTAGGTTTGAGCTCAAACATGTCATGATATGTGGTGATGATCATGCTATGGTCAATCCATGAAAGTGAGCCTCAAGTCAAACTTAGAGAATGCACCCTTGGTTATATATAGGCCCTTTTTAAAGTGCATGCTTGGGTAACATTAATGGAACCTCTTTCATGTGTCCTACATCCATCACTATCTACAGTGATCAGTCAAAGAGTTTCATGAAGTTTGGACTCAAAAGGTCACATAAAATGATAAGTTACATGCTTGTTCGAATGACCTCATTAAGTGAATGGAACCATGGGTCATCAACCAATCCTTGCAATCTTGCCCAAATGACTTTAGATGAACTCTACAACAAAAGTCATGAAGGGTTCATATTGAGCTTTTGCTCAGAAAATGCTTCAATTAGCCTAAAACCTTAGTTTGAGCTTTATCAAGTTGCTGCTTTGACCAAAGTGAAAGTTTGACTTATATACTAGTTCTGAGGTTTGACCTTAGAGAAAAGTTGTAGTTTAACATCTGTAGACCAAACTTTGTTTAATGTTCAAGAACTAGTTTGGTGCCTAACCTAGTCAAATTAAGCTTACAAGATTCAATGCAGTGCTGTTTCAGAACTCCAGAATTTTGGCAAAGTCCTCAAGGTGTTCAGTTTTGGGTATCCATGTTGGGAGCCTTGTATCTTCTGAACCACACCAAAACGGTATAAGGTCCTTTAATAAAAGTTATAGTATAGTTTGTATGCTACAAACTTTGTTGAAGTGACTATGTCTGAATCATCTTCCAAGCATGTCAAATAATAGGCACAACATTGAATCTACTGTAATTTCCAGCATTTCAAATTTCTAAGTCTAGGATTGCAGTTCATCACATTGGCATTCCGCGTTCTCCAAAATTTACTAAACAACTTGTTTGGGTCTCAAAATAAAAGTTGGAGTACATATTGTGGACAAGAGCATGCCAAAAGATGACACCAGTTTGACTTTGTTTTGGTCATTAATTTTGAGTTTTGCTAATCATTATCAATTCATTAACACTCATATATTGGCATCAAATTATCTACTAATCTATAACACTACTGGCCATGACCCTTATACTAGAAATGTAGAGTGAGCCGAGTAGACCAACCTTCATTTTTGGCCCATGATCGAAATCGGCCTAGAAATGGCCCAAATTTGCTTCCCACGTCGGCCACACGGTCACCCGCCACGTGTTCGGCGAAATGCGTCAAAGGGCAACGCGTGTCCTGTGCGTGGCCACCATGCAGGCAGGGCGCCCCCCCATTGATGACCTCTGTTGCCACATGGTTGCCGTCGTTGCCTCTCAAAGGTGGATGCAGAGCTTCTCCATATCTCCCTGCCATTCCTTCCTCTTCCCTTAGCCATTCCCCTAGCTCTACTTGTCGCCAGAGCACACAGACGCCATGTTCGGTCGGCAGAGCTCCATGGCCGCTGGCATTTTTGCCCCTCTGTGCATCCTCCTCAACCAGTCATCCCCCTACATACCTCCTCGCCTTGTGTCATGGCTCTCTCGCCCTTCTCCGGAGCCACCATTGCTGCACAGCAGCTGCAGATCGTCGCCGGCAGGATCACCGCCCTGGCACGCGTGGTCAGGCATCCATGGGCCATTATGGCGTGAGATGTGGCTACCCACAATGGCGCACTGATCTCCTGGACTTGCCCTGTCACTCCATCGCCGCCGGCAAGCACCCCGGCGACCGGAAACGCCGTTTCCCTGAACCTCCTCTGCTTTGAGCCACGTCAAGGACCTCGGGTTAGAATATGAAACAACTCAGGGTTCCAGATGTGAAGCCAAGACTCATATGAATAGTGCTTATGGGCTGCAGTGTGATTCATGGAAAATCCAGGGTTCTCGGTGCAAGATCTGTTTTACTTTCTTTGTTTTTGTAAATTTTTGGTTGAACTTTGTTAATGATAGAAAATGATAGAGAAGTTGTAAAATAGAAAACGTGGACTTTTTGGAATCCTTGTGAAATTCTCTATGCAGTAGATCTATAATATGACATGGTTTAGTTTGCAGTTACATTTTAATTGCTTGCTATATTTATCTTTTTCATAACCACTGTATTATTGCTCAAATAAATGTGAAAATATTGTGACAAGCTTTTCATATGATATTTGATGTCTAGTGAAAGTTTCATGAATCTAGGCATGATAGATTAAGAGTTATAAAAATAACAAACGCCATGTGGTGCTTTGCTCCTATTCTGAGTAGATCTGCATGTTTGTGTTGTTTGGCTCAGTTAAGTTGTGAATCATGCCTGGATGAAAATATATGAGTTGTTGTACTTTTCATAAGCTTTCCATCCAGCTTTAATGAGAATGCCCTCGGGCTACAGCCTACCCGATTGAATGAGGCATGGGTTCTCGCTTGGATTACCTCATAATAGCTCACCTAGGACGATGATGCTCGCTCCATTGGGACTACGTCACGCTCCTTACCCCAAAGGGGGAAAACCGACCAGCAAGGGTCGGAGGTTCCCCCCTAGAACGGACAAAATAGCCTTCAAAGGAGTCCAAGACTCCCTCAAGGGCTTGGGGGCTACCCCTGCTGGGGTCGCTCGCGCGACCTCCATGGAAACTCAACTCTTAGAAGAACCCCTGTTTGAACCCCAATGGTCAAACAGGGGCTCAGGGGCTACAATCAATGATGTCAATGGAGGATACCCCAACCAACACTCATAATGAGAGGATTCACAAATGATTCAAGGCTCAAGCTCGGCGGTCCAGCATAGATACAAGATCACCAGAGCAGCAGTCCGCACTAGGAACACGATATTGACCATAGCCTCGAATAAGGAAGTAAGGTCGAGCGAATGGTCAGGGGCTCAATATCCAGTGGCCGTCGATTATGGAAAGAGTGTCGAGCGAATCGGCGAGCCTCGAGCACAAAAGCGCTCCCCACCGCCTGTCGCGGGTACAGGAGCTAGAGCCTGTCGGTGTTTTGCCCCCTAGGGGTTACACCAACGAGTGAATTTGTGTGCGTGTTCCCTCTCCCAGATGGTGATGCAAGAATGACACAAGGTTTATCCTGGTTCAGGCAAGAGAAGGCCCTACGTCCAGTAGGGGAGGAGATCTTCTATTATCTTGCACCTAAGTGCTTGTATAGGGGCGAATACAGGCGGATGTTGCTGTGGGTTCTAAGTCCTAGCCGATGGTGGTGTATGGATTCCTTTCTACATGTAGTGTCTTGTGTATCTCTTCCTCATTGCCCCTTTTTATAGTTCCAAGGGGGGACCTAGGTTACAAGATGTAGGCAATAGAATAAGGCTCGATAGGGGTGTGGCGCGCTGACCTACTCGAGGCCTCCGTACCGGCGTGGCCTTGAGCTATCTTGTTACGTAGTACTTTGGTGATGATTGCGCATGCTTCTGAGTTCGGCTCCTGTACATCATCTAGGATTGGCTTAGGCGCGAGCGTGCTCGTACGTCGTGGCAGTGGTCACATCCAGTGTGGTTGAAGTGCTGACTTCCGCCGCCTGACCCTTCCGTAGGAAGGAACGTATCTGCTCGAGGGTCAGGAACAGTGAGTAGCTTTGCTGGATGAAGCACTGACTTTGGACGCCTCGAGGGGTGCCGTGACGGGATATCACGACTGCCACACTGTACCGGGTCGTACTTTTGCCCATTTTGGAGGTTAAAGCTGGGAAAAGTAGAGATTGGACGGGTGCTTGTCCCCTATCACGTTTTCCGTGACTGTCGGGTTAGGTGAGAGCATGGCAGAAGCATTAAATGCCCTGGCTCCCATACCCACGATAGGCGGCGAACAGCGCCTTTACGCTCGAGGCCTATCGATTTGTCCGAGCTACTTCCGTATTCGACGGTCGCTGTTTAGTCGAGCCTCCATCGATTCGCACGACCTTGTTTCCGTGTTTGAGGCTATGTGTCGGTGTTTTCCCGACGGGGGGTCACACCAACGAGTGAATTTGTATGCGTGCTTCCCTTTCCCAGATGGTGATGCAAAAAGACACAAGGATTTATCCTGGTTCGGGCAAGAGAAGGCCCTACTTCCAGCGGGGGGGAAGAGAGTTTGTATTATTTTGCACCTAAGTGCTTGTACAGGGTTGAATACAAGCGTGGTATGGAGAATGGGAGTTCTACTGCGTATGAGTGTGGTGTTGCCTAGTTGATGTCCTTGAGTCCGCTCCCGGGCTTCCCCTTTTATAGTTCCAAGGAGAAGCCCAGGGTACAAGCATAGGTGTCAGAGTAGGGGTCGATACAGGCATGGCGCGCGGACCTACTCGAGGCCTCCGTACCGGCGTGGTCTCGAATCGTGCCGTCCTGGTGGCTTGATGATGATTACGCGTGCCCTGGAATCCTGCTCTGCACGCCGTCTTGGACTGGTTCATTGGTGGCACGTCGGTACGATACAGCGGTGGATCCGTCGGAGTGGTTGCTTTATTGCCGTTCGACGCCCAACCCTTTCCCTGGAAGGAAACGGGTCTGGTCGAGGGTCGACCGCCGTGTAGCGCTTCGCTGTCTAGAGCGTTGACCCTAGATGTCTCGAGGGGGTCGTGACTAGACGTTCCATCCCTACTTCCCGTGTCCTGACACGCTCTGGGTCGTTTGGTGGGGAAGGCTGCAAAAAGAATGACGGGACAGATGCATGTTCCGTATCACGCTTCCCGTGACTGGCGTGTTAGGTGAGAATGCGACAGGCGCATTAAATGCCCTGGTTCCTGTTGGGTATTTTAAACGCAAACAGAAAAATCCGCAAGCGCACGGATACCGATGTAGCTTTCACCCGGGAGTATTCCAGAGTATCGATTTACCACAGAGAACGTGAGTGTACTAATTAAGATCCAAGATCGCCCAAGGATAACTATATAATTATTTTTGGTGGGAAGAGAGGAAGTTTCCTGAGAGTTCTCTAGTTGATCTAAGAATCAAGAATTACTTCAAGATTATCTATATCGGGACATCAGAGCACTAACCACAGAAAGAGATGAGAAGGGGGCTAGGAAGGTCTGACTATGGTCCTACAAACACCGATCCGAACGTGGTGGAATACGTCGACCGTTAGGGCTGTCACTACCCTAGGGCTACCACAATAATCCGTATTATTGGGTGCAATTCGAGGTAATCGCAAGACTAAACACCACGTCTAATCTATTAATTACTACTCTAGCGTTATAAAGACTAGAGCACTTGATGCAAGCGGGAATCCAATAAATAACTTGAATGTAAATACAAGTAATTAGAGAACTCAGGAATTATGAATTGAAGAACCTGGAGAACGATGAAGAACGAACCAGTTGCTGCAAAGGTACAATGTTGAGGAAGATCCGACAGATCCGGCTCCTCCTCCGCTCTCCTCTTCTCTCTCCCTATTTTCTAGATTACAACTAGAACTAACTAGAACTAGAACTAGAGGAACTAGAACTAGAACTAGATGAACTAAACTAGATCTAGATGAACTAGAGGTAGAACTAGAAGAACTAGAGGGATCCTCTCTACTTTGATGAAGAATTGAAACCCTAGCTTTGATTCTGTAGAAGAGGTATGATCTCCAGGGGCCAGGGGGCCTTGCTTATATAGTCTTTTCAGATGAATCTAGGCCGTCGGATCAAACCGACATTGATCGTGTGGTTTTCCTTGAAGTATTAGGTCGGTGGAGCATTATCCTGAAAGAGAGTCCTGATTGGACTCTGGCTGAGGGCGGGCGCCCAGGAAAGGAGGGCGGGCGCCCTGTCCCTGTGTCCTCTCGGCCTCTGCTTCGGTCTCGTGGCTTCTGGAGTCTTCTAGATGATAGAAAATTGCGCGGCACGTTAATATCTCTATGTACACCCGATGTGTGGGCCTTTCTTCCTTATTTCCTGATAACTCCCTGCAGAAATAGACAAACACCAAAACTTGTGGAATTCTGTCAGGTAAAACCCTAAGTCTAGGTGTTGGTTGCATTTGGATCCTTTTCTATGATTAGTTGATGGTTAAATGTGAGCATTAAGGACCGTCAACAAGCTCTCCCAAGCTTAACATTTGCTCGTCCCTGAGCAAAGATGAACTCTAGAGTTTCTGCAGTGGTTTCATGCCTTAAAGGTACACATGAGTTCAAACAATATCTCATCTCTGAGTTAGGGTAAACTGTTAAGAATTAAACTTACACATTTTACCTTCACCATGGGGCTTGCAACCGTCACTTCTGTCTTGAGTAGTTAAAAGATAGAACAGTCTAGTCAAGTGCCATGTCTCTTATTCTTGATCAGCTATAGCTCAGGGGTTTTTGCAGATTTTCAAATAAAACTCAGAGATTCCTTGTATGACTCTCTCTAGTCTCTCATTTGTGGTATTTCTGGATCCTTACCAAGGCAGTAATTGTATATGCCTTCTCTCAAAGTATGTGGTATTTGTGGTATAAGGCATAGTGACACTGCCTTCTCTCTCACCCTACTCTAATAAGGCTTTTGATATCTGGAGCTCATAGGTGGGAGACAGCTAATACATACTTACAAGACATTTATTGCATAGTCAAACCATGGATCCAGAAGAACAAGTCAATAAGTCAAATCAAGATGTGCATGTGTGGCGAATGAATGGTGTATGGTGATGATGGTGATAACAATGGTGAAAGTTTAATTCTACTTATGCTCTTTTGAGGGGATACATACCTTTCTTGCACTTTTGACACTTTTTGAGGAGAATGAGATGCTCTATGTTTTCTTTTTCTTTTCTCTCAGGTGGGTATCTTGTACCCCTAATTCTACTATCGGACACTTGTCCATTTTTACCTCTCGTCTCACTTTTTCTTTTCTTCGAGGTTCCGGGCACTTGCCCCTTTTTATTTCCTCGTATCTCTTTTTTTTTCTTTTTTTTTCTTCTTTTTTTAGAGAGCACTCATCTCATGAAATAATATAGCAAGTGGTAGTAACAAGATAACTTGAGCATTTATTTCACTGTACCGGCGTAGAATTCGGAGCGCCCCGTCTGTGAGAAGGAAAAGGACCGTTAGGCGGCACATTTACGGGTGGGAGTTACCTCATTTATCGGATCTGTCCATTGGTGGGTTGCTGTCTATAAATATCCCGTGGCATTGCCGGCGTTCTTCCTTCTGCCTTCCGCCTTCTTGCCTTTGCTCCCTCGCCTCAGCTCCCTCGTCATCTCACGCGCACGTACCCTCGAGTGGCAGCGAAACCACCTTCTGTTCGCCCAAGATGCCTGTGAGACTCATCGCCGCCGATGACTGGCGCCCGTCGTCGATGACCGAGCGCCGGTTCCTGGAGCTCGAGAAGGAAGGGCTCCTATGCCATCGCACATCGCTTTCGTTGTCAGAGTGGATCGCGCCGCCAGCGGACCACAGGGAGCCCAGGCCGCCCAAGGGCTATGTGGTTTCATTCTCCAAGTTCCACCGCCACGGCCTGGGCGCTCCCCCAAGCCGCTTCATGCGGGCGCTCTGCCACCATTACGGGGTGGAGCTCCAGCACTTCTCCCCAAACGCCATCACCATCGCGGCGGTCTTCGCTGCGGTGTGTGAGGGCTATTTGGGGATGATGCCCCACTGGGAGCTGTGGCTCCACCTCTACAGGGGCGAGCTCTTCAACGCCCCCGCTGGGACGACCGTCGTGAGGAAGCCCATGCGGACGAGGTGCCTCAACCTCGTGCTGAAGACGGGGAAGACGGCGAGGCCGCTCGAGTACATCCCGGTGGGATTGTCGACGAACCACGCCGGATGGGACTCCCAGTGGTTCTACCTGAGGAACGACGACGATCTCCTTCCCGCCTACATCAGTTGCCTGATCACGGAGCGCCCAAAGAACTGGACGTACGGTGTCGTCCAAGCTCACCAGTCGCGGCTCGACCCCCTCCTCAACGCCTTGAAGAAGCTACGTATGGAAGGCCTGACCGCCGCTCTTGTCCTCTCGGCCGTTCATCATAGGAGACTTCTCCCATTGATGTCTCGGCCGCTGAGGATGGACAAGATGGCCCCTGGTGTCTCGTCCCGGGACCTCGAGGCGTGCCGGATGTCTAACGAGGCTCCGGCGGACGACGAGATCACGGCCCGGGTCAGGGCGGCCATTGCCGGCGATTTCAAGCCGGAGCACGTTAAAGGCTTCCCCATGAGGCCCGATGCGGGCTCGATCGACCTGGTATGCTCTTTTCTCGTACATGGCTTCAATTCTGGATTTCCTTCGACCCCTTTTTTAAGCTTGCCTTTGTTCTGGCAGGGGCGAATCGATGTCCGGTCCTCGAGGCCTCCAGTAAAGGAGGACGAGGTCGACCGTGACGCACGGCGCCAGTCGGCCGAGAAACAAAAGTCTGTCAAGGACTCTGTGAAGAAAGGAGAGAAGAAGAAGAACCTCGACCGCCAAGCGCTAGAGGCGCGTCGAGCTAAGTCCAGGCAGAGTGGGGAACCTAAGGAAGAATCCCCCAGCGAAGCCGATTGTGGAGACGGCGATGATGACAGCGACGACTCCGAGGGGATGGCGTCTCGTCTCGATCGGATCCTCGAGAGTCCGCCTCGAGGCGATGTCGACATCCCACGGACGGGGGCGCCAAAGGAGGGGCCAGGCGGATCTCACCGCCCCCGCGCCGACACTCCTCCTGTGCCCGCGCCGAGTCGGGCCGTCCCGCATCCTCAACCTCCCCCTGCATCAAAGGCGGGTAGCCGGGCTAAGCCCTAGGCGACGGGGCCGTTGACCCGTGGCCACGCCGCGACCTCCGACAAGCGGGAGACCGGCCGCAGGAGCGCTAGTCCCGGCGCTCGCCAGGTGGGAGATGATGTGCCAAGACCAGCGCCTGTCCTCGAGGGGTCGAGGGCCTTGACGCTGGGTGGCTCGAGGCCCATCAGTCGAGGCACCGGTAGGCAAGCCGTTCTCCCTGTGGGGTAAGTTCTTCGACGCTGTTATTCTTATTCTCCTGATTCTTTGTGTTTTCTCGTATAACGGTCTTCTTTACGCTCGTTCTTCCCTCCTCAGGATGAAGCAGACGCTTGAGCAGGCCCAGCCTTCGATGGCGAAGAGGCTCAAGGTGGGAGCAGCCTCCAAGGAGCTAGGTCTGTAGCTTATTCATGGGATTTGTATTGTTCTTATGTTGGTCATCATAGTGACTGGCCTTTGTTTTTTGTTTTACAGGCTCCTCCGACCCTCAATTGCCGATCGGCACCGAGAGCGCCCTACCTCGTCCCCTGGCGGGTGAGCCTGCCCCGTCGTCGCCAAAACAAGCCGAGGTGCCTCAGCCCCAAGGGCAGGAGGGAGCCCCAGAGCCTCCCCGATCGGGGGTCGAGGGGGATCCCATTACCATTATTGATGGGACTGTTGGCGACGGGACCTCGAGGGATGCCCATCCTATGGACGAGGAGGCCCAGACTTGTCTCGTCGTGAGACAGACGCCCTGGCCTGCCGGGCTTCACTCCATCGAGGAGCAGAACAAGAAAGAAGAGGTGGAGCGCGAGCAGGAGATGCGGCGGTAGCCGCAGGAGCAGGCCGCCAACAAGAGTCGCAGGAGCTCGAGGAGCAGCAGGAGCAGTAGCAGGGGGGCCAGCAGTTAGAGGAACCGCTCGAGCCTCCTCCTCACAGTCCGCCCCAACCAGTACCACCGGCGCCGCAAGAGCCCGGGGACCAGGAAGAGGGTCTGCTGGTTTTTTGCCCTCCAACCCCAGCGTGGCTCCATCTAGGGGCGCCCGCCGTGATCCCAGCAGAGTCGGGGCCGGCGGACAGTGTGGTAGCGCTCGCCTGTATGATGCGCACCCCTGTCGAGCCTAATTCCGAGATCAAGAGGACGATCTACGGCATGGACGTAATCGCCCCAGGATTCCTCCGAGAGCGTCGGGCGTGGGACGACCGTATTCCTGCCGAGGAGGACGAGGCTGGGACGTCGGGCGGAGGCGGAAGCAGCGAAACGGGCACCTGGAAGACGGTGGACGATGACGGGCGGTTCCCCTCCCTCGTCGACTTGTTCCTACGCCATGGGGGGTCCCTCGAGACTGTCGAGGAGCTCATCCACGGCGTAAAGGCGCGGGCCGACCAGGAGATGGAGAACTAGTGCCCTGATCGGATCCGCATCCATGCTTCCACCGATCCGTCCGAGCCCAACATTTCTCTGGACGATCGGAAAGAAGCCGAGAAGTGGGAGCACGTCGAGGAGCTCCGCCTTTGGATGAAGCACACGGTGGGGCTCTTGTCGGATGTTGTAAACAACAGGCTTGGGCCAGCCTACTTTGTAAGTCTCCTAGTCTTTTAATCTTTTAGGGAACTTTTTTTTGGGTTCTAACTGTTCGATCACTGGGTCGTAGGACCTAAAAGACACCTCCACTATTAAGTCAAGCTTCATTCATGCCACGAGAGGCGGCTGGGAAGAGCTCCCCCTCCTCAAAGACCAACTCCTGGAGTCGTAGGAGAAACTCCTCAAAGCTTATAAAGATCTCTTGGCGCTCGAGGAGGAGAAGAAGGAGAGGAAGGCTGCCCTAGCCGAGGCTCGAGAGGCCTCAAAGAAGGCTGTGGAAGAGGCCGTGCTGCTGAGGGAGCGGGCTCCGACGGTCGAGGAGGCTGCGTCCAAAGTCCGGGAGGAGGCCCTGTCCTACAAGAATATCGTTGCTGATCTGGACAAGGAGAAGGGCCTCCTCAAGACTGACCTGGACTCCCTTCGAGAATCCTTCCAGAGGATGAAGGTGGAGCATGTGAACGGCGAGATCGCCAGGAGCGCCGCGGAAGAAGCCAAGAAGAAGGTCCTCGAAGACCTCAAGGCGGAGCGGACTCGATCCCGCAGCCTCTCCGACGACATCGATCGTCTGAAGGGAGAGCTGCTAGAGAAGAATGGAGCCATTGCTCAGGCTGGCAAGGCGATCGAAGATCTGCGTGTTGCCAACACTAAGCTGGCACGCTCTAACAGAGAGATCGAGAGGGCCAACACCAGATTAGTTGGCGAGAACACAGCTCTAGAGGAGAGTGTCCGCGGTACGTTTCTATTGTCGGATTTTCTTTTCGAGATGTGCTTGGTTTTATCTAAAGCTTTTTGTGTTGACATTCACAGGGCTTAAAGACGAGCTCTTGGCCGCCCAAGTCGAGGCTCGCAATACCAAAGCCTAGCTCGAGGGGGAGGTTGCTTTGAACCGTCGACTGCGGACGGCGATAAGCGATCTCTCGACCTCTTGGGAGGTCGAGCCCGTGGATGAGTCGAAGGAGGAAGCTCGAGGCGACGCGCTGGTCGATCAGCTGTGCTACTTAGGCGCGACGCTGAGGGATCGGGTGCGGGACGCTCTCCACATCGGGGTGAAGCGGGCAATGGCCGTTGTCTGCTCAGGCTTCTCCTACGACATGGAGGTGGTGTCCCATGGCTTCGTCACCGACATCTCCAAGACCGACGCGGAGAACGAAGAGAGGCTCCACGCCTTGATCGACGATGCAGAGGTTCCTGGAGAGAGGTTGGCTAGGCTGTTCAAGCCAGAGGTACTGCCTCCTGAGACTAGCTCGGGCGCAGGCGAGGGCGGTGAGGGCCGTGATGCGGACTGAGGCCTGCGAGCCTGCTCTGGGTGCCTAGGCCCCTTTGTACAGTACTTTGCTACTCTATCTTTAAGCAGTATGGCATTTTTTAAGTGGTTGTCAAATGTTTATCTGTCTTTCCGCTCGAGGCTCCTTTACTTCTTCTTGCGCCTATGTTTTTTCCCGCTCGGTCTTTTGTTTAAGGCAGTCTCGATTGCCTTAAGGGTGAGGAGGCGAGTAGAGTTTCCATAGCCCGAGGGCGTAGGAGATCTCAGGCTTGTCGTTTCTCGGCCCTTAAGGGGCTCGAGGTACCTTTACTACTCAACCGCACGAGATTACTGATGGAACGAAAAGGTTACTTGGTTTTTTCGACACCTGGGGGGTCGCCCCCCTGTTAGCCCCCGAGGGGGTATCGACTATGATAGGTCATAGTCGGTACCCCCTTCTAATCGTCGAGATTTTGACTTGTGAAAAAGTAAATTGCTCGAGGGAAAGACTTTATTTATTCATGCATTCATTTACAAAACATTGGTACAGAATGTATGTGGGAACATAAAGCTTTGAAATTCTAGGGGTAGAATCGACGTAGCTGTTCGATGTTCCACGCGTTGGTGAAGATCGCCCCCTTTTCCTCCGCGAGCTTATATGTTCTCGGTTTCAAGACCTTGGCCACCATGTATGGGCCTTCCCAAGGTGGAGTCAGCTTGTGGCATCCTGGATTGCTTTGCCGCCGTCGTAGGACGAGGTCGCCCACGTTCAGGTCCCTCTTGCGCACGTGCTTGTCGTGGTAGCGTCGGAGCTTCTGCTGGTACCTAGCGGAGTTAAGGACAGCCATGTCTCGAGCTTCTTCGAGTTGGTCGACCATGTTTTCTTGAGTCTCTTTATTTGTTTGCTCATTGTATGCCTTGAGTCGAGGGGACCCATACTCGAGATCTGTCGGGAGCACGACCTCAGAGCCAAAGACCATGAAGAATGGGGTGTATTTTGTGGCTCTGCTTGGCGTAGTCCTTAAGCTCCATAGGACCGAGGAAAGCTCCTCAACCCATTTCTTGCCGAATTTCTTCAAGCGATGGTAAATTCTTGGTTTGAGCCCTTGCAAAATCATGCCGTTGGCACGCTCGACCTGGCCGTTAGTTCGAGGGTGGGCAACTGCAGACCAGTTCACACAGATGTGATGCTGATCGCAGAAGTCCAGGAACTTTTTGCCGGTGAACTGAGTGCCGTTGTCGGTGATGATGACGTTGGGAATCCCAAACCGGTGGATGATGTCGGTGAAGAAAAGGATGGCCTGCTCGGAGCGGATGTTGGTGATGGGTCGAGCCTCGATCCATTTGGAGAACTTGTCGATGGCCACCAGCAAGTGAGTGTACCCCCCTTTTGCCTTTTGTAGAGGCCCTACTAAGTCGAGCCCCCATACCGCGAACGGCCATGTGATCGGGATCATCAGGAGAGCGTGGGTAGGCAGGTGCGTCTGCTTGGCGTAGAATTGGCATCCGTGGCATGAGCGTATGAACTCGATGGCATCAGCTACGGCCGTTGGCCAGTAGAAGCCTTGTCGGAAGGCGTTCCCTACGAGGGTTCGTGGAGCAGCATGGTGCCCACAAGCCCCCAAATGTAGATCCTCGAGGAGTTTCCGGCCTTCCACTATGGTGATGCAACGCTGCAAGACCCCGTCGGGCTTCGTCGATATAGCTCCTTGTCATCGCCATAGATTACATATGACCTGGCCCACCGAGCAATATGGCGGGCCTCAGATCGATCTTCTGGCAGCTCGCAGCGGATCAGGCAGTCGAGGAATGGCATTGTAACATCCCAGGTGTTTGTCTTGCGTTTTGGCACTTACATTTCATGAGCATAAGCATCATTTGTTCATATATGATAGTATGAAACATACTTTGATGTTGTGACAAGTGAATGCTTGATGATCCTGCATAATAGAGCTTGTGGGTGTTGATGGTGCTTCTTTCATATGTATCACCTCCATCTCTGCCTAGGTTGATCGCTCAAAAAGTTTCATGAAGTTTGGATTCAAAAGGTCAAATGAAAGGATAAGTTACATGCTTGTTGGAATGACCTTATTAAGTGAATGGAACCTTGGGTTACTAACCTAATCTTGCAATCTTGACCAAGTGACTCTAGATGAACTCTACAACAAAGGTCATGAAGGGTTCATGTTGAGCTTGTGCCAAGAAAATGCTTTATTTGGCCTAAAACCTTAATTCAAGCTTTATCATGTTGTTGCTTTGACCAAAGTAAAAGTTTGATGTTGGTACCAGTTATGAGGTTGGACCTTAAATAAAAGTTGTAGTTTTGCTTCTGTAGAACAAACTTTATTCAAAGGTCAAGAGCTAGTTTGGTAGCTATCCTAGTCAAATTAAGCTCACAAGATTCAATGCAGTGCTGTTTTGGAACCCCAGAAATTTGGCTGTCCCCTCAAGGTGCTCAGTTACGGGTACCCTAGTTGGGAGCCTTGTATCTTACTAACCATGCAGAAACAGTATAAGGTCCTTTAATAAAAGTTGTAGCATATTTTGTATGCTACAAACTTTGTTAAAGTGCCCAAGTCTGAATCATCTTCTAAGCCTGTCAAATAATAGTCACAAGATCAAATCTGCTGTAAATTCCAGCATTTCGGATTTCTAAGTCTAGAATTTCAGTTGGTCATGTTGGCATCCCGCGTTCTTCTAATTCTTATGAACAACTTGCTTGGGTCCCAAAATAAAAGTTAGAGTACATATTGTTGGATAGAGCATGCCAAAATATGACACCAGTTTGAATTTGTTTTGGTCATCAATTTCGAGTTTTGCTAATCACAATCAATTCATTGACACTCAAAGGTTGGCATCAAGTTATCTTCTAATCTGCAACTCTAATGACCACGGCACCTTAATCAATGTTGGAGAGTGTCAAGAGTAGAGCAAACTTCATTTTTGGTCCATGTCCAAATTCGGTCCGGATCCGGCCCAAATCGGCTTCCCACTTTGGCCACACGGTCACCCACCACGTGCTCGGTGGAATGTGTCAACGGGCGGACACGTCGCTGGTGCGTGGCGACCATGCATAGACACCGCGTGCCCAGCTCCCTGCTCCACTCCGACGCGTGCTCCTGCCCTCCAGAGTGGATGGCGAGCTCCCCACTCCTCCTTGGCGTCCTCACTCGCCCTCGCTCGCGCTCTACTGCGCCCTACTGCGGGAACGCCGCCGCGTCCGCCATGGCCGCCGATTTGAGCTCGCACCTGCCACAATGCTCGCTGCTCCACGCCTCCTCAGCCCAAGCTAAGTACCTCAGTGCCTCTGCCGTATCCTCCTGACCGCACTGAGCTCCATTTTCGGTCCCAACCATCGCCGGAGCACCGCCACCACCGGGAGCAGACCGCCGCCGCCGCCTGCTGCCGTGGCTAGGTCGCCACGGGCTCTCTCCCGGCCATCTAAGGCGACCATCGGGTGCGCAGTGATCTCCTGGTGCTCCCCCACCACTCCCTCGCCGCCGACGTGGTCTCCCTTCGCCGGAACAGGAAGCGCTCCGGCGAGTCCCCTGTTTCCTTTCGCGTCAGGGACCTCGTGCTAGAATATGAAACAACTCAGGGTTCTAGGTGCGAAGCTAAGACTCATTTGAATAGTGTTACTGGGCTGTGGCGTGATTCCTGAAAACTCTAGGGTTCCCGGTGCAAGATCTGTTTTTCTTTTCTTTTGTTTTTGCAGATTTCATGAATGATCTTTGGAAATGCATAGTAATTCGTAGAAAAGTCGTAAAATAGCAAATGTGGACTTTTTGGAATCCTTGTGAAATTCTCTATGCAGTAGATCTATAATATGGCATGGTTTAGTTTGAAGTTGTAGTCGTAAAAATATATTTATGTAGTTAGGTTTTAAATTGCTTGTTATATTTGTCTTTTTCATAACCACTGTATTATTGATCACATAAATTTGAAAATATTGTGACAAGCTTTTCATATGATATTTGATATCTGGTAAAAGTTTCATGAATTTAGGAATGACATATTAAGAGTTATAAAAATAACAAATGCCCTGTGTTGCTTTGCTTATATTCTGAGTAGTTCTGCATGTTTATATTGTTTGGCTCAGTTTGGTTGTGAGTCATGCCTGGATGAAAATATATGAGTTGTAGTACTTTTCATAAGCTTTCCAAAAAGATAAATAGCACAATTTTTGGTTAAGAACATGTTTAGTTATAGTGGTTTAAAGTACTGTTCCAGTTTCTGTCTAAACCCAGACTGGATTGCATTGTTTGTAATGTAAGACCTTGTTAGTTGTAGATTTAGCTCTAGATGTTTATAACAAAGTTGTTCACAATTTAGTAAGCTTTATAGAAAGTATATAATCATAATTTATGGACATATGAAACTCAAGTTATGGCTGTTTAATGTGGCATGATAGATTCCATCCATGTTTTGGACAGAGATGTCTTTATGGGGCTTGATAAATGTTTTATAATTATAAATAAAATCTAAAAATGGAAAATGTTGTTCCAGTACAATTCTGTGATATTATTGTATCATGTTGATATATATTATGGTCATGTGTTTGAAGAAAATGTCAGTTTTAGATTTATCTTGCTCTCACATGGTTAATTGCAATGGCAATTTGTCTTTTTCATAGAGACTGCTATGTTTGTTAAAATACAATGAAATTTGTATAGTAGCCTTTTTATAGTATTTAGAGGCTACTTTAATTTTGGTGGAATTTACTAGGCACTTTTGGTATATGTTCTTTAATTCACCTTATAATCCAAATAAATTAAGAAATGCATTAAATAAATTTATTTGGTAATGACCACTATGTTTTCTGGTGTTCTTTAGATATGTTAAAACTGTTGGTAACAATGGTTTTGCTCAAATGCATGTTTGAGATATAAGTTAATAATTAATTGTTTGCAATTGTT
Source organism: Sorghum bicolor (assembly GCF_000003195.3). Taxonomy (NCBI): domain Eukaryota; kingdom Viridiplantae; phylum Streptophyta; class Magnoliopsida; order Poales; family Poaceae; genus Sorghum; species Sorghum bicolor. Next base: position 31,742,100 of record NC_012874.2, read on the forward strand.
ATTTCTGAACAGTTTCTGGAATTATTTAGATTGCATTATTTAAATGATGTTTTCTGGGAATCTTGTTTATAACAAAGGTGTAGATATTTCATTCATATAGCTGCTGTTAAAATTTGATGGCATTTAGCCTTATGGTTTGTAAGTTATGTCTGTTCAAATTTGTATTTCAGAAATAGTTGCTCTCTGTCTTGTTAGGACCTGATTCTGTAATTCCAATATTTCGACCTGCCAAACTTATGAATCATGTTTTTATGTATAAAGACGAAATGTAGATAATTTCTTAAGCTTTCCAGAATGTCTTAATTCATGTCTTTTTGAGTTGTGTAACTCCAGTTATGATTTATTTTCTCAGCTGCTGTTAACAGTCCTAAAAATGGTTGATTCCTTGTATTGTTGTTGCTTGGTATATTGCTATGTATGACTCATGTCTTTGGTAATGGCCAAGTTAATATACCTGAGATCTGGTGAAACATGTATGCCATGTATAATATGTTTAGTGTTGCATTCCTTGTTGGCCTAGCATGTTGGTTGTGTGATCGTTAAGTTGAGCAATGAGATGTGCTTAAGTGTGTTTAGTGTAACAATGCTCTTGCCATGCTTCTTGTGTGTAATGCTTTGTCTATTGCACTTCCATGTGTTCATGCACTTGCATCTTGCATGTCATCTAGGTACGCTAGATGAACCACGTGAAAGGACGTGATGGTGGATCATCCCGAAGATGGAATGATTAAGCAAGTGTTATGATCTTAGATGTCACCAAGACGGAGCAAGCTAACTAATCTGACTCGGTGTCACATTCCAGGCAAGCCCCGGAGCATTATAAGCCTCCTACTTTTTGAAAGTGAATGAGTATATATATGTTATATATGTATTGTTGCAATAAGTATAGGAGTTGGATGAAACCCTTGCTGCATATATATACCCTACTTTGTCCACTATATATATAACCTGAATCCTAATTAGTCAGGATCACGTCTATGCTTAGCTATGCTTAGCTCAGTAGAAGCCAGGTGATTTCCTGTCACCTGCAGGATATAGGTGGATTCCGGATCACGGTTGGCTATATTTGCTATCGTGGAAAAGAAACATGTGTTAATAATATGAAAGGAGACTGGGCGGGACGATGATAGTGACGCAACAAGGCATGGAGGTCTTGGGTGTGGATCTATCCCCGTCTGTGTCGATTAAGGACCGATCGTTGTACGTCCTCTTGTCATGTTGAACGCATGCCTATCACTTAGTTGGCCGGATAGGTCGTTCCGACCGCGAAGCCTAGTAGTATGACTCAGGCCGGAAGACCGGCAAGTATAAAGTGCGCACTACCAGAGGAAGTGCGGCGTGCGGGGGACCTTTGGCGTAAGACCAAAGGCAGGTGAGTTAAAAGTCCTGACCTCCCTGGCAGAGTGGTAGCCCTGGGAGTGCGGCGCTGATCGGAGCCGCGATTCCTGAGTCGTACCAAAGGTGACCCACTTGCTCTCCGACAGGGGAAGCATGGGTGAGTGTTAGGAATAACCCTCCAGCTGGATAGGAATCAATTCGAATCGCCGTCTCTCCCGGATAGTGAGAACTTGACAGAGCAGCGGCAAACGTAGCATTCACTAAATAACTTAATTGTTCTATGATGATGATGATGATCATAGCCTTGATAAACCTGATATGGTTATTATTGATTGATATTAATCAAGTGACTGCTATAGTACAGGTGCTAATCTAGTTGATAGGTTAATGAGAATTAAATGGATGCTAAATAAGAAAGGTTCAACTATTTATACTTAAGCTTTTTATGCAAAATGTTGTCCAACAAGCTCCACTTATATATCAGCCTTGCATACTCCTTGGTGTCATTTATTTCTGGTTTATGACGGGTAAGTCTAGCTGAGTACATTCTCGTACTCAGGGTTTATTCCCACTTGTTGCAGGTTGTGATGTATCATAGCTACTGCAAGATTTGGATGACTCCTGCTATAGGGAAGGAGTAAGATCATGGGCATGATCCTTCCTACTTACCTCATCTATGATGCTTTTGTTGGAATAGACCATGGTACTGGCATGTATTTGAAATAACAGTGATATTGGTTTCAAATTACATTGCTTCCGCTATTTGTAAACTTGAGTTGTAATAACCTTATCGAACTCTGATGTATTTGAACTACTTGCGAAATGTATGTAACGTGTGACTTGTTATGTTGAATCACTACGATCTTGGCATGTATGTTGGTTGGTTTGAAATCCCTCGTGATTTTGTTGGACTACCGGAGTTATATGGGCTCAAGTATGATAAATTGATCACTTCGGTGATTGTTTTTGTACTTGCGCTCTTATAATTTGGACGGTTCCGTGACAGCTGGTATCGGAGTAAGGTTCAACAGTAAACATGTCACATGTGTATTTGAAACAAAGCTTTTCTTTATAAAAATCGGTTTTGGCAACCTATAGCTATATATAGGTGTGTTCAAATCCAAACTTTTAATCTAAGTATGCCAGTGGTCATTCCTCTATGCCCAACTAAGGACCTTTAGGTGGCTTAGTTAAGTACTAACTATGGGGGGATTTACTTACTGCAATTTTTATTTCGTTGTCCATACGGCGTGCTATTGTATGGATACCATTCACTTGAGTGGTAATGTATGGATCAATTTACATCTACGCCCAGGCCAAGGTATGTATGTATGATGACCGCACTATGCTACCCTGTGGTCAAATGGTAGAGGTAGCCCTCATATATGAATTAGCCATATATGTTGATAGATTCAAATTTTGCAACGTCGCACCTACGCTCAGGTAAGTGTGAGTTGTGAGAGCATGATCGTCCAACCGTCGGTCTAGGGGAGAGCTAGTTTTGGTTACTGGAATATTTACATGTCACACACATGTATATATGAAGGTACTTAATTGTGGGTTAGTGGTACAACCGTATATACATGTCTCCATGTATGTATAGGCGTATTTCATTTCGGGTAGTTTGATGCTGAAATATATATATTGGGATATATGTATGGAAGCATTTAGCTTTCAACCTAGAGTCCAGTATTTCATTTCATGCACTTATATCATTGTTGGGTTGGGCTGAAATGAAATTTTCTGCAGGTGCGCTAACCACGAATGCGTAGATTGTTTGTAGCTAACGACTAGCTATATGTCGAGAGTGTGCGTATTATGCCACCAATATAGAACGTGATTACCACCTTAGGCTGGTAATTTTGTGAGGACGAATAGGACGAAGCATGCATCATCACGATTGAGTGCCCTATGCATAACTTTGCTCCTGTCACCCTTGTTCTAACAATAAGTAACTTGTGAATTAATATGATGTCACTTTGCTTGTGTAAAGTTAGATAAAATGCCTTGCTCTATGTTGCTTGAGTAGCTATGCTCGATGTTAGGTTCTTCCTTTCTAGCTACCTACACAGTAGTTCTTTTTATGTGTGGGTGCCTTGCTTTCTAGGTGTGGTTGTAGCACAAGTTGTCTAACCTCTTGTCCTCAGTGAGTCCATGAGTTGTCATCAAGCCTTATCATTGTGCTTATCTCATAAGTTGCCTCCAGTACACCTTCTTGCTTAGAACACATGAGCTTATGTGTGTGTACTTAACCAAACCTCGTTGGGTTTTCGTGAATATCAACTTTTGCCCATGATATGTCCTGGTTTGAGTTTTGCCCAAATTCTTTTGGACCCTTTGCTACCTATCAAAAAAAAAATCATCCTGTTCCTAAAGACATGATCATATCTACCTACTTTGTGGTACAATATCGTATCATGATCCTTGTCCTAAGAACCAGATGTTGGGTTGCATAATGGTTATCTATCAAATCATGAATCTCATATCATGATGTCAATCATTCTTAATCATGCAACCTACTACATTGGTTATGCATCGATGACATTATTTCCTAAATCCTTGAAACACATGCACACGTGCATGTAAAAGGAGGTATGCTCATAGTTAGTGGGGTACACCATATTCATGTTCTATCCTAACTGCAATCATCTTAGTGAGTATCTTTCTAAAGAACATTCTTCAGCTCTTGTGCTTGCTGCCCATTTAATTGGGTTACCCTTTGATCTATCTCGATGGCTTGCTTATGTTTTGGTCAGTCTGTGCCATCCGTCAACATGATGCACATGTTTGAGATGGTTGGCCTTTTTGGACATAAGTGAGATTTATCTTCTCGACTGAAGAAGAGTATGCACCTACTCAGTAAAGGATAACAACACATTACCATCATGTTCTGTTTACTATCTACCACCTTTGCTTATAATAATGGTTGCTGGAGATAATTTCATCTATGTTCTCACATGCTTGCTTATGTCTTGGGTGTCTTGCTTCTATGTGCATAAAACCTTACCCCAAGAATCCTCTCAGACCACTTGGTTCCTTGTCCTATAGTGGATCTAGTGCAATGCTTATCTGTTGTTGCATGAGCCTCATACCCTTTTCATGACAGATCATGTTGTTGCTGTGTCGATGAATCCCTAATCTAAGTATCAGCTTGATCTCTTGAATCTCATTTGCTTAACCTCCAACTCTCCCTAATCTTAAATGTTATCAGTCATGATCTCATGTTAGTCATTTATCTGGTAACTATCTTGGTTAACAAAGAGATTTTGTGGAAATTAAAGCAAGAATCCATGATCAGTTGTCTTCGGCAAGTAATCTATGTTCTCTTGTGTTGTGTTTTGGATCTTTAGGTCACTTCCATGTTGACTCCAAACCTTGTGACTACCTTTACTTTGTAATCCCTCCTTTGCATAATGCTTGTTCATGCAACCAACTTTTGTGCCACATGAAATTTTTCATTGAGTGTATGATGAATAATGGTGTCATGAGTAGTAGCTAACGGTGCCGCGACGAAACCGAGGGCCTCTTGTGGGTGGCCGACGCAAGGATGTTCTGCTCGGCACGCGCTGGTATCGAGGTTTCTAGTCATGATCCGTTATGGAATTATACCAATGAAATGTTTTCTTGTGACCTTTCCCTTGATAATCTCTCCATATCATATCAAAAGATCCCTATGACCAACCAGATGTCATAGGACATTATTTTGAAGTCAACTAGAGGTTAACATTTGAAGAACAAGTCACTGACATAAAAATTAATAGACTGCAAGAGATGGTAGACAAGTGACAGTATTTCACTATCCTTGCAATGATAATGATCATTTAATCAACAACATAGGTCATCCTCATCGAACCAAAAGGACACCCAACACTTAATGTTGGACAAGTTATCTGTTGAACAAGCATCGATCATCACCATTGTGCCTATGACCTAGTTTTCCTAAGTCTTGATCTTTATGTGCGTCATGGTCATACAACTAAAGTCAACCATCCTTGGCATGAATCCTTATCTCCTGGCTTTGGGGTGACCAATTATTGAGCATCAACTGTAATTGTTGTGGTTAAGAGTGGATCTTTGGAAATTTTGGCTGAGAGGCAATTGATTGGTTGCTAGTATCAAGGCTAATGTCAAGGAAAGTAATGATGGAGTGACAGCCATGAGGGATATGTTTTATCAATTAGTGAATTAAACATGGAGTTGAGAGATGTATTGTCAGTCCAGAACACTGCCATTGCAGCACCGAACAAGTTTAGTATGTACACGTTCTGCTTATGAAAATATTGCCTGTTTGAGCTGAATTTTGGTCGGAGGTTAGAAGACTCATGGATCTGTTTTTATGAAGTTTCATGCAGAATTGAGTGGTAACTGGTTGAATACTTGCAACTGTTGGAGACCTCTGGGTCACACAATCATCCTTCATCAGTAGTGGTTATCTAATTCCTAGATGCCTTGGGTACCTTCTATGTGTTACCTGAGAAGTTGCACCTGATTCCACCCAAATAACTTTTGTTGTTTGCATACGAGGATCCCCTTGAAGTAAATGATCATGGAAGGTGTTGAACCAACAAAGTCAGTTATCACATTCACTGTTCTCTTAACCAGGTTGGTAAGTACAATTTTGTTATCAGAGAAAGAGAACTGCATGCTTGGAAAGTTGTACTCCAACCATTTTGGTAGAAAACTACTTTTCAAATGTTGTGAATGAGCCTGGAACCCCTATAATGAGCAACCCGTAGAAGCTTGTGACTGGTGCAAGGTTCTTATGGCTTGCATTAGTTTCACTAAATATACTGATGATACAGGTAGATCCTTATGCTCTGAACCACCCTTCATACTTTGAAAACAAAGTTAATAGGACAAGTGCTTTCTTGGATTCCTCCCAAAGTAACAATGCTTCCTCTTCAGACCAAAGTTTATTATGAAAAGTAAGTATCAGAAAAACTTTTGGTCCAACTTAGCTTCTCTGATGTTCAAATGCTATCGTTGAGGTTGGGAAATTCATGACATTGTTTCTCTTCCCTTGAAAGTCATTCACACCGAATCTCGGGACGAGATTCTTTTTAAGGGGGGAGGGCTGTAACACCCCAGGTGTTTGTCTTGTGTTTTGGCACTTACATTTCATGAGCATAAGCATCATTTGTTCATATATGATAGTATGAAACATACTTTGATGTTGTGACAAGTGAATGCTTGATGATCCTGCATAATAGAGCTTGTGGGTGTTGATGGTGCTTCTTTCACATGTATCACCTCCATCTCTACCTAGGTTGATCGCTCAAAAAGTTTCATGAAGTTTGGATTCAAAAGGTCAAATGAAAGGATAAGTTACATGCTTGTTGGAATGACCTTATTAAGTGAATGGAACCTTGGGTTACTAACCTAATCTTGCAATCTTGACCAAGTGACTCTAGATGAACTCTACAACAAAGGTCATGAAGGGTTCATGTTGAGCTTGTGCCAAGAAAATGCTTTATTTGGCCAAAAACCTTAATTCAAGCTTTATCAAGTTGTTGCTTTGACCAAAGTGAAAGTTTGACGTTGGTACCAGTTATGAGGTTGGACCTTAAATAAAAGTTGTAGTTTTGCTTCTGTAGAACAAACTTTATTCAAAGGTCAAGAGCTAGTTTGGTAGCTATCCTAGTCAAATCAAGCTCACAAGATTCAATGCAGTGCTGTTTTGGAACCCCAGAAATTTGGCTAAGTCCTCAAGGTGCTCAGTTTCGGGTACCCTAGTTGGGAGCCTTGTATCTTACTAACCATGCAGAAACAGTATAAGGTCCTTTAATAAAAGTTGTAGAATATTTTGTATGCTACAAACTTTGTTAAAGTGCCCAAGTCTGAATCATCTTCTAAGCCTGTTAGATAATAGTCACAAGATCGAATCTGCTGTAAATTCCAGCATTTCGGATTTCTAAGTCTAGAATTTCAGTTGGTCATGTTGGCATCCCGCGTTCTTCTAATTCTTATGAACAACTTGCTTGGGTCCCAAAATAAAAGTTAGAGTACATATTGTGGGATAGAGCATGCCAAAATATGACACCAGTTGGAATTTGTTTTGGTCATCAATTTCGAGTTTTGCTAATCACAATCAATTCATTGACACTCAAAGGTTGGCATCAAGTTATCTTCTAATCTGCAACTCTAATAACCATGGCACCTTAATCAAAGTTGGAGAGTGTCAAGAGTAGAGCAAACTTCAGTTTTGGTCCATGTCTAAATTCGGTCCGGATCCGGCCCAAATCGGCTTCCCACTTCGGCCACACGGTCACCCGCCACGTGCTCGGTGGAATGTGTCAACGGGCGGACACGTCGCTGGTGCGTGGCGACCATGCACAGACACCGCGTGCCCAGCTCCCTGCTCCACTCCGACGCGTGCTCCTACCCTCCAGAGTGGATGGCAGCTGTCTGATGATGGCTCGATCGTCCCCTCGAGCACCTCCCAGCTGACAGGCCAGCCTGAAGTCTGCCTACCACAGCTCCAGCTTGGTCTCTCCGTTGTACTTCGCGATGCTGGTCAGGGGTCGGAACGGGCTGGGCAGCGGCGTGCTACGGATTCCCCTGCTGAATACCCGTGGGCCTGGTGGCTCTGGAGCCATCCGATCCTCATCACTGTCGTACCTCCCACCGCGATGGGCACTGTAACCGCGCTCTTCCGCGTCCCCGTACTGACGGCGTCGATTCTCTTCAATGTCGCGTCGCGCGTCGTGTCGACGCTGATTGTCGACGGGGAGAATGAGCGTGGTCTTTCTCCCTCGAGGGGGTGGCTGCTGATGGACAGACACCTCCTTTTCGTTTTGAGCTAGCTCATCGCGCTTTTCAATGGCAGCTCCTCGACGTCGAGAAGCCGAGCTTTCGGCCTGTTGAACTGCCACCAAATGGAGTAGTGTCTGCACCTCGTCTCGAATGCGTTGAGCTTGGGAGTTTGACGGCTCCGGCATGTTTCCCAGCAGCATTGTCGCTGCCACGACGTTCTGGCCTGCTCGAGGGAAATGGCTGATGGGCTGCTCTGGCTCTGCGTCTCCAATGATCTGTCGGTGTACCTCTCAAGCTCGTCTGCGGACACTTCCGCCAGGCGGGTAAGGCAGGTCCAGCTCGAGGATCTGCTCAAGCAGGACAAGGCGCTCGTGGTCCTCGTCAAGCTTTGCCTTGAGTTCTCGTAGCTGCACAATTTGCGCGACTCTGTCTTCTTGCGGAGGGGGGTCGACCTAGCCGTCATTCCTAGGCGTCCTGGGGTCTTCTCTCGCTGCAGGGGCTCACCCGCCCGCAACGGCGTCTTGTGTCTCGTCGGTGGTTTCCACCGCTCCGTCGACATGGAAGCACTTCCTAGTAGGGTCGTGGCTGTCGGATTCCGAGCCAGAGTCCGGCTCGGCGGCGTAGAAACATCCGCGTCTTTCCTCCAGCAGCCGCTGTCTGAGGGAGAAAATCGTGTAGCGTCCCGGGCCTAGGCGGCGGAGGCCTCGTACCTAGGAGAAATCCGGTAGCTCGGACGTCGGTTGCTGTGCTTTAGGGTCGCATGGGAGGGCCATTGGTCTCTCCACGTACATCTGGGCGTTTGGGCATATCGCCCTAGCGAGTGACACTGCGGCATTGTCCAGGCCGAACGGCAAGGCCCTTCTTGACATGAACAGCCCATGTGGGAGTAGCCTGGCGGTGGTGGAGAGTGCGCGGGGCGCGTCACCTCCTGTCATCGTGTGATCCTCTCGGCGTTGAGCCGTCGTGCCCGTGGTGCGAGGGGCTATCGGCTCTCGTGCCGCCTCATGCCTGGCACGGACTGCCGGTCGTGGCGAGGCAGATGGACGATGGTGGTGATGTCCACGCCTCTTCTTGGGCGGGGAGGCGTGGTGGTGAGGACGTCTCAGGGCCCTCATCCGTGTTGGCGCAACGCGGGCTCCTCCAGGTCCTTTGATCGAGAGCAAGATCATGTCATAGCCGGAGCCAGTAGACATGAACTCGAGACTCCCAAACCAAATCACCGTGGAGCCTGGAAACGGTGAAGAAAGAGTGGCCATCTGGGAAAGAATGGGAAATCGATGAAAAACATGCAGGAGCCCTACCTGGCGCGCCAACTGTTGGTGTTTTCCCCACGGGGGGTCACACCAACGAGTGAATTTGTATGCGTGCTTCCCTTTCCCAGATGGTGATGCAAAAAGACACAAGGATTTATCCTGGTTCGGGCAAGAGAAGGCCCTACGTCCAGCGGGGGGGGAAGAGAGTTTGTATTATTTTGCACCTAAGTGCTTGTACAGGGGTGAATACAAGCGTGGTATGGAGAATGGGAGTTCTACTGCGTATGAGTGTGGTGTTGCCTAGTTGATGTCCTTGAGTCCACTCCTGGGCTTCCCCTTTTATAGTTCCAAGGATAAGCCCAGGGTACAAGCATAGGTGTCAGAGTAGGGGTCGATAGAGGCATGGCGCGCGGACCTACTCGAGTCCTCCATACCGGCGTGGTCTCGAGTCGTCCCGTCTTGGTGGCTTCATGATGATTACGCGTGCCCTGGAATCCTGCTCTGCGTGCCGTCTTGGACTGGTTCATTGGTGGCACGTCGGTACGATATAGCGGCGGATCCGTTGGAGTGGTTGCTTTATTGCCGTTCGACGCCCAACCCTTTCCCTGGAAGGAAACGGGTCTGGTCGAGGGTCGGCCGCCGTGCAGCGCTTCGCTGTCCAGAGCGTTGACCCTGGATGTCTCGAGGGGGTCCTGACTAGACGTTCCATCCCTACTTCCCGTGTCCTGACACGCTCTGGGTCGTTTGGTGGGGAAGGCTGCAAAAAGAATGACGGGACGGATGCCTGTTCCCTATCACGCTTCCCGTGACTGGCGTGTTAGGTGAGAATGCGACAGGCTCATTAAATGCCCTGGTTCCCGTGCGCGCGTGAGGCGGTGGGCGGCGTCCTTGCGCTCGACGCCTCCTGGTTCGCTCGAGCCTACTTCCGTATTCGACGGTAGCGGCGCTCGAGCCCTGATCGATTCGCTCGACGCCTTTTCCGTCTTCGAGGCTGCGGTTGTCGATGACTGTACGTATGACCGGCTAGAGTGTCGAGTTGAGGGCCTCGACCTACGTACGGGTAAGCTCATCAGGTGTATCAGTTAGGATACCCCTTACTGATACCCTCAACACTTTGGTCGACATCAAGCTTTGGCGATTACACGTGCGAGCGGGGGTGTCGAGCTAGAGCCTCGACTTATGTGTGGATTCTTTCGTTATGAGTGTTGGTTGGGTTACCCCTTATTGACACCCTCGACAGTAGCCCCCGAGTCTCTACTCGAGCGCTTGCGCTCGAGTAGAGGCTCTTATGTCGGTCGGGTTTCCATGGAGGTCGCGCGCGCGACCTCCGTGGGGGTAGCCCTCGAGCCCTTGGGGGGTCTTTGACTCCTTCGAGGGCTATATTGCTTTTTCCAATGGAATTGTTCTCAATTTCCCCTCTCTCCAAAAGTCGTCTGTTCTTGAGGCGGGGCTTTAGGCCCTTGCTGGCCGGTTTTGCCTTTTCGAGGCTGGGGTCGGGACGTACTCCCGGTGGATCGAGCGTCACCGACCCAGGATGAGTTCCTATCAGGTATTCCAAATGATAACCCGTGCCCCGTTCGGTAGGGTCGGCTGCAGCCCGGAAGCGTTCTCATCAAAGCGGGGCTAGTGCGGTCGGAGTTAGTGGTCTCGTTTGATAGAGTCCAGCGGCTCGATGCCTCGCTCCGTGGGGATTCCTCTCGACCCTCTTGCCCCTGCCTTGGATATCCCCAACGAGTTTTTGACGCAGGCCTTGTTTTCGACCCCTCGTCGGGCATCCCTAACTCTGGTACTCGAGGGCGACCGTCGAGCCCATCCGGCAGGCCGGTCTGTGCTCCCTCGAGGTTTTCATCACGGTGCGCGCCTACCTTGTCTTGCAGGAGAAGGAAGAGCCGTGGCGGTTTGTTCTCTTGCCCATTGGGCGTGTCTTTCTAGGAAGGAGACGTTGTAGCACTATGCCGTTGTGGAAATCGTAGCGTCCTGTCACGAGGAGTTATAAGGCTGTTAGGCAGCGTATTTACTAAGGAGGTTACCGTATTTGCTGGATCCATCCATTGGGGATGGGCATCTATAAATATCGCTGGATCTCTCGGCTGCTACCCCTTCTGCTTTCTGCCATTGCCCTTGCCTCTACTCTCCTTGCCCTACTGAAGCACAGTGCACCCTCGAGCCCACAATTAGCAGAGTCGTCTTTCTCCTACCACCAGGATGCCGGTGAGACTCGTCGCCCCCGATGACTGGCGCCCATTGTCGATGACGGACCGTCGGTTGTTGGACCTAGAGAAGGAGGGGCTCCTGCGCCCCCGTACTTCTTTGTCACGGCTAGAGTGGATCGCGTCGACGGCGGATCACCAGGAACCGAATCCACCAAAAGGGTACGTGGTCTCCTTCGCCAAATTTCATCACCATGGTCTCGGCTCTTCCCCAAGCCGCTTCATGAGGGCGCTCTGCCACCACTACGGTGTGGAGCTTCAGCACTTCTCGCCAAACGCCATCACCGCCGCGGTGATTTTTGCCGCGTTGTGTGATGGCTACTTGGGGATGACGCCGCACTGGGACTTGTGGCTCCATCTTTATCAGGGCGAGCTGTTCCATGCCCCTAGTGGGGCCACAGGGGTGAGGAAGCTGGTGCGGGCCGGCTGCCTCAACCTGGTGCAGAAGACAGGCCAGGCGAAGGAGCCTCGAGAATATATCCCGATTGGGCTGACGTCGAACCATGCCCAATGGGATTCCTTGTGGTTCTACCTCCGCAACGACGACGACCTCTTCCCTACCTACACCAGGTGCTTGATCTCGGAGCGCCCGGACCACTAGAACTACAGTGTCGTCAAGAACCTTCAGTCGCGACTCCACCCCATCCTCGACACCATGAAGACGTTGCGCGAGAATCGTTTGACCGCTGCGCTTGTTCTCTCGGTGGTCCATCATCGACAGGTACTCCTGATGATGTCTCGACCGCTGAGGATGGACGAGATGGGTCCCGGTGTCTCGTCTCAGGACCTCGAGGCATGCCAGATGTCCAACGAGGCCCCTGCGGACGAGGAGGTCGCCGCTAGGGTCAGGGCGGCCGTCGCTGGTGACTTCCAGCCCGAGCAAGTCAACAACTTTCTCATGAAGCCCGAGGAGGGTTACTACGACTTGGTAAGTTCTCGTTATCGCTGTTACTAAGCTTGCTCATGCAGGTCATGTCACCTTTTTTCAGCCTTTCCAATTTTTCTGATACTTACGCTTGCTCGTGCAGGGGTCGATCGACGCTCGGTCCTTGAGGCCTCAGGTAAAGGAAGACGACGTCAATCTTGAGAGGAGGCATGAGTCCGTGGAAAAGCAAAAGTCTACAAAGTACATGGAAAAGAAAAAAGAGAAGAAAAAGAACCTCGAGTGGCAAGCGCTCGAAAACACCGTGCGAAGTCGAGGCAGAAGGGGGAGTCCGAGGAGGACTCTCGTGACGAGGACGATTGGAACGAGGGCGACAGTGACAGCGACGACTCCGAGGGGATTGCAGCTCGCATCGATAGAATCCTTGAAGGCCCGCCGCGAGCCGATGTTGATACATCGCGGGCGGGGTCTTCCAAGAGGACATCAGGTGGTCCTCGCACCGGTCAACAAAAGGAGATGTCGCCGCGCCGCTCTCGTGCCGATACCCCTCTTGCGCCAGCACAGGGCCAGGCCATTTCCCAGCCGCAACCCCCTCCAGAATCCGGAGCGGGCCACCGGGTCAATACCATAGCGACGGGGCCATTGACCCGCGGCCGCGCCGCCATGGCGGCATCAAGTCAGAGGGAGGGAGGCTGTAGGAGTGCCAATCCCAGTGCTCGCCAGGTGGGAGGCCTGGAGTCGAGGCCTGCGCCTGCCCATGAGAAGCATGGGGCCTTGACGCGGGGCGGCTCGAGGCCGGCTGGTCGAGGGACCGGTATGTGGGTTATTCTTCCCGTGGGGTAAGATTTACATGTTGTAATTTTTGTTTCTGATGTCTTGTGCCCCTGTTGCTTTTTGTCTTTCTTAAGCTATTTCCCCTCTTCCCAGGTTAAATAGACCACTGAACAGGCCCAACCCTCGATGGCTAAGAAGCTTAAGGTGGGGGCGGTCTCCAAGGGCTCGGGTGAGTAATTTATTCTTCTTTTCATGGTTCCAGAGTTGGATCGATCTAGCACTAAATCCCTTTGCGACTGACATATTGCCTTGGGGTGTGCACAGGTTCCTCCGATCTTCGGTCGTCTGCTAATATCGAGGGGACCCTGCCTCGACCGTCAGAGGGAGGCGACGTCTCCGGAATCACCTAGCCGTCACCAGGACGGGTCGAGACGCCTCGTCCCCTAGGTAAAGAGGGAGCCCCGAGCCTCCCCAGTCAGGGGGCGTGGGTGACCCCATCACCGTTAGCGACGAGTCCGGTGGCGATCCGCTTTCGAAGGACGCTCGCACTATGGACAAGAGGGTCGAGGCCCTCTTGTTGGGAAACGGATGCCATGGCCCACCGGGCTCCACTTCGTCGAGGAGAGGAGGAAAAAGGAAGAGGAAGGGCATAAGGGAGGAGAAGAAGAAAAAGAAGAATAGAGCCGCCTGCAGGGGGGACTGCCGCAAGAGGCGTAGGTGCAGCAGCTGCAGCAGGAGCAGCGGCAGCAGCTGCAGGAAGGAGAGCGGCTCGAAGAGCAGATGGAGCAGTGCCGTCAGCATAAAAGACTACTATCTACTATCTACTAAGTCACAATCTACTCTAGTTATCTACAAGATCATATATAGCATAAAAGACTCTTCATTCATGTATAAGGAACATTGCCAAAGTAAATCAGAGCATCGCAAGACTTACTCCGCAATACAAATTCTGCCTGTCCTATCGACTATATAAGAATCAACGAAGCTGTCACTATCGCGAACTACCACACGACCCAGCCAATAGGATACATTTGCAGGTAAATAACATCTAAGCACCACGCCTATATGTGATCTACCACTTAACTCCCACGTGTCAAGAGCTAAGCGCTCTGCAAACTTATACATAAACTCATTATCAATTACAACTATATCAAATATAGAACTAGAGCAAACTAAGAGCACAATAAATAGAGACAAAATGCAATTAGAATAAAGTAGTAGAGAAAGATATGAAATAATACCAATCTTTATTGATGAAGATCCGAATCCAGAGCGCTAGGCTCTACTTCTCTAATTCTATCTAATCAATCCTCTAAACTTGAAGAATTTGGGAGTAGCTAATTCTAATTCTCTATGGGAGAGAAGTTCTAAACCCTAACTTTAATGGCTACCTCTGATAACGATTTCTCCTCCTGCACCAGGGGTGGAGAGGCCTTGATTATATAGTCCTTTCAAGTGAATTTGGGCAGTCGGATCAAACCGACATTGATCGCACGGTTGTTCTTGATCCTTTAGGGCGATGGCGCATAATCCGTGAAGTTGATTGTGTTTTGCCCCAAGGCCAAGGCAGGCACCCAAAGGGGGCGGGTGGGCGCCCTGCCCCCGAGCCCGTCCGGTCTCTCGTTCGTTCCCGTGGCTTCTGGACTCTTCTAGATTAAGGAAAATTGCGTGGCACGTAATTATCTTGTTGTAAACATGACATGTGGGCCTTCTCTCCATAATTTCTAATAACCCCCTGCAAAAATAGACAAACACCAAAGCTCATGGAATTCTGTCAGATAAAACCCTAATTCTAGATGTTTGGTGCATATTGATCCTTTTCCATGTTTAGTTGATGGTTAAATTTAGTACTTAAGGACCGTCAACAAACTCCCCCAAGCTTACCATTTGCTCGTCCCTGAGGAAATAGCTAAACTCAGATGGATCAGGAGTTGCTTCGATGTTTTCTTTCCTGACAGGCACACATGCTTTGACATAAAAAATTCTTCCAGGTTAGAGTGAAGTGTCATGGAGCTTAGTACCTGCACTTAAGTCTTAAGTAATTGAAAGACAAAATAATTAAGTTAAGCACTATTCCTCCTGTCTATACTTCACCTTTATTCCAGAGTTTTGCATAAGTTTTCAAAAATAAAACTCAAAGTTCTCAGCTATGATTCTCTCAAGTCTCTCTATATGTGGTATTTGTGGATCCTTACAAAGATGTCACCTACCTATAGCTAATGGAATATTTAAGTGGAGCTCATAGGAGTGAAAAACAACTCATACATATGTTGTCTAATCGAGCCATGGATCCAAAGGAACTCAGCATATAATTAAATCAAGATGTGCATGTGTGGTGGAATAAATGATAGTGATGGTAAAAATGTATAAGTGATAATAAAACTTACTTCTCATTGCTCCTCATATTGCTATTTCTCCTATTCTTTGATCTTTGCTTTGGGAGAACATGGGCTATTTTTCCTCTGTTTTTTCAGGTGGGTAGTAGATACCCCTAATGCTACTGTCAGACACTTGTCCATTTTTTCTGCTCAAGTGGGCATCTTTGTACCCCTAATTCTACTCTGGACACTTGTCCATTTTTACCTCTCGTCTCACTCTTTTTCTTTCTTTTTGAGGTTCCGGGCACTTGCCCCTTTTTATTTCCTCGCATATTTTTTTGTATAACTCATGCCTCTTCTACATTAAATTTTTTTAGAGAGAGAGAATAACAACACTTGGGACAGTGAGTGATAATATTTTTAGCAATTTTAATGAATGGTGGTGGATGGTGTAGTAGATGTGTGTAAGTGAAAATCTTAATTCAACCACATGAAAAGCTCCTAAGGGCCTACACAGCTCGATCAAACTCAATGTGAATATAGTAAAAGATGTCATAGCAAGTATGGCTGTGGTAGGAAGTTTGTCATGCTAGGAACTCATCATGTGATTTGTAAGTTTTCAAAATAAGTCTCGAGAACTTAGTGTAGTAGGAACAAGATAAACAGTAGCTCAAACATTATATCATGCCTTTCTCTTACCTAGACTTTAGTTTTATACTTCCCATAGATAGTAATTTCAGTTTTAGTAATTCCTGGAAGAACTCTAATATAAAAGATAGGTACTTGAAAGTAAGCAAATAGAGCAACTATTAATCATTTCCATCATGCATCTTTTTAATCTTTTTATTTTCCTAGAGATTAATACTTAGCAGATAAATAAAGCACACTTATCTACACACTCTTTTTATTTTGTTTTCATGTTATACAATGTAGTAAAATAAAGCAGGAAAATATTTATTGGGTTTTCTAAGTTCTTCTCTTTAAGGTAAAATACTAAAACAGAAAAGAATAAAAAAGAAGGGCAAATAAAAACTTACTTGATAAAACGGGGAGGAACTCCCCCAAGCTGGATGTGTTTGTCGGTCTTACGCAATGTTCCAGAACCGCATCATGGTGGTGATGTTGTCGTTCATTGTCGTGGTGTCTTGTCTCAGTTCTGGTACTGCAATGGCATGGTCCTGGTTCCATTTTTGTTGCTGTTCCAGGAGTCGTCCATGTTCCGCTTGCGTATTCTGGATGTCGAGGAGTGTGTTGTCGGTACGGGTGAAGAAAGCGCCAGCCTCTTCGTAGTAGTCGTTCGTGAAAGCATAAGAGGCTTCGGAGTATTGTCCTACATCGAATTGGGGCGGAGGTCTGGATCCTGAAGCTCCATATGGATCAGTGGAGTACCTGCCGTTATGGAAAGGCGGATTTGTCCACTGGTGATCTTGACTCGGGCCATGTCTCCTGTGTAGGCTCTTGTGGTTGAGCATGTCGAACCCATAGGTCCCGAAGGACTCGGGGGTTGTAGTCACAATAATGCAGGTGTGCTGCTTCTTCCGGCCCGAGATCAGCTCCGTACCAGGTGCGTTCTCGATGGGTGGTCATCCTTTCAGATGCCACTCGTTGTGGAGCTCTCTGGTTTACCGGTGTCACTACAATCTCAATCAAGTAATTTTGAACAACATAGAGGCCAAGGTTCGGGTTAGGTAACCGAATCTTGCCTTTATTATCATATAACATATACATTATGTTCCCCTCTTTTTTCAACATTCGAGCTTGCCTAAATGTGTCATAGCCATGATAAATCCGTAACTCATCTATGAATTTTAATGATGAGTTTTCTAGTAAATGAAGACTAGAGGCAAGACGAGTTATAAGTGAAGTACAACCGACAGGTCCCTGAAGACTAGCTATACTAAGCCAATGCGAAACCAAAAGTGTAACAGGTGAAGTGGGTACTTTATTTATAGCAGCATATAGAAGTTGTAAATCTCTTATTCTTACTTTTCTAATATCATCACGATGGAAAAGTTTGTATCCGAGCCATTTGTGGAACATCCTAAGAGTGGGGTGTTCCATGTCACTGGTTTGGGCTTGGCTCTAAAACTCATCTCTAGATATCTCTCTCCAGAACTGGTGTCTCACAAAATTGGGCAAGTCGAAGTCAATGTTCAAGATGCATCTTGAAGAGAAACCAAGATGGTCGCTCAGTTCTCTCCAAGACAACATAATATCCTGTTCGAACATCTGAAAAGCAATTCCCCCCTCATAATATTGTAAAGTGCAAAGAAATTCAAGGGTGAGAAGACAGGAACCCAGCTCAGTTATGTTCCAAAAATTTGTCCATCCTACCATCTGGAAAATTAAATCGAATTTAGTATCCATACGTGTTTCTTGTAGCAAGATGGGATCAAGAGTAGGGGTGTGTGTTGACGGTTCTTAAGTATCAATTTTAATTATCAAATAAACAAGAGAAAGGACCAATATGCAACCAACACCTAGAATTAGGGTTTGATCTGACAGAATTCCATGAGTTTTGTTGTTTATCTGTTTCTATAGGGGGTTATCAAGAAATAAGGAAGAAAGGCCCACATGTCAGGATTACATAGAGATATCAACGCACTGCGCAATTTTCTACCATCTAGAAGACTGAGGACCTGGGCGCCCGCCCCCCTCTAGATGCCAATCAGGACTCTCTTCGCACACGATGTTCCAGCGACCTAAAGGATCAAGGATAACGTAGTACCACATCGCCTACCGACCCAAAAATGCATAGAGGAGGAGGACTATATAAGGAGACCCCCCTGGCCCTTGGAGGAGACAAGAAGTTATCATAGAGTTGAGGG
The DNA here is from genome assembly GCF_000003195.3 of Sorghum bicolor. Lineage (NCBI taxonomy): Eukaryota > Viridiplantae > Streptophyta > Magnoliopsida > Poales > Poaceae > Sorghum > Sorghum bicolor. Next base: position 31,760,457 of record NC_012874.2, read on the forward strand.
CAAGGAAAACCTCTTCTCTAAATAAAATTTCTTTTTAGGCTTAGCAACCAATGTAAGTAGAAATAGATCTTCTAGTTTCTACTAGATTGAGAGAGATAGAGTGGAGGTGTAGATTGGAGGAAGCCCGGGCTGTCGGTGACTACTCCGAGCTTGTACCTACGGGATCAAGTTCTCCTAACCCGACGCTTGCTCCTAGGATTCTTCAGTATTTCGACTTCTAAATTCTAGTAAGTTCTTGTTTTATTGTTCTTTTGGTTTATGAGTTTACTTTAATCTCTTCGCGTAGAGTTTAGAGTAATCATTGCTGGCGTAAACGTGGTGTTTAGGCTGGGGTACTCATAGATATTCCCTGACTAGCTGGACCGTGGTAGTAGTGAGGAACGTGACAATTCCGAGTTACCTTTGCAGACCATATCTCGTTAGCAGGAAGGATAGGGTTTATAGGTGCGGGTTGAACATCCTTTGTGGTGTCTATATTCCGTTAGCCTCCCCAATAGAACAGTAGATCACCTTACCAAGGTTAGAAGGAGACTACGGTTGCAGTCTTCTCTATTTATCACTCACATCGAGAAACATTCTTTGTTGCCTAAAGGGTTAGTAGTAATAGACCGGGTTAGTCAGATGCACTCTTTCTCCTAGTGGTAAAAAAATAAATACGATACTCTGGATAACCTCCCGGGTGAAGTGCTCACCGATATCCGTGCGCTTGCGGATCAATTCCTTATTGTGTTCCCAAATATCAACAAGCATTTCTGGCGCCGTTGCCGGGGACAAAGACGGTTTGCTGAGATAACCTTGAGTCTTACTACTAGCTTGTATCTATACTTTTATCTTTTCTTATCTTTTATATTCTTTATTTATTTTCTTTACTCTTACCTTATGGAAAACCAAAATTCTAAATTGATCCATGAATCTGCAATCCCTTCAGTAACTGACCTTTTACCGTGGGAATCATCACAGCCTATCCAAACATCCCAGTATAAGTTAAGTTCTAGGTTGATTGCCATGATTCAAAACCTATCTTTTTCGGGAAAGGAAGACGAAAACCCTTACATTCATATTAGAGATTTTGAGCAAACATGTGATTGTCTTCGCATTTAAGGCATTTCTGATAAAACTTTATGTTGGAAGCTTTTTCCTTTTTCTTGAAGGGGAGAAGCTAGACAATGGTACACTCAGAAGGTAAGTCAACAACGAGGTGAATGGGGAGTTTTACGAGCCAACTTTTGTCTAGATTTCTATTCCCTCGACCGTATAGCTGACCTTAGACTCGAAGTCCTATCTTTTAAACAAAAAGATAATGAAACTTTGGGAAAATCCTGGAAACGTTTTTCTGATCTTTTAGAATCTGGTCCAAACCTTAATCTTGAAGACCCTATTCTTTTATTTCACTTTTTTTGAGGTCTTCAGAAAAATCACAAACAAATGCTACACACAATGTCTAGAGGTTCTTTCTTTCGCATCTCTACTGATGAAACTAGAGTGATCCTAGATAGAATCCTAGAATCTGAGATGGATAGTACCCTTCATGATGAAACCTACGAAGCCGAAGTAGACACTCTGCCAAATCCTTCATCTACTTTAGCTATCCCAAGTTCTGAGCCACAAAAGGAAGAAATTCCACCACCGGCCTTCATGCTGGATATAGAATCTGATATTTTTGCTGATTTTGGAAACATTTCAAACTACCATTCTATTGACAACCCCAAAACGGCTAGTTTAGCATTTATTTGCCAAGTGAATATCAATTGAGAGAGCTTATCTCAGTCATGAGTAGCGAATGGTTGGAGGAATCAGAGCTTTCCTCTAATGTGATCCGTTTGGACACACCCTCTATAACTATACGCTGTGCTTATAATTTTGATCGATTTAATGCTCTTTATAATCCTGTTGTGGGGATCAACATCATGTCTGAATCTTTTGCACTTGAACTATTTAAAAATCTTCCCTTAACCCCCACAACAAAGGTCATAAAGGAATCTTCGGGACGATTAGTCCCCAGTGTTGGAATTATTAATGTCCTACCTCTTACGGTAGAAGGCTCCATGGTTCATTTGAACTTCTATATCTTTGATACATGGGACTTCGACCTGTTGATAGGACAACCTTTTAGAAGACTCCTTTATTAAGGTCATACTGGAAAGCTACACATTTCTTTTGGAAAAGCCTTTAAATTCTCAATAACAATTTCACACTCCTTAAATAATAAGGCCGAGTCATATCTTTTGCCTGATAATATGGAGGAGGTAAAGGCTGCATCTCTAGAGCTTTTAGAAGAATCAGACTTAGAAGACCAAACTCCTTTCTTCATAGAAGAAGAAGCCGAAACTTTTGAACCTGAACCCTTAGATGAGTTTGCAGAAACACCTAGACCCCCCATAGAGCTTAAAACTTTACCACCCGGTCTTATCTATGCTTTCCTAAACATTAATCCAGAGTTTCCTGTGATCATTAGCGATAAACTCACTCAGGAGCAAACTCTGCGATTAATGACCATTCTTGAGAAACATTACTCAGTTTTTGGCTACTCACTCCAAGATCTTACAGGAATCAGTCCTATGATTTGTACCCATCGTATTCCAACAGATCCTTCTGTTTCACCTTCTCGAGAACCCCAATGTAGACTTAATAACACTATGAGAGAGGTACTTAAAAAGGAAGTTATAAAGTTGCTGCATGCAGGGATTATATATCCTGTGCCGCACAGTGAGTGGGTAAGCCCAGTTCAAGTTGTGCCTAAAAAGGGAGGCATGACTATTATTATGAATGAAAAGAACGAGCTAATTCCGCAACGCACCGTCACAGGATGGCGGATGTGCATAGACTATAGAAAACTAAACAAAGCCATGAGAAAGGATCACTTTCCTTTACCTTTCATAGATGAGATGCTAGAGCGGTTAGCAAACCATTCGTTCTTCTGTTTCTTAGATGGATATTTAGGGTATCATCAGATCCTGATCCATCCCGATGATCAAAGCAAAACCACTTTTACATGCCCATATGGAACTTATGCTTACCGTAGAATGTCTTTTGGGTTATGTAATGCACCAGCTTCTTTTCAAAGATGCATGATGTCTATATTTTCTGATATGATTGAAGAGATTATGGAAGTTTTCATGGATGATTTCTCTGTTTATGGAAAAACTTTTCATAGTTGTCTTGAAAACTTAGACAAGGTTTTGCAAATATGCGAAGAAAAGCACTTAGTCCTTAATTGGGAAAAATGTCATTTCATGGTTAGGGAAGGAATAGTGCTGGGACACTTAGTGTATGAAAGAGGTATTGAGGTAGACAAAGCTAAAATTGAAGTAATTGAACAACTACCTCCACCTGTGAATATAAAAGGAATTCGAAGCTTTCTTGGCCATACTGGTTTTTATCGTAGATTCATAAAAGATTTTTCATTCATTGCTAGACCACTTACTCTTTTGCTAGCCAAGGATGCTCCTTTCGAATTTGATGATGCATGTCTAACATCTTTTAATTTATTAAAGAAAGCACTCATCTCTGCACCAATCATTCAACCCCCTGATTGGTCATTGCCATTTGAAATTATGTGTGATGACAGTGATTATGCTGTGGGGGCTTTTTTGGGACAAACTAAAAATAAGAAGCATCATGCAATTGCTTATGCCAGTAAAACTTTGACAGAAGCTCAACTTAATTATGCAACCACAGAAAAAGAGCTTCTAGCTGTTGTCTTTGCCATTGATAAATTTAGATCTTATTTAGTTGGAGCTAAAATAATTGTTTACACTGATCATGCTGCACTAAAATATTTGCTCACTAAAAAAGATGCTCAACCTCGCCTGATTAGATGGATCTTATTACTCCAAGAATTTGACTTAGAAATAAAAGACAAAAAGGGAGTAGAAAATTCTGTTGCTGATCACTTGTCTAGAATGTATTTTAAGAGTCCACAGGAAACCCCCATCAATGATTCACTCCAGGACGACATGCTCTCCGGGATTAACAGGTCTGACCCCTGGTATGCAAATATTGTTAATTTTATGGTTTCAGGGTATGTACCACTAGGAGCAAACAAGAAGAAGCTTATTCAAGAAAGTCGTTCACATATATGGGATGAGCCATACCTCTTCTGAGTATGCTCTGATGGCTTACTCAGAAGATGTGTGACCACTGAGGAAGGATGGAAGATCATCGACAGATGTCATTCATCACCATATGGAGGTCACTATGGAGCATTCCGTACACATTCAAAGATCTGGCAGTGTGGATTCTACTGGCCTACAATGTATGAAGACACGAAGCAATATATCAGAAGATGTGGGCCATGTCAAAGGCACGGAAACATAAATACAAGGGATGCAATGCCACTCACCAACAACCTTCAGATTAAGCTCTTTGATGTCTGGGGAATAGACTACATGGGTCCATTTCCTCCATCAAAGAAGTGTGAGTACATCTTGGTGGCAGTTGACTATGTCTCCAAGTGGGTAGAGGCGTTACCTTGCAAGCATGCCGACAACATCAGTTCAAAGAGGATGTTTGAAGAAATTATATTTCCAAGATTTGGAGTCCCCAGAGTAGTGATAAGTGATGGAGGAGCACACTTCATCAACAAATGCTTCAAGCAATATCTATCAAAACATGGAATCCGTCACAACGTCGCTACCCCCTATCATCCTCAGACAAGTGGCCAAGCAGAGACTTCCAACAAGCAAATCAAGAATATTCTTCAGAAGACAGTAAATGAAATGGGAACGGTGAGGAAAGACAAGTTACCCGATGCACTCTGGGCATACCGGACAGCATACAAGACCCCAATTGGAATGCCTCCATACCAATTGGTGTACGGGAAGACTTGCCACCTACCTGTTGAACTAGAGTTCAAAGCACAGTGGGCCATAAAGAGATGGAATATGGACCTAGACGTTGCTAGAGATCATAGAAGAATGCAACTATCAGAATTGGAAGAATGGTGAGAGAAAGCATATCACAATTCAGAAAAATCTATGAGAATTGAAACTTATTTGAAATGATAATAAAAAATATTTTTGTGCCTCCACAATAATTAATAAATATGGGTTGTCACACACCATAAATATTATTTATATGGGGCTTTTGATTATTATAATGCTATGAATAAATATGACTAATGAAAGAATTAAATATGAGAGAATTAATGATGCGGATAAATACCGATTTACCTCCCGGCGAGGGTTTGGGATTTTTAGGTCCCCCAAGATGGACGTCCAAATCTTTTAATCTTTTGAATTACCTTCCTCCGGAGATGGTGTCTCTAGTGGTTCTTATTCATGAACTTCCTTCACTGTAGAGTCTCTCTCTGGTCTAGGCTTAAATGTGAAGTGTTCTTCTTTTCCGTTTATGTTGAACTTGATTTCAACCTTCCCGACATCAATATGGGCATTGGCAGTGCTCAGAAATGGCCTTACAAGGATGATGGACACTTTTGAGTCGGGACTCATGTCCAGTACCACGAAGTCTACTGGCACAAGGAAATCTCTTATCTTGACTGGAATGTTTTCGGCGAAGCCCAACGGGTGTCGGACTGATTGATCCGCTAGTTGCAGACACATTGATGTTAGTTCTAGGGTCGTATGCTCAAGCTTCTCATAGACTGATGCTGGCATCGCACTGACACTTGCTCCGAGATCACAAAGTGCATTGTTGAAGTGTTGGTTTTCGATCGAGCAATCAATGGTGGGATATCCGGGATCCTTCTTCTTCCTTGGTGGTTTGTTGAGGATGGCCGCACTACATTCTTCTGTCAGCTTGATAACCTCAGTGGTGGGCAGTGGTCTCTTCTTGTTAAGGACATCTCTGATGTACTTTGCATATGTAGGTACCTGTATGGCATCAAGCAGAGGTATGTTGACATATAATTTCTGAATGACCTCTACAAACTTACCAAACTGCTCATCCGACTGCAGCCCTCTGTTTCCTCTAGGAAATGGCAAATAGTTGGTGTTGTAAAAGTCTTTCCTCATTTCTCCAGTTCTTGGTGGTTGTAGCAGATCTTCTGCTTCAACTGGGTTTTCTTCTTCTATCACTACTGGTTGCACTGGTGCTGATGTTCTCTATTTCTCTTTTGGGTATGGGGGATCCCTGGTGGCTTTGCCTCCTCTAGTAGTTATGTTCTTTAACTGCTCAATGTTAGTAGCAACAGAAAGTGCAGCAGCTAGCTTTATTAATTCAAGCTCTACCCTTTTAATAAGAGTGTTTTGCTCATCAAAGGCAGTTAATAGAAAATCCATTTTATTGTGTATATCTTTTAGAGATGATTCATCTGTATCTAGCCTTTGTTTAACTTCATCATTAGTTTTGGCTTGTTGAGCAATTATCTCTTTTAATGAAAGTTGCTCGAAAGTGTTACCTGAATTCATACCTTTGCTATTGGGTTGACTCGAAGTAGTTTGATATTTGTATGCTGTCTCAATGGCTCTTCGATCTTCTTTGACCTTGGCCCTCTGGTCAATCCAATGGAGCAAATTTTCCATCTTGGTTGATAATGCTTTTACTTCCTCTGGTATTTCTTCAGTTTGATGACATTGTTGAGCTTTATCTTGGAACCAGCTTTGGTTTTCTGCTATCTTATCCAAAAGTATCTCTACTTTTCCAATTGTAAGCTCCAAGAATGATCCCTTAGCAGATGCATCTAGGCACTCACGAGCCTTCTGGGTTAATCCATGTCAGAATGTCTGCATAAGTAACCATTTGGCCATTCCATGGTGTGGGAAATCTGATATGTATCCTTGAAAACGCTCCCATGCTTCTGAAATGGTTTCTGTCTTCTGCTGTTGGAAACTGACAATATTTCCTCATAAGGCAGGTCTTGCCCATTGGGAAAAACTTTGATAGAAAGGCATCTGACAAGTTCGTCCAGTTGTTGATGTTATCTTGATGAGTGTAGAATCACTTCCTCGCCTACCCTTCTAGTGAGAATGGAAAAAGGTGAAGCATTATGACGTCTTTGTCGACTCCATTGATGCAGATTGTGCTTCCAATCTCTAAGAAATTTTGCAAGTGTGCACTAGCATCTTCATGTGCCTTTCCACTGAATTGTGTAGCTTGTACCAAATTGATGAGGCTTGACTTGAGCTCGAACAACTACCTTCATGTGCCTTCTTCTAATGCAAATCTTGGACCAGTTGGAACGTTCTCAAGGCTTGGAGCAGAGAATTCTCGTAGGGTCTTCTGTGCCATAGCTTCAGCAATTGGTAGCTAGCTTCTTCTTTCTTTCTTGATTGCTTTGGTTCTGATGATGAAGAGTTGAATGTACCCAAAGTCAATCCTGATATACCCTGTATAAAAATATAAACATAGAAAAACAACAGGGTGAACCTGCCAAAGCAGAGGTGCCTTGTTATGATTTCTCACTTAGTAGCTGATTTATGCAATTATTTCTCTATAGTCTAGTCTAATATTTTATGTGAATAACCTTGACTGACTTTCCTTACCGTCTCTATGTGTTTCCCTTTTTGTGCTTTCCCTGACAACGACGCCAAAAATGCTTTACTAACACCACTTGGATACTAGGTTGTCATCCCCAGCATGGTGCCAGAGTGTACGAAGGTATTTATGAATATGGAGCCTCTCTAGAAAATAATCTATTCTATCCGCAAGCGCATAGATAAAACACCTCATTGTAGCATTTCACCAGAAAAGTATTCCAGGTATCGTTATTTATAATTTTGCTTAAGAGAAAGGGTTAAATGAAGATAAAATCTATCAAGGCATTGACTAGAGATAACTTGCAAGAACATGATTACTAATGAGGAACTCGTCACACAGTCACTTACTTTGGCAAGGAGTAAGCCATAATAATAATGATAATGAAATATAAGCTCATGGGTAAATAACACAGCGATTAGAAAATAGACTACTCCTCATATATGTAAGGTGACGACGGATTTGCTAGAGAATGGATTCTAAGTTATCTACTATCTACTAAGTCACAATCTACTCTAGTTATCTACAAGATCATATATAGCATAAAAGACTCTTCATTCATGTATAAGGAACATTGCTAAAGTAAATCAGAGCATCGCAAGACTTACTCTGCAATACAAATTATGCCTGTCCTATCAACGGAGGGTGGACTATATAAGAATCAACGAAGTTGTCACTATCACGAACTACCACATGACTCGGCCAATAGGATACATTTGCAGGTAAATAACATCTAAGCACCACGCCTACATGTGATCTACCACTTAACTCCCACGTGTCAAGAGCTAAGCGTTTGCAAACTTATACATAAACTCATTATTAATCATAACTATATCAAATATAGAACTAGAGCAAACTAAGAGCATAATAAATAGAGACATAATACAATTAGAATAAAGTAGTAGAGAAAGATATGAAATAATACCAATCTTTATTGATGAAGATCCGAATCCAGAGCGCTAGGCTCTACTTCTCTAATTCTATCTAATCAATCCTCTAAACTTGAAGGATTAGGAAGTAACTAATTCTAATTCTCTGTGGGAAAGAAGTTTTAAACCCTAAGTTTGATGGCTACCTCTGATAATGATTTCTCCTCCTCCCCCTCGGGTGGAGAGGACTTGATTATATAGTCCTTTCAAGTGAATTTGGGTCGTTGGATCAAACCGACATTAATCACACGGTTTTCCTTGATCCTTTAGGTCGGTGGAGCATAATCCGCGAAGTTGATTTGGATTGGCCCTAAGGCTAGGGCGGGCGCCCAAGGGGGGAGGGCGGGCGCCCTGCCCCCGAGCCCGTCCGGTCTCCCGTTCGTTCCCGTGGCTTCTGGACTCTTCTAGATTAAGAAAAATTGCGCGGCACGTAATTATCTCGTTGTAAACATGACATGTGGGCCTTCTCTCCATATTTTCTGATAACCCCCTGCAGAAATAGACAAACACCAAAGCTCATGGAATTCTGTCAGATAAAACCCTAATTCTAGATGTTTGGTGCATATTGATCCTTTTCCATGTTCGGTTGATGGTTAAATTTAGTACTTAAGGACCGTCAACAGTGTCGACTAAGATGGGTCATAGTCGAGACTTCCTCCTAACGTCGAGATTTAACTGGTAATAGCGTGCATTACTTGGAAAAGTATTCTCGTTTATTCACATATTCGTTCGTAGGCTCTCGGTACAAGATGTGCATGAAAATGAAAAGCCTTGAAGCTCTAAGGGTAGAAGCGACATAGCTGTTCATTGTTCCAAGCGTTGGTGAACGCCACCCCCTTTTCATCCGCGAGCTTGTATGTCCCTGGCTTCAAGACCTCAGCCACCATGTATGGGCCTTGCTAAGTTGAGGAGGGCTATGTCTCGAGCTTCCTCAAGTTGGTCGACCGCGTTCTCCCAGGTCTCCCTGTTTGTCTGCTTGTTGTAGGCTTTGAGTCGAGGTGACCCATACTCGAGGTCCGTTGGAAGCACAACCTCGGAGCCGTAGACCATGAAGAACAGAGTGTATTTCGTGGCTCTGCTTGGCGTTATCCTTAAGTTCCACAGGACCGAGGAGAGTTCCTCTACCCATTTCTTGCCGAATTTCATCAATCGGTTGTTGATTCTAGGTTTGAGTCCTTGCAAAATCATGCCGTTGGCACGCTCGACCTGGCCGTTAGTTCAAGGGTGAGCTACCGCAGACCAGTTCACATGGATGTGATGCCGGTCGTAGAAGTCCGGGAACTTTTTGTCGGTGAACTTCGTGCCGTTGTCGTTGATAATGACGTTGGGTATCCTGAACTGGTGGATAATGTCGGTGAAGAAGAGGACAGCCTGCTCGGAGCGGATGTTTGTGATGGGTCGAGCCTTGATCCATTTGGAGAATTTGTAGATGGCTACCAGCAAATGGGTTACCCTCCTGCCGCCTTCTAGAGAGGGCACACGAGGTTGAGACCCCATACTTTGAATGGCTAGGTGACGGGGATCATCTGGAGAGCATGAGCGGGGAGATGGGTTTGCTTGGCATAGAATTGACACCCATGGCATGAGCGAACGAGCTCTATGGCGTCAGCAACGGCCGTTGGCTAGTAGAAACCTTGTCGAAAGACATTTCCTACAAGGGTTCTGGGAGCAGCATGGTGGCCGCAAGCCCCTGAGTGTAGGTCCTTGACGAGCTTTTGACCTTCTTCTATGGTGATGAAGCGCTGCAGGATCCCTGTTGGGCTTCGTCGTTATAGCTCTTCGTTTTTGCCATAGATTACATATGATTTGGCCAGTCAAGCGATACGACGAGCCTCGGACCGATCCTCGAGCAGTTCGCACCAGATTAGGCAATCAAGGAATGGCGTACGCCAGTCGAACAGCCGGCCGGGACGTTGCTCGACCTCCATCACTTCTGCCACCGTTAGAAAGGTTTCGACAGCGTCGGTGAGCTTGGGAGTGGAAGTTTCGGCATTAGCCCCCGTGCCTAGGTTGACGGATGTCTCATGTAGGTCTCTTGAGAACGCATCGGGTGGGACGGTGCCTCGAGTCGATACGATCTTAGCGATCTCGTCGGCTGCTTCATTGTATCGTCGCGCGACGTGAACGAGCTCAAGGCCGTGGAACTTGTCCTCGAGCCTGCGTACTTCCTTGCAGTACGCCTCCATCTTTGGGTCGTGGCAGCTTGAGGCCTTCATGACTTGGTTGATGACCAGTTGAGAGTCGCCTCGAACGTCGAGGCGTCGAACCCCTAGCTCGATAGCGATTCTTAACCTATTGACGAGGGCTTCGTATTCCTCATCGTTGTTAGACGCGGCGAAGTGTATTCTGATGACGTATCTCATGTGGACGCCGATGGGTGAGACGAGCAGCAGGCCTGCCCCAGCTCTTGTCTTCATGAAGGATCCATCGAAGTACATCGTCCATAGCTCTGCTTGTACCTGAGCTGGGGGGAGTTGAGTGTCTGTCCATTTTGCGACGAAATCTGCCAGAGCTTGAGATTTGATGGCTTTGTGAGGCGCATAAGTGAGGGTCTCACCCATGAGCTCGACCGACCATTTGGTGATCCTCCCAGTGGCTTCTCGATTCTAGATGATCTCACCCAAGGGGAAGGATGAGACTACCGTGATCGGGTGACCGAGAAAGTAATGTTGCAGCTTGCGTCGGGCGAGAATCATAAGTGAGGGTCTCACCCATGAGCTCGACCGACCATTTGGTGATCCTCCCAGTGGCTTCTCGATTCTAGATGATCTCACCCAAGGGGAAGGATGAGACTACCGTGATCGGGTGACCGAGAAAGTAATGTTGCAGCTTGCGTCGGGCGAGAATCACAACATAGATTAACTTCTGAATCTGGGGGTACCGTACCTTGGTTTCCAAGAGCACCTCGCTGATGAAGTAGACCGGCTGCTGAACTGGCAATGTGTGTCCCTCCTCCGGCCTTTTGACCACCGCAGCCGCACTGACGACCTGGGTCATTGTTGTGACGTATAGGAGCAGAGGTTCTGCGGCCTGAGGGGGAACCAGGATCGGAGCAGTGGTGAGCGTCTTTTTCAGTTTGTCGAGGGCTTCCTCGACCTCGAGAATCCAAGAGAAACATCTGGCTTTATTCAGTAGCTAGTACAGTGGCAATGCCTTTTCTGCTAACCTCGAAATGAAACGGCTCAGCGCCGCCAGGCAACCTGTAATTTTCTACACGCCCTTAACGTCTCGAAATGGCCCCATCCTGGCAATAGCCGAGACTTTTTTGGGGTTAGCCTCGATGCCGCGTTGGGAGATGATGTAACCTAGGAGCATGCCTCGAGGCACGCCAAAGACACACTTGTTGGGATTGAGCTTGATTTTATTAGCACGCAAACAGCTAAAGGCGATTTCGAGGTCCTAAATCAGGTCGCCTCGTTTCTTTGATTTGACGACGATGTCATCGACGTATGCTTCGACCGTCAACCTTATATGCTTGCCGAACACGTGGAGCATGCATCGCTGGTACGTTGCCCCAGCGTTTCGAAGCCCGTAGGGCAAGGTCACATAACAATACATCCCAAAAGGCGTGATAAAAGATGTCGCGAGCTAGTCGGACTCTTTCATCTTTATTTGATGGTAGCTAGAATATGCATCAAGGAACGACAGGGTCTCGCATCCCGTGGTAGAATCAACAATTTGATCGATGCGTGGTAAAGGAAAAGGAACTTTTGGACATGCTTTATTCAAACTCGTATAATCGACACACATCCTCATTTTCCCATTCTTTTTCTTAAGTAATATAGGATTTGCTAACCAGTCGGGATGATGAACCTCCTTGATGAATCCAGCCGTCAAAAGCTTGTGGATCTCCTCGCTAATGATCTTGCGCTTCTCCTCGTCGAAGCGATGCAAACGTTGCTTCACTAGCTTGGAACTGGCTCGAATCTCCAAGGAGTGCTCAGTGACTTCCCTCGGTATGCTAGGCATGTTCGAAGGACTCCACACAAACATATCGGTGTTTGCACAGAGAAAGTCCACCAGCACGACTTCCTATTTGGGGTCAAGGTCGGCGTTGATTGTCAGCGCTTTGTCGTCAGAGCCGTTGGGGTCGAGCGGGACTTTCTTAGGAACTAAAAGAACAGGGACAACACAAGATGAAAGACTTTTCTGCACATACCCTTTTCTCATCAATTCTTCCACTTGTTGCTGAATTTCTTTTGTTTCCTCCAGATTGGTGCACTATGCAGCTCGGTTTGGAAGTGAAGCACCAGGAATAAGGTCAATTTGATGTTCAATTCCTCTCTTAGGTGGCGGCCCTGGTGGTACCTCCTCTGGAAAGACATCCTCATATTCCTGTAACACATTAAAAATAACACTTGGAAAAGTAGAGGATAAGTCATTAGTGGAAATAAAATTTTCATTGTACAGGAGTACAAAGAATGTGGCATTGGTTCACTCAATTCTTTTAAATCCCCCTTCCTAGCCATCATAACTAATCCCTCTTTTCCTTTTATCTTGGTTGTTTGCAGCTGTGGGGTTTTATTTGGCTTTGGAAACACTCCCTCACTATTTTTGTGGGTCACTCGCAAGTGGTTCTCGCTCTCCCGCTGTTTTCTTTTTAGATCATTCTTGGGAGCAAAGAAATTCGCTCTCCTTTGTACATGAAAGCCAGCTTGTTGGTTCTTCCAAAGATCTAAACATCACGATCATATAACCATGGTCTTCCTAGCAGCAGTTGGCATGCTTGCATAGGCACCACATCACACTCCACATGATCATTATATCCCCCAATAGAGAAAGGAACTGTCACAACATGGCTCACACGGAGTGCACCACAATCATTCAGACACTGCATCTTGTATGGATTAGGATGACGCCTTTGTTTTAGCTCTATTCTATCAACCAATTCTTGGCTAGCAATATTGTTGCAGCTGCCATTGTCAATAATAATTCTACATAACTTTTCTTTGATCATGCCTCGAGAGTGGAAAAGATTGTGTCGATGCCCATTCTCTTCCTTTGCAGCAGTAACACTAAGCACACGAAGAGAAAAAAGCAGTTGTTATCACCTTCATTGGGTTGGATCTCATTGTTGATATTTGGGAACGCAATAAGGAATTGATCCGCAAGCGCACGGATATCGATGAGCACTTCACCCGGGATGTTATCCAGAGTATCGTATTTATTTTTTTACCACTAGGAGAAAGAGTGCAACTGACTAACCCGGTCTATTACTACTAACCCTTTAGGCAACAAAGAATATTTCTCGATGTGAGTGATAAATAGAGAAGACTACAACCGTAATCTCCTTCTAACTTTGGTAAGGATGATCTACTGTTCTATTGGGGAGGCTAACGGAATCTAGACACCACAAAGGATGTTCAACCCGCACCTATAAACCCTATCCTTCCTGCTAATAAGATATGGTCTGCAAAGGTAACTCGGAAATGTCACGTTCCTCGCTACTACCACGGTCTAGCTAGTCAGGGAATATCTATGAGTATCCTAGCTTAAACACCACGTTTACGCTAGAGATGATTACTCTAAACTCTACGCGAAGAGATCAAAGTAAACTCATAAACCGAAAGAACAATAAAAGAAGAACTTACTAGAATATAGAAGTCGAAATACTGAAGAATCCTAGGAGCAAGCCTCAGGTTAGGAGAACATGATCCCGTAGGTACAAGCTCAGAGTAGACACCGACAGGCCGGGCTTCCTCCGGTCTACACCTCCACTCTATCTCTCTCAATCTAGTAGAAACTAGAAGATCTATTTCTACTCACATTAGATGCTAAGCCTAAAAAGAAATTTTATTTAGAGAATAGGTTTTCCTTCGAGGGCTCCCCTCAACTCTATGATAAACTTGTCTCCTCTAGGGGCCAGGGGGTCTGGTTTTATAGTCCCCTCAAGTGAACGTGAGCCATTGGATCAAACCAACATTGATTGGATGGTTATCCTTGATCCTTTAGGTCGGTGGAGCATCGTGTGCGAAAAGAGTCCTGATTGGCATCCAACAGAGGGCGGGCGCCCTGGGCCAGGCCCCTTTCGGCCTCCGCTTTGTTCCCGTGGCTTCTGGAGTCTTCTAGATGGTAGAAAATTGCGTGGTGCATTGGTATCTCTATGTAATCCCGACATGTGGGCCTTTCTTCCTTATTTCCTGATAACCTCCTGCAGAAATAGATAAACAACAAAACTCGTGGAATTCTGTCAGATCAAACCCTAATTCTAGGTGTTGGTTGCATATTGGTCCTTTCTCTTGTTTATTTGATAATTAAAATTGATACTTAAGAACCGTCAACAAATACCCCCATACTTAGGCTTTTACTCGTCTAAAGGATGGTTAAGAACAATATCTGGGGTAAAACATTTTAAAAATATTCTCTTCATAACTGCAGGGTGTTAAAACCCACTGTGAACTATAGTCAGGGAAGTATATGGTTAAGAGTAGAGATCCTTTCTTCTCAATCCTATCACTTGGAGTTTTTGTATATTTTTGAAAGAAAGTTAGCAAAGCTTTTATCCTCATAGGTCTTCTCAGATCACTCATTTATCTTTTATATATCTCACTGAGGCTGTTTTAATTTGCAAAAATTCTCAAGCATACTTACCTTGTATTTATTGCCTGATCAAAACGGGATCCGAGGAGGGGAATGTCATACTCTTAGATCAAAGACTTTGGAAATAAAAATCTTTGTCAACTCTTGCTGGCATATTGCTTATTAGAGGGACCATGGGCTAACATTATCTTTTTCTTCTTTTTTTTAAGTGGATACTGAGGTACCCCTAATTCTACTGCTGGACGTTTGTACATTTTTTCTGTGAGGTTATCGAGCACTTGCTCCTTTTTATTTCCTCGAAATATCTTTATTTTTGCGTAGCCCATGCCTCTAATGCAATAATACATCGGACGAGTGAATCTTTCTGAATAAATGTCTTGATCTTAGGAGCATGATAAATCTCTCAAAAAGGGTCTAACTCATTTTGAACAAACTCAATACAGAGTAGATAGCCTTATAATCATAATTAATATTTTTAGTTTTATCAGGCATATAAAACACTGAGGATGGTAGCTAGAATTTTGAAGATTTTGAAATAAATTCTCCAAGCAACAATGATATCTAGAATAAGAAACTCATACTTTACCATCTCACATTCCATACTGACTTAAGTAACACAGGGTTTTAAAATGATTTTATAATAGTTGCAAGTTTTTAGGAAATATCACAGAGTGAGATTAATCATAATTAGAATTATTTTAATCTTTATCATGTCGGAAACAATATTCTGCATAATCCAAGATATGTGTATGTGTAAAGTGTGCAGAGTATGTACCTGAATTGTGGAGTGGTGTAGTCGAAGTGTGTTTGGCGTGTCGAGGGATATCCCCCATACTTGTTTTCTGCATAAGAATAAAGTAGAGACACACAAGACATAATAATAATAATACTCTTTATTAATCTTGAGGCATTTATTACAACTGACTGGTAGCAAACTGACGATAACAGTAGCAAACTGACAATAATAGTAAACCTAAACTGAATTTAAAGATAATGACTAAGATGCATTGCCTCAAGGTCTAATCTAGATAACTTAGCGGCGCTCTAATTCCTTAATCTTCTTATTGGCACTGGCAAGATCCTGCCTAAGGCCTAGTATAACGGTGTTTTGGTTAGAGAGCTGCCTAGTGAGGGAATTAATCGAGGACTGGAGGTCTATGATAACTCTGTCTAGCCTGTGAACGTCCTCATCAATATCTACTATAGTCTTGCGACACTTGGGAGGTGTCTCAAAAGCATTGAGAGCATGCTTCGGGGCTGCCTTTGGATTGATAAAACGGACTTTGGCTGCTCTAACCCCTTCAAAGTAAGGCCTTTCCTCCTCCGTAGTGTAGCGTATGGTGCTGATCTCGTCACTCCGGTTGGTCTTGACTCCAACGACCCTCTCATTGGGTCTAGGTGGAAGGATCCTCGTGCCAGTTGGCTCCTTGATGGTGGTCTTCGTCTTGGATGATGATCCTTTGAGGAGTAGGGGTTATGGTGGGGCGGTGAGAACTGGTTGAGTATGATAGGATTGGGCGGAGCTGCGTTGGCGTAATGGCATGACTTCTAGCTGTCGCTTTGTGTTGGTCGGGACGAGAGCACGGGCATCGGGGTCTTCCGCAAGCTCCATGTTGAGGTTGAAGGGGACGACTTCCCAATCATCGTGGAACTTCTCGGCCATTGGAGCAGTGAGGAACTAAACAAGCTCTAATTGAAGAAGAAGAAGAGAAGGCTTGGTGGATTGTTGTTTGAAAACTGATGTCAGGGGTCTGTTTATATATGGGTCAAAAAGTGCCTCTAGGGGTTGTTTTGGTTGCTCCCGTCGATGTGCGTGAGAAACATTACATCTGAGGGATTATTCGGATTACCATAAGTGCATTTTCCATAACAGAGAAAATCGGGACCGAGGGGGAACAGGAGCTGGGCGCCCGCCCACTTGATCAGGGTGCCCGCCCTCTCTCTGTCTCCTCTGTGGGCCCGCTTCCTCGAGCGTGTTTCTAGATGCAGACTTAATTAGGAAAATATATATATGACCCAAAAACATCAGACTAAAAAGGTTGGGTTCTAATTCTCCATGGGATGAAAAAATGGATTATGTCTATTTCTTCTAATTCTTTATTGGGCTCTAAAAACAATTTAAGACGTTGACCATTTACCTTGAATAACGTACCTTTGTCATTTTGAAGTGTGATAGCTCCGTGGGATGATGAATTGATTACCTTGAATGGTCCTTCCCATTTGCTCCGGA
The DNA here is from genome assembly GCF_000003195.3 of Sorghum bicolor. NCBI lineage: Eukaryota > Viridiplantae > Streptophyta > Magnoliopsida > Poales > Poaceae > Sorghum > Sorghum bicolor. The sequence continues at coordinate 31,777,590 of NC_012874.2, forward strand.
GTTTTCCATGTCCGAAAAGCTTCACCCTGGAATTAAAAACTAATACCTTATCTCCGGGTGTGAACTCCTGCTTCTTGATTCTCTTGTCATGCCACCTTTTGACTCTTTCTTTGTAGATCTTGAATTGTGATATGCTTTCTCTCGCCATTCTTCCAATTCTGATAGTTGCATTCTACTATGATCTCCAGCAACATCTAGGTCCATATTCCATCTCTTTATGGCCCAGTGTGCTTTGAACTCTAGTTCAACAGGTAGGTGGCAAGTCTTCCCGTACACCAATTGGTATGGAGACATTCCAATCGGGGTCTTGTATGCTGTCCGGTATGCCCAGAGTGCATCGGGTAAATTGTCTTTCCACGCCGTTCCCATTTCATTTACTGTCCTCTGAAGAATATTCTTGATTTGCTTGTTGGAAGTCTCTGCTTGGCCACTTGTCTGAGGATGATAGGGGGTAGCGATGTTGTGACGGATTCCATGTTTTGATAGATATTGCTTGAAGCGTTTATGGATGAAGTGTGCTCCTCCATCACTTATCACTACTCTGGGGACTCCAAATCTTGGAAATATAATTTCTTCAAACATCCTCTTTGAACTGATGTTGTCGGCATGCTTGCAAGGTAATGCCTCTACCCACTTGGAGACGTAGTCAACTGCCACCAAGATGTACTCACACTTCTTTGATGGAGGAAATGGACCCATATAGTCTAATCCCCAGACATCAAAGAGCTCAACCTGAAGGTTGTTGGTGAGTGGCATTGCATCCCTTGTATTTATGTTTCCGTGCCTTTGACATGGCCCACATCTTCTGATATATTGCTTTGTGTCTTCATACATTGTAGGCCAGTAGAATCCACACTGCCATATCTTTGAATGTGTACGGAATGCTCCATAGTGACCTTCATATGGTGATGAATGACATCTGTCAATGATCTTCCATCCTTCCTCAGTGGTCACACATCTCCTGAGTAAGTCATCAGAGCATACTCGGAAGAGGTATGGCTCATCCCATATATGTGAATGACTTTCTTGAATAAGCTTCTTCTTGTTTGCTCTTGGTGGTACATACCCTGAAACCATAAAATTAACAATATCTGCATACCAGGGGTAAGACCTGTTAATCCCGTAGAGCATGTCGTCCCGGAGTGAATCATTGATGGGGGTTTCCTGTGGACTCTTAAAATACATTCTAGACAAGTGATCTGCAACAAAATTTTCTACTCCCTTTTTATCTTTTATTTCTAAGTCAAATACCTGGAGTAATAAGATCCATCTAATCAGACAAGGTTTAGCATCTTTTTTAGTGAGCAAATATTTTAGTGCAGCATGATCAGTGTAAACAATTATTTTAGCTCCAACTAAATAAGATCAAAATTTATCAATGGCAAAGACAACAGCCAGAAGCTCTTTTCAGTGGTTGCATGGTTAAGTTGAGCTCCTGTCAAAGTTTTACTAGCATAAGCAATTGCATGATGCTTCTTATTTTTAGTTTGTCCCAATACTGCCCCCACAGCATAATCACTAGCATCACACATAATTTCAAAAGGCAACAACCAGTCAGGGGGTTGAATGATTGGTGCAGAGATGAGTGCTTTCTTTAATAAATTAAAATATGTTAGACATGCATCATCAAATTCGAAAGGAGCATCCTTGGCTAGCAAAAGAGTAAGTGGTCTAGCAATGAATGAAAAATCTTTTATGAATCTACGATAAAAACCAGCATGGCCAAGAAAGCTTCGAATTCCTTTTATATTCACAGGTGGAGGTAGTTGTTCAATTACTTCAATTTCAGCTTTGTCTACCTCAATACCTCTTTCATACACTAGGTGTCCCAGCACTATTCCTTCCCTAACCATGAAATGACATTTTTCCCAATTAAGGACTAAGTGCTTTTCTTCACATCTTTGCAAAACCTTGTCTAAGTTTTCAAGACAACTATCAAAAGTTTTTCCATAAACAGAGAAATCGTCCATGAAAACTTCCATAATCTCTTCAATCATATCAGAAAATATAGACATCATGCATCTTTGAAAAGAAGCTGGTGCATTACATAACCCAAAAGACATTCTACGGTAAGCATAAGTTCCATATGGGCATGTAAAAGTGGTTTTGCTTTGATCATCAGGATGGATCGGGATCTGATGATACCCTGAATATCCATCTAAGAAACAGAAGAACGAATGGTTCGCTAATCGCTCTAGCATCTCATCTATGAAAGGTCAAGGAAAGTGATCCTTTCTCGTGGCTTTGTTGAGTTTTCTATAGTCTATGCACATCAGCCATCCTGTGACGGTGCGTTGCGGAATTAGCTCGTTCTTTTCATTCATAATAACAGTCATGCCTCCCTTTTTAGGCACAACTTGTACTGGGCTTACCCACTCACTGTGCGGCACAGGATATATAATCCCTGCATGAAGCAACTTTATAACTTCCTTTTTAACTACCTCTCTCATAGTATTGTTAAGTCTACGTTGGGGTTCTCGGGAAGGTGAAACAGAAGGATCTGTTGGAATACGGTGGGTACAAATCATAGGACTGATTCCTGTAAGATCTTGGAGTGAGTAGCCAAAAACTGAGTGATGTTTCTCAAGAATGGTCATTAATCGCAGAGTTTGCTCCTGAGTGAGTTTATCGCTAATGATCACAGGAAACTTTGGATTATTGTTTAGGATAGCATAGATAAGACCGGGTGGTAAAGTTTTAAGCTCTATGGGGGGGTCTAGGTGTTTCTGGAAACTCATCTAAGGGTTTAGGTTCAGAAGGTTTGGCTTCTTCTTCTATGAAGGAAGGAGTTTCGTCTTCTAAGTCTGATTCTTCTAAAAGTTCAAGAGATGCAGCCTTTACCTCCTCCATAGGTTCAGGCAAAAGATATGACTCGGCCTTATTATTCAAAGAGTGTGAAATTGTTATTGGGATTTTAAAAAGCTTTTCCAAAAGAAATGTGTAGCTTTCCAGTATGACCTTCATAATGGAGTCTTCTAAAAGGTTGTCCTATCAATAGGTCGAAGTCCCATGTATCAAAGATATAGAAGTTCAAATGAACAATGGAGCCTTCTACCGTAAGAGGTAGGACATTAATAATTCCAAGACTGGGGACTAATCGTCCCGAAGATTCCTTTATGACCTTTGTTGTGGGGGTTAAGACAAGATTTTTAAATAGTTTAAGTGCAAAAGATTCAGACATGATGTTGATCCCCACAACAGGATTATAAAGAGCATTAAATCGATCAGAATTATAAGCACAGCGTATAGTAATAGAGGGTGTGTCCAAACGGATCACATTAGAGGAAAGCTCTGATTCCTCCAACCACTCGCTACTTATGACTGAGATAAGCTCTCTCAATTGATATTCACTTGGCAAATAAATGCTAAACTGGCCGTTTTGGGGTTTGTCAATAGAATGGTAGTTTGAAATGTTTCCAAAATCGGCAAAAAGATTGGATTCTATATCCAGCAAGAAGTCCGGTGGTGGAATTTCTTCCTCTTGTGGCTCAGAACATGGGATAGCTAAAGTAGATGAAGAATTTGGCAGAGTGTGTACTTCGGCTTTGTAGGTTTCATCGTGAAGGGTATTATCCATCTCAGCTTCTAGGATTCTATCTAGGATCACTCTAGCTTCATCAGTAGGGATGCGAAAGAAAGAACCTCTAGACATTATGTCTAGCATTTGTTTGTGATTTTTTTGAAGACCTTGAAAAAAGTGAAGTAAAAGAACAGGGTCTTCAAGATTAAGGTTTGGACCAAATTCTAAAAGATCAGAAAAACGTTTCCAGGATTTTCCCAAAGTTTCATTATCTTTTTGTTTAAAAGATAGGACTTCAAGTCTAAGGTCGTCGATACGGTCGAGGGAATAGAAATCTAGACCAAAGTTGGCTCGTAAAACTCCCCATTCACCTCGTTGTTGACTTACCTTCTGACCGTACCATTGTCTAGCTTCTCCCCTTAAGGAAAAAGAAAAAAGCTTCCAACATAAAGTTTTATCAGAAATGCCTTCAATGCGAAGACAATCACATGTTTGCTCAAAATCTCTAATATGAAGGTAAGGGTTTTCGTCTTCCTTTCCCGAAAAAGATAGGTTTTAAATCATGGCAATCAACCTAGAACTTAACCTATACTGGGATGTTTCGATAGGCTGTACTGACTCCCATGGTAAAAGGTTAGTTTCTGAAGGTGTTGCAAATTGGTAGATTGATTTATAATCTTGGTTTTCCATAAAGTAAGAGTAAAGAAAATAAATACAGAATATAAAAGATAAGAAAAGATAAAAGTATAGATACAAGCTAATAGTAAGACTCAAGGTTATCTCAGCAAACCGTCTTTCTCCCCGGCAACGGCGCCAGAAATGCTTGTTGATATTTGGGAACGCAATAAGGAATTGATCCGCAAGCGCACGGATATCGGTGAGCACTTCACCTGGGTGGTTATCTAGAGTATCGTATTTATTTTTTTACCACTAGGAGAAAGAGTGCATCTGACTAACCTGTCTATTACTACTAACCCTTTAGGCAACAAAGTATGTTTCTTGATGTGAGTGATAAATAGAGAAGACTACAACCGTAATCTCCTTCTAACCTTGGTAAGGATGATCTACTGTTCTATTGGGGAGGCTAACGGAATCTAGACACCACAAAGGATGTTCAACCCGCACCTATAAACCATATCCTTCCTGCTAACAAGATATGGTCTGCAAAGGTAACTCGGAAATGTCATGTTCCTCGCTACTACCATGGTCTAGCTAGTCAGGGAATATCTATGAGTATCCTAGCTTAAACACCACGTCTACGCTAGAGATGATTACTCTAAACTCTACGCGAAGAGATTAAAGTAAACTCATAAACCGAAAGAACAATAAAACAAGAACTTACTAGAATTTAGAAGTCAAAATACTGAAGAATCCTAGGAGCAAGCCTCGGGTTAGGAGAACTTGATCCCGCAGGTACAAGCTCAGAGTAGACACCGACAGGCCGGGCTTCCTCCGGTCTACACCTCCACTCTATCTCTCTCAATCTAGTAGAAACTAGAAGATCTATTTCTACTCACATTGGATGCTAAGCCTAAAAAGAAATTTTATTTAGAGAAGAGGTTTTCCTTCGAGGGCTCCCCTCAACTCTATGATAAACTTGCCTCCTCTAGGGGCTAGGGGGTCTGGTTTTATAGTTCCCTCAAGTGAACGTGAGCCATTGGATCAAACCAACATTGATTGGACAGTTATCCTTCATCCTTTAGGTCGGTGGAGCGTTGTGTGCGAAAAGAGCCCTGATTGGCATCCAACAGAGTTATGTGCGGTGCATTGATATCTCTATGTCTGTAACACCCCAGTGTTATGGTTGCATAAATCATATGCATAGCATGAGCATTATCTTCTACTCAAGCATGTCATGATCATCATTTATCTTGAGCCATGTCATTTTATGCAAAAATGTGATTTAAATTGTTTAAATAGGCTCCCTATGTTTATGTTTGAGTGAACCATGCTTGTGTTTGTGCTCTATGCCTTGTTAAATAGTTTATCTATGCTGAACTCAACCTTAGGAACAATGTTCATGTTGATCATTTCTCCAAAATACCCACTTAAGTCATACTTACACAAATAGGCCCTAGAAACCTCTTTTGCTTAGGCTTTTAAAAAGTGTTTCATAAAATGTTTGCATGTCAAAACTTTCTACAGTAAAGTTGTAGAAAATTTTATAAGGAACAAAAGTTGTTTTATGGCCATCTCATGAAAATGATCACAAATAGCTCAAAAGTGACCCACAAGGCAGATTTGGGGCTGTTTCCAACACTTAGAAAAATCTTCTAAGTCTTGTATCGCAGCAGTTTGCTCGAGGGGGTGTTGTTCATCTTCCAGTTTGAATTCTAGCCTGAATCAGACTCTGATCTTGTTAGCAATGTTGGAGTACTCAAGTAGCTCTCCAGCATAGAGCAATTAGCCAGCAAAATCATCAAGTGGTTTAGGAGTTAATCATCGTGAAAAATCGGGTTTCAGTCGGTGATCACGTTGCCTGAATCAGAGCCGAGCTCGCCGTCATGGATGTCTAGAGCGACACCTGTCCGCCAGATGGCTCCCGTACACCGGCGATGGCCCCGCTCGTCAGGTCGTCGACGTTGGCATGGACACCACGGCGCCTCACACTCGCTCAGCGCCCGTCCATTCTCCTCCTTCCTCTCTCTCAGCGCCCGAGAGCTTCGCGAGCTCGTCGCGCCTTCGTCTCTGCGCCTTGCTTCGCCTCCGAGCGCCTCCAAGTTCGCCTCGAGCTCCTCCATCTTCTCCACCCTTTAGTTGGACGAGATCTCCCCGAGGTGAGCGGCATTTCGCGAGTTCATCGTCGTCGGGTTCGCGACCGTCGCGACACCGATTCCGGCGAACTTCACAGCTGCTCTACCCTTGCTTCCTTTCATCTCATTGGGTAGTGTTAGGGTCTGCTTAGGTCTTGACGTCGATACACGCCACGCCATTGCGGCTGAGACACCTCCATCGCGTGGGAACACGGCCGCCGCACCGCCATGCTCACCGCCGACGAGAACCTCGCACGTGAGCACGCTCACTGGAGCCGTTAGGGTTAGGCGCTTCTACCTAGAAAGCTCTGTGCTGACTCACTGATGCTTAAGCCGCCCTTTCCCGATGCTCTACCGGTCGGAGATGGCCGGCGTAGGCTGGGGTAGCTCCGCCGTGCTGCCATGGCCGACGGCGACCCCTCTCCGTAGCCGAAACCCTAGCGCCACCTACCTCCCTCGATGCGGAATCACTCCAGGAGCACGCTGGTGCCCTCGGATCCGCCGGAGAAGCTCACCGTCGGCGGGCATTCGCCGGCGAAGGGGTCCTCTGTTCTCGGTGTCACTGACGCGTGGGTCCCGACTGTCAGTGACTCAACGGTCTCCTCCTTCCTTTTATTCAAATCCTGATTTTTGGCTTTTTTGGAAAAATCATATCTCTGGTTTTGGTGATCCAAAATTTGTGAAACCAATTTTGTGGTATTCCTTGAGATGGCTTGTTTTTAATAAAAATATAAAATGAACCATGTTTTCTAGGGAAAATATTTATTAGGATTTAATCTTGTTATTCATGAGTAAATTCATATCTTGTGTTATACTGCTCCTTTTGCTATGAAATGTTTATGGTAGTCTCTGTGGGGTACTAGAATGCTATGATAAATATTTCTTGATTTTTGGCGTACTACATCTGTTGTATGTAATTTATGATTGAGATTTGGCTTGTTTTCTTGTTAAAATCATAGTAAATAATTGGTCTTTTTTCTGGTGCTCTACTTTGGTGTCACACTTCTTTATGATAATAGTAGTATGTAAATAATCTGAAATCTGTTGTTTGACACCATATAAGCCATGTTTCTCAATTTATCAAATAAACACCTTGTCACATGTTAAATGCATATCTTTAATTTGGCATGTGCAATTGCTCTGAAATTTTGATGGGAATCTCACAATGCTATGCATGTGCTTCTGTATTTTTTGTAGATTTTTCTGAGCACTTTTGCTAGTATCTTGTAATTAAGTCCTTTTATAGAATTAAATGGATAAATGCATTGTTATTAAATATCTAAGGGTTAACATATGATAATCTAGTAACTTTGTGATATGCTTGTGCTTATAAGTTATGTGGATGACACTGTTTATGCTTTGGCTATATCATTAAATAATTAATTGGTGGGTTAAAAGCTGTTCTGGACAGCAAGGAAGTAATTTAGCTTTTGCTTAATGATAACTGAGTTTTCTGGGAAACTTGTCTAAATCAAAGTTGTTGCAAACTTTATGAACTAGCTGTGGTTTAAATTTGGGATCATTTGGTCTAGTAGTTTTAAAATTATGATCTTTCCAAGTTAGGTTCCAGAAATAGGTGTTCTCTGTTTTTCTGGGACAGAACCTGGAACTTTGTTTAATTGACTTGTTTAATATTTGAATCTTGCTGTGATGTTTAAAGATGATTTGTAGACAATTTCTTAAGCTTTCCAGAATGTCCTCACTCATGTTTGTTGGATCTGCCTATCATTAGTTATGACCTGTTTACTGGGCTAATTCTGTTAAGTGATGCTTGCTGTTATAGCAACTTGATAGGTTTTTGGCTAAGTTAACTTATCATCTTGTGTAAACTTGTTATAACCGTTACTCCGTAAATGAGTGCCCAGTGAGTTAATTATGTATCAATCATTCATCCTTTAGTATGCACATCTTCTTATTCATTGAGCATGCAATAGGTGCATCCGACGCGACCACCTCCTACGTGCTCCAAGTGAACCCCGAAGGCCAGGAGGGCAACCCGGAGGTGGAGGTCCAGCAAGTCGGACTCGAGGAGCCCGAAGAAGAAGTTGAGTGCCCGAACCACGAGCCAGCCTCGTTCGTGAAAGGCAAGCCCCAGAGCATTCTAAGTCTCCCTTTACTTTCGAAAGTTTACTACTATGTTATATCTATTGCTGCATTAAGTATAGGAGTTGTGATGAAACCTTTGCTGCATTTTACTCCATCCTTGTCCAGATAACTCACCATACCCTGGTTATAGAGTTAGGATCGAGTAGCAGCTTAGCCATGCTTTAATCGATAGAAGTCGGGTGATTTCCTGTCACCTGCGCGATATAGGGTTGTGTCGGATCACGATGGGATATATGTGCTATCGTGGGTGGAACCTGATTAATTTGACTTAAGCCGGGCGGAGTTTTGCAAGGTGTAGTGACTCCGTCTGTGGCAGCGAAGGACCGACTGTTGTACGTCCTCTTGTCATTTGAACGCATGCCTAACACTTAGTTGGCCAGATAACTCGTTCCGACCGCGAAGCCGAGTAATATGACTCAGGCCGGAAGGTCGATAAGTATAAAGTGCGGTGTGCGGGGGAACATTGGCGTAAGTCCAAAGGCAGGTGAGTTAAAATTGCTGACCTCCCTGGCGGAGTGGTAGCCCTGGGAGTGCGGCGCTTATCAGAACCGCGATTCCGGAGTCGTATCAAAGGTGACCCGTTGGCTCTCCGACGGGGGAAGCTTGGGTGAGTGATAGGAATAACCCTCCAGCTAGATAGGAATTCGATTCGAATCGCCGTCTCTCTCGGATAGTGAGAACTTGACAGAGTAGCGGCAAACGTAGCATTCACTAAAGAACTTGGTTCATGATAATGATGATAGCAAGGAAGAACAAATGATGAACTTGATATGGTTATTATTGCTTGTAATAATCAAGTGAAGTGTTTTAGTACAGGTGCTAATCTAGTGGTAGGCTAATGATAATTAAATACGATGCTCTCACAACATTGTATCTTCTATTTAAGCTTTTGGCAAATGATGAGTCAACCAGCTCCACTTGATTTTAGCCTTGCATGATCCTTGGTGTCTTTTATGTTTTTCTAGACGGGTAAGTCTAACTGAGTACAATCTCGTACTCAGGGTTTATTCCCACCTGTTGCAGATGATATCTTTTATGATGGATTCTGCAAGACCTACCTTCATCCCGCTGGGGATGAGGACTAACCGTTGGGCACGGTTCTCTAACAAATTCGTACCTGCTGCTTTTGGAAGGATGGCATGAGCCTCTAGCATTAACAACAACTTGTGAACTAAACTTTGGACAAGTGTGTGTAATTATTTTGCTTCTGCTACTTCGAACATGTGTTGTAACAACTTAAGAACTCTGATGTGGTGCCGCTTCGACGGCAATGAATGACTATGTAACATTCGCTGTGTTATGCTGAATTATTACAATCTTGGTTTGTTGCAAGTTGGTTTGAAGTCCTTCGTGAATTCAATTGACTACCGGGATTATATGGGCTCAAGTTTGGAAACTTGATTGCTTGTCGATCGTTTCTACACTTGAACTCTTATAATTTGGTCGGTTCTGTGACAGCTGGCATCGGAGCAAGTTCAGCATTATAAATGCAGCGTTTATGTATTTAAAAACAAAAGAGTTTCTAAATAAAATGGTATAAATCAATACTTAAGTTATGCCAGTGGTCGAATCCTCTTTGCCCATATAAGGACTATAGGTGGCTATTTAAGTACTGACTTGGGGGTTTTTATTCATGCATCTCTACAGTACTCAGGTATGGATGTGTGATGACCGCACTATGCTACCCTGTGGTCTAATGGTAGAGGTAGCCTTCATATGTGAATTAGCCACATATGTCGCTAGAATTAAATTATGCAACGTCGCACCTACGTTCTAGTAAGTGTGAGCTGTGAGAGCATGATCGTCCAAACGGCGGTGTAGGGAAGTGTTCGCGGTGGTTTTCTGGAATGGTTACATGTCAAAACCATGGAACCACGAAAGAAACTTAATTGGGGAGCATTTAATTTCTCGGGTAGCTGTGGTGTCATTGTTTGTGCATGTTGGGCATGTCCAAGCAATGTGCACTTAGTTTACTGCTTTCTTGAGTGATATATTGGGAACTGTTCGGCTAAAATGAAGTTTTCTGCAGGTACTCTAACAGCGCACATGTAAATCGCTAGTTATCGTATCGAGAGACGAATGTATGCCACCGTATATCCGTTAGAATATTAATTTTCTTAGTTTGTGAGGACGTACGGTTCGTGCATGCATCATGTCGCATTCATACATACATTCTGTCTATTCCTTCCCTTACAATGTTGTCCCTTTTTAATTAAATAAATGCTGCTTAAATTTAATCCTCTCTTAACCATGGTATTCCTATTCCTTCCACAGATGGACGTGCCCGCTTCACCTCGCCCCAGTGACACTATCTTGAGCGAGTTTGGCACTCCTACTTTGCTTTGGAGAGTGCTTCAGTCTGTGGGGTATACTGAGCCACCTCAGTATTCCTGGTGGGAGTTGGATAGGACAGGAGAGTTGCAGTGGTTTGCTGTGTAGGGGGTTGTCCCTCCACATGGGGGCAAGCCTGCATGGACAGGGTGGACCTGTAGCTCAGATGGGCAGACTCCTTGGGAAGCAGCTCACGTTGCAGCCCAAACTATCCTACTCGATATCTGTCAGAGGTGTGGCGATGAGCTGACGGCAGGACCAGCGGCCTCCATTTCCCGTGCTGACCCAGCAGCAGTGGAGTGGAAATAGGCTGATGGTTGTGCTTTGGTTCGAGCCAGGGGAGAGCGAGCTGAGAGTTCTAGTCCTGCTATGAGTGCTATGATGGCTATGCTCAAGCTAATCAGTCAGCGAGAGGACACCTATGCACAGGTGATGGTGGCTGTTCGCCAGGCTCAGGAGATGCAACGGAAGGTTGAAAAGCGTGCTCACAAGTTTTGCAAGCAAGCTAAACTCCTAGAGCAAGCTTGGAAGGACCGCAATGACTGGGAAGACATTGCGGAGTACCGTAGGCAGCAGTGGGTGAAGGCCATTAGGGAGAGGGATCATAAGCAGGATCAGATGAGTCAGTTGGCTCGAGAGAGGGAGACAGTGCAGGAACGCTTGGTGCAGATCACTCATGAGAGGGACACTGCACTCCGCGTGTCGGAGAACAGGCGCTGGGCATGGGAGATGCACCGGATTTAGTCGCTTGAGCAGGAGAACTATCTGCAGGATCAGATTGAGGCTGGTCTTGTGGAGATTCACCATCTCAATAACTTGCTACAGCCTATTCCTCGCCCTGTGCCCGTGTATCCAGAGGTGGGACCTCAGGTGATTGTGGCCAATGATGATGGTATGGAGGTCGATGGACCAGCAGTGGCTGCACATCCCTTGCACGAGGACGTGGAGGATGAGGAGCTTGAGCCAGTTAGCGACGAGGATGGAGAGGCGATCTTCGACGCTGAGTCGGGCGACGAGCCTGGAGTGTAGTGGGTTGTGGGTAGTTGTTTGAGAGGATCTTTTGTAGTATGCCAGTCAGCGGTGATGCTTTTGTACCCATGTTGTAATCCGAAACTTTGACCTTTGACTCATGGCATGTACTGTGATGGTGTAACAACTTTACGGACCCAATGTGTAATCTTAACATGTTCGTTATGTTATGACGATGTCATCTGTTGTGGTGCATATTGCGGATATCTCTGTCATGTGTTGGATTGGTGATGTTGTTTTGTGGAATTGAATTATTGTGCCTTTTCTGTAAAGCTATTCTCTCGAATACTTTCAGGCATAAAAATAAGTTCTTCTGCGGCAAATCTTGTCATCATCAATGCTCACTGACTGTGTCTTTTCAGATGTCTCGTGGCACCCGAGGTGCGGAACAGCGTGCGAACATGAACCCACCCCCTCCTCCTCCACCACCAAATCTAGCTGAATTGATGCAAATGATGGTGGAAAATCAGAGGATGCTAACCGAGACCATCAATCGGATGGCAAATCAGGGTGGTCGTAATGCACATGAAGGGCCAGCTCCTAACCAGTACAGTAGCTTCAAGGACTTCATGGATACGAAGCCCCCACCTTTCAGAGAGGAGGAAGAACCCCTTCAAGCTGAGGAATGGCTGAACACGGTGGAACAAAAGTTCCGCTTACTTTGGTTGATCGAGGGCTTGAAGGCTGAGTATGCAGCTCACAAACTGCAAGGTCCCGCAGGCATCTGGTGGAATCAGTATCGGGAAGCTCTTCCAGCCGACACTGTGCTTGACTGGAATCTTTTCCGTGACGCTTTCAAGGGGCATTTCATTCATCCTGGTGTCATGGAGATGAAGCATACCGAGTTTATGCAGTTGACTCAGGGCAACAAAACTCTGAAGGAGTACTTGCAAGCTTTCAATCACCTGTCAAGATATGCTCGTGAGTTTGTGAACACTGAGACCAAGAAGATTGCTAGCTTCAAGCGGGGTTTGGGCCCCAAGTTGCTGACGACTATGGGCCGCACTAAGTGTGCAACTTTTAATGAGTTTGTCAGTGATGCTCTTGTTGACGGTCCTTAAGTATCAAATTTAATTATCAAATAAATAAAGAAAAGGATCTAAATGAAATCAAGATCTAGACTTAGGGTTTTATCTAACAGAATTCCACGAGTTTTGGTGTTTGTCTATTTTCTGCAGGCGGTTATCAGGAAATTTGGAAGAAAGGCCCACATGTCGGGATTACGTAAAGATATTAACGTGCCGCGCAATTGTCTTACATCTAGAAGACTCCAGAAGCCACGAGACCGAAGCGGAGGTGAAACAGGGCCTGACCCTAGGCGCCCGCCCAGTTGGTCAGGGCGCCTGCCCTGCCCCTGAGTCCAATCAGGACTCTGCTTTGCGGGAGATCTCCACCGACCTAAAGGATGAATCTAAACCATACAATCTATGTCGGTTTGATCCAACGGCCCATATTCACTTGAAGGGACTATAAAACCAGACCCCCTGGCCCCTGGAGGAGAGAGCCTCTCAACCCTAATTCATTGTTCCATCAAGGGAGAAGAAGCCTCTGATCAAGATTAGAGCCACCACATCAATTAGATATCTAGATTAGCATAGCTACATAGGATTAGAACTAGAAGGAGTCAATCTTCGATTGGTTTCTGGATCTGTCAAGAGGATTCTTGGTAATTCTCTAATTGTGCTTCTAATTGCTTTCTAATTATCTTTGTTCTTCAATATTATGAATATGACTTTGTTCTACTTCAATATATTGCTTATGACTTTGCTCTACTTGCTTCCATTCAAGATTATATTGTTCTTAGTTTATCATAGTTATGTACTTGGCTTAGTTAGTTTGGATCTATATACATGCTTAGGATCGTATAGCATTTATCCATCGGATCCATGGGTAAATGATAGATATTGTGTAGGCGTGGTGCTTATACCGTGTTTATCTGCGATTGTACCCAATATGCCAGATCGTGGGGTGGTTCGTGATAGTGACAGCTTCATTGATTCTTATATAGTCCCCCTCTCATGTATTGGGCTGGCAGAGCAACATTATTACAGGGGAGTGATTGCTATGTTTCTCATATTCCTTGCTAATATCACTATGCATGGGTATAGTCTTGTCTCGCAATGATTGCTAAGTATGCTTGCACTAACTATGATATGCTAGACTATATAGTTAAGAATAACTTAGGGAATATTATTGTAGTTCGTTCTAATACCATGCTAATGACTTTCTAGAGTATCTAATTGAGGTGCTTATCATATTTATTGTGTGGCTAGATCAGATTAGTTATCCTTGTCACTATTATTATTTCATATATCTTTTATGTGACACTTATCCCTGTATGAAGAGTTAGATATAATGTTCTCAATTATACATGCAACGATAGATGCTCAATCTTATATTCTATTCTGTAATCAATAGTGATGATTGCTAATCCCTTCCCAGTGGTAAAAATATAAATAACGATACCTGGAATACTTCCCGGTTAAAATGCTACATCGGTATTAATCTGTGCGCTTGCAGATCCCATTCATTATTTATTTAGAAGAGCAATTGCATATTTCAATACCGCGTCTCCTATATCATGCTGGGGATGACAACTTGGCTTAAGAGGTGTGAGGGATAGGTTTGGCATTTTTGGCACCGTTACTAGATTTAGAGAACTTAGTCTACTTTTGGTAATGATGTTAAGAATACCCAACAGCTCTTACCCAAGAGAACTACAACACTGTGTACACTGCGACCAAGACTCGCAAGAGGGCTTTTGTAGCCGGGGCAGGGGCATCTCGATCCAAGGCTCCACTGGCAGCTAAGCCACTGTTCCATGCTCCAACTCCTAACCAGCGGTATCGCCAGCCTGTGCAGAAGAATCAGGCAAAGACGGGTTTCCGCAAGGGGTACTCTATTGCTCTTCCTAGGGGCAACACGGGTCCCAGCTATGCCAAGACTCCACCTGCCAACCGTCCGTGCTGGAACTGCAATCAGACCGGGCATTGGCAGAGCAATTGTCCTTACCCGCCTAAGAAGGTCAACCAGGGGAACGTCAGCCAGGGGCGTGTTCACTACACAACCGTGGAGGCAATCCCTGCTGGTGAGGTAGTTACGGCAGGTAAGTTCCTGGTTAACCAATGTGATGCACTTGTGCTTTTTGATTCAGGAGCATCGCATTCTTTTGTGAGTTCAGACTTTGTGTCTAAGCATAATCTCAAGGCAAGTACACTTGATAAGGGTAGTTATTGCATTAGTGCTGCTGGGAATGATATTTCTACCAATCAAGTGGTTTTTGGGGCTACTCTAGAAATTGGAGCCGTCAGTTTCTTGCTGATCTGGTTGTCTTACCCGGTGTGGGCATAGATGTAATTCTGGGTATGAATTGGATGAGTGGTAACGGAGTTCTTATCGACACCACCACCCGTGTAGTGATGTTGAGAGACCCAAATACCAGGGAAACGTTCTTAGAGCAACTTCCTCAAGATATCCATATCCGTAGCACTGTGAATGCAGTTACAGCTAAGGCCATCCAGGATATTCCGGTGGTGTGTGAGTTCCTGGATGTATTTCCTGATGATTTACCCGGGCTTCCTCCAGATCGAGATGTGGAGTTCAATATTGAATTGATTCCAGGTACCGATCCTATCTCTAGAAGACCTTATAGAATGCCACCAAATGAGCTAGCGGAGCTTAAGACCCAACTGAATGAGTTGTTGAAGAAGGGTCTTATCTGTCCTAGTTCTTCTCCTTAGGGTTGTCCGGCTATCTTTGTGAAGAAGAAGGATCAATCCTTGTGCATGTGTGTGGACTATCGTCCCCTAAATGCGGTGACCATCAAGAATAAATACCCTCTTCCTCGCATTGATATCTTGTTTGATCAGTTGTCTAAAGCTAAGGTATTCTCCAAGATTGATTTGTGATCTGGGTACCATCAGATCAAGATCCGTCCTGAAGATGTACCTAAGACAGCTTTCTCGACGAGGTATGGGTTGTATGAGTATCTCGTCATGTCCTTCGGTCTTACAAATGCACCTGCTCACTTCATGTACCTCATGAACTCGGTGTTCATGCCCGAATTGGACAAGTTTGTGGTGGTCTTCATTGATGATATCCTAGTATATTTTTGCAATGAAGAGGAGCATGCAGAGCATCTGTGTGTGGTGTTGTCGCGTTTGCGTGAGCATCAGCTTTATGCGAAATTCAGCAAATGCGAGTTTTGGCTAAAGAAAGTACCTTTCTTGGGCCATGTCTTATCTGAAGAAGGCATATCGGTGGATCCGGCTAAGGTGCAAGAAGTGCTGGATTGCAAGGTTCCAACTTCGGTACACGAGGTTCGGAGTTTTCTCGGTCTGGCTGGGTATTATGGTCGATTCATTCTAGAATTTTCAAAAATATCCAAGCCTATGACTCATCTACTTTAGAAAGATGAGAAGTTTGTGTGGACGCCCAAGTGTGAAGAGGCATTCCACAAGTTGAGGACATTGCTGACATCAGCTCCTGTCCTAGCTCAGCCTGATATCTAGAAACCCTTCGTTGTCTTTTGTGATGCGTCAGGTATTGGTTTAGGCTGCGTGTTGATGCAAGAAGGTCGCGTTATCACGTATGCCTCACGCCAACTTCAAAAGCATGAGGTCAATTACATTACTCATGACTTAGAATTGGCGGCAGTTGTGCATGCTTTGAAAATCTGGAGGCACAATTTGTTGGGTAATCTGTGCAATATTTACACTGATCATAAGAGCCTCAATTACATTTTCACCCAACCTGAATTGAACATGCGGCAGCGAAGGTGGCTTGAGTTGATTAAAGATTATAATCTACAAGTGCACTATCATCCGGGCAAGGCAAACGTGGTTGCGGATGCCTTGAGTCGGAAAGCACACTGTCACTCATTTCAGGTGGAAGATCCGTTGTTGTCACATCTTATGCATCCACTTGTGCTCAACCAGATTTCTCTGGAGAGTACTCTTCACAATTGAGTCATCGAATTGCAGCAAATAGATGTAGGCATCCACCATATAAAGAGGAAAATGAAAGAAGAAGAAACCAAGCATTTTCGGGTTGATGAGAACGGAATTCTTTGGTTCAAGGATCGACTTGTGGTCCCAAAAGACCGTGGGCTGCGAAATCAGATATTATCTAAAGCGCATTCATCCAAATTGTCTATCCATCCTGGTAGTAGGAAGATATATCAGGATTTGAAACCTCTGTTTTGGTGGACAAAGTGAAAAAGGAGATTGCTGCTTTTGTCGCTCGTTGTGACAATTTTTGTCGTGTGAAGGCCATTCACATGAAAGCAGGTTTACTTCAACCCTTATCAATTCCTGTTTGGAAATGGGAAGAAGTCAGCATGGATTTCATCGTTGGGCTCCCAACTTCTGTCAAGGGTTACGACTCTATCTGGGTGATTGTAGATCGTTTGACCAAGGTTGCTCGTTTTATTCCAGTCCGAAGTGACTATCGTCCACATCAGTATGCGGAGTTGTATTTCGAGCACATTGTTCGTCAGTATGGTGTGCCTCACACTATTATATCAGATCGTGGACCACAGTTCACTGCTCGTTTTTGGGAGTGTTTGCATGAGCAGATTGGTACTCATTTGGTCCGTAGTTCTGCTTATCATCCCCAAATGGCAGGTCAAACTGAAAGGTTCAACCAAATCCTAGAAGACATGTTAAGGGCATGTGCTCTCTCTTCAAAGGGTTCTTGGATTAAATGGTTGCCATTAGCTGAGTTCTCTTACAACAATAGTTATCAGGAGAGTATCAAGATGGCTCCATTTGAGGCCCTGTATGGTCGAAAGTGTCGAACCCCGTTGAATTGGGTAGAAGCCGGAGAGCGAAGGTATTATGGCATCGATTTCGTGAACGAAGCGGAGCAGCAAGTCCATACCATCCAGCAACATCTGGAAGCTGCTCAAGCTCGTTAGGAAAGTTATGCTGACAAAAGAAGGAAGCCGATTGAGTTTGCGATCGGTGACCATGTGTATATCAAGGTGTCTCCGATGAAGGGTGTACAAAGGTTCGGAGTCAAATGAAAACTTGCACCTCGTTATGTGGGACCTTATCGGATTCTCGAAAGGAAAGGAAACGTAGCATACAAAGTTCAACTCCCAGTTGAGCTTCGAGCTATTTTCCCTGTCTTCCACGTATCACAGCTAAAGAAATGCCTTCGTGTTCCGGAGGAAAGAGTGGAAGTTTGGGATATCAAGTTTAAGTCAGACTTAGTGTATGAAGAAAAACCTATGGCGGTTCTTGACCGCAAGGAAAGGGTGACTCATAATCGTGTGGTTAAGTTCTACAAAGTGTTGTGGAGTAACCACGGGGAAGAAGATGCCACTTGGGAGACGGAGGATTATTTAAAAGAAGTTTACAAAACATTATTCGAAAATCAGTAAGCTTTCAAATCTCGGGACGAGATTTTTGTAAGGGGCGAGGGCTGTAACACCCCAGTGTTATGGTTGCATAAATCATATGCATAGCATGAGCATTATCTTCTACTCAAGCATGTCATGATCATCATTTATCTTGAGCCATGTCATTCTATGCAAAAATGTTATTTAAATTGTTTAAATAGGCTCCCTATGTTTATGTTTGAGTGAAACATGCTTGTGTTTGTGCTCTATGCCTTGTTAAATTGATTATCTATGCTTAACTCAACCTTAGGAACAATGTTCATGTTGATCATTTCTCCAAAATACCCACTTAAGTCATACTTACACAAATAGGCCCTAGAAACCTCTTTTGCTTAGGCTTTTAAAAAGTGTTTTATAAAATGTTTGCATGTCAAAACTTTCTACATCAAAGTTGTAGAAAATTTTATAAGGAACAAAAGTTGTTTTATGGCGATCTCATGAAAATGATCACAAATAGCTCAAAAGTGACCCACAAAGCAGATTTGGGCCTGTTTCCAACACTTAGAAAAATCTTCTAAGTCTTGTATCGCAGCAGTTTGCTCGAGGGGGTGTTGTTCATATTCCAGTTTCAATTCTAGCCCGACTTAGACTCTGATCTTGTAAGCAATGTTGGAGTACTCATGTAGCTCTCCAGCATAGAGCAATTGGGCAGCAAAATCATCAAGTGGTTTAGGAGTTAATCATCGTGCAAAATCGGGTTTCAGTCGGTGATCACGTTGCCTGAATCAGAGCCGAGCTCGCCGTCGTGGATGTCCAGAGCGACACCTGTCCATCAGATGGCGTCCGTACACCGGTGATGGCCCCGCTCGTCAGGTCGTCGACGTTGGGATGGACGCCACGGCGCCCCATACTCGCTCAGCGCCCGTCCATTCTCCTCCTTCCTCTCTCTCGCGCTCGCTCTGGCGGAAACGCCGTCGCTATTGCCGCCGAGAGCTTCGCGACCTCCTCGCGCCTTCGTCTCTGCGCCTTGCTTCGCCTCCAAGCGCCTCCAAGTTCGCCTCGAGCTCCTCCATCTTCTCCACCCTTTAGTTGGACAAGATCTCCCCGAGGTGAGCGGCATTTCGCGAGTTCATCGTGGTCGGGTTCGCGGCCGTCGCGACACCGATTCCGGTGAAATTCACCGCTGCTCTACCCTTGCTTCCTTTCTTCTCTTTGGGTAGCGTTAGGGTCTGCTTAGGTCTTGACGTCGGTTCACGCCACGCCATTGCGGCTGAGACACCTCCGTCGCGCGGGAACACGGCCGCCGCACCGCCGTGCTCACCGCCGACGAGCACCTCGCACGTGAGCACGCTCACCGGAGCCGTTAGGGTTAGGCGCTTCTATCTAGAAAGCTCCGCGCTGACTCACTGATGCTTAAGCCGCCCTTCCCCGACGCTCTACCGGTCGGAGATGGCCGGCATAGGCCGGGGTAGCTCCGCCGTGCCGCATGGCCGACGACGACCCCTCTCCGTAGCCGAAACCCTAGTGCCACATACCTCCCTCGATGCGGAATCACTCCAGGAGCACGCTGGTACCCTCGGATCCGTCGGAGAAGCTCACCGTTCGCCGGCGAAGGGGTCCTCTGTTCTCGGTGTCACTGACGCGCGGGTCCCGACTGTCAGTGACTCAACGGTCTCCTCCTTCCTTTTATTCAAATCCTGATTTTTGGCTTTCTTGCAAAAATCATATCTCTGGTTCTGGTCATCCAAAATTTATGAAACCAATTTTGTGGTATTCCTTGAGATGGCTAGTTTTTAATAAAAATATAAAATGAACCATGTTTTGTGGGAAAAATATTTATTAGGATTTAATCTTGTTATTCATGAGTAAATTCATATCTTGTGTTATACTGCTCCTTTTGCTATGAAATTTTTATGGTAGCCTCTGTGGGGTACTAGAATGCTATGATAAATATTTCATGATTTTTGGAGTAATACATCTGTGGTATGTAATTTATGATTGAGATTTGGCTTGTTTTCTTGTTAAAATCATACTAAATAATTGGTGTTTATGCTGGTGCTCTACTTTGGTGTCACACTTCTTTATGATAATAGTAGTATGTAAATAATCTGAAATCTGTTGTTTGACACCATATAAGCCATGTTTCTCAATTTATGAAATAAACACCTTGTCACATGTTAAATGCATATCTTTAATTTGGCATGTGCAATTGCTCTGAAATTTTTATGGGAATGTCACAATGCGATGCATGTGCTTCTGTAAATTTTGTAGATTTTTCTGAGCACTTTTGCTAGTATCTTGTAATTAAGTCCTTTTATAGAATTAAATGGATAAATGCATTGTTATTAAATATCTAAGGGTTAACATATGATAATCGGGTAACTTTGTGATATGCTTGTGCTTATAAGTTATGTGGATGACACTGTTTATGCTATGGCTATATCATTAAATAATTAATTGGTGGGTTAAAAGCTGTTCTGGACAGCAAGGAAGTAATTTAGCTTTTGCTTAATGATAACTGAGTTTTCTGGGAAACTTGTCTAAATCAAAGTTGTTGTAAACTTTATGAACTAGCTGTGGTTTAAATTTGGGATCATTTGGTCCAGTAGTTTTGAAATTATGATCCTTCCAAGTTAGGTTCCAGAAATAGGTGTTCTCTGTTTTTCTGGGACAGAACCTGGAACTTTGTTTAATTGACTTGTTTAATTTTTGAATCTTGCTATGATGTTTAAAGATGATTTGTAGACAATTTCTTAAGCTTTACAGAATGTCCTCACTCATGTTTGTTGGATCTGCCTATCATTAGTTATGACCTATTTACTGGGCTAATTCTGTTAAGTGATGCTTGCTGTTATAGCAACTTGATAGGTTTTTGGCTAAGTTAACTTATCATCTTGTGTAAACTTGTTATAACCGTTACTCCGTAAATGAGTGCCCAGTGAGTTAATTATGTATCAAGCATTCATCCTTTAGTATGCACATCTTCTTATTCATTGAGCATGCAATATGTGCATCGGACGCGACCGCCTCCTACGAGCTCCAAGTGAACCCCGAAGGCCAGGAGGGCAACCCGGAGGTGGAGGTCCAGCAAGTCGGACTCAAGGAGCCCGAAGAAGAAGTTGAGTGCCCAAACCACGAGCCAGCCTCGCTCGTGAAAGGCAAGCCCCGGAGCATTCTAAGTCTCCCTTTACTTTCGAAAGTTTACTACTATGTTATATCTATTGCTGCAATAAGTATAGGAGTTGTGATGAAACCTTTGCTGCATTTTACTCCATCCTTGTCCAGATAACTCACCATACCCTGGTTATAGAGTTAGGATCGAGTAGCAGCTTAGCCATGCTTTAATTTCCCGAACTTCCACTCGTTCTTTCGGAACACGAAGGCATTTCTTCAATTGTGATACGTGAAAGACAGGAAAAATAACTCGAAGCTGAACTGCTAGTTGAACTTTGTATGCCATGTTCCCTTTTCTCTTAAGAATCCGATAAGGTCCCACATAACGAGGCACAAGCTTTCGCTTGACTCTAAACCTTTGTACACATTTCATCGAAGACACTTTGATATACACATGGTTACCGACTACAAACTCAATCGGCTTCCTTCTCTTATCAGCATAACTTTTCTGACGAGCTTGAGCAGCTTCCAGATGTTGCTAGATGGTACGGACTTGCTGCTCCGCTTCGTTCACGAAATCGATGCCATAATACCTTCGTTCCTCGGGTTCAACCCAATTCAACGGGGTTCGACACTTTCGACCATACAGGGCTTCAAATGGAGCCATCTTGATGCTCTCTTGGTAACTATTATTATAAGAGAACTCAGCTAACGGCAACCACTTTACCCAAAAACCCTTTGAAGAGAGAGCACATGCCCTCGACATGTCTTCTAGGATTTGGTTAACACGTTGTTGACGGTCCTTAAGTATCAAATTTAATTATCAAATAAATAAAGAAAAGGATCCAAATGAAATCAAGATCTAGACTTAGGGTTTTATCTGACAGAATTCCACGAGTTTTGGTGTTTGTCTATTTCTGCAGGGGGTTATCAGGAAATACGGAAGAAAGGCCCACATGTCAGGATTACATAAAGATATTAACGTGCTGCGCAATTATCTTACATCTAGAAGACTCCAGAAGCCACGAGACCGAAGCGGAGGCGAAACGGGGCCAGAGACAGGGCGCCCGCCCCCTGTTGGAGTCCAAACAGGACTCTGCTTTGCGGGAAGTCTCCACCGACCTAAAGGATGAATCTAAACCATACAATCTATGTCGGTTTGATCCAAGGGCCCATATTCACTTGAAGGGACTATAAAACCAGACCCCCTGGCCCCTGGAGGAGAGAGTCTCTCAACCCTAATTCATTGTTCCATCAAGGGAGAAGAAGCCTCTGATCAAGATTAGAGCCACCACATCAATTAGACATCTAGATTAGCATAGCTACATAGGATTAGAACTAGAAGGATTCAATCTTCGATTGGTTTCCGGATCTATCAGGAGGATTCTTGGTAATTCTCTAATTGTGCTTCTAATTGCTTTCTAATTATCTTTGTTCTTCAATATTATGAATATGACTTTGTTCTACTTCAGTATATTGCTTATGACTTTGCTCTACTTGCTTATATTCAAGATTATATTGTTCTTAGTTTATCATAGTTATGTACTTAGCTTAGTTAGATACGATCTATATACATGCTTAGGATCGTATAGCGTTTATCCATCAGATCCATGGGTAAATGATAGATATTGTGTAGGCGTGGTGCTTATACCGTATTTATCTGCGATTGTACCCAATATGCCAGATCGTGGGGTGGTTCGTGATAGTGACAGCTTCATTGATTCTTATATAGTCCCCCTCTCGTGTGTTGATATTTGGGAACGCAATAAGGAATTGATCCGCAAGCGCACGGATATCGGTGAGCACTTCACCCGGGAAATTATCCGGAGTATCGTATTTATTTTTTTACCACTAGGAGAAAGAGTGCATCTGACTAACCGGTCTATTACTACTAACCTTTAGGCACAAAGAATGTCTTTCGATGTGAGTGATAAATAGAGAAGACTGCAACCGTAGTCTCCTTCTAACCTTGGTAAGGATGATCTACTGTTCTAATGGGGAGGCTAACGGAATCTAGACACCACAAAGGATGTTCAACCCGCACCTATAAACCCTATCCTTCCTGCTAATGAGATGTGATCTACAAAGGTAGCTCGGAAATGTCACGTTCCTCACTACTACCACAGTCCAGCTAGTCAGGGAATATCTATGAGTACCCCAGCCTAAACACCATGTTTACGCCAGCAATGATTACTCTAAACTCTACGCGAAGAGATTAAAGTAAACTCATAAACCATAAGAACAATAAAACAAGAACTTACTAGAATTTAGAAGTCGAATTACTGAAGAATCCTAGGAGCAAGCTTCGGGTTAGGAGAACTTGATCCCGCAGGTACAAGCTTGGAGTAGACACCGACAGGCCGGGCTTCCTCCACTCTACACCTCCACTCTATCTCTCTCAATCTAGTAGAAACTAGAAGATCTATTTCTACCTTACATTGATTGCTAAGCCTAAAAAAGAAATATTAATTAGAGAAGAGGTTTTCCTTCGAGGGCACCCCTCAATCTCTATGATAATTTCTTCATATCTTCTCCAGGGGCCAGGGGGCCTTGCTTATATAGTCCTCCCCTTCTATGCGTTTTTGGGTCGATAGCCGAGGTGGTACTATGTTTTTCTTGATCCAATAGGTCGGTGGAATATCCCGAGCGAAAGAGTCCTGATATGGCTCCAACAGGGGGGCGGGCGCCCAGGCTACCAGGGCGGGCACCCTGGGCCTGGCCCAGTTTCGCCTCCGCTTCGGTCTCGTGGCTTCTAGAGTCTTCTAGATGATGTAAAATTACGCGGTGCGTTGATATCTCTATGTAATCCTGACATGTGGGCCTTTCTTCCTTATTTCTTGATAACCCCCTGCAGAAATAGATAAACAACAAAACTCGTGGAATTCTGTCAGATCAAACCCTAATTCTAGGTGATGGTTGCATATTGGTCCATTCTCTTGTTTATTTGATAATTAAAATTGATACTTAAGAACCTTCAACAAATACCCCCATACTTAGGCTTTTACTCATCCTCGAGAAAAGGATGGTTAAGATCAATATCTGGGGTAAACATTTAAAACATTCTCTTTATAATTGCAGGGTGTTAAAAATTCCACTGTGTACCATAGTGAGGGAAGTATATGATTAAGAGTAAAGATCCTTTCTTCTCAATCCTGTCACTTGGAGTTTTTGTATATTTGAAAGAAAGTTAGCCTACCTTTTTGATCCTCATAGGTTCTCTCAGATCACTCATTATCTTTTATATATATATCTCACTGAGGTTGTTTTATTTTTGCAAAAATTCTCAAGCATACTTCCTTTCCATTTATTGCCTGATCAAAACGGGATCCGAGGAGGGGAATGTCATACTCTTAGATCAAAGACTTTGGAAATTAAAAACTTTGTCATCTCTTGCTGGCATATTGCTTATTAGAGGGACCATGGGCTATTATTTTTTTTCTCTTTTCTCTCTTTTTTTTAAGTGGATACCGAGGTACCCCTAATTCTACTGCCGGACACTTGTCCATTTTTTCTGCGAGGTTGTCGAGCACTTGCTCCTTTTTATTTCCTCGAAATATCTCTATTTTTTTCATAGCCCATGCCTCTAATGCAATAATACTTCGGAAGAGTGAATCTTACTGAAATAATGTCTTGATCTTAGGAGCATGATAAATCTCTCAACAAGGGTCTAACTCATTTTGAACAAACTCAATACAGAGCAGATAGCTTTTTATATTTAATATTTTCAGTTTTTTCAGGCATATAAAACACTAAGGATGGTAGCTAGAATTTTGAATATTTTGAAATAAATTCTCCAAGCAACAATGATATCAAGAATAAGAAACTCATACTCTACCATCACATATTCCATATTGACTTAAGTAACACAGGGTTTTAAAATGATTTTATAATAATTGCAAGTTTTCAGGAAATATCATAGATTGAGATTAATCATGATTAGAAATATTTTAATCTTTTTATTTTATGATGTCGGAAACAGTAATCTGCATAATCCAAAATAAATGTATGTATGAAGTAAAGTGTGCAGAGTGTGTACCTGAATCGTGGAGTGGTGTAGTTGGAGTGTGTTTGGCATGTCGAGGGATCTCCCCCATACATGTTTTCTGCTTTCTTGCACGAAACTAAAGTAGAGACACACAAGACATAATAATAATAGTAATACTCTTTATTGATCTTGAGGCATTTATTACAAAAGACTGATAGCAGACTGATAACAAACTGATGATAATAGCAAAACTTAAACCGAATTTAAAGATAGATGACTAAGATGCATTGCCTCAAGGTCTAATCTGGATAACTTAGCGGCGCTCTAATTCTTTGATCTTCTTGTTGGCACTGGCAAGGTCCTGCCTAAGGCCTAATATAATGGTGTTGTGGTTAGAGAGCTGCCTAGTGAGGGAATTAATCGAGGACTGGAGGTCTATGATAACTCTATCTAGCCTGCGAACTTCCTCATCAATATCCATTATAGTCTTGCGACGCTTGGGAGGTGTCTCAAAAGCATTGAGAGAGTGCTTCGGGGCTGCCTTTGGAGCGATGAAACGGACATTGGCTGCTCTAATCCCTTCAAAGTAAGGCCTTTCCTCCTCCGTAGTGTAGCGAACACTGCAGATCTCGCCGCTCCGGTTGGTCTTGACTCCAACGACCCTCTCATTGGGTCTAGGTGGAAGGATCCTTGTGCCGATTGGCACCTTAATAGTGGTCTTCATCTTGGATGATGGTCCTTTGAGGAGTAGGGGTTGTGGTGGTGCAGTGAGAACTGGTTGAGCATGGTAAGATTGGGCGGAGCTGCGTTGACGTAATGGCATGGCTTCTAGCTGACGCTCTATGTTGGCCGGGACGAGAGCACGGGCATCGGGGTCTTCCACTGGCTCCATGTTGAGGTTGAAGGGGACGACTTCCCAATCGTCGTGGTACTTGTCGGCCATTGGAGTAGCAAGGAACTAATAAAATTTTAATTGAAGGAGAGCTAATTAAGCTCTAATTGAAGGAGAGAAAGCTTGATGGCTTGGTGTTTGAAAACTGAGGTCAGGGGTCTGTTTATATACGGGTCAAAAGGGTGCCTCTATGGGTTGTTCGGGTTGCTCCCGTCGATGTGCGTGCGAAACTTTCCATCCGAGGGATTATTCGGATCACCCTAAGTGCATTTTCCATAACAGAGAAAGTCAGGACCGAGGGGGAACAGGGGCTGGGCGCCCGCCCACCTGAGCTGGGCGCCCGCCCTCTCTCTGGCCCCTCTGTGGGCCCACTTCTCCGAGCGCGTTTCTAGATGCGGAATTATTTAGAAAAATATATATATGACCCAAAACCATCAGACCAAAAGTGTCGGGCTCTAATTTTCTATGAGAAGGTAAAAATGGACTACGTATATTTCTTCAAATTCCTCATTGGGCTCTAAAAATAATTTAAGACGTTGACCATTTACCTTGAATAACGTACCTTCGCTATTTTGAAGTGTGATAGCTCCGTGGGATGATGAATTGATTACCTTGAATGGTCCTTCCCATTTGCTCTGGAGTTTTCCATGCCCGAAAAGCTTTACCATGGAATTAAAGAGTAATACCTTATCTCCGGGTGTGAACTCCTTCTTCTTGATTCTCTTGTCATGCCACCTCTTGACTCTTTCTTTGTAGATCTTTGAATTGTGATATGCCTTCTCTCGCCATTCTTCCAATTCTGATGGTTGCATTCTTCTATAATCTCTAGCAACATCTAGGTCCATATTCCATCTCTTTATGGCCCAGTGTGCTTTGAACTCTAGTTCAACAGGTAGATGGCAAGTCTTCCTGTGGGGGTATAAACCCCTATACCCTTACGGCTAGACTTCAGCCAGGAAGCTTGGCCCACTACGAGACGAGTTCAAGGCTTGATCCGACAGCTCGGAGTTTCGCGCAAGGAAACAAGACGTGGAGATCAAGCAGGATTCTAGTCGGTTAGAATAGGAATTGATATCGAATTATCTGTGGCAATTGTAACCGACTAGGATTAGTTTCCAGATCTGTAACCCTGCCCTCCAGACTATATAAGGAGGGGCAAGGGACCCCCCTAGGACATCAGATTCTCTCAGCACAAAATCAATACAACCAGACGCAGGACGTAGGTATTACGCCAACTCGGCGGCCGAACCTGGATAAAAAGCTTGTCCGTGTCTTGCGTCACCATCGAGTTCGTAGTTTGCGCACCGTCTACCGATAAACTACTACCGTGGGTATACCCCAAGGTAGACTGCCGACTAGCTTTCGTCGACAGTGGCGCGCCAGGTAGGGGGTGTGCGTGCAACTTTTCCGGCGAACAAGATGGTCACGATCCCAGCTTCCGCGACCGTGCCCGAAGGCCTCACGTTCACCGTCGGCCAGATCACGTGGACGACGTGCAGCGGCGGCTTCGTGACCACGGTTCCGAAAGAGATCCAGATCCAATCTGAGATCACGCCGTCTCCGACCACACGCATGACGGCACCGAGCTCCCGACCACCGTTCCCACTCTACAAGGGAAAGGAGATCAACTGCTCGGACCTCCTCCAAGCGCTCGATCGCGCTGACTCCAAGCTACTCGAAGTCTCCCAACTAATAGATGGAGTTCTGCGCCGGCCCGACCAAGCTGCTCGAGCGGATTTTTCAAAATCCCGCCGGCCAACTCGTGTCGCCACACACGAACGGCTGGGAACGTCCCTGACGATAACCTCAACCTCCTCAGGACGATCCGTCGAGCTCAAAAAGGAAGACTATCCTTGCGGCCTGAACAACTCGGCCTCTGTTTACTCACAGCATGTCCAATCCGTTTTCAGCAAGGCGGGCTGGTCGCCGACAAGGAACAATCGTCACCATGTCAACATGGTGACAATCCGAGAGCTACGGGACGGCCAGGTTTCCAGCACCAACTCAAGCACCGGCTCCGTCCCCACTGAGGTTATAAACACCGAAGACGAGGGCTACGACCTGGATTTCCCTTCACACCCTCCGGGTTTCGACCGATTCCCGATATTCCCCCCCCGGCGAGGGGATATTGTGTTCAATGTCAGCGCCGACGAACCGGCTGTTGACGGAGAAACAGATGACCAGAGGCAACTCCGCGAACAGCGTAACGCCGATCGCGCCCGACGGCGTGCGGACGAGCAACAACAGATGCCACCAAGTAACCTCAACGATGCCTTTGACATAGTCGGGGACCAGCCGGTCTACAAAACGCCAAGCGCCAACGTGGCCGTCGCCATGGCCAACCTGGATCGGCTTCCTGACACCCCCGAATGCCAGGGAGTCCGGACCAGCATCCGAGCACACCTGATCGCCGCAATGGGACAGACAGCCACTCTGTTCAAGAGAGTCCAGGACGTCTCTTATACGGAAGCCGCCTCCGACCAGACTAATCGTAGCCGGGCCTCACCCAGCAGGCGTCACCGCAGCCGCTCCCCCGACAACCGTCGAGGGGACTCACGGCGCGACGATGGTGGTCGGGACGCCGATGGCCGCCGCCAGCAGAACCGCGTACGCGGCCAAGAAGAAGAAGATCAACACAGGGATCTCCGCCACAACATCCCCCCCAAAGATGCCCGGGACCGCATCAACAGGCGCGCCGCAGAGAGAGCAGTCCACGAAAACCTGCGCCGCATCGAGTACGATGCGACCCACGGTCCTCCGGGCCTAAGGCAGTTCTCCTCACACCTCCGCCAGGTCGTGTGGCCCCGCAATTTCAAGCTCGAAAAACTTAAAAAATACGACGGCAAGGAAAATCCAGAGAACTGGATCACTCTCTATGAAATCGCCGTCCGATCAGCGACAGGAGATGAGCACGTCATGGCTAACTACTTCCCCGTAGTCCTCGACCAGGCTGGTCATCAGTGGCTTCTTGGCTTGCCCGAGGACTCCTTCGACTCTTGGGAAGAGCTACGACAGGCTTTCATCGACAACTTCATCGCCACATGCGAGCAGCCCGGAAACAAGTATGACCTTGAAAGGATAAGAGACAGGAAGAATGAACCTCTGCGCGATTACATCCGACGATTCTCGGATATGCGCCTCAAAATCCCGAAGATTTCTCATGACGAGGCCATATCAGCCTTTATCAAGGGCTTGCGTTTCCATGAAGCGTTGAGGAACAAGCTGTTGCGTAAGCGCCCATCAACGGTAGCAGAGCTCCTCGCCACGGCTAAAAATTACGCCGATGCTGATGACGCAGAAAAACTAATCCGAGACGACGCGAGAGGCCCCGACCAGCCTTCTCGGCGAGATGACGGTCGTGGTCGCTACGACAACAGAAATCACCGCCGCTCCGACAACCGCGATCACCGAGAGGATTGGGATCGGCGGCGCGACAGCCGCGACGACTTCAAAGGAAAGCGCCCTCGCGAATACGACCACGAAGTAAATACGGTCAAACGTCCCAACGGACGACGGGACTACCAAGACGACTACAACAAAACGTTGAAGGGACCGTGCCAGCTACACCCAAAGTCTAACCATACCATGGAAGAGTGCCGCGTCCTCAAAAGTATCTATACACGGCGGGCAGCCCAAGAGGACTCCGCCAAGAAAAATAACAAACGCGACGGGCACGACCACGAAGATGAGGATGAGGACCAAGACAGGGACCCCCGACACCAATACGTCAGCCCCACCGACGTGGTCCACTCCATTTTCGGGGGCAAGGTCTCCACTGAGTCCAAGCGAGAAAGAAAGCTGTTAAAGAGAGCCTGCCTCAACATAGACAGCACGGACGGGCTGATCGCAGATCTGAAATTTCCCGCGTGGTCCCACAGGGAGATCTCGTTCAGCAGGAAGGACCAGTGGGCCGCCATCCCAGAGCCGGGTCGTTTCCCACTGATTCTTGATCCCTGCATCAATAGCATCAGATTCGAGCGCGTGCTCGTGGACGGGGGAAGCTCCATCGACATCCTCTTCCGCAACAGCCTGCCCGCCCTCAAGATATCACCGGCACAACTAAAACCTTACGACGCCCAATTCTGGGGGGTTTTGCCAGGTCAAAGTTCGGTGCCCCTCGGACAGATAACATTGCCTGTCCAATTCGGCACACCCGATCACTTCCGGACGGAGTTCATCAACTTCGTAGTCGCGGATTTCGACGGGACCTACCACGCCATACTGGGCCGCCCATCGCTGACAAAGTTCATGGCAGTCCCGCACTACTCATACCTAGTCCTTAAGATGCCCACGGAGAAGGGCGTCTTAACCATCAGAGGCAACGTCTACACTGCGTACACCTGCGAAGAAGAAAGCTTCAAGATCACCGAGGCAATTGACCTCTCAATCCGCATGGCGGAAACAGCAAACCAAGCCGCACAGCTGCCTCCCGACCAGCTCCGATTACCTGAGCAGGAGACAGCCAGAAAGAATTCGAAATCCAAGTGCAGCTGGTCGAAGGCAACCCCGAGAAGACAGCCCTCATCGGGGCTAACCTGGATCCAAAATAGGAAGACGCGCTCGTCAGGTTTCTAAGGGACAACGTGAGCGTTTTCGCATGGAAACCCGCAGACATGCCCGGTGTCCCACGAAACCTGATCGAGCACTCCTTAATTGTTTCGAAGACCGCAAGACCAATCAAGCAAAAACTGCGACGGTTCGCTCGTGACAAAAAGGAGGCTATTAGGACAGAAATAACACGGCTTCTAGCAGCCGGATTCATAAAAGAAGTGTATCATCCCGATTGGCTCGCCAATCCGGTTCTTGTACGCAAAAAGAATAATGAATGGAGAATGTGCGTTGATTACACCGATCTCAACAAACACTGTCCTAAAGATCCTTTTGGTCTTCCTCGCATCGACGAGGTGGTCGACTCAACGGCCGGATGCGAACTCCTCTCCTTTCTAGATTGCTACTCTGGTTATCACCAGATCTCGTTAAAGGAAGAAGATCAGATCAAAACATCCTTCATCACACCCTTCGGCGCATACTGTTACACTACCATGTCTTTCGGACTTAAAAACGCCGGGGCCACTTATCAAAGGGCCATCCAGCAATGCCTCCACGACGAGATTCGCGATGACCTCGTCGAGGCCTATGTGGACGACGTGGTCGTAAAAACAAGGGACGCGAGCACCCTAATCGACAACTTAGACCGAACCTTCAAGGCACTCAATAGGTACAAGTGGAAGCTCAACCCCAAGAAATGCATTTTCGGCGTTCCTTCCGGTCTACTGCTCGGCAACGTCGTCAGTCGCGACGGCATACGACCAAACCCTTCAAAAGTCAAAGCCGTACTCGACATGCGACCATCGAAGAACGTCAAGGATATTCAGAAGCTAACCGGATGCATGGCCGCCCTCAGTCGTTTCATCTCAAGGCTGGGAGAAAAAGGCCTCCCTTTCTTCAAACTACTGAAAGCGTCAGAAAAATTCTCTTGGACAGAGGAAGCCGACGCTGCGTTCACTCAGCTTAAGACCTTCCTCACTTCACCGCCTGTCCTCACAGCGCCTCAGCCCAATGAAGACCTACTCCTTTACATTGCTGCAACCGACAGGGTTGTTTCCACGGCAATAGCGGTCGAGCGAGATGAATCAGGTCACGTCTTCAAGGTCCAGAGACCCGTTTACTTCATAAGCGAAGTTTTAAACGAATCCAAGGCCAGGTACCCACAAATACAGAAGCTTATATATGCCATCCTGATAACTTCAAGAAAGCTGAAGCACTACTTCGACGGCCATCGAGTCCTGGTGACAACCAGCTTTCCTCTCGGGGACATCCTGCGCAATAAAGACGCCAATGGCAGAATCGTGAAATGGGCAATGGAATTATGTCCATTTTCCCTAGAGTTCCAGAGTCGCACCACTGTCAAGTCTCAAGCCCTGGTCGATTTCATTGCCGAATGGACGGATCTCAACGAGCCTTCCGTTCCAGATGTCTCAGACCACTGGTCAATGTTCTTTGATGGGTCCCTGAACATCAACAGTGCAGGCGCTGGGATATTGTTCGTATCACCCAACAAGGACAAACTCCGTTACGTCCTTCGGATCCTTTTTCCGGCGTCAAACAACGTCGCCGAATACGAAGCATGCTTGCATGGCATACGACTAGCCGTTGAACTGGGGGTCAAGCGCCTCTATGTCTACGGCGACTCCGCTTTGGTCATCAACCAGCTCAACAAGGAGTGGGACGCAACCCACGAGAAGATGGATCTCTACTGCAAAGAAATTCGCAAATGGGAAACTAACTTCTATGGCATAGAGTACATCCACGTGGTCCGGGATAAGAACCAAGCAGCAGATGCGTTGTCAAAATTAGGCTCATCTCGGGCCCAAATCCCGCGGGGCATTTTCGTCCAGGACATCCATGAGCCGAGCGTAAGCTCCCCCCTGGTCGACAAGCAACCCACCGAGGCAATGCACATAGATGACGCCACTCCGACAACCGGTGGGCGTGACTGGCGTACCCCGTTCATCAAATACATATCAGACGGGACTGGCTTTCAGGACAAAACAGAGAACGAGCGCCTCATCCGACGATCAAAGAACTACATCCTAGTCGACGGAAAACTCATGCGGAAAAACGCAAGCTCCGAAGTACTGCTCAAGTGCATACCCCAAGATGATGGTATCAAGCTCTTGGAGGACATACACGCTGGATCCTGCGGCAATCACGCCGCATCTAGAACGCTGGTCGGAAAGGCTTTCCGAGCAGGTTTTTATTGGCCAACCGCGGTCGGCGACGCAGAAAAACTGGTTCGGCATTGCGAAGGATGTCAGTTTTTCGCTAAGAGGACCCACGTACCTGCCCATGAAATCCAAACCATCCCATCGTCTTGGCCCTTTGCTTGCTGGGGGCTTGACATGATCGGACCATTTAAACCAGCCCCGGGCAATTTGAAGTTTGTCTTCGTGTTAATCGACAAGTTCTCCAAGTGGATTGAATACATGCCCCTGGTCAAGGCAACCTTCGAGAAGGCTGTGGAGTTCCTCAATCAAATCATACACAGATTCGGCATCCCGAACAGCATAATCACCGACCTGGGCACTCAGTTTACTGGCACCACTTTTTGGGATTTCTGCGATGACAGAGGCATAGTCATAAAATATGTGTCAGTGGCACATCCACGTGCCAACGGTCAAGTCGAACGTGCTAACGGAATGATCGTCGACGCCCTAAAGAAAAGGCTGTACACCGAAAACGACAGAGCACCCGGTCGATGGATGAAAGAATTGCCGGCAGTGGTCTGGGGCCTCCGAACCCAGACCAGTCGAAACACAGGGGTGTCTCCTTACTTCATGGTGTACGGTGCAGAGGCGGTCCTGCCGTCTGACATACACTTCGGATCTCCTAGAATCGAGCACTTCGACCAGGCGACCGCCGACAACGCCAGAGAACTCGAAATCAATTGCATGGAGGAAAAGCGTTTAGTTTCATGTCTCCGAACAGCAAAATATCTCGCGGCAGTCAGGCGATACTACAACAGGAATGTCAAGGACTGTTCCTTCGTGGTCGGCGATCTGGTGCTTCGATGGAAAACAAGCCAGGAGGGAATGCACAAGCTATCCACTCCCTGGGAAGGACCCTTCGTGGTGACCGAGGTCACACGACCTACGTCCTACAGATTGGCATACCCAGACGGAACACGAGTGCCTAACTCTTGGCACATCGACAAACTACGACGTTTCTATCCATAAAGTTTTAATGACTTTCTTTTGTAAGTATCTTATAATTTTTGATAATGAAAATCTCTATTTTTTGCCTATACCTTGTCACACACAGCACTCGGCAAAACTCCTGCAATGGATGCTCTTAGCGACAACCAAAGACAAATACGGTGACACGTCACTCAGATATTCTTACAGCGCTCAAAACAACAGTCATGACAAAAAGTAAACTTTATTACAAACTTTACATACAAAGTTTACAATAAATACCCTGACGGGCAGACACTAGTCTATTCCTACAGACTACTTTATTGGCCTAGCTGCTCGGGCTGATCACCCGCCTGGCCCTGCTGCCCGGACGAAGGGGTCGGGGCCACCGGCGCCTGGCTGGTCGAGACCGCAGGCGTCGACCGCCCATCTCCAGCAACGGACGCACCCGACAACTCCCTAGCCGACCTATCTGAACTCAGCTGGTCTGGAGGAGTGGCCGTTCCGCACAGATTGATGTCGCCGATCACCGTCGACGACAAGTCCAGCAGACTGCCCCGAAGCTCGTCCGCGTCCTGCGGGCCGACTTCCTTCGGGTACCCCTTCTCCAACCTGCTCAAGTCGACAAGGGGGTAGTGGGCGCGCACCATGCTGAGGACGTGCGCGCCGGCAAACTCCCCGGCGTCCTTCACGAACTGCTGGAGCCAGTCCCACGCCCGTTGCGCCTTCTCGACCGGGGTCAACTGCGGCGCGCGGGGCTGGCTCTCCGGGAGCTCGGGACTGATCAGGTCTAGGACCGGGGACACTCCTTTCCAGATCCTGCAACAGTTGACCTTCCAGGAGTCCTGGTCCTTGATCAGATTATCCAGGTGCTTTTTGGCGTTCACCTTGAGCACTGCAAACGAAACGAAGCGTTATTTTCGGCATAAAAAAGGGGCAGGCAGCAACCAACAAGGCAGCACCCATTACCAGATAGCTCCCGGTCTTTTCGACCCAATTCCTCTTCTGCTCGCTGCCCGGACTCCAGCGCACCGGCGAGCTGTTGGCTGAGCTGCTCTTTCTCTTGTCGGAGGTTCGCCACCTCCTCCTCCAAGTCAGCGTGAATCCTAAACTGGTCAGCAAAGCAAACTATACAAGTACGCGAAGCTGCTCGGAGCGTGTGACTAACCTTCTTGCAGCCGGTGCTGGTCGGCCAAACGACGAGCGAGGTCGAGACGACGCTCCTTTTCGGCACTCATCTCGACCACCTTCTCCCCGACCTCCGCCCGCAACCGGTCTACCTCCGCGGCAAGGGCCTTGTTCTCGGCCATGACGCCTTCTATCTGGTCAAAGCACTGTTTCCGGTACTTCGCCGTTTTCATTACGTCCTACAAAGCAAGCATATAACGATCATGCAAGACAAGGCAAAAGAATGCGCAGCAGCACAAAAAGCCGCTTACCTTGACTTCGTCGACGAGGCGCTTGGCCGCGCGCTCCACCCTGGCGGCCTCTTCGGTCTCGGCGAGCTCCTCATGTCCGATAAAGTGATCCCCGCGTTGGCGCCACACATACACGTGTTGGCGGCCATCACGGGGACGACCCTCGATCTCTTCCACCTCGTCATCGGAGGCCGCCAGGGTTTCCTCCTCCTGTGCTGCGTCACCCCCGGTGGTGGTCCCAGGTATTACTGGCCCTTGGACCAAACCTGGGGAGCCCGCAGCCGAAGAGGCTCCTGCTCGGGGCGGCGGGGGGACTTCACTCCCCCCGGCAGGAGGAGCGGTCGGAGATCTTCCCTTCTCTGAGGAGTCAGTTGGGGGAGCCTCTCCAGCCCTGGTCGGGCTGCTTGTTGTAGTCGGCGCCGCGCTCGGGAGCCCCTCGGTGCTCCCAGGCGCGACTGCAGCTGTTGTCTGCTCTGTGGTCTGGGGGGCCGCATCCCCAGAACCGCGGGCAGGCTCGCCCGTTCCCTGGCTGGCAGTTTGGCCAGGGTCGACATCCGATGCCGCACTACAGGAACAAAAGTTAAAAAAAAAGAAGGAGTCCAAAATACGTAAGTCAAACACTTACAGGTCTGACCGACGGTGGGTCGCGGTGAACCTCCTCCTCGCCCGGCCGGTCGGCACCTGTGCCCCCATCTCGACAACTTGCGGGGCAGCGGCGCCGCTGGCCACTCGATCAGTGGCGACCGGCGCAGTGTCTGGGCGGCTCCGAGGCCGTCGGACCAACGACGGCGCAGCCTCCTCGTCGTCGTCGTCGTCGACGATCCGCACGAGCCGACGACGCTTCGGTGCTTGGCTGCTCTCCGCCGGTAGATCTGCCGGCAGCTCCGGTGTCGGCAAGGGATCTGCCAGCAATGGCCTTTTCCCCGCTACCCTCTCCTCGGATGTCGGGACGGGGCGGGCTTGGTCTTCCTCACTGCTGGTGTAATGAGTACACCGAGCAGCGTCCTCCTCTGGCGGGACCTCTCCCGCAGGATTTTCCATCCCCGGTGCCAGTGATACATACACTGTGCACCGGTCGACATCGCCGACCTGCAAAAGCAACAGAGATGAGTCAACTGCAGACGATATACGAATGATCAAACAGAATCTGCTACATACCTTTGGTGCTGGTCGTCCTAACTTGAAGGCTTGCACCCGATCACTGCCACGGATGAAGCCCCCATCCGCGAAGTTAAACAGCTCGTTCAACAGCTGTTGTACCTCCGCTTTCTCCAAGATCTCCGACCGCATCCTGGTCGGGTCTGCGCTTCCGGCATACTCGTACGCCAAGTGCACCCTCTTCTGGCAGGGCATCACCCGGCGGCAAATGAAGTTGCCGACCACGCCAAGCCCGTCTAGGTGCGACCAGTCAATCAGCTTCATGAGATCCGCCACTGGACCGTCGAACTCCGGGCGGTCGGTCCAGCTCGTCCTCTTCTCAGGAATGTATCCCACATCGCAGAACGTGGAGCTGCCCGGTTCCTCCCTGATGTAGAACCACTTCCTGTACCATTCGGTCAAGGAAGTGTTCCATGGGCAGTGCAGGTAGCGATTCTTCATCCCATCACGAAGGTTGAGGTATACTCCACCTGCAACCTTGGAGCCTCCAACTGCTCCCTTCTTCCTCAAGCAGGAAAGATACCGGAAAAGATCGAAGTGCGGCTCTATGCCAACATAGGCCTCGCACAGGTGGATGAAGGTGGAAATAAGGAGAATTGAGTTCGGGTGCAGATTGCAAATCCCGATCTCATAGTACAAAAGAAGACCTTGAAGAAAAGGATGAACAGGAACACCAAAGCCTCTCTTAACGAAATCTTCAAAAACGACGATCTCACCGGCGCGAGGGTCGGGGTAGCTCTCCCCCTCCGGTGCCCTCCAGCCGCCGAGCTCTGCGGCGTGCAGAAGCCCCATATCGACGAGGTCACCAAGAGATTTTGTGGTGCTGCGAGACTTCTTCCACTCCTTGGCCATCAGTTCGGCCCTCTTCCTGGAGTCGCTCTTCGCCATTAGAGGTGCGAATGTGGGCTGGAGTTAGGAAGATGCAGGAGATTGGAGAAGATGAGAGCGGAAGGTTTGAAGGCAATGGCAGGCGAAGCGGTACAGGCGGTCCTATTAGGCCCTTATAAACCCGCGACCCCACCTCTCCCACTTCCTGTATTCTCGGGAAGTGGGCAGGCCATGCGGCGGACGCGGCGTTTCGGTTTACAATGATTATAGACAATTAATGCGGCGGAGTTTTCGTACCAATTGATGGTTTCCTTTTCTCAAACCATGCAAAGAGCGGTTGTACAGTTGCCAGGTGCAACTTTTCATGCATCCGTCTGACATATCGTCAGGAGACCCCGTCACGTCAACTTTAACTGGAAAGATCTTTTCAAAAGTAAGAAGACACATACGCCAGTGAGTCAAGAATCCGGGGACTGCACCGACCACAGAGCACTCGACGCTCGGGGACTGGTCGCCCAGTCTATCAGCTCGGAACTTCAAGGACTGCACCGACCACCGAGCACTCGACGCTCGGGGACTAGTCGCCCAGTCTATCAGCTCGAAACTTCAAGGACTGCACCGACCACCGAGCACTCGACGCTCGGGGACTGGTCGCCCAGTCTATCAGCACGGAACTTCAAGGACTGCACCGACCACCGAGCACTCGACGCTCGGGGACTGGTCGCTCAGTCTATCAGCTCAAAGCTTTAAAGCATGCACCGACCACTGAGCACTCGACGCTCGGGGACTGGTCGTACAGTATAGCAACATATAATTCCAAGAAGCACACTAAGTGCTTGGGGACTGGTCGATTGGTCTTTTCAATTGCAGACGAGCATGACATGCTCGGGGACTGGTAAATTCAATTTTTTAGACCTTGCTACAAGGCTCATACTTCGCCTTCCAGCAAGCTCGGAGACTACATCGGTACGATGCATCTAGCGATGCATCTCAGTCTCAAAACTACTTTGGGGAATTTTCTTTTGACCCTGGCACCACGTGCCTACGTCACCTACTACCAGGCTCGGGGACTAAGTGGGCACACTTCACCTAGCGGTGAATTTGCTTGCTTTTTTGATGCTTCTACCTTTCAAAAAGGTAAAGTGGGCACACTTCACCAGGAAAGAAATTTTTTTAGAGCACCATGCATTCTTCGAACAACCTGTTTCTTCGATGTCAATGTTGATCAACTGTCCTTCGAGTTGGTCAAGGAACCGTTGCAACTGTTTGGGCGATTTTCCCACTTATTGAAGACGACAAGCCTCGCTGATCGAAGAAGCTCAAGACGGCGTGTTGCATCACAATACATGGTGCTCGGGGACTAGCTGTGGGGGTATAAACCCCTATACCCTTACGGCTAGACTTCAGCCAGGAAGCTTGGCCCACTACGAGACGAGTTCAAGGCTTGATCCGACAGCTCGGAGTTTCGCGCAAGGAAACAAGACGTGGAGATCAAGCAGGATTCTAGTCGGTTAGAATAGGAATTGATATCGAATTATCTGTGGCAATTGTAACCGACTAGGATTAGTTTCCAGATCTGTAACCCCGCCCTCCAGACTATATAAGGAGGGGCAAGGGACCCCCCTAGGACATCAGATTCTCTCAGCACAAAATCAATACAACCAGACGCAGGACGTAGGTATTACGCCAACTCGGCGGCCGAACCTGGATAAAAAGCTTGTCCGTGTCTTGCGTCACCATCGAGTTCGTAGTTTGCGCACCGTCTACCGATAAACTACTACCGTGGGTATACCCCAAGGTAGACTGCCGACTAGCTTTCGTCGACACTTCCCGTACACCAATTGGTATGGAGACATCCCAATTGGGGTCTTGTATGCTGTCCGGTATGCCCAGAGTGCATCAGGTAACTTGTCTTTCCACGCCGTTCCCATTTCATTTACTGTCTTCTGAAGAATATTCTTGATTTGTTTGTTTGAAGTCTCTGCTTGGCCACTTGTCTGAGGATGATAGGGGGTAGCGATGTTGTGACGGATTCCATGTCTTGATAGATATTGCTTGAAGCGTTTGTCGATGAAGTGTGCTCCTCCATCACTTATCACTACTCTGAGGACTCCAAATCTTGGAAATATAATTTCTTCAAACATCCTCTTTGAACTGACGTTGTCGGCATGCTTGCAAGGTAATGCCTCTACCCACTTGGAGACATAGTCAACTGCCACCAAGATGTACTCGCACTTCTTTGATGGAGGAAATGGACCCATGTAGTCTATTCCCCAGACATCAAAGAGCTCAATCTGAAGGTTGTTGGTGAGTGGCATTGCATCCCTTGTATTTATGTTTCCGTGCCTTTGACATGGCCCACATCTTCTGATATATTGCTTCGTGTCTTCATACATTGTAGGCCAGTAGAATCCACATTGCCAGATCTTTGAATGTGTACGGAATGCTCCATAATGACCTCCATATGGTGATGAATGACATCTATCGATGATCTTCCATCCTTCCTCAGTGGTCACACATCTCCTGAGTAAGCCATCAGAGCATACTCGGAAGAGGTATGGCTCATCCCATATATGTGAACGACTTTCTTGAATAAGCTTCTTTTTGTTTGCTCCTGGTGGTACATACCCTGAAACCATAAAATTAACAATATCTGCATACCAGGGGTCAGACCTGTTAATCCCTTAGAGCATGTCGTCCCGGAGTGAATCATTGATGGGGGTTTCCTGTGGACTCTTAAAATACATTCTAGACAAGTGATCAGCAACAGAATTTTCTACTCCTTTTTTATCTTTTATTTCTAAGTCAAATTCTTGGAGTAATAAGATCCATCTAATCAGGTGAGGTTTAGCATCTTTTTTAGTGATCAAATATTTTAGTGCAACATGATCAGTGTAAACAATTATTTTAGCTCCAACTAAATAAGATCTAAATTTATCAATGGCAAAGACAACAGCCAGGAGCTCTTTTTCAGTGGTTGCATAATTAAGTTGAGCTCCTGTCAAAGTTTTACTGGCATAAGCAATTGCATGATGCTTCTTATTTTTAGTTTGTCCTAATACTGCCCCCACAGCATAATCACTAGCATCACACATAATTTCAAAAGTCAACGACCAATCAGGGGGTTGAATGATTGGTGCAGAGATGAGTGCTTTCTTTAATAAATTGAAAGATGTTAGACATGCATCATCAAATTCGAAAGGGGCATCCTTGGCTAGCAAAAGAGTAAGTGGTCTAGCAATAAATGAAAAATCTTTTATGAATCTACGATAGAAACCAGCATGGCCAAGAAAGCTTCGAATTCCTTTTATATTCACATGTGGAGGTAATTGTTCAATTACTTCAATTTTAGCTTTGTCTACCTCAATACCTCTTTCAGATACTAAGTGTTCCAGCACTATTCCTTCCCTAACCATAAAATGACATTTTTCCCAATTAAGGATTAAGTGCTTTTCTTCACATCTTTGCAAAACCTTGTCTAAGTTTTCAAGACAACTATCAAAAGTTTTTCCATAAACAGAGAAATCATCCATGAAAACTTCCATAATCTCTTCAATCATATCAGAAAATATAGACATCATGCATCTTTGAAAAGAAGCTGGTGCATTACATAACCCGAAAGACATTCTACGGTAAGCATAAGTTCCATAAGGGCATGTAAAAGTGGTTTTGCTTTGATCATCGGGATGGATCGGGATTTGATGATACCCTGAATATCCATCTAAGAAACAAAAGAATGAATGGTTTGCTAATCGCTCTAGCATCTCATCTATGAAGGGTAAAGGAAAGTGATCCTTTCTCGTGGCTTTGTTTAGTTTTCTATAATCTATGCACATCCGCCATCCTGTGACGGTGCGTTGCGGAATTAGCTCATTCTTTTCATTCATAATAACTATCATGCCTCCCTTTTTGGGCACAACTTGTACTGGGCTTACCAACTCACTGTGCGGCACAGGATATATAATCCCTGCATGCAGCAACTTAATAACTTCCTTTTTAACTACCTCTCTCATAGTGTTGTTAAGTCTACGTTGGGGTTCTCGAGAGGGTGTAACAGAAGGATCTATTGGAATACAATGGGTACAAATTATAGGACTGATTCCTGTAAGATCTTGAAGTGAGTAGCCAAAAACTGAGTGATGTTTCTCAAGAATGGTCATTAATCGCAAAGTTTGATCCTGAGTGAGTTTATCGCTAATGATCACAGGGAACTCTGGATTATTGTTTAGGAAAGCATAGGTAAGACCGGGTGGTAAAGTTTTAAGCTCTATGGGGGGTCTAGGTGTTTCTGCAAACTCATCTAAGGGTTTAGGCTCAGAAGGTTCGTCTTCTTCTTCTATGAAGAAAGGAGTTTCGTCTTCTAAGTCTGATTCATCTAAAAGCTCTAGAGATGTAGCCTTTACTTCCTCCATAGGATCAAGCAAAAGATATGACTCGGCCTTATTATTTAAAGAGTGTGAAATTATCATTGGGAATTGAAAAGTTTTTCCAAAAGAAATGTGTAGCTTTCCAGTATGACCTTCATAAAGGAGTCTTCTAAAAGGTTGTCCTATTAACAGGTCGAAGTCCCATGTATCAAAGATATAGAAGTTCAAATGAACCATGGAGCCTTCTACCGTAAGAGGTAGGACATTAATAATTCCAAGACTGGGGACTAATCGTCCCGAAGATTCCTTTATGACCTTTGTTGTGGGGGTTAAGATAAGATTTTTAAATAGTTTAAGTGCAAAGGATTCAGACATAATGTTGATCCCCACAACAGGATTATAGAGAGCATTAAATCGATCAGAATTATAAGCACAGCGTATAGTTATAGAGGGTGTGTCCAAACGGATCACATCAGAGGAAAGCTCTGATTCCTCCAACCATTGGCTACTCATTACTGAGATAAGCTCTCTCAATTGATATTCACTTGGTAAATAAATGCTAAACTGGCCATTTTGGGGTTTGTCAATAGAATGGTAGTTTGAAATATTTCCAAAATCGGCAAAAAGATCGGATTCTATATCCAACATGAAGTCCGGTGGTGGAATTTCTTCCTCTTGTGGTTCAGAACTTGGGATAGCTAAAGTAGATGAAGAATTTGGCAGAGTGTCTACTTCGGCTTCGTAGGTTTCATCATGAAGGGTATTATCCATCTCAGCTTCTAGGATTCTATCTAGGATCACTCTAGCTTCATCAGTAGGGATGCGAAAGAAAGAACCTCTAGACATTGTGTGAAGCATCTGTTTGTGATTTTTATGAAGACCTCGAAAAAAGTGAAATAAAAGAACAGGGTCTTCAAGATTAAGGTTTGGACCAGATTCTAAAAGATCAGAAAAACGTTTCCAGGATTTTCCCAAAGTTTCATTATCTTTTTGTTTAAAAGATAGGACTTCGAGTCTAAGGTCGGCTATACGGTCAAGGGAATAGAAATATAGACAAAAGTTGGCTCGTAAAATTCCCCATTCACCTTATTGTTGACTTACCTTCTGACTGTACCATTGTCTAGCTTCTCCCCTTAGAGAAAAAGGAAAAAGCTTCCAAAGTAAAGTCTTATCAGAAATGCCTTCAATGCGAAGACAATCACATGTTTGCTCAAAATCTCTAATATGAAGGTAAGGGTTTTCGTCTTCCTTTCCCGAAAAAGATAAGTTTTGAATCATGGCAATCAACCTAGAACTTAACTTATACTGGGATGTTTGGATAGGCTGTGATGATTCCCATGGTAAAAGGTCAGTTGCTAAAGGGATTGCAGACTCATGGATCGATTTAGAATTTTGGTTTTCCATAAGATAAGAGTAAAGAAAAATAAATAAAGGATATAAAAGATAAGAAAAGATAAAAGTATAAATACAAGCTAATAGCAAGACACAGGTTATCTCAGCAACCGTCTTTCTCCCCGGCAACGGCGCCAGAAATGCTTGTTGATATTTGGGAACACAATAAGGAATTGATCCGCAAGCGCACGGATATCGGTGAGCACTTCTCTTGGGAAATTATCCAGAGTATCGTATTTATTTTTTTACCACTAGGAGAAAGAGTGCATCTGACTAACTGGTCTATTACTACTAACCTTTAGGCACAAAGAATGTCTTTCGATGTGAGTGATAAATAGAGAAGACTGCAACCGTAGTCTCCTTCTAACCTTGGTAAGGATGATCTACTGTTCTAATGGGGAGGCTAACGGAATCTAGACACCACAAAGGATGTTCAACCCGCACCTATAAACCCTATCCTTCCTGCTAACGAGATGTGATCTACAAAGGTAGCTCGGAAATGTCACGTTCCTCACTACTACCACGGTCCAGCTAGTCAAGGAATATCTATGAGTACCCCAGCCTAAACACCACGTTTACGCCATCAATGATTACTCTAAACTCTACGCGAAGAGATTAAAGTAAACTCATAAACCATAAGAACAATAAAACAAGAACTTACTAGAATTTAGAAGTCGAATTACTGAAGAATCCTAGGAGCAAGCTTCGGGTTAGGAGAACTTGATCCCGCAGGTACAAGCTTGGAGT
Source organism: Sorghum bicolor (assembly GCF_000003195.3). Lineage (NCBI taxonomy): Eukaryota > Viridiplantae > Streptophyta > Magnoliopsida > Poales > Poaceae > Sorghum > Sorghum bicolor. Next base: position 31,821,267 of record NC_012874.2, read on the forward strand.
AGACACTGACAGGCCGGGCTTCCTCCACTCTACACCTCCACTCTATCTCTCTCAATCTAGTAGAAACTAGAAGATCTATTTCTACCTTACATTGATTGCTAAGCCTAAAAAAGAAATATTAATTAGAGAAGAGGTTTTCCTTCGAGGGCACCCCTCAATCTCTATGATAATTTCTTCATATCTTCTCCAGGGGCCAGGGGGCCTTGCTTATATAGTCCTCCCCTTCTATGCGTTTTTGGGTCGATAGCCGAGGTGGTACTATGTTTTTCTTGATCCAATAGGTCGGTGGAATATCCCGAGCGAAAGAGTTCTGATTTGGCTCCAACAGGGGGGCGGGCGCCCAGGCTACCTGGGCGGGCGCCCTGGGCCTGGCCCAGTTTCGCCTCCGCTTCGGTCTCGTGGCTTCTGGAGTCTTCTAGATGATGTAAAATTACGCGGTGCGTTGATATCTCTATGTAATCCTGACATGTGGGCCTTTCTTCCTTATTTCTTGATAACCCCCTGCAGAAATAGATAAACAACAAAACTCGTGGAATTCTGTCAGATCAAACCCTAATTCTAGGTGATGGTTGCATATTGGTCCATTCTCTTGTTTATTTGATAATTAAAATTGATACTTAAGAACCGTCAACATCGTGTATTGGGCTGGCAGAGCAACATTATTACAGGGGAGTGATTGCTATGTTTCTCATATTCCTTGCTAATATCACTATGCATGGGCGTAGTCTTGTCTCACAATGATTGCTAAGTATGCTTGCACTAACTATGATAATGCTAGACTATATAGTTGAGAATAACTTAGGGAATATTCTTGTAGTTCGTTCTAATACCATGCTAATGACTTTCTAGAGTATCTAATTGAGGTGCTTATCATATTTATTATGTGGCTAGATCAGATTAGTTATCCTTGTCACTATTATTATTTCATATATCTTTTGTGTGACACTTATCCCTGTATGAAGAGTTAGATATAATGTTCTCAATTATACATGCAATGATAGATGCTCAATCTCATATTCTATTCTGTAATCAATAGTGATGATTGCTAATCCCTTCCCAGTGGTAAAAATATAAATAACGATACCTGGAATACTTCCCGGTTAAAATGCTGCATCGGTATTAATCTGTGCGCTTGCAGATCCCATTCATTATTTATTTAGAAGAGCAATTGCATATTTCAATACTGCGTCTCTCATGTCATGCTGGGGATGACAACTTGGCTTAAGTGGTGTGAGGGATAGGTTTGGCATTTTTGGCACCGTTGCTACATTTAGAACTTAGTCTACTTTTACTAATGATGTTAAGAATACCCAACAAGCATTTTTGGCGCCGTTGCCGGGGAAGGTTGATTACTAATCAGGAATAGAATAAAAGATTTTGAGTTATCATTCGCATCACTAATATGATTGAGCTTATCTATTCTCTCATATAGTTTTACCCCGATATTTTTCTATTTTATCTTATGCAGGGGAATGTATGAATAGAAGACATCTTCCAGGAAATTTTGTTGACAATCCCGAAGCATTATTCAAGAAGACGTGAGCCAAGCTAAAGAAATCATCAACACTTCACGAAGAAGCTTCATCCAATCAAGAAGATCACCGGAACTTGTCTTCAGGGTTCGAAGCCATGGCGAACAAATCGATCCGCGAGTTCTCAGCTCCCACTACGGACAACATCCGCACTGGACCTGCTGCAGTGATCAATGGCAACTTTGAGCTCAAGCCTGGACTTATCAACATGGTGCAATCCAACCAGTTCTGTGGGAGGGCACACGAAGATGCTAGTGCTCATTTACAACACTTCCTGGAGATTTGCAACACATTCACCATAGCAGGAGTTTCCAAAGACGCTATACTACTTCGCCTCTTCCCATTCTCACTGTTAGGAAGAGCGAAGCAGTGGTTCTACGCTACAAAGGAGAAGAATACTATATGGGCACTCTGCTCAACAAACTTCCTGGCTAGGTTCTTTCCCATGGGCAAGACCAATGCTCTCCGTGGGAAGATTACAAGTTTTCAGCAACAAAATGATGAATTTGTTCCAGAAGCATGGGAGCGCTTTCAAGACTACATCCTAGAATGTCCCCATCATGGAATGGAGAGTTGGCTATTGATGCAGACGTTTTATCATGGGCTCAGCAACAGTGCCCGAGAAACCATGGATGCTGCAGCTGGAGGAGCATTCTTATCACTTACTATACCACAAGCCACAGCTCTTATGGAGAAGATGGCGTCCAACCAAAGCTGGAATGAAGAGAGGACCCAGACACGCAAGAGAGGTGGAGGTATGCATCAGCTGAAGGAGGTAGACATGCTGTCTGCAAAGCTAGACCTGCTCATGAAGAAGCTCGATGATAGAGCTGGAGACAAGAAAGAAGTTATGCACATCTACGACTCTCACATGACTTGTGAGGAGTGTGGAGACACTGGACACTCAGGCAACCACAGCCTTGAGATACTTGAGGATGTGAACTCCATCAACAACAACAACAACTACTACTACAACCGTCCTCAACAAAATCAAGGTTGGAATCAACAGAGGCCTAACTACTCAGGTAATTATCAAGGTAACAATTCTTATAACAACAATAGTAATTTTCCACCTTTGAGAGAGTTAGTGTCTAATCAAGGAAAGCTAATGGATAACCTATCTAAGAAATTGGCATCTAATGATAAAATGCTAGAAAATATAAATAATAGAATGGATAATTTTTCTACTGCCATCAAGAATCAAATTAGCTTTAATAAAATGATTGAATCTCAGTTAAATCAAATAGCTGCTGCTGTTCCTACTACTAACCCCGGTATACCATCACAACTGGAAGGATTGGAATCTGCAAATCTTGTAGACGTGTTTGATGCAGGTAATTGGAGTAACCCCGTCACTGAATTTTCTACTGACCGTCTGCCGGTCAAGAGAGGCGATCCAGGACGCCCCGTCATCCCGATCTCCATCGGCATGGTGGACTTCCCAGAAGCACTCTGTGACTTTGGCTCTAGCGTCAACATTATACCCAGGGTACTCTATGTAAAATTCTTTACATATCCTTTATTAGAGACAACCATGTGTTTGCAGTTTGCAGATCAGACGATAACTTTTCCAAAAGGAATAGTGAAGAACCTTTGTGTCCGAGTTGGTACCTTATATACCCCAGCAGACTTCGTAGTGGTAGAGACAGGAAATGATGAGAGAGCACCTATCATCCTAGGGAGGCCATTCTTGAACACTACGGGAGCTATCATCTACGCCAGTGCTGCCAAGATCAGTTTCTACGTCAAAGGGAAGAAGGAGATATTTTTCTTCAAGAACAGGACTACACAAATTCCAAATCAATCCAGACGTGAATCAAGGAAGAGGACCAACAGGAGGAACAGGGACAAGCAAGTGTGGACCGAGTCAGCTAAGATGGTCACTGTAGTTCATGGAGGTCAAGATCACCAACTTAAGTCACCATTTTTGACCAAGAAGGACGACCCAGGAATGCCAAGCATTTACTGCTCCATACATGGATATAGCTTCTACAAGACAATTTGCGACACCGGATCGGGCGTCAACATAATGGCTGCAGTCACCTATCGGCTCTTGTTCGGAACCATGCCACTAAGACCAATATACATTCAGCTCCAGATGGCAGATCAGACATTTCGAGAAGTTCAAGGAATAGTATCTGATGTCCCAGTCAAAATAGACGATCACTTTGTCTACACAGACTTTCAAGTTGTTGACATGGGAGAAGACGAGTATGATCCACCCGTCATCCTTGCAAGACCGTTCCTCAGCACCGTTAAAGCAATTATTTACATTGGAACCGGAGAAGTCCATATGCACTTCCCCTCAGAGAAGGTACGCCGTTATTTTACTGACCCTAACTATATCATTGAAGAATCTAAGCAGGTAAGAAAGCGACGCAACCGCAACCAGAGGAGGCAGATCATCAAGGACGGATGGGCAGACTATGAAGGAGAAGTTGTAAGGTCAGAAGACATAGAGTTTAAACAGAATTATCCAGAGGAGATTGAAGCACCGAGTCAGGTATGGAGAATGAAGATAACTATACAAGAAGAGGAGGCGCTGCCGGAAGTACCGACTACGCCACCCAACGAACCTCAGGGCGATTAAGAAAATGGAGAGTCCCGTTCGGAGGACTTCAAAACACCGAACGCCTTGCCAAGAGGTAAACTTGGTAGTTATCATTTCCCTTTCAATTATTTCAAATAGTTTACTTAGTTAATCATATTCACACTATCTTAAAAAGAAAATAAAAATGTTAAAAACAGTAAGCCCCATGTGAGTAGACGAGTGGCATAAAACCCATAAGTACATTCACTGTGGTGGCATAAGAATAAAATAAATATTTTTTCTGCTTTATAAAAACAAAAATATAAAAACAGGGAGTAACAATTATTAAGGAGTCTCAACATGATAAAGGCTAGATATTTATGCTAACACTTAATCTGTTCCACAAGCTATGTTGTCTATTTGAGCTCCACAGAATTTAAGAATCAAGAAGACTAGCAGACGGAGGACATCCTAATCACTGTCAGAATGCTGCTGACTTTCAAATACACCTCTGCCACCTGCTAGCTACACCAAGAGAAATTACGTCAAAATTTAGCTTGGGGGAGAGCACCCCCAATTATCCCGATAAGTATTTCTTTCTATCTATCTTTATACTTATATTATTTTAGAATATAAATAACTATGAAAAAACCAAATAAAGATTTTATGCTTATATATATGCCTTTTGCTTAGTGTGTTTAATAAATAAATAAAGTGGCTATGCTAATCTGTATCTAAATAAAACTTAAGCATGGATATGATAAATAGTTTCTCTGCCTAATTTGCAAATTTTAATTTCTCTCTCAAGTTTAGATATAACTGTTATAATTTAAATCTTGCTCTAGACCTAAACTTGTGGGATGAAAACTTGATCTGAAGTCTAAGTTGTTAACGGATATGATATGGGAAGGTTAAGCTGCTGTTTATCTGTTCCTAGAGATGCTAGAATTCTGGAGAATTTTATCTTTGAAAATCTTTAAAATGTTGCATGATGAGTTCCTGTATGATGAGAGCTTAAATTCCTACCACAGCCATATATGCATGCTTGCTAGACTTTGAGCCACACATTTATTATTTACTGCTTATGAGCATTGAGTGTGGTGAAGCTGTGTAGACCCTTAGGAGCTTGTCATGTGGTTAAATCAAGATTTCACTTGCACGTCCACTCATATATGCTACTTCTACTCCGGAAGTACCATCCACATATATCCATCCATTTCCATCTCTAGAATCACCCAAAAATATTCTACTCCTAATCCGAGAGAGAATAACCAAAAATATTTCTGTTTTTCCCTTGTCAAATAAATGCTCAAGTTATCTTGTTACTACCACTTGCTATATTATCTCATGAGATGAGTGCTCTAAAAAAAAGAGATACGAGGAAATAAAAAGGAGCAAGTGCTCGGAACCTTGAAAGAAAAAAAAAAGTGAGACGAGAGGTAAAAATGGACAAGTGTCCGACAGTAGAATTAGGGGTGCAAGATGCCCACCTGAGAGACAAGAAAAAGATATAGCATCTCATTCTCCTCATAAAGTTTCAAAAGCAAGGAAGGTATGTATCCCCTCAAAAGAGCAAAGTAGAATTAGACTTCCACCACCATTGTTTCCACCATTGTTATCACCATTATCACCATACACCATTCATTCGCCACACATGCACATCTTGATTTGATTTGTTTCTTTGGATCCATGGTTTGACTATGCAATAAATGTCTTGTAAGTATGTATACTTTGTCTCCCACCTATGAACTCCAGATATTAAAGCCTTATTAGAGTAGGGTGAGAGAAAAGGCAATGTCACTATGCCTCATACCACAAATACTACATATCTTGAGAGAAGGCATATACCATCACTGCCTTGGTAAGGATCCAAAAATACCACAAAAGAGAGACCTGAGAGAATCATACAAGGAATTTCTGAGTTTTATTTGAAAATCTGCAAAAACTCTAGAGCTATAGCTGATCAAGAATAAGAGACATGGCACTTGGCTAAACTGTTCTATCTTTTAACTACTCAAGACAGAAGTGACAGTTACAAGTCCCATGGTGAAGGTAAAGTAAGTAAGTTTTAAGTCTTGATAGTTTACTCTAACTCAGAGATGAGATCTTATTTAAAAGTATGTGTACCGTCAAATTTTAAAGATATTGCAGCAACTTCTGATCCATAGCTGAGTCTATCCTTGCTCAGGGACGAGCAAGAGGTAAGCTTGGGGGAGTTTGTTGATGGTCCTTAAGTATCAAATTTAATTATCAAATAAATAAAGAAAAGGATCCAAATGAAATCAAGATCTAGACTTAGGGTTTTATCTGACAGAATGCCACGAGTTTTGGTGTTTGTCTATTTCTGCACGGGGTTATCAGGAAATACGGAAGAAAGGCCCACATGTCAGGATTACGTAAAGATATTAACGTGCTGCGCAATTATCTTACATCTAGAAGACTCCAGAAGCCACGAGACCGAAGCGGAGGCGAAACGGGGCCAGAGACAGGGCGCCCGCCCTGTCCTACAGGGCGCCCGCCCCCTGTTGGAGTCCAAACAGGACTCTGCTTTGCGGGAAGTCTCCACCGACCTAAAGGATGAATCTAAACCATACAATCTATGTCGGTTTGATCCAAGGGCCCATATTCACTTGAAGGGACTATAAAACCAGACCCCCTGGCCCTTGGAGGAGAGAGTCTCTCAACCCTAATTCATTGTTCCATCAAGGGAGAAGAAGCCTCTGATCAAGATTAGAGCCACCACATCAATTAGACATCTAGATTAGCATAGATACATAGGATTAGAACTAGAAGGAGTCAATCTTCGATTGGTTTCCGGATCTGTTAGGAGGATTCTTGGTAATTCTCTAATTGTGCTTCTAATTGCTTTCTAATTATCTTTGTTCTTCAATATTATGAATATGACTTTGTTCTACTTCAGTATATTGCTTATGACTTTGCTCTACTTGCTTATATTCAAGATTATATTGTTCTTAGTTTATCATAGTTATGTACTTAGCTTAGTTAGATACGATCTATATACATGCTTAGGATCGTATAGCGTTTATCCATCGGATCCATGGGTAAATGATAGATATTGTGTCGGCGTGGTGCTTATACCGTATTTATCTGCGATTGTACCCAATATGCCAGATCGTGGGGTGGTTCGTGATAGTGACAGCTTCATTGATTTTTATATAGTCCCCCTCTCGTGTATTGGGCTGGCAGAGCAACATTATTACAGGGGAGTGATTGCTATGTTTCTCATATTCCTTGCTAATATCACTATGCATGGGCGTATTCTTGTCTCACAATGATTGCTAAGTATGCTTGCACTAACTATGATAATGCTAGACTATATAGTTGAGAATAACTTAGGGAATATTCTTGTAGTTCGTTCTAATACCATGCTAATGACTTTCTAGAGTATCTAATTGAGGTGCTTATCATATTTATTATGTGGCTAGATCAGATTAGTTATCCTTGTCACTATTATTATTTCATATATCTTTTATGTGACACTTATCCCTGTATGAAGAGTTAGATATAATGTTCTCAATTATACATGCAATGATAGATGCTCAATCTCATATTCTATTCTGTAATCAATAGTGATGATTGCTAATCCCTTCCCAGTGGTAAAAATATAAATAACGATACTTGGAATACTTCTCGGTTAAAAAGCTGCATCGGTATTAATCTGTGCGCTTGCAGATCCCATTCATTATTTATTTAGAAGAGCAATTGCATATTTCAATACCGCGTCTCTCATGTCATGCTGGGGATGACAACTTGGCTTAAGTGGTGTGAGGGATAGGTTTGGCATTTTTGGCACCGTTGCTAGATTTAGAACTTAGTCTACTTTTAGTAATGATGTTAAGAATACCCAACACACGTTCAGTTTGGCCGGCTGTTTGAGGATGATAAGCAGAACTACGAACCAAGTGAGTACCAATTTGCTCATGAAGACACTCCCAAAAATAGGCAGTGAACTGCGGTCCACGATCTGATATGATAGTCCGAGGCACACCATAGTGACAGACAATGTGCTCGAAGTACAACTCTGCATACTGATGTGGACGATAATCAGTTCGAACTGGAATAAAACGAGCAACCTTGGTCAAACGATCAACAATCACCCAGATAGAGTCCTAACCCTTCACAGAAGTTGGGAGTCCAGAGATATAATCCATACTAACTTCTTCCCATTTCCAACGAGGAATTGACAAGGGTTCAAGTAAGCCTGCTTTCATGTGATCACAACGAGCAACAAAAGCAGCAATCTCCTTTTTCATCTTTGTCCACCAAAATAGAGGTTTCAGATCCTGATACATCTTGCTACTACCAGGATGGATAGTCAACTTGGATGAATGAGCTTCAGATAAGATCTGATTTCGTAGCTCACGGTCTTTTGGGACCACAAGTCGATCTTTGAACCATAGGATTCCGTTCTCATCGACTCGGAAATGCTTGGTTTCTTCTTCTTTCATTTTCCTCTTTATATGGTAGATGCCTACATCTGTTTGCTGCAATTCGATGACTCGATTGCGAAGAGAACTCTCTAGAGCAATCTGGTTGAGCACAAGTGGGTGCATAAGATGTGACAACGATGGATCTTCCATCTGAACTGAATGACAGTGCGCTTTCCGACTCAAGGCATCCGCAACCACGTTTGCCTTGCCCGGATGGTAGTGCACTTGAAGATTATAATCTTTAATCAACTCAAGCCACCTTCGCTATCGCATGTTCAATTCGGGTTGAGTGAAGATGTACTTGAGAGTCTTATGGTCAGTGTAGATATTACACAGATTACCTAGCAAATAGTGCCTCCAGATTTTCAAAGCATGAACAACTGCGGCCAATTAAGTCATGAGTAGGGTAATTGACCTCATGTTTTCGAAGTTGGCACGAGGCATAAGCGATAACACGACCTTCTTGCATCAACACATAGACCAGACTGATACCAGACGCGTCACAAAAGACATCGAAAGGCTTCTCAATATCGGGTTGGGCTAGGACAGGAGCTGATGTTAGCAATGTCCTCAACTTGTGGAATGCCTCTTCACACGCAGGCGTCCACACAAACTTCTCATCCTTCTAAAGTAGTCGAGTCATAGGCTTGGATATTTTTGAGAATTTCAGAATGAAACGATGGTAATACCCAGCCAGACCTAGAAAACTCCAAACCTCGTGCACCGAAGTCGGAACTTTCCAATCCAGCACTTCTTGCACCTTAGCCAGATCCACCAATATGCCTTCTTTAGATAAGACATGGGCCAAGAAAGGTACTTTCTTTAGCCAAAACTCGCATTTGCTGAACTTAGCATAAAGCTGATGCTCACGCAAACGCGTCAACACTATACGCAGATGCTCTGCATGCTCTTCTTCATTGCGAGAATATACCAAGATATCATCAATGAAGACCACCATGACCTTGTCCAATTTGGGCATGAACACAGAATTCATGAGATACATGAAGTGAGCAGGTGCATTCATAAGACCGAAGGACATGACGAGATACTCATACAACCCATATCTCGTCAAGAAAGCTGTCTTAGGTACATCTTCAGGACGGATCTTGATATGATGATACCCAGATCGCAAATCAATCTTGGAGAATACCTAGGCTTTGGACAACTCATCAAACAAGATATCAATGCGAGGATGAGGGTATTTATTCTTGATGGTCACCGCATTCAGAGGACGATAGTCCACACACATGCGCAAGGACTGATCCTTCTTCTTCACAAGGATAGCTGGACAACCCTAAGGAGAAGAACTAGGACGGATAAGACCCTTCTTTAACAACTCATTCTGTTGGGTGTTAAGCTCCGCTAGCTCATTTGGCAGCATTCTATATGGTCTTCTAGAGATAGGAGCAGTACCTGGAAGCAATTCAATTTTGAACTCCACATCCCGATCTGAAGGAAGCCCGGGCAAACCATCAGGGAATACATCTGGGAACTCACACACTACCAGAATATCCTTGATAGCCCTAGATGTAACTGCATTCATTGTGCTATGGATATGAATATCCTGAGGAAGTTGCACTAAGAATGCCTCTTTGGTATTCGGGACTCTCAACATCACTACTTGAGTGGTGGTGTCGATAAGAACTCCGTTGCCACTCATCCACTTCATACCTAGAATTACATCTATACCCACACCAGGTAGAACAACCAGATTAGCAAGAAACTAAAGGTCTCCTATTTCCAGAGTTGCCCCCAAAACCACTTGATTTGTAGAATGCAATAACTGCCTTTATCAAGTGTAACTACCTTGAGATTATGCTTAGATACAAAGTCTGAACTTACAAAAGAATGCGATGCTCCTGAATTAAAAAGCACAAGTGCATCACATTGGTTAACCAGAAACTTACTAGCTGTAACTACCTCACCAGCAGGGATTGCTTCCACAGTTGTATAGTGAACACGCCCTTGGCGGATGTTCCCTTGATTACCCGTCTTTGGCGGGTAATGACAGATGCTTTCCCACTGCCCTGTCTGATTACAGTTCCAGCACGGACGGTTGGCGGGTGGAGTCTTGGCATAGCTGGGACCAGTGTTACCCCAAGGAAGAGCAATGGAGTACCCCTTACGGAACCCCATCTTTGCCTGATTCTTCTTTGCTGGAGGGCGATATCGCTGGTTAGGAGTTGGAACACGATACTAGGGCCTAGCTGTCACTGGAGCCTTGGATTGAGATGCCCCTGCCCTGGCCTCAAAAGCTCGCTTGTGAGTCTTGGTCGCAGTGTACACAGTGTTGTAGTTCTCTTGGGTAAGAGCATCACTGACAAACTCATTGAAAGTTTCACACTTTGTGCGGCCCATAGTCTTCAGCAGCTTGGGGCCAAGACCCCTCTTGAAGCTAGCAATCTTCTTCGACTCCGTGCTCACAAACTCTAGAGCATACCTTGACAAATGATTAAAAGCATGCAAATACTCTTTCAGAGTTTTGTTGCCCTGAGTTAACTGCATGAACTCAGTATGCTTCATCTCCATGACACCAGGCGGTATGAAATTCCCCTTGAAAGCTTCACGGAAGAGATTCCAGCCAATCACAGTGTTGGCCGGAAGAGCCTCCCGATACTAATTCCACCAGATGCCTGCTGGACCCTGCAGTTGATGAGCTGCATACTCGGCCATCAAACTATCAGTCAGCCGAAGCAAACAGAATTTTTGTTCCACCGTGTTCAGCCACTCCTCAGCCTGAAGGGGTTCTTCAGCCTCTCTGAAAGATGGGGGCTTAGTATCCATGAAATCCTTGAAGCTACTATACTGATTATGTGCTAGCCCATTTGGTGCATTTCGACCACCCTGGTTTGCCATTTGATTGATGGTTTCAGTGAGCAGCCTCTGATTTCCCACCATCATTTGCATCTGCTCAGCTGGATTTGGTGGTGGAGGAGGAGGGGGTGGGTTCAAGTTCGCATGTTGTTTCGCACCTCGAGTGCCATGAGACATCTGTAAAGACACAGTCAGTGAGCATTGATGATGACAAGATTCATCGCAAAAGAACTTATAATCATGCCTGAAAGTATTCGAGAGAATGACTTTACAGAAAAAGGCACAATAATTCAATTCCACAAAACAACATCACCAACCCAAACACATGACACAGATATCCGCAAAATGCACAACAACAGAAAGTATCGTCACAGCCGTTCGAACATGATAAAGTTAATCAACATCGGGTCCAAGAAGTTATTACACCATCACAGTACAGGACATAAGTCAAAGATCAAGGTTCCGGATTACAACATGAATACAAAAGCATAACTGGTTGCAATTGCGCATATTGCAACCAAAACAGGCATATTACAATGTATTTTTGTCAGTGCTATTGGGTCAAAACCTTATAGTGTGAACTAGATCTAGATGAACTAGAACTACAATAACTAGAGGGACCCTAACACTAATTATGTAGAGAATATGAAGCACTGGGGTATTGAATGCCTCTTGGGGGAGCCTTGGGCGTCATTATATAGGCCGAGGTGGAGTAGGGGGCAAGGAACGACCATGTTAGTGATCCGTGTCTTCATCTTGTGTGCACCGTTGGATCAAACCGAGTTAGAATCGACAGAGGGATACTTTGCTTGGTTTCCAAAGATGCGTATGAGGAAGACTCCAAAAGACGGCGATCATTCGGTGAAGTAGGGCGCTGACCGGCCCTAGGGTGGGGCCGGCTGGCCCCACCTTTCCTCCTCCACGGCTCTCGTTCCTTCGGGTGTCTTATAGACCCTTCCTGAGTCTTCTCGTGGTATTTTCCAGTGCGGATGAGTTTCGTGATAAATATGCACTAGAATCCATGTATTCAGCTCTCTGTGAAATGAACCCTAGAAAATACAGAATATGCAAAACTCGTGGAAATTGTTAGTTTAAATCATATACTAGTGTGCATTCATGTTCTCCTTCGGGTTTAAAGTTCTAATAAAAGTTGACGTTATTGACCGCCAACAATTCCCCCAAGCTTACCTTTTGCCAGTCTCTTGGCAAACAACCCAAGCCTAATAAACTTGGATCACGAGTTGCTGCAATACTTCATTTCTATTAAGTACACTTGCTTTTTAACATAAATTTTCCTCTAGTCTAACTTTCAAACTTACCCATTTTACCTCTAACCATCGAGCTTTACAACTTTTTGCATAAGTCTTGAGTAATCGAAAGATAGAACAATCAAGTCAAGTACTATGTCTCAAATTCTTCACAGTACTAATTTTCTGGAGTTTTGCTAGTTTTATAAATAAAACTCAGAGCTTAATTGTATGACATCCTCAAGTCTCTTATTATGTAGTATTTATGGATCTCACTGAGGCATTAATGAGGTTATGTCTTTCTACAACTAAGGATATATATTGTGGAGCTTATAGGAGTGGCAATAACAAGGATGAGCATACTTGCATTTCAAATATTGTAAAGTCAAACAATGGATCCACAGAGAATCAAGGCATACAATCGAATCAAGATGTGCGTGCGTATGGAATATGGTGGATAGGTGCATATATGGTATTTAGTGGCTAATCCTAATTCTACTTTTGCTCTTTGAAAATTACTCCCTCCTTAAAACTTTTCGCCGGAAAACATGGTGTCAACGAAAGCTAGTCGGCAGTCTACCTTGGGGTATACCAATGGTAGTAGTTTATCGGTAGACAGGTGCGCAAGCTACGAACTTGATGGTGACACAAGACACAGACAAGGTTTTTATCCAGGTTCGGCCGCCGTGTGGGCATAATACATACGTCCTGCGCCTGATTGTATTGGATTGTGTTGAGTTGAGATAAGTTCGACCTATCCTCTAGGGGACCTCTGCCCCGCCTTATATATCCTGAAGGGATAGAGTTACAAGCAAAGTATCCTATTTGGTGCAATATCTTGTAGCCTTACGGTGCACGCCGACCAGCATCGTGCACCGCACGTCTTCACCTTGTGGGCCGAGCCACCTCTGATGGTGCGGCTCATGTCAAACCATGAGGGTATAGGGGTTTATAACCCCACAACTAGTCCCCGAGCACCATGTATTGTGATGTAACACGCCATCTTGAGCATCTTCGACCAGCGAGGCTTAATGTCTTCAATAAGCAGGAAAGTCGCCCAAACAGTTGCAACGGTATTTTAACCAACACAAAAGACAATTGATCAACATTGACATCGAAGAAGCAGGTTGTTCGAAGAATGCATGATGCTCTTAATCAAAAAATATTTCTTTCTTGGTGAGGTGTGCCCAGTTTACTTTTCTAAAAAGTATAGACCTCAAAAAAAAGCATATTCACCGTAAGGTGAAGTGTGCCCACTTAGTCCCCGAGCCTGGTAGTAGGTGACGTAGTCACGTGGTGCCAGGGTCTAAAAAAATCATCTTAAAATTTCTGATACTGAGATGCATCGCCAGATGCATCGTACCGATGTAGTCCCCGAGCTTGCTAGAAGGCGAAGAATGAGCCTTGTAGCAAGGTCTAAAAAATTAAGATAACTCCTCAGTTGTATATGAGTCCGATTCATATGTAACTGAGAAAAGCAGTCTCCAAATTGTGGTCGGAGAGTAATCGAAGCAAGTTCTGAGCACAGCGCATGGAGTATTTGATGAGTCCTTGAGCACAGTTGGGAATGTAATCGTGCTCGATGGTCAGCACAGTCCCCGAGCACTGCATAGAGACTGGTTGACCAGTCCCCGAGCATGGTTGGGAACGTAAACGTGCTCGGTGGTCGGCATAGTCCCCGAGCACGGCGTATGGATTGGTGGACAAGTCCCCGAGCGTGGTTGGGAACGTAAACGTGCTCGGTGGTCGGCACAGTCTTCGAGCATAGCATAGAGACTAGTCGACAAGTCCCCGAGCGTGGTTGGGAACGTAAACGTGCTCGGTGGTCGAAGCAGTCCCCGAGCACAGCGTAGGGAATAGTCGACGAGTCCCCGAGCGTAGCTTGTTGACTGGGCCAAACTCCTAAAAAATAAATATAGAGAATAGGTAGTATGTAACACCCCAGTGTTATGGTTGCATCGTTCACATGCATAACATGAGCGTCATCATATTCCTAAGCATATCATGATCATCAATTACTTTGGGTCATCTCATTTTATGCAAGAGTGTGTTTTAACTTGCTTCAATATGCTTCCTATGCTTGTGTTTGTTTGTGCCATGCTCATGTTTGTGCTCCGTGCCCTGGTAAATAGTTCATCTATGCTTAACTCAACTTTTGGAACAATGTTCATGTTGATCACATCTCCAAATTAAGTCCCTAAGTCATACTTCCTCTTATAAGCCCTAAAAACCTCTTTTGCTTAGGCTTTTAAAAAGTGCTTCATAAATTGTTTGCATGTCAAAACATTCTACAGCAAAGTTGTAGAAAATTTTATAAGGAATACATGTTGTTTTATGGCCATCTCATAAAAATGAACACATCTAGCTCAAAAGTGGCCCACAATGCAGATTTGGGTGCTGTTTTGGCACTTAACCAAATTTGGCTAAGTCCTGGCGCCACGAGTTTGCTCGATCGGTTTTGGGAGCTTCACATCTTCTGATCCAGGCCGATTTGGCTCTTGCTCTTGTTGACAATCTTGTAGAACTCGTTTAGTACTCCAACTTTGTCTACTACACCATCTCATAGTTTGCCATGGTTTGGGAGATAATCGCCGTCAAAGTTGCTCTGTCAGTCGATCATCGTTTTGACTGAATGGACGCCGAGCTCGTCGACGTGGCCGACCGGCGTCAGAACAACGGCGACATTTGGCACCCGTACGCCGTCTCTGGCCCTGCTCGTCAGCTCCGAACGCGCGCATGACCTCCACGGCGACAGGGGCGAAGCTACGTAGTAGCTTGTGGGTGCCCAGGCACCCATAAAATTTTGAAAACCCATTATTGGAAACACATTTTCACCATAGTTCTAGATTAAATTTTCACACCTACAAGAGAGAGGCACACCTATCTAATTTGCTCTAGCTTCGCCACTACACGGCGACACCCCGGGCGAAGTGGACACGTCCATTTCCTCCTTCCTCTCTCTCTCTCGCCAGAAACGTGGCCGTAGCGGAGTCGCCGTCGCGAGCTCACTCCGGCGAGCTCGGACGCGCTCCTCGCTGCATTGCTGTCCACCAAAACTCGTCCACAGCTCCGCTGTGACCTGCTCTCCAACCTCCACCCACAAACTCGCTGTGAAACCCTTCGATGTGCTGACATTTCCAACTTTCCCCAAATCGGGTCGCCGTGACCGTTTTCTCCAGCGAACTCAATGCTGAGCTCCTCGGAGCATCTTGACTCCTCTGGTTAGGTTCTAGAGGTAGCTTAGGACCTTAGCTAGCATTTGCGCCACCTGGAGTGCACTCTACCACACTCACCGTTGCCGGACACGACGCGCAGCGCCGCCGTGTTTCTGCCGGAGTTCAGTCCTCTCGTGGTCAGCTCGTTCCACACCATTCCAAGCCTAGCCACCTACCTAGAAAGCTTCGCCGTAGTTCACTGGTGCTGTAGGAAACTCTAGGTCACGCTCAACCGGCCTGAGAGCACCATCGTATCGCCGAGCACCTCCGCCGAGCCGCCATGATCGACGCCAAGCCCCTTCCGGTGGCTCCACCGTGGGGAAAAGAGGGTCAACCAGTTCGCAAGAGTCTGGGGATCACGTTGGTGCCCTTGGTTTGGCCGAAGACCTCGCCGTCGCGGAGAAATCGCCGGTGAACGTCGTCTCGGTCGTGAGGAAGAAGGGCCTGACATGTGGGTCCCGCTGTCAGTGACTCAACGGCTCCCTCCTCCCTTTTATTCAAAATCCAGATTTCTTGCAATCTTGCAAAAATCATATCTTCAGTTTCTGAGCGTCAAAATTGGTGAAACAAATTTTGTGATAATCCATGGGATGGCTAGTTTTTAATACAAATATAATATACACCATGTTTTCTGTGAAAAATAATTGTTATGATTTAATATTGTTATTTAAGTATAAATTCATATCTCTTGGTATACTGCTCCAATTGTTTTGAAATTTTTATGGTAGGCTGTGTGTGATATTAGAATGCTATGATAAATATTTCATGATTTTTGGAGTACTGTATCTCTGTTATGTAATTTATGTTAGTCCTATGGCTTGTTTCATATTTAAATCATAATAAATGTTTAATACTTATGCTGGTGTTCTACTTTGGTGTCAAGCTTGTCTATAGTAATAGCAATATGTAAATAATCTGAAATCTGTTGTTTGACACTATCTAAGCCATGTTTCTTAATTTATGAAATAAGCACCTTGTTAAATGTTAATTATTTATCTTAAGTTTGGCGTGTGCAAATGTTCTGAAACTTTTATGGTAATGTCAAGATGCTATGCCTGTGCTTCTGTATTGTTTATAGATTTTTCTGAGCACTTTTGCTAGTATCTTGGAATTATGTCCTTTTATGGAATTAAATAAATAAATGCCATGTTATTGAATGTTTAGTGGTCAACATGTGATGTTCTGGTAATCTTAGGCTATGCTTGTGCTTGTAAGCCATTTAGTTGGCACTAAATATGTTTTGGCTATGTCATCAAATACTTAATTAAAGGTTCATAAGCTGTTCTGGACAGCAAGGGGGTAATCTGACCTTTGCTTGATGATAACTTGGTTTTCTGGAAGACTTGTCTAAATCAAAGATGTTGTAAACTTTATGAACTGGTTGTAGTTCAAATTTAGGATCATTTGGTGCAGTAGTTTAAAAGTTATGGCTCTTCCAATTTGGGTTCCAGAAATAGGTGTTCTCTGTTTTTCTGGGACAGAACCTGGAACTTTGTTTAATTGACTTTTTTAACTTGTGAATCTTACCGTGATGTCTAAAGATAAAATGTAGAAAATTTCATAAGCTTTCCAGAATGTCCTCATTCATATTTTTTGGATCTTTAGAGCATTAGTTAT
Organism: Sorghum bicolor; assembly: GCF_000003195.3. Lineage (NCBI taxonomy): Eukaryota > Viridiplantae > Streptophyta > Magnoliopsida > Poales > Poaceae > Sorghum > Sorghum bicolor. Next base: position 31,838,673 of record NC_012874.2, read on the forward strand.
GACTTATTCCGTGAGCTGCCCTGTTATGTGATGATTGCTGTTATAGTTCAAGTTGATGAATCTTGCTGAGTTAGTTAGTCATCTTTGGCGAGCTTGTAATGGGAATTACCCCGTAAATGAGTGTCCAGTGAAGTTCTAGTTATGTTACCAAGCATTCATCCTCATCTAGTATGCACACATGTCTCACTCATCGTGCACGCATTAGGTGCACCGGAAACGACAGCTTCGTTCGAGCTCCAGGTGAACCCCGAAGGCCAGGAGATTTATCCGGAAGCGGAGGTCCAGCTAGCCGGACAAGAGGAGCCCGAAGAGGAGGTCGAGTGCCCTGATCACGAGCCAGCCTCGTTCGTGAAAGGCAAGCCCTGAAGCATCTTAAGTCTCCCACTTTAAATTGAAAAAGCAATCTTGATTATGTTATATCTATTGATGCATTACGTATAGGAGTTGTGATGAAACCCTTGCTGCATTATACCATTTTCCTTGTCCAGATAACTTACCACTACCTGGTTGTAGAGTTAGGATCGAGTAGTAGCTTAGCCATGCTTTAACCGGTAGAAGTCGGGTGATATCCTGTCACCTGCGCGAAATAGGGTTGTGTAGGATCACGATTTACTATATGTGCTATCGTGGAAAAGAACCTAATTAAAATGACTTAAGTCGGGCGGAGTTTTGCAAGGTTGTAGTAATTCCGTCTGTGGCAGCTAAGGACTGATCGTTGTACGTCCTCTTGTCATGTTGAACGCATGCCTGACACTTAGTTGGCCGGATAACTCGTTCCGACCGCGAAGCCTAGTAGTATGACTCAGGCTGGAAGACCGGCAAGTATAAAGTGCGCACTACTGGAGGAAGTGCGGTGTGCTGGGGACCATTGGCGTCGGACCAAAGGCAGATGAGTTAAAAGTCCTGACCTCCCTGGCAGAGTGGTAGCCCTGGGAGTGCGGTGCTGATCGGAGCCGCGATTCCTGAGTCGTACCAAAGGTGACCCGTTTGCTCTCCGACGGGAGATGCTTGGGTGATTGCTAGGAATAACCCTCCAGCTACATAGGAATCGATTCGAATCGCCGTCTCTCCCGGATAGTGAGAACTTGACAGAGCAGCGGCAAACGTAGCATTCACTAAATACTATGGTTCTCGATAATGGTGTTGATGATAGCAAGGAAGAACTTATGATGAACTTGATATGGTTATTATTGCTTGTAATAATCAAGTGAAGTGCTTAGCATAGGTGCTAATCTAGTGGTAGGCTAATGATGATTAATATAATGCTTTTACATATGGTGTAGTATCCACTTAAGCTTTTGGCAAATGTTGAGTCAAGCCAGCTACACTTTATACTCAGACTTGCATGATCCTTGGTGTCTTTTATGTTTTACTAGACGGGTAAGTCTAGCTGAGTACATCCTCGTACTCAGGGTTTGTCCCCACCTGTTGCAGATGATATCTTTTATGATGGCTTCTGCAAGACCTGTCTCCATCCCATTGGGGATGAGGACTAAACCGTTGGGCACGGTTCTCCAACGACTTCGTATCTGTTGCTTTTGATGGATGGCATGAGACACTGGCAGTAGCAAGAACTTGTGAGATGAATGTGTGTTGTAAACTATTTTGCTTCCGCTACTCCAAAACTGGTGTTGTAATAACTAAGTAACTCCGATGTGTTGCTGCTTCGACGGCAATGAATGACTATGTAACATTTGTTGTGTTATATTGAACTATTACGATCTTGGTTTGTGGCAAGTTGGTTTGATGTCCTTCGTGATTTCAGATGACTACCGGGATTATATGGGCTCAAGTCTGGAAACTTGATTGCTAGTTGATCGTTTCTGCACTTGAACTCTTATAATTTGGTCAGTTCTGTGACAGCTGGCTCCCCCTATGCAGGCTGCTGCTCGCCGCACCCACGGCGCTTCCCGAGACGACATCTTCTTTGCCAACACCAACGGTACATGAGCCCCTACAGGCGCCTCGCTTTGACAAGCCTCCTATTGTCCATGTCTACACCCGACGTGCTTCTGCACCCTCCGCTGCGGCTCCTCCCCAGCGCTCCAGCATGGTCCCTTCTCCGCCTCGTTTCGTCAAGGCTGATCCACCTCTTCCAACTGGTGCTGTCCCCATCCTGCCACATGCCAACTCCCATGTCATGGCAAATCGTGGGAAGTCCGGATACCATCAGCCTCGACTTGGCTTGGCCACCGAGGCCTTGTCACCATTGCCACGCTCGTGTCATGATGCTCTCGCCAATCCCCACTGGCGCAAGGCCATGGAAGAAGAGCACGCTGCTCTCCTAGACAATCATACTTGGGACCTCATTCCTCGGCCTGCCAAGGCGAATGTTGTCACTAGAAAATGGATTTTCAAACACAAGTTCCATGCTGATGGTTCCTTGGACAGATACAAGGCCCACTGGGTTCTCCACGGGTTCACTCAACGACCCGGCGTTGACTATGACGAAACCTTCAGCCCCGTTGTCAAGCCAGCCACCGTTCGCACTGTCCTTACTCTGGCTCACTCTCGGGACTAGCCCATTCATCAACTTGATGTGAAGAACGCCTTCCTTCACGGGACTTTGTTAGAAACTATATACTGCTCCTAGCCCACTGGTTCTGTTGACAGTACACTCCCTGAACATGTCTGCAGGCTCAACAAATCCCTTTATGGTCTGAAGCAGGCACTGCGAGCATGGTAGAGCCAGTTTGCCTCCTTCCTGCTCTCCCTAGGTTTCACTAAAGCTAAGTCAGACACCTCCCTCTTCATAAACCGTCGTGGCAGTGAGACAGTCTATCTTCTTCTATATGTGGACAATATTGTCCTCACTGCCTCCTCCGAATAGCTTCTGCATCGTGTGATTGCTACACTGAAGAAGGAGTTTGCCATGAAGGATCTTGGTCCTCTCCACCATTTCCTTGGCGTGGCAGTTCAGCGGCAAAGGGATTCACTCTTCCTCTCCCAACGACAGTATACTATGGACATTCTCACTCGCCATGGCATGAGTGACTGCAAGCCATGTTCTACCCCTATTGACACTTGTGCCAAAGTACGTGCAGACGCCGGCCTCTCTGTTGCTGATCCTACAGCTTATCGCAGCCTTGTGGACGCTCTCCAGTACTTGACTTTCACTCGACCCGACATTGCTTACGCTGTCCAGCAAGTATGCCTACACATGCATGATCCTCGGGAAGTTCATCTTGTCGCTGCTAAGCGGATTCTCCGCTACCTTTAGGGCACCATCAGCCACAGTATTGTCATTCCCAGATCAGCCCCAACTTAGCTCGTCGCGTCGAGAGCTCAGCGCTTTGCAAACTTATACATAAACTCATTATCAATCATAACTATATCAAATATAGAACTAGAGCAAACTAAGAGCATAATAAATAGAGACATAATGCAATTAGAACAAAGTATTAGAGAAAGATATAAATAATACCAATCTTTATTACCGAAGATCTGAATCCAGAGCGTAGTGCTCTACTTCTCTAATTGCTATCTAATCAATCCTCTAAACTTGAAGGATTAGGGAGTAGCTAATTCTAATTCTCTGTGGGAGAGAAGCTCTAAACTCTAACTTTGATTCCAACCTCTGAATAATGATTTCTTCTCTTCTCCTCTCCAGGGGTGGAGAGGCCTTGGTTATATAGTCCTTTCAAGTGAATTTGGACCGTTGGATCAAACCGACATTGATTGTATGGTTTAGATTCATCCTTTAGGTTGGTGGAGCGTAGTCCCGAAAGAGAGTCCTGATTGGACTCTAACCCTGGGCCGTGCCCCCGAGCCCGATCGTCTTCTCGTTCGTTCCCGTGGCTTCTGGACTCTTCTAGATTGAGGAAAATTGTGTGGCACGTAATTATCTCATTGTAAACATGACATGTGGGCCTTCTCTCTATATTCTCTGATAACCCCCTGCAGAAATAGATAAACACCAAAGCTCGTGGAATTCTGTCAGATAAAACCCTAATTCTAGATGTTTGGTGCATATTGATCCTTTTCCATATTTATTTGATTGTTAATTTTAGTACTTAAGGACCGTCAACAAACTCCCCCAAGCTTACCCTTTGCTCGTCCCTGAGCAAATAGCTAAACTCAGATAGATCAGGAGTTGCTTCGATGTTTTCTTTCCTCACAGGCACACATGCTTTTATAAAATTTCTTCCAGATTAGAGTGAAGTGTTATGGAGCTTAGTACCTGCACTTGAGTCTTAAGTAATCGAAAGACAAAATAGTTAAGTCAAGCACTATTCCTCCTGTCTATACTTCACCTTTGTTCCAGAGTTTTGTATAAGTTTTCAAAAATAAAACTCAGAGTTCCCAGCAATAATTTTCTCAAGTCTCCCTATATGTGGTATTTATGAATCCTTACAGAAATGTCACTTACCTATAGCTAATGGAATATTTAAGTGGAGCTCATAGGAGTGAAAAACAGCTCATACATATGTTGTCTAATCGAGCCATGGATCCTAAAGGAACTCAGCATATAATTAAATCAAAATGTGCATGTGTGGTGGAGTAAATGATAGTGATGGTAAAAATATAAGTAATGATAAAGCAAACTTCTCATTGCTCCTCATATTGCTACCTCTCCTCTTCTTTGATCTTTGCTTTGGGAGAACATGGGCTATCTTTTTCTTTTCTTTTCTCAGGTGGGTAGTAGATACCCCTAATTCTACTGTCAGACACTTGTCAATTTTTTTCCGCTCAAGTGGGCATCTTTGTACCCCTAATTCTACTCCGGAAACTTGTCCATTTTTACCTCTCGTCTCACTCTTTTTCTTTCTTTTTCGAGGTTCCGGGCACTTGCCCCTTTTTATTTCCTCACATATTTTTGCATAACCCATGCCTCTTCTGCATTGAATTTTTTTAGAGAGAGAATAACAATATTTGGGACAGTGAGTGATAATATTATTTTTAGCAATTTTAATATATGGTGGTGAATGGTGTAGTGGATGTGTGCAAGTGAATATCTTAATTTAACCACATGAAAAGCTCCTAAGGGTCTACACAGCTCGATCAAACTCAATGTGAATATAAGATGTTAGAGCAAGTATGGCTGTGGTACATAGTTTGTAATGCTAGGAACTCATCATGTGATTTGTAAGTTTTCAAAATAAATCTCCAGAACTTAGTGTAGCAGGAACAAGATAAACAGCAGCTCAAACTTTATATCATGTCTTTCTCTTACCTACACTTTAGTTTTAGGTTCATGCTTCCCATAGATATTAAATGTTAGTTTTAGTAATTCTTGGAAGAACTCTAATATGAAAGCTAGGTACTTGAAAGTAAGCAGACAGAGCAACTGTTCATCATTTCCATCATGCATCTTTTTGGTCTTTTATTTTTCTCATAGATTAAACTTAGCAGGAAAATAAAGCACACTTATCTACACACTCTTTTTATTTTGTTTTTATGTTTATAAAATGCAGTAAAATAAAACAAGAAAATATTTATTGGGTTTTAAAAAAAATTCTTAAGTTAAAATACTAAAATAGAAAAGAATAAATAAGAAGAGCAAATAAAAACTTACTTGATAAATTGGGGAGGAACTCCCCCAAGCTGGATGTTGATGTCGGTCTTACCCGATGTTACAGAACCGCATCATGGTTGTGATGTTGTCGTTCATTATTGTTGTATCTTGTCTCAGCTCTTGTACTACAGTGGCATGGTCTTGGTTCTATTTTTGTTGTTCTTCCAGGAGTCGTCCATGTTCTGCTTGCGTGTTCTGGATGTCGAGCAGGGTGTTGTCGGTACGGGTGAAGAAAGTGCCGGCCTCTTGGTAATAGTCGTTCGTGAAAGCGTAGGAGGCGTTGGAGTATCGTCCTGCATCAAATTGGGGTGGAGGTCTGGATCCTGAAGCTCCATATGGATCAGTGGAGTACCTGCCCGTTTGGAATGGCGAGTTTGTCCACTAGTGATCTTGGCTCTCCGGCCATGTCTCCTGTGTAGGCTCTTGTAGTTGCGCATGTCGAACCCATGGGTCTCGAAAGACTCGAGGGTTGTAGTCACTATAATGCAGGTGCACTGCTTCTTCTAGCCCGGGATCAGCTCCATACCAGGTGAGTTCTTGACGGGTGGTCATCCTTTCAGATGCCACTCGCTGTGGAGCTCTCTGGTTCACCGGTGTTGCTGCAATCTCAATCTAAAAATTTTGAACAACGTAGATGCCAAGGTTCGGGTTAGCTAACCGAATCTTGCCTTTATCATCATATAGCATATACATTATATTCTCCTCTTTCTTTAACATCCGAGCTTGTCTAAATGTGTCATAGCCATGATAAATTCTTAACTTGTCTATGAATTCCAATGACGAGTTTTCTAGTAAATGAAGGTTAGAGGCTAGACGAGTTATAAGTGAAGTACATCCTACTTGTCCCTGAAGACTAGGTACACTAAGCCAATGAGAAGCTAAAAGTGTAACAGGTGAAGTGGGTACTTTATTAATAGCAGCATGTAAATGTTGCAAATCTCCTACTCTTACTTTCCTAATATCATCACGATAGAAAAGATTGTACCCAAGCCATTTGTGGAACATCCTAAGAGTGGGCTGTTCCATGTCACTAGTTCGGGCATGACTATAAAAATTATCTCTAGATATCTCTCTCCAGAACTAGTGTCTCTCAAAGTTAGGTAAGTCGGAGTCAATGTTCAGGATGCATCTTGAAGAGAAACCAAGATGGTCGCTGAGTTCTCTCCAAGACAACATAATCTCCTGTTTGATCATCCAAAAAATAATTCCCCCCTCATAACATTGTAAAGTGCAAAGAAATTCGAGGGTGAGAAGACGAGAACCCAGCTCAGTTATATTCCAAAAATTTGTCCAACCTATCATCTGGAAAATTAAGTCGAATTCAGTGTCCATACCTGTTTCTTGTAGTAAGATTGGATCAAGAGTAGGGGTGTGAATGAAATCTTTATTCTTTAGTTGCTGGTAAACTTCCTTTTCCCTTTGGGTCTTTGTCCAAGGTCTCCTATCTTGAGAAGGACCTTGACTTGTTGATTAGATGAAGATGATGGAGCTTGTGTGGGCATTGGGTCGACGCTCATCTCTGATGGGTGTGAGGAGTGTCGGGATGAACTCCTTGTACCAATGTTCTTGAGAGCCTTCCCTGCGTTCTTCACCTTCTTGAACATCCTGTAAACAAAACTTGGCAAAACACAACTAGTGGAAAATGTGAGAGAAAATGTTAGTGGTCAGCTGTCCGGGATGTCAGTAGTCCAGGGGTTAGTCGTTCAAGACAAGATTCTATTTGGGCAGAACCTCCCCCTCAATAACTTTTACTTCCGCTTTGGACAGCGAGATCACTACTTACTAGGTGAAACTCACTCTCTTACTCAAAAACTAACAAATTCTTTCCCACTCTTCTCTTCTTCTCTACTCTGTTCTCACTTCACTACAAGAGCTCCTTCTCTGGAAACTGAAACTTGTGTGGTTTTCTAGAATGTTTGTGTGAAGAAGATGGAGGTAGAAGGTGGCTATTTATAGGAGGAAGAGGGGGCAGGGCTGGCGCCCTTGGTAGGTGGGCAGGCGCCCACCTTTGGTGCCCATCCTGGCTACCCTTTCTCCACTCCTTTCTCTGCTTAATTCTCACGCAAAATAATGGATCATGGGTGGTGGTTGGCCGGTGGAAAAGTGTTGGTTAGTGGAGATATGTTGGTGGATGAAATAATGTGATGGGATGTATGTGAGGTGTGGTGTATGACATGTGGGACCCAAGGAGTGTGGGTCATGCTTCTAGAAGGTTACTATGATTAAATATAATGCAGGAAAATCTATGAGAATTGAAACTTAATTGAAATGATAATGGAAAATCTTTTTGTGCCTCCACAATAATTAATAAGTATGGGTTGGTACACACCATAAATATTATTTATATGGGGATTTTTTATTAATATAATAATGCTATGAATATATATGACTAATGCAATAATTAAATATGAGAGAATTAATAATGCGGATAAATACCGATTTACCTCCCGATGAGGGTTTGGGATTTTTAGGTCCCCCAAGCTGGACCTCCAGATCTTTTAATCTTCTGAATTACCTTCCTCCAGAGATGGTGTCACCAGTGGTTCTTCATGAACTTCCTTCACTGTAGAGTCTCTCTCTGGTCTGGGTTTGAATGTGAAGTGTTCTTCCTTTCCGTTTGTGTTGAACTTGATTTCTCCTTTCCCGACATCAATGTGGGCATTGGCGGTGCTCAGAAATGGCCTTCCAAGGATGATGGACACTTTTGAGTCAGGGCTCATGTCCAGTACCACGAAGTCTACTGGCACAAGGAAATCTCTGATCTTGACTGGAATGTTTTCGGCGATGCCCAACGGGTGTCGAACCGATTGATCTACTAGTTGTAGGCACATTGATGTTGGTACTAGGGTCGCATGCTTAAGCTTTTTGTAGACTGATGTTGGCATCACACTGACACTTGCTCCGAGATCACAAAGTGCATTGTTGAAGTGTTGGTTTCCGATCGAGCAATCAATAGTGGGGCATCCTGGATCTTCCTTCTTCTTTGGTAGTTTATTGAGGATGGCCGCACTACATTCTTGTGTCAGCTTGATAACCTCAGTGGTGGGCAGTGGCCTTTTCTTGTTAAGAATATCTTGGATGTACTTTGCATATGTGGGTACCTGTATGGCATCAAGCAGAGGTATGTTGACATATAATTTCTGAATGACCTCTACAAACTTACCAAACTGCTCATCCGACTGCAGTCCTATGTTTCTTCCGGGAAATGGCAAATAGTTGGTGTCGTAAAAATCTTTCATCATTTCTCCAGTTCTTGGTGGTTGCAGCAGATCTTCTGCTTCAACTGGGCTTTCATCTTCTATCACTGCTAGTTGCACTGGTGCTAATGTTCTTCGTTTCTCTTTTGGATATGGGGGATATCTGGTGGCTTTGCCTCCTCTAGTAGTTATGTTCTTTATCTGCTCAATGTTAGTAGCAACAGGCAGTGCAGCAGCTAGTCTTATTAATTTAAGCTCTACCCATTTATTAAGAGTGTTTTGCTCATCAAAGGCAGTTAATAGAAAATCCATTTTATTGTGTATATCTTTTAGAGATGATTCATTTTTATCTAGCCTTTATTTAACTTCATCATTAATTTTGGTTTGTTGAACAAGTATCTCTTTTAATGAAAGTTGCTTGAAAGTGTTACCTGAATTCATACCTTTGCTATTGGGTTGACTCGAAGTAGGTTGTTATTTGTATGTTGTCTCAATGGCCCTTTGATCTTCTTTGAAGTTGGCCCTCTGGTCAATCCAATGGAGCAAATTTTCCATCTTGGTTGATAGTGCATTTACTTCTTCTGGTATTTCTTCAGCTTGATGACATTGTTGAGCTTCATCTTGGAACCAGCTTTGGTTTTCTGCTATCTTATCCAAAAGTATCTCTGCTTTTCCAATTGTAAGCTCCAAGAATGATCCTTTTAGCAGATGCATCTAGGCACTCACGAGCCTTTTGGGTTAATCCATGGTAGAAGGTCTGCATAAGTAGCCATGTGGCCATTCCATGGTGAGGACAATCTGAAATGTATCCTTGAAAATGATCCCATGCTTCTAAAATGGCTTCTGTCTTCTGCTGTTGGAAACTGACAATATTTCCTCTTACGGCAGTTGTTTTGCCTATAGGGAAAAACTTTGATAGAAAGGCATCTGACAAGTTCGTCCAGTTGTTTATCTTATCTTGATGAGTGTAGAACCACTTCCTCGCTTTTCCTTCTAGTGAGAATGGAAAAGGTGAAGTAGTATGACGTCTTTGTCGACTCCGTTGATGTGGATTGTGCTTCCAATCTTGACTGGAATGTTTTCGGCGATGCCCAACGGGTGTCGAACCAATTGATCTACTAGTTGTAGGCACATTGATGTTGGTACTAGGGTCGCATGCTTAAGCTTTTTGTAGACTGATGTTGGCATCACACTGACACTTGCTCCGAGATCACAAAGTGCATTGTTGAAGTGTTGGTTTCCGATCGAGCAATCAATAGTGGGGCATCCTGGATCTTCCTTCTTCTTTGGTAGTTTATTGAGGATGGCCGCACTACATTCTTGTGTCAGCTTGATAACCTCAGTGGTGGGCAGTGGCCTTTTCTTGTTAAGAATATCTTGGATGTACTTTGCATATGTGGGTACCTGTATGGCATCAAGCAGAGGTATGTTGACATATAATTTCTGAATGACCTCTACAAACTTACCAAACTGCTCATCCGACTGTAGTCCTCTGTTTCTTCTGGGAAATGGCAAATAGTTGGTGTCGTAAAAATCTTTCCTCATTTCTCCAGTTCTTGGTGGTTGCAGCAGATCTTTTGCTTCAACTGGGCTTTCATCTTCTATCACTGCTAGTTGCACTGGTGCTGATGTTCTTTGTTTCTCTTTTGGATATGGGGGATATCTAGTGGCTTTGCCTCCTCTAGTAGTTTTGTTCTTTATCTGCTCAATGTTAGTAGCAACAGGCAGTGCAGCAGCTAGTCTTATTAATTTAAGCTCTACCCATTTATTAAGAGTGTTTTGCTCATCAAAGGCAGTTAATAGAAAATCCATTTTATTGTGTATATCTTTTAGAGATGATTCATTTGTATCTAGCCTTTATTTAACTTCATCATTAATTTTGGTTTGTTGAACAAGTATCTCTTTTAATGAAAGTTGCTTGAAAGTGTTACCTGAATTCATACCTTTGCTATTGGGTTGACTCGAAGTAGGTTGTTATTTGTATGTTGTCTCAATGGCCCTTTGATCTTCTTTGAAGTTGGCCCTCTGGTCAATCCAATGGAGCAAATTTTCCATCTTGGTTGATAGTGCATTTACTTCTTCTGGTATTTCTTCAGTTTGATGACATTGTTGAGCTTCATCTTGGAACCAGCTTTGGTTTTCTGCTATCTTATCCAAAAGTATCTCTGCTTTTCCAATTGTAAGCTCCAAGAATGATCCTTTTAGCAGATGCATCTAGGCACTCACGAGCCTTTTGGGTTAATCCATGGTAGAAGGTCTGCATAAGTAGCCATGTGGCCATTCCATGGTGAGGACAATCTGAAATGTATCCTTGAAAATGATCCCATGCTTCTAAAATGGCTTCTGTCTTCTGCTGTTGGAAACTGACAATATTTCCTCTTACGGCAGTTGTTTTGCCTATAGGGAAAAACTTTGATAGAAAGGCATCTGACAAGTTCGTCCAGTTGTTTATCTTATCTTGATGAGTGTAGAACCACTTCCTCGCTTTTCCTTCTAGTGAGAATGGAAAAGGTGAAGTAGTATGACGTCTTTGTCGACTCCGTTGATGTGGATTGTGCTTCCAATCTCTAAGAAATTCTGCAAGTGTGCACTAGCATCTTCATGTGCCTTTCCACTGAATTGTGTAGCTTGCACCAAATTGATGAGGCTTGACTTGAGCTCGAACTCAGGTACTCCTTCTTCTACTGCAAATCTTGGACCAGTTGGAATGTTCTCAAGACTTGGAGCAGAGAATTCTTGTAGGGTCTTCTGTGTCATAGCTTCAGCAATTAGTAGCTAGCTTCTTCTTCTCTTGATTGCTTTGGTTCTGATGATGAAGAGTTGAATGTACCCAAAGTCAATCCTGATATACCCTGTATAAAAAATGTAAACATAGAAAAACAACAGGGTGAACCTGCCAAAGCAGAGGTGCCTTGTTATGATTTCTCACTTAGTAGCTGTTTTATGCAATTATTTCTCTATAGTCTAGTCTAATATTTTATATGAATAACCTTGACTGATTTCCTGACTTTTCTTACCGTTCCTATGTGTTACAATTTTGTTCCCCGGCAACGGCGCTAGAAATGCTTGTTGACACTAGCTAACACCACTTAGATACTAGGTTGTCATCTCCAGCATGGTGCCAGAGTGTACAAAGGTATTTATAAATGTAAAGGCTCTCTAGAAAATAATCTATTCTATCCGCAAGCGCACAGATAAAACACCTCATTGTAGAATTTCACCAGCATAAGTATTCCAGGTATCGTTATTTATAATTTTGCTTAAGAGAATAAAAGGTATGAAATTAAAATAATGGAAAAATCTATCAAGGCATAGACTAGAGATAAACTTGCAAGAACATGATTACTAATGAGAAACTCATAACACAGTCACTTACTTAAGCAGGGGGTAAACCATAAAGATAATGACAATGAATTATAAGCTCAAGGGTAAATAACACAGCGATTAGAAAATAGACTACTCCTCATATATGTAGGTGACGTCGGATTAGCTAGAGAATGGATTCTAAGTTATCAACTATCTACTAAGTCATAATCTACTCTAGTTATCTACAAGATCATATATGGCATAAAAGACTCTTCATTCATGCATAAGGAACATTGCTAAAGCAAATCAGAACATTGTAAGACTTACTCCGCAATACAAGTTCTACCTGTCCTATCAACGGAAGGTGGACTATATAAGAATCAACGAAGCTGTTACTATCGCGAACTACCACATGACCCGGCCAATAGGATACATTTGCAGGTAAATAACATCTAAGCACCACGCCCACATGTGATCTACCACTTAACTCCCTCGCGTCGAGAGCTAAGCGCTTTGCAAACTAATACATAAACTCATTATCAATCATAACTATATCAAATATAGAACTAGAGCAAACTAAGAAGGAAAAAAAATAGAGACATAATGCAATTAGAACAAAGTATTAGAGAAAGATATGAATAATACCAATCTTTATTACTAAAGATCCGAATCCAGAGCGTAGTGCTCTACTTCTCTAATTGCTATCTAATCAATCCTTTAAACTTGAAGGATTAGGGAGTAGCTAATTCTAATTCTCTGTGGGAGAGAAGCTCTAAACCCTAACTTTGATCGCTACCTCTGAATAATGATTTCTTCTCTTCTTCTCTCTAGGGGTGGAGAGGCCTTGGTTATATAGTCCTTTCAAGTGAATTTGGGCCGTTGGATGAAACCGACATTGATTGTATGGTTTAGATTCATCCTTTAGGTCGGTGGAGCGTAGTCTCGAAAGAGAGTCCTGATTGGACTCTAACCTTGGGCGGGCGCCCAAGGGGGTGGGCGGGCGCCATGCCCCCGAGCCCGATCGTCTTCTCGTTCGTTCTCGTGGCTTCTGGACTCTTCTAGATTGAGGAAAATTGCACGGCACGTAATTATCTCGTTGTAAACATGACATGTGGGCCTTCTCTCCATATTCTCTGATAACCCCCTGCAGAAATAGATAAACACCAAAGCTCGTGGAATTCTGTCAGATAAAACCCTAATTCTAGATGTTTGGTGCATATTGATCCTTTTCCATGTTTATTTTAATACTTAAGGACCGTCAACACCTGTGCAGGCTGCTGCTCCCCCTGTACAGGCTGCTGCTCGCCCTGTGGTGGCTGCTGCTCCCCCTATGCAGCCTGCTGCTCGCCGCACCCACGGCGCTTCCCGAGACGGCATCTTCTCTGCCAGCACCAACGGTACATGAGCCCCTTCTGGCGCCTCGCTTCGACAAGCCTCCTATTGTCCATGTCTCGACGTGCTTCTGCACCCTCCGCTGCAGCTCCTCCCCAGCGCTCCAGCATGGTCCCTTCTCCGCCTCATTTCGTCAAGGCTGATCCACCTCTTCCAACAGGTGCTGTCCCCATCCTGCTGGCTGCCAACTCCCATGTCATGGCAACTCGCAGGAAGTCCGGATACCGTCAGCCTCGACTTGGCTTGCCCACCGAGGCCTTGTCACCATTGCCACGCTTGTGTCACGATGCTCTCGCCAATCCTCACTGGCGCAAGGCCATGGAAGAAGAGCACGCTGCTCTCCTAGACAATCATACTTGGGACCTCATTCCTCGGCCTGCCAAGGCGAATGTTGTCACTAGAAAATGGATTTTCAAACACAAGTTCCATGCTGATGGTTCCTTGGACAGATACAAGGCCCACTGGGTTCTCCACGGGTTCACTCAACGACCCGGCGTTGACTATGACGAAACCTTCAGCCCCGTTGTCAAGCCAGCCACCGTTCGCACTGTCCTTACTCTGGCTCACTCTCGGGACTAGCCCATTCATCAACTTGATGTGAAGAATGCCTTCCTTCACGGGACTTTGTTAGAAACTGTATACTGCTCCCAGCCCACTGGTTTTGTTGACAGTACACTCCCTGAACATGTTTGCAGGCTCAACAAATCCCTTTATGGTCTGAAGCAGGCACCGCGAGCATGGTAGAGCCAGTTTGCCTCCTTCCTGCTCTCCCTGGGTTTCACTGAAGCTAAGTCAGACACCTCCCTCTTCATAAACCGTCGTGGCAGCGAGACAGTCTATCTTCTTCTATATGTGGACAATATTGTCCTCACTGCCTCCTCCGAATAGCTTCTACATCGTGTGATTGCTGCACTGAAGGAGTTTGCCATGAAGGATCTTGGTCCTCTCCACCATTTCCTTGGCGTGGCAGTTCAGCGGCACAGGGATTCACTCTTCCTCTCCCAATGACAGTATACTATGGACATTCTCACTCGCCATGGCATGAGTGACTGCAAGCCATGTTCTACCCCTATTGACACTTGTGCCAAAGTACCTGTAGACGCCGGCCTCTCTGTTGCTGATCCTACAGCTTATCGCAGCCTTGTGGGCGCTCTCCAGTACTTGATTTTCACTCGACCCGACATTGCTTACGCTGTCCAGCAAGTATGCCTACACATGCATGATCCTCGGGAAGTTCATCTTGTCGCTGCTAAGCGGATTCTCCGCTATCTTTAGGGCACCATCAGCCACGGTATTGTCATTCCCACATCAGCCCCAACTTAGCTCGTCGTGTACACCGATGCCAATTGGGCTGGCTGCCCCGACACCCGCCGCTTTACTTCTAGATATGCTGTCTTCCTCAGTGGCAGTCTTGTTTCCTGGTCATCCAAGAAACAACCTACCGTGTCCTGGTCAAGCGCGGAGGCTGAGTATGGCACCGTGGCCAACGGTGTCGCTGAAGCTTCCTGGCTGCGTCAACTCCTACAGGAACTGCATCACCCTCTGAACTATGCCTACCTCATATACTGTGACAATATCAGCGTCGTCTATCTCTCCACCAACCCCGTTCCGCATCAGCGCACCAAGCATGTGGAAATCAATCTTCATTTCGTCCGGGAACGGGTCGCTGTTGGGGCTGTCCATGTTCTTCATGTTCCCACCACGCTGCAGTTTGCTGACGTCTTCACCAAGGGACTCCCCTCTTCTGTTTTCACTGATTTTCGCTCCAGTCTGAATGTTCGCCCTACCGACATTCCAACTGAGGGGGGGTGTTAGAGTATTTAATATCTCCTAGCTATGTGCGCCGCCTCCAGGCTGGCCAGGCCCCTTGGGCCATCCCTGTACTCCTATTTATACTTGTAAACCCTGCTGTAATCTTCATTAAGGAATACTAAGCCTTTCGGCCTTCCTCCAATAATTATGAGCTTCGCCTTGATTTATTAGTTTCTGTACGCATGTGTAAAAATACAATTCTAAGATACTGCTGCATACAAGTTGGTTTAGCTATAGTTGAATGACATGTACCTTTGTTGCATACATGTTGATTTCAGCATGTGTTGCTGTTGTTTTTAAGTTGCCATGTTATAGTATCTAAATATCTTATACTATCAACTTTACTTCTTATATATGGTTATCCTACTGATAACATGCTTTTGCAGTGACTAAGATCCTAACTTTTGTATACTAATAACATGCTTTTGTTGTAACTTTTGTAGAATGTCAGACAACCATCCAGTCTAAAGAATAGTGGGATAGACTTCATTCTTGCCGGTGGTCTTGCTGAACCAAGAAGAGCAAATGGAGTTAATTTTTGCACTTCAGGAGCTTCAAAGAATTGTTGAGTATAGAAACAAGATTCACTTCCCCTAATACTATAGACTCATCACTGATGAATTAATGTTTGGGTACAGGTAGATGATACTATATACATATCATTGATGAATCAATGTTTCATGTTTGTAATGGTTGATCATATATGTATATCTCAGTGTGAGTGTTTGAACTAGATCATGAATCTATTTGTATGAGAAACGTGCACAATGATGTTAGTTTTGTATTAATTTGCAATCAAATGGCCTTTTATTTTACTTAAATGCATTTAAATGATCTCGTCGAACCATCTGTCACTAAAAGCATTTATAATGTCAAACTATCGGTCGGC
The DNA here is from genome assembly GCF_000003195.3 of Sorghum bicolor. Lineage (NCBI taxonomy): Eukaryota > Viridiplantae > Streptophyta > Magnoliopsida > Poales > Poaceae > Sorghum > Sorghum bicolor. Next base: position 31,854,784 of record NC_012874.2, read on the forward strand.
ATAGAGTATCGGTAGACCATCTAACTCTATAGAGTACTGGTAGACCTTCTATCACTATAGATATTTAGGGCAACAGACGATCTGTCGCTAAAGGTACTGTCTGACGCTAAAGATTTTTACCGGCAGGACTTACACCGGCAGTAGGAGTCTGTTGTTGACGGTTCTTAAGTATCAATTTTAATTATCAAATAAACAAGAGAAAGTACCAATATGCCAACAACACCTAGAATTAGGGTTTGATCTGACAGAATTCCACGAGTTTTGTTGTTTATCTGTTTCTGCAGGGGGTTATCAGGAAATAAGGAAGAAAGGCCCACATGTCGGGATTACATAGAGATATCAACGCACCGCGCAATTTTCTACCATCTAGAAGACACCAGAAGCCACGGGAACAAAGCGGAGGCCGAACGGGGCCTGGCCCAGGGCGCCCGCCATGAGGACCAGGGCGCCCGTCCCCCTCTAGATTCCAATCGGGACTCTTTTCACGGATCAAGCTCCACCAACCTAAAGGATGAAGGATAACCGTCCAATCAATGACAGTTTGATCTAATGGCTCATGTTCACTTGAGGGGACTATAAAACCAGACCCCCTGGCCCCTAGAGGAGACAAGTTTATCATAGAGTTGAGAGGAGCCCTCGAAGGAATACCTCTCCTCTAAATTGACTTTTTTAGGGCTTAGCATCCAATGTGAGTGTGGGGGTATAAACCCCTATACCCTCTCGGCTAGACTTGGGCCAGGAGGCTTGGCCCATTATGAGACAAGTCCGAGGCTTGATCCAACTGCTTGGAGTTTCGCGCAAGAAAACAAAACGTGGAGATCAAGCAGGATTCTAGTCGGTTAGAATAGGAATTGATATCGAACTATCTATGGCAATTGTAACCGACTAGGATTAGTTTCCAGATCTGTAACCCTGCCCTCCAGACTATATAAGGAGGGGCAAGGGACCCCCTAGGACACATTATTCTCTCAACACAAATCAATACAACAAGACGCAGGACGTAGGTATTACGCCCACACGGCGGTCGAACCTGGATAAAAAGCTTGTCCGTGTCTTGCGTCACCATTGAGTTCGTAGCTTGCGCACCGTCTACCGATAAACTACTATCGTGGGTATACCCCAAGGTAGACTGCCGACCAGCTTTCGTCGACAGTGGCGCGCCAGGTAGGGGGTGTGCGTACAGCTTTTCCCGCGAACAAGATGGTCATCGTTCCAGCTTCCGCGGTCGTGCCTGAAGGCCTCACGTTCACCGTCGGCCAGATCACGTGGACGACGCACGACGGCGACCTCACGACCACGACTTCAGAAGAAACCCAGATCCGATCTGGGATGACAGCGGCGTCGGCTCCGACCACGCTGACACTGAGCACTCGACCGCCGCTCCCCCGTTACAAGGGAAAGAAGGTCGACGGCTCGGACCTTTTCTGAGCCCTTGATCGCGCCGATCTCAAGCTCCTCGAAGCTTCCCGACTAGTAGAAGGGATCTCGCGCCAGTCTGATCAAGTCGCGCCAACGGACTCTTTCGACTCCTACCGGCCAACTCGTGTCGTCACACAAGAACGGCTGGGGACGTCTCTGACAATAACTTCCACCCCCTTAGGACGGTCCGTCAAACTCAGGGCAGACCCAGACCAAGGTTCCCCTTACGGGCTAAACAACTCAGCTGTTTACTACTCACAGCACATCCAATCCCTTTTCAATGGGGCGGGTTGGTTGCCAAAACGGAGCAGTCGACCAGCTCGTCACTATGTCAACATGGTGACGATACGAGAACTACTGGACGGCCAGGCTTCTAGCACAAACTCCAGCATTGGATCCGTTCCAACCGAGGTTATAAACTCTGAGGACGAAGGTTACGACCAGGATTTACCACCGTACCCTCCGAGTTTCTCTCGCTTCCCGGTCTTTCCGCCCCGGCGGGGAGATCTCGTCTTCAATGTCAGCGGCGACGAACCGGTCATCGATGGAGAGACAGACGAGTAGAGGCAGCTCTGCGAACAGCGCAACGTCGACCGCGCTCGGCGACGCGCGGACGAGGAACGACAACTCCTGCCGCATAACCTCAGCGATGCTTTCGACATGGTTGCGGAACAGCAAGTCCACAAAACAGCAAGCGCTAACGTGGCTGTCGCCATAGCAAACCTAGATCGACTCCCTAATACTCCCGAGTGCCATGGTGTCCGGTCCAGCGTACGCGCGCATCTGATCGCCGCGATGGGACAGACAGCCACCTTGCTCAAAAGAGTCCAAGCTATCTCCTACGCAGAGGTCTCCTCCGACCAGACTCATCGCAGCCGGACCTCACCACAACCCAGCGAGCACCAACGTAGCCGTTCCCCCAACAATCGTCGAAAGGGTTCATGACGTGACAACGGTGGTTGGGACGCCGGCGACTACCGCGAGCAGAATCGTGGGCGTGGTCAGGAAGTAAACCAGGATAGGGATCTTCGATACAACATCCCTCCCAAGGACGCCCAAGACTGCATCAACGGGCGCGCCACGGAAAGAGCGGTGCACGAAAACTTGCGCCGCATTGAGTACGATGCTACGCACGGTCCCCCGGGCCTGAGACAGTTCTCCTCACACCTTTGCCAGGTCGTGTGGCCCCGCAATTTCAAGCTCGAAAAACTCAAAAAATACGACAGCAAGGAAAACCCAGAGAACTGGATCACTCTCTATGAGATCGCAGTCCGTTCAGTAGCAGGAGACGAGCACGTCATGGCCAATTACTTCCCAGTCGTCCTCGACCAGGCTGGTCATCAGTGGCTCCTGCGCCTGCCCGAGGAATCTTTCGACTCCTAGGAAGAACTGCGCCAAGAGTTTATCGACAATTTCATCACTACCTACGAGCAGCCTGGGAACAAGTATGACCTCAAGAGGATAAGGGACAGGAAAAACGAGCCTCTGCGCGATTACATCCGACGATTCTTGGATATGCATCTTAAAATCCTGAAAATTTCTCACGACGAGGCCATATCTGCTTTCATTAAAGGGCTATGCTTCCATGAAGCACTGAGGAACAATTGCTGCGCAAAAGGCCAACGACGATGGCCGAGCTCCTTGCCATGGCAGAAAATTATGCCGACGCCGACGATGCAGAAAAGCTCATCCGGGACGATGCGAGAGGTCCCGACCAGCCCCCTCGACGAGACGACAGTCGTGGTCATTTCGTCAACAAGAACCATCGTCACCACGACAACCACGACCACAGAGAAGGTTGGGATAGGCGGCGTGACAATCGTGATGACTTCAGAGGCAAGCGCCCTCGAGACCACGACCACGGGGTGAATACCGTCAAGCGTCCCATTGGGCGGCGGGACTACCAGGAAGACTACAACAAGACGTTGAAGGGACCATGCCAACTGCATCCAAAATCCAACCACACGATGGAAGAATGTCGTGTCACAGAACCGACCAAATTATAAGAGTTCAAGTGCAGAAACGATCGCCAAGCAATCAAGTTTCTAAACTTGAGCCCATATAATCCCGGTAGTCAATCGAAATCACGAAGGACTTCAAACCAACTCGCAACAAACCAAGACCGTAATAGTTCAACATAAACACAGCGAATGTTACATAGTCATTCATTGCTGATGAAGCGGCACCACATCGGAGTCATTAAGTTATTACAACCCAAGTTCGAAGTAGCGGAAGCAAAATAGTTACACACACTTGTTCAAAGTTCAGTTCACAAGTTCTTGTTACTGCCAGAGTCTATGCCATCCTTCCAAAAGCATCATAGACGAGAAGGTTAGAGAACTGTGCCCAACGGTTAGTCTTCATCCCCAGCGGGATGGAGACAGGTCTTGCAGAATCCGTCATAGAAGATATCATCTGCAACAGGTGGGAATAAACCCTGAGTACGAGAATGTACTCAGCTAGACTTACCCGTCTAGTAAAACATAAAAGACACCAAGGAATCATGCAAGGCTGAATATCAAGTGGAGCTGGTTGACTCACCTTTTGCCAAAAGCTTAACTTACATCTAAGCTATTTTAAGAGCATCATATTTATTTATCATCAGCCTACCACTAGATTAGCACCTGTACTACAACACATCACTTGATTATTACAAACAATAATAACCATATCAAATTCATCATATGTTCTTCTTGCTATCATCATTATCATGAACCAAATTCATTAGTGAATGCTACGTTTGCCGCTGCTCTGTCAAGTTCTCACTAACCGGTAGAGACGGCGATTTGAATCGAATTCCTATCCAGCTGGAGGATTATTCCTAGCACTCACCCAAGCATCCCCTGCCGGAGAGCCAACGGGTCACCTTTGGTACAACTCAGGAATCGCGGCTCCGATCAGCGCCGCACTCCCAGGGCTACCACTCTGCCAGGGAGGTCAGGAATTTTAACTCACCTGCCTTTGGACTTACGCCAATGGTCCCCCGCACACCGCACTTCCTCCGGTAGTGTGCACTTTATACTTGCCGGTCTTCCGGCCTGAGTCATACTACTCGGCTTCGCAGTCGGAACGAGTTATCCGGCCTACTAAGTGTCAGGCATGCGTTCAACATGACAAGAGGACGTACAACGATCGGTCCTTAGCTGCCACAGACGGAGTTACTACAAACTTGCAAAACTCTGCCCGGCTTAAGTCAATTTAATCAGGTTCCATCCACGATAGCACATATAGACCATCATGATCCGACATAACCCTATATCGCGCGGATGACAGGATATCACCCGACTTCTACCGATTAAAGCATAGCTAAGCTGCTACTCGATCCTAACTCTACAACCAGGGAGGGTGAGTTATCTGGACAAGGATAGAGTAGAATGCAGCAACAGTTTCATCACAACTCCTATACGTAATGCATCACTAGATATAACATATTAAGTAAACTTTCGAAAATAGAGGGAGTCTTAGAATGCTCCGGGGCTTGCCTTTCACGAACGATGCCGGCTCGTGATTCGGGCACTCAACTTCTTCTTCGGGCTCCTCGGGTCCGGCTTGCTGGACCTCCACCTCCTGGCTGCCCTCCTGGCCTTCGGGATTCGCTTGGAGCTCGAAGGAAACTGCCACGTCCGGTGCACCTATGGCATGCTCGAACGATAAGAAGATGCACATGCTAACGATGAATGCTTAATAACACAAGCAACTCACTGGACACTCATATACGGAGCAAAAGTTATACTAACTCACACAAATAAACAAGTTAACATAACCCAAAACCTATCATGACACTAAAGCAGCAAACAACACAAACTAGTATGCTCAGTAAATAAATCATAACTAAAGATATACAGGTCCAACAAACATGAGTAAGGACATTCTGGAAAGCTTATGAAATTGTCTACAACTCATCTTTAAACATGACAGCAAGATTCATACATGAAACTAGTCATTTAAATAAAGTTTCAGGTTTTGTTCCAGAAAAACAGAGAACACCTATTTCTGGAACCCAACTTGGAACAGCTATCACTTTTAAACTACTTGGCCAAATGACCTCAAATTTAATCGACAGCTAGTTCAACAAGTTTCGAACAACTTTGATTTAGACAATTTCACAGGAAGTCAAGTTATCATTCAGTAACAGCCAAAATGCTCCCTTGCTGTCCAGAACAGCATTTAACCCTATAGTTAATTATTTAATGACATGATCAAAACACAAACCATGCCAACCATATGGCCTATGAGCACAAACATATTACAAAGTTACCAGATCATCAGATGAAAACCCAAAAACATTTACTTAACAAGGTATTTATTAATTAACTCTAGATAAGAGCATATTTACAAGATGCTAGTTAAAGTGCTCAGAAAAATCTACAGAAATTACAGAGGTACAAGTATAACATCAGATTACCACCATAAAAATTTCAGAGCCATTGCACATACCAAATTAAAGATATGTATTTAATATGGACCAAGGTGCTTATTTCATAAATTCCAAAACATGACTTATATGATGCCAAACAACAGATTTCAGATTATTTTCAATATAGGAATACAATAAACAAGTTTACTACCAAAGTAGAACACCAGCATAAGTACCAATTATTTTATATGATTTAATTAAAGAACAAGCCATATTTCAAACACAAATTACATATCACAACTGCAGTGCTCCAAAAATCATGAAATAATTATCAGAGCACTCTAATGCCATGCAAAGGCTACCATAAAATTTTCAGAGCAAACTAAGTAGTATAACATGAGATATGCATTTATCAATAAATAACAAGATTAAATCCTTAATAAATAATTTCTCAGAAAACATGATTCATTTTATATTTTTATCAAATATTAGCCATCTCAAGAAACACCGCAAAATTTGTTTCACAATTTTTGCATCTCAGAAACAGGAGATATGATTTTTGCAAGAAAGCCAAAAATCCAGATTTTGAATAAAAGAAAAGCAGGGAAAGAGGTGACACTGACAGTGGACCCCCTCTGTCAGGTCCTTCTTCCTCACGGCCGAGGCGACTTTCGCCAGCGATTTCTCCGCGACGGCGAGGTCTCCGGCCAAACCAAGGGCATCAGCGTGATCCACAAACCCTAACGACTCGATTGACCCCCTTTTTCCCCCGGCGGAGCCACCGGAAGGAGCTTGCCGTCGACGATGGCGGCTCGGCGGAGGTGCTCGGCGTTACGCCGGAGCCATCAGCCCGGTAGAGCGTGACCTAAGGCCTTCTACAGCACCAGCAGACTACGGCGAAGCTTCCTAGGTACGCGGCTTGGCCTGGATCCTCGTGGAGCACGCTGGCCACGAGAGCACAAAACTCCGGCGGAAGCACGGCGGCGCTGCGCACCGTGTCCGGCGACGGAGAACTTGGTAGAGCGTCCACCAAGTGGCGCAAAAGCTCGCTAAGGACCTAAGCTACCTCTAGAACCTAACCAGAGACAACGAGAGGCTTCACAGTGCTCGGCATTGAGTTCGCCAGAGAAGAAGGTCACGGCGACCCGATTTGGGGAAAGAAGGAAATGTCGGCTCACCGGTGGGTTTCTCGGCGAGTTAGAGGGTGGAGATTGGAGAGCGGCTCACGGCGGAGCTTTGGGTGGAGTTTGGTGGACGGAGACGCAGCGAGGAGCGCACACGAGCTCACCGGAGTGAGCTCGCGACGGTGAGCTCGCTGCGGGCGAGTTTCAGGCGAAAGAGGGCGAGGGAGAACGAAGTGGACGCGTCCACTTTGCGCGGGGCGACGCCGTGGAGGTCATGCACGCGACGAGAGCTGACAAGCAGGGCCAGGAACGGCGTACGGACTACAAATGGCGACGGAGTTCTGCCGGCGGTCGGCCACGTCGACGAGCTCAGGTTCGATTCAGAAGAAACGGTGTTTGTCTGACAGAGCCACTTCACCGATGATTATCTCCCAAACCAGAGCGAATTTGGAGATGGCGTAGTTGACAAAGTTGGAGTACTAGGCGAGATCTACAACTTTGTCAATTGGAGCAAGAGCTAGATCGGCCTGGATTGAGAGTTATGACCTTTCCAAAACCAATCGAGCAAACTGGTTTCGTTCCAAGACTTAGAAAATTTTCTAAGTGTTGAAAACAGCCCCAAATCTGCCTTGTGTGTCACTTTTTAGCTATTTGTGGTCATTTTCATGAGATGGCCATAAAACAACTTTTGTTCCTTATAAAATTTGCTACAACTTTGCTGTAGAAAGTTTTGACATGCAAACATTTTATGAAACACTTTTTAAAAGCCTAAGCAAAAGAGGTTTCTAGGGCCTATTTTCATAAGTATGACTTAAAAGCATATTTTGGAAAAGTGGCCAACATGAACATTGTTCCTAAAGCCAAGTTAAGCATAGATAAACTAATTACCAAGGCATTAAGCACAAACACAAACATTGTTAAGTCAATCATAAGCATAGGAAACCTATTTAAGCAATTTAAATCATATTTTTGCATAGAATGATATGGCTCAAGATAGATGATGATCATGAATGCTTTGAATGGATGATGATGCTCATGCTATGCACATGACTAATGCAACCATAACACTGGGGTGTTACAGTCCTCCCCCCTTACAAAAATCTCGTCCCGAGATTTGAAAGCTTACTGATTTTCGAAGAAGGTTTTGTTAACTTCTTTCAAATAATCTTCCGTCTCCCAAGTGGCATCTTCTTCCCCGTGGTTGCTCCACAACACCTTGTAGAGCTTAACCACACGATTACGAGTTTCCCGTTCCTTGCGATCAAGAATCGCTACGGGCTTCTCCTCATACACCAAGTCTGACTTCAACTTGATATCTCGAATCTCCACTCGTTCCTCCGGTACACGAAGGCACTTCTTCAATTGTGATACGTGGAAGACAGGGAAAATAGCTCGAAGCTCAACTGGGAGTTGAACTTTGTATGCCACATTCCCTTTCTTTTCGAGAATCCGATAAGGTCCCACATAGCGAGGTGCAAGCTTTCGCTTGACGCCGAACCTTTGTACACCCTTCATCGGAGACACCTTGATGTACACATGGTCACCAACTGAAAACTCAATCGGCTTCCTCCTCTTGTCAGCATAACTTTTCTGACGAGCTTGAGCAGCTTCCAGATGTTGCTGGATAGTACGGACTTTCTGCTCTGCTTCGTTCACGAAATCGATGCCATAATACCTTTGCTCCCCAGCTTCTACCCAATTCAACGGGGTTCGACACTTTCGACCGTACAAGGCTTCAAATGGAGCCATCTTGATACTCTCCTGATAACTATTGTTGTAGGAGAACTCTGCTAATGGCAACCACTTAACTCAAGTACCTTTTGATGAGAGAGCACATGCCCTCAACATATCTTCAAGGATCTGGTTAACTCGTTCAGTTTGACCAGGTGTTTGGGGATGATAAGCAGAGCTGCGGACTAAGTGAGTACCAATTTGCTCATGTAGATATTCCCAAAAATGAGCAGTGAACTGGGGTCCACGATCAGATATGATTGTTCGAGGCACACCATACTGACGAACAATGTGCTCGAAATACAACTCCGCATACTGATGGGGACGATAGTCAGTTCGGACTAGAATAAATCGAGCAACCTTGGTCAAACGATCTACAATCACCCAGATGGAGTCATAACCCTTAACAGAAGTTGGGAGCCCACTGATGAAATCCATGCTGACTTCTTCCCATTTCCAACCAGGAATTGACAAGGGTTGAAGTAAACCAGCTTTCATGTGAACAGCCTTTACGCGACAACAATTGTCACAACGAGCGACAAAAGCAGCTATCTCCTTTTTCATCTTTGTCCACCAAAACAAATGTTTCAAATCCTGATACATCTTGCTACTACCAGGATGGATAGACAATTTGGATGAACGAGCTTCAGATAAGATCTGATTTCGCAGCTCGCGGTCTTTTGGGACCACAAGTCGATCCTTGAACCAAAGGATTCCGTTCTCATCGACCCGGAAATGCTTGGTTTCTTCTTCTTTCATTTTCCTCTTTATATGGTGGATGCCTACATCTGTCTGCTGCAATTCGATGACTCGATTGCGAATGGTACTTTCCAGAGAAATCTGGTTAAGTACAAGTGGATGCATAAGATGTGACAACAACGGATCTTCCACTTGGATTGAGTGACAGTGCGCTTTCCGACTCAAGGCATCCGCTACTACGTTTGCCTTGCCCGGATGTAGTGCACTTGGAGATTATAATCTTTAATCAACTCAAGCCACCTTCGCTGCCGCATGTTCAGTTCAGGTTGAGTGAAGATATACTTGAGGCTCTTATGATCGGTGTAGATATTACACAGATTACCCAGCAGATAATGCCTCCAGATTTTCAAAGCATGAACAATTGCTGCCAATTCTAAGTCATGAGTAGGATAATTGACCTCATGCTTTTGAAGTTGGCGCGAGGCATACGCGATAATGCGACCTTCCTGCATCAACACACAGCCTAAACCAATACCGGATGCGTCACAAAAGACATCGAAAGGCTTCTCGATATCAGGTTGAGCTAGGACAGGAGCTGATGTCAGCAATGTCCTTAACTTGTGGAATGCCTCTTCATACTCAGGTGTCCACACAAACTTTTCATCTTTCTGTAGTAGACGAGTCATAGGCTTGGATATTTTGGAGAACTCCGGAATGAATCGACGGTAATACCCAGCCAAACCGAGAAAACTCCGAACCTCGTGTACCGAAGTCGGAACTTTCCAATCCAGCACTTCTTGCACCTTAGCCGGATCCACCGATATGCCTTCTTCAGATAAGACATGGCCCAAGAAAGGTACTTTCTTTAGCCAAAACTCGCATTTGCTAAACTTAGCATAAAGCTGATGTTCGCGCAAACGCGACAACACTATACGCAGATGCTCTACATGCTCCTCTTCATTGCAAGAATATACCAAGATATCATCAATGAAGACCACCACAAACTTGTCCAATTCGGGCATGAACACCGAATTCATAAGATACATGAAGTGAGCAGGTGCATTCGTAAGACCGAAGGACATGACAAGGTACTCATACAACCCATACCTCGTCGAGAAAGCCGTCTTAGGCACATCTTCAGGACGGATCTTGATCTGATGGTACCCAGATCGCAAATCAATCTTGGAGAATACCTTAGCTTTAGACAACTGATCAAACAAGATATCAATGCGAGGAAGAGGGTATTTGTTCTTGATAGTCACCGCATTTAGGGGACGATAGTCCACACACATGCGCAAAGATTGATCCTTCTTCTTCACAAAGATAGCCGGACAACCCCAAGGAGATGAACTAGGACGAATAAGACCCTTCTTCAACAACTCATTTAGTTGGGTCTTAAGCTCAGCTAACTCATTGGGTGGCATCCTATAAGGTCTTCTAGAGATAGGAGCGGTGCCTAGAATCAATTCAATTTTGAACTCCACATCCCAATCCGGAGGAAGCCCGGGCAAATCATCAGGAAATACGTCCGGAAACTCACACACCACCGGAATATCCTAAACAGCCTTAGATGTAACTGCATTCACAGTGCTACGGATTTGAATATCACGAGGGAGTTGCACGAGAAATGCCTCCTTGGTATTTGGGTCTTTCAACATCACTACACGAGTGGTGGTGTCGATAAGAACTCCATTGCCACTCATCCACTTCATTCCCAGGATTACATCTATGCCCACACCGGGTAGAACAACCAGATCAGCAAGAAACTGACGGTCTCCTATTTCCAGAGTTGCCCCCAAGACCACTTGATTGGTGGAAATATCATTTCCCGCAGCACTAATACAATAACTGCCCTTATCAAGTGTAATGGCCTTGATGCTATGCTTAGACACAAATATAGAACTCACAAAAGAATGTGATGCTCCAGAATCAAAAAGCACGAGTGCATCATGTTGATTAACCGGAAACTTACCAGCCGTGACTACCTCACCAGCAGGGATTGCTTCCACAGTTGTGTAGTGAACACGCCCCGGACGGACGTTCCCTTGGTTACCCTTCTTTGGCGGGTACGGACAGTTGCTCTGCCAATGCCCAGTCTGATTGCAGTTCCAGCACGGACGGTTGGCAGGTGGAGTCTTAGCATAGTTGGGACCCGTGTTGCCCCTAGGAAGAGCAATAGAGTACCCCTTGCGAAAACCCGTCTTGGTCTGATTTTTCTTCACCGGAGGGCGGTATCGCTGGTTGGGGGTTGGAGCACGAAATGGGGGCTTAGCTGCCACTGGAGCCTTGGACTGATATGACCCGGCACCGGCCTCAAAAGCCCTCTTGCGAGTCTTGGTCGCAGTGTACACAGTGTTATAGTTCTCTTGAGTGAGAGCATCACTGACAAACTCATTGAAAGTTGCACACTTAGTGCGGCCCATAGTCTTCAGCAACTTGGGACCCAAACCCCGCTTGAAACTAGCGATCTTTTTCGTCTCCGTGTTCACAAACTCAGGAGCATATCTAGACAAGTGATTGAAAGCATGCAAATACTCCTTCAGAGTCTTGTTGCCCTGAGTCAACTGCATGAACTCGGTGTGCTTCATCTCCATAACACCCGGAGGAATGAAATGCCCTTTGAAAGCCTCACGGAAAAGATTCCAATCGATCACAGTGTCGGCTGGAAGAGCTTCCCGATACTGATTCCACCAGATACCTGCGGACCTTACAGTTGGTGAGCTGCATACTCCGCCTTCAAAACTTCAGTCAACCGAAGTAGGCGAAACTTTTGTTCCACCGTATTCAGCCACTCTTCAGCTTGAAGGGGTTCTTCGGCTTCTCTGAAAGGTGGGGGCTTCGTATCCATGAAGTCCTTGAAGCTACTGTACTGGTTAGGAGCTGGCCCTTCCTGTGCATTACGACCACCCTGATTTACCATCCGATTGATGGTCTCAGTGAGCATCCTCTGATTTTCCACCATCATTTGCATCAGTTCAGCTGGATTTGGTGGTGGAGGAGGAGGGGGTGGATTCATGTTTGCACGTTGTTCCGCACCTCGGGTGCCACGAGACATCTGTAAAGACACAGTCAGTGAGCATTGATGATGACAAGATTTGCCGTAGAAGAACTTATATTCATGCCTGAAAGTATTCGAGAGAATAGCTTTACAGAAAGGCACAACAATTCCATTCCACAAAACAACATCACCAATCCAACACATGACATAGATATCCGCAATACGCACCACAACGGAAAACATCGGCATAACATAACGATCATATTAAGACTGCACATGGGTCCATAAAGTTATTACACCATTATAGTACATGCCATGAGTCAAGGTCAAAGTTTCGGATTACAACATGGTTACAAAAGCACCACGGCCGACTGGCATACTACAAAAGATCCTGGCATCACACTACCCACTACTCCCTACACTCCAGGCTCGTCGTCTGAGTCAGCGTCGAAGATCGCCTCTCCATCCTCATCGCTAACCGGCTCAAGCTCCTCGTCCTCCACGTCCTCGTGCAAAGGTGGTGCAGCCGCTGCTGGTCCATCAACCTCCATACCATCATCATCGGCCACAATCACCTGAGGTCCCACCTCTGGATACACGGGTATAGGGCAAGGAATAGGGTGTAGCAAGTTGTTGAGACGATGAATCTCCACAAGACCAGCCTCAATCTGATCCTGCAGATAGTTCTCCCGCTCAAGCGACTGAACTCGGTGCATCTCCCATGCTTGGCGCCTGTTCTCCGACACACGGAGTGCAGTATCCCTCTCACGGGTGAGCTGCACCGAGCGCTCCTGCAAGGTCTCCCTCTCTCTAGCTAACTGGCTCATCTGATCCTGCTTATGATCTCTCTCTCTAATGGCTTTCACCCACTGCTGCCTACGATACTCCGCAATGTCTTCCCAGTCATTGCGGTCGTTCTGAGCTTGCTCCAGGAGCCTAGCTTGCTCGCGAAACTTGCGAGCACGCTTTTCAGCCTTCCGCTGCATCTCCTGGCCCCTGCGAACAGCCACCATCACCTGTGCATAGGTGCCCTCTCGCTGACTGATCAGCTTGAGCACAGCCATCATAGCACTCATAGCAGGACTAGAGCTCTCAGCTCTCTCTCCCCTGCCTCGAACCAAAGCACAACCGTCAGCCTATTTCCACTCCGCGGCTGCTGGGTTAGCACTAGGAATGGAGGCCGCTGGTCCTCCCGTCAGCTCGTCACCACACCTCTGACAGATATCGAGCAGGATAGTCTGGGCTGCAGCCTGAGCTGCCTCCCAGGGAGTCTGCCCATCTGAGCTGCAAGTCCAGCCTGTCCATGCAGGCTTGTCCCCATGTGGAGGGACAACTCCCTGCACAGCAAACCACTGGATCCCTCCTGTGCTCTCCATCTCCCACCAAGAATACTGAGGTGGCTCAATATATCCAACAGTCCGTAACACTCTCCAGAGCAGGGTAGGAGTGCCAAACTCGTGCAAGAAAGTGTCACTGGGACGGGGTGAAGCGGGTGCGTCCATCTGTGGAAAGGAATAGGAATACCATGGGTAAAAGAGGATTAGTTGAAGCAACATTTATTTATTTAAAAGGGACGAAATTGTAAGGGAAGGAGTAGACAGAATGTATGTATGAATGCGACATGATGCATGCACGAACCGTACGTCCTCACAAACTTAGAAAATTAATATTCTAACGGATATACGGTGGCATACATTCGTCTCTTGATACGATAACTATCGGTTTACACGTGCGCTGTTAGAGTACCTGCAGAAAACTTCATTTCAGCCCAACAGTTCCCGATATCTGACTCAAGAAAGCAGTAAACTAAGTGCACATTGCTTGGACATGCCCAACATGCACAAATAATGACACCACAACTACCCGAGAAATTAAATACTCCCCAATTAAGTTTCTTTCGCGGTTCCATGGTTTCGACATGTAACCACTCCAGAAAACCACCGCGAACACTCCCCTAGACCGCCGTTTGGACGATCATGCTCTCACAGCTCACACTTACCTGAGCGTAGGTGCGACGTTGCATAATTTAAATCTAGCGACATATGTGGCTAATTCACATATGAAGGCTACCTCCACCATTAGACCACAGGGTAGCATAGTGCGGTCATCACACATCCATACCTGAGTACTGCCGGAGATGCATAAATAAAACCCCCCAAGTCAGTACTTAAGTAGCCACCTAGAGTCCTTACGTGGGCAAGGAGGATTCGACCACTGGCATAACTTAATTAATCATTTTACACCATTTTATTTAAAAACTCTTTTGTTTTATATACACAAACACTGCATTTATAATGCTGAACTTGCTCCGATGCCAGCTGTCACAGAACCGACCAAATTATAAGAGTTCAAGTGCAGAAACGATCGCCAAGCAATCAAGTTTCTAAACTTGAGTCCATATAATCCCGGTAGTCAATCGAAATCACGAAGGACTTCAAACCAACTCGCAACAAACCAAGACCGTAATAGTTCAACATAAACACAGCGAATGTTACATAGTCATTCATTGCCAACGAAGCGGCACCACATCGGAGTCATTAAGTTATTACAACCCAAGTTCAAAGTAGCGGAAGCAAAATAGTTACACACACTTGTTCAAAGTTCAGTTCACAAGTTCTTGTTACTGCCAGAGTCTATGCCATCTGTTGGGTATTCTTAACATCATTACTAAAAGTAGACTAAGTTCTAAATCTAGCAACGGTGCCAAAAATGCCAAACCTATCCCTCACACCACTTAAGCCAAGTTGTCATCCCCAGCATGACATGAGAGACGCGGTATTGAAATATGCAATTGCTCTTCTAAATAAATAATGAATGGGATCTGCAAGCGCACAGATTAATACCGATGCAGCATTTTAACCGGGAAGTATTCCAGGTATCGTTATTTATATTTTTACCACTGGGAAGGGATTAGCAATCATCACTATTGATTACAGAATAGAATATGAGATTGAGCATCTATCATTGCATGTATAATTGAGAACATTATATCTAACTCTTCATACAGGGATAAGTGTCACATAAAAGATATATGAAATAATAATAGTGACAAGGATAACTAATCTGATCTAGCCACATAATAAATATGATAAGCACCTCAATTAGATACTCTAGAAAGTCATTAGCATGGTATTAGAATGAACTACAAGAATATTCCCTAAGTTATTCTCAACTATATAGTCTAGCATTATCATAGTTAGTGCAAGCATACTTAGCAATCATTGCGAGACAAGACTATGCCCATGCATAGTGATATTAGCAAGGAATATGAGAAACATAGCAATCACTCCCCTGTAATAATGTTGCTCTGCCAGCCCAATACACGAGAGGGGGACTATATAAGAATCAATGAAGCTGTCACTATCACGAACCACCCCACGATCTGGCATATTGGGTACAATCGCAGATAAATACGGTATAAGCACCACGCCTACACAATATCTATCATTTACCCATGGATCTGATGGATAAACGCTATACGATCCTATGCATGTATATAGATCGTATCTAACTAAGCCAAGTACATAACTATGATAAACTAAGAACAATATAATCTTGAATATAAGCAAGTAGAGCAAAGTCATAAGCAATATATTGAAGTAGAACAAAGTCATATTCATAATATTGAAGAACAAAGATAATTAGAAAGCAATTAGAAGCACAATTAGAGAATTACCAAGAATCCTCCTGATAGATCCGGAAACCAATCGAAGATTGACTCCTTCTAGTTCTAATCCTATGTAGCCATGCTAATCTAGATGTCTAATTGATGTGGTGGCTCTAATCTTGATCAGAGGCTTCTTCTCCCTTGATGAAACAATGAATTAGGGTTGAGAGGCTCTCTCCTCCAGGGGCCAGGGGGTCTGATTTTATAGTCCCTTCAAGTGAATATGGGCCCTTGGATCAAACCGACATAGATTGTATGGTTTAGGTTCATCCTTTAGGTCGGTGGAGACTTCCCGCAAAGCAGAGTCCTGTTTGGACTCCAACAGGGGGCGGGCGCCCTGTCTCTGGCCCCGTTTCGCCTCCGCTTCGGTCTCGTGGCTTCTAGAGTCTTCTAGATGTATGATAATTGCGCAGCACGTTAATATCTTTACGTAATCCTGACATGTGGGCCTTTCTTCCGTATTTCCTGATAACCCCCTGCAGAAATAGACAAACGCCAAAACTCGTGGAATTCTGTCAGATAAAACCCTAAGTCTAGATCTTGATTTCATTTGGATCCTTTTCTTTATTTATTTGATAATTAAATTTGATACTTAAGGACCGTCAACAAACTCCCCCAAGCTTACCTCTTGCTCGTCCCTGAGCAAGGATAGACTCAGCTATGGATCAGAAGTTGCTGCAATATCTTTAAAATTTGACGGTACACATACTTTTAAATAAGATCTCATCTCTGAGTTAGAGGAAACTGTCAAGACTTAAAACTTACTTACTTTACCTTCACCATGGGACTTGTAACTGTCACTTCTGTCTTGAGTAGTTAAAAGATAGAACAGTTTAGCCAAGTGCCATGTCTCTTATTCTTGATCAGCTATAGCTCTAGAGTTTTTGCAGATTTTCAAATAAAACTCAGAAATTCCTTGTATGATTCTCTCAGGTCTCTCTTATGTGGTATTTTTGGATCCTTACCAAGGCATTGATGGAATATGCCTTCTCTCAAGATATGTAGTATTTGTGGTATGAGGCATAGTGACATTGCCTTTTCTCTCACCCTACTCTAATAAGGCTTTAATATCTGGAGTTCATAGGTGGGAGATAAAGTATACATACTTACAAGACATTTATTGCATAGTCAAACCATGGATCCAAAGAAACAAATCAATAAGCCAAATCAAGATGTGCATGTGTGGCGAATGAATGGTGTATGGTGATAACAATGGTGGAAACAATGGTGGTGGAAGTCTAATTCTACTTTGCTCTTTTGAGGGGATACATACCTTCCTTGCTTTTGAAACTTTATGAGGAGAATGAGATGCTCTTCTTTTTCTTGTCTCTCAGGTGGGCATCTTGCACCCCTAATTCTACTGTCGGACACTTGTCCATTTTTACCTCTCGTCTCACTTTCTTTTTTTTTCTTTCGAGGTTCCGAGCACTTGCTCCTTTTTATTTCCTCGTATCTCTTTTTTTTAGAGCACTCATCTCATGAGATAATATAGCAAGTGGTAGTAACAAGATAACTTGAGCATTTATTTCACAAGGGAAAAATAGAAATATTTTTGGTTATTCTCTCCCGGATTAGGAGTAGAATATTTTTGGGTGATTCTGGAGATGGAAATGGATGGATATATGTGGATGGTACTTCCGGAGTAGAAGTAGCATATATGAGTGGACGTGCAAGTGAAATCTTGATTTAACCACATGACAAGCTCCTAAGGGTCTACACAGCTTGACCACACTCAATGCTCATAAGCAGTAAATAATAAATGTGTGGCTCAAAGTCTAGCAAGCATGCATATCTGGCTGTGGTAGGAATTTAAGCTCTCATCATACAGGAACTCATCATGCAACATTTTAAAGATTTTCAAAGATAAAATTCTCCAGAATTCTAGCATCTCTAGGAACAGATAAACAACAGTTTAACCTTCCCATATCATATCCGTTAACAACTTAGACTTCAGATCAAGTTTTCATCCCACAAGTTTAGGTCTAGAGCAAGATTTAGATTATAATAGTTATATCTAAACTTGAGAGACAACTTAAAATTTGCAAATAAGGCAGAGCAACTATTTATCATATCCATGCTTAAGTTTTATTTAGATACAGATTAGCATAGCCACTTTATTTATTTATTAAACACACTAAGCAAAAGGCATATATATAAGCATAAAATCTTTATTTGGTTTTTTCATAGTTATTTATATTCTAAAATAATATAAGTATAAAGATAGATAGAAAGAAATACTTATCGGGATAAATGGGGGTGCTCTCCCCCAAGCTGAATTTTGACGTAATTTCTCTTGGTGTAGCTAGCAGGTGGCAGAGGTGTATTTGAAAGTCAGCAGCATTCTAACAGCGATTAGGATGTCCTCCGTCTGCTAGTCTTCTTGATTCTTAAATACTGTGGAGCTCAAATAGACAACAAAGCTTGTGGAACTGATTAAGTATTAGCATAAATATCTAGCCTTTATCATGTTGAGACTCCTTAATAATTATTACTCCCTGTTTTTATATTTTTGTTTTTATAAAGCAGAAAAATATTTATTTTATTTTTATGCCACCACAGTGAATGTACTTATGGGTTTTATGCCACTCGTCTACTCACATGGGGCTTACTATTTTTAACATTTTTATTTTCTTTTTAAGATAGTGTGAATATGATTAACTAAGTAAACTATTTGAAATAATTGAAAGGGAAATGATAACTACCAAGTTTACCTCTTGGCAAGGCGTTCGGGGTTTTTAAGTCCTCCGAACGGGACTCTCCATTTTCTTAATCGTCCTGAGGTTCGTTGGGTGGCGTAGTCGGTACTTCCGGCAGCGCTTCCTCTTCTTGTATAGTTATCTTCATTTTCCATACCTGACTCGGTGCTTCAATCTCCTCTGGATAATTCTGTTTAAACTCTATGTCTTCTGACCTTACAACTTCTCCTTCATAGTCTGCCCATCCGTCCTTGCTGATCTGCCTCCTATGGTTGCGATTGCGTCGCTTTCTTACCTGCTTAGATTCTTCAATGATATAGTTAGGGTCAGTAAAATAACGGCGTACCTTCTCTGAGGGGAAGTGCATATGGACTTCTTCGGTTCCAATGTAGATAATTGCTTTAACGGTGCTGAGGAACGGTCTTCCAAGGATGACGGGTGGATCATACTCGTCTTCTCCCATGTCAACAACTTGAAAGTCTGTGTAGACAAAGTGATCGTCTATTTTGACTGGGACATCAGATACAATTCCTTGAACTTCTCGAAATGTCTGATCTGCCATCTGGAGTTGAATGTATGTTGGTCTTAGTGGCATGGTCCCGAACAAGAGCCGATAAGTGACTGCGGCCATTATGTTGACGCCTGATCCGGTGTCGCAAATCGTCTTGTAGAAGTTGTATCCATTTATGGAGCAGTAGATGCTTGGCATTCCTGGGTCGTCCTTCTTGGTCAAAAACGGTGATTTAAGTTGATGATCTTGGCCTCCATGAACTACAGTGACCATCTTAGCTGACTCGGTCCACACTTGCTTGTTCCTATTTCTCCTGTTGGTCCTCTTCCTTGATTCACTGGATTGATCTTGAATTTGTGTAGTCCTGTTGTCGAGGGTGTCAGTAAGGGGTACCCTCACTGACGCGCCTAACAAGATTATCCGTACGTCGAAGCCCTCAACTCGACGCCCTGGCCGCGCGTATGCGCAGCAATCGACGGCTTTGGCCTCGAAGACGGAAATAGCGTCGAGCGAATCGATCGGGGGTCGAGCGCCAACTACCGTCGAATACGGAAGCAGGCTCGAGCGAATCGGGTGGCGCCGAGCGCAAAGACACTGTCCGCCGCCTGATGCGCGCACGCGAGCCGGGGCATTAAATGCGCCTGAGGCTTCCCCACCTAACACGCAGGTCACGGGGGGCGTGATAGGGAACATGCATCCGTCCCATCGATCTTTTTGCAGCCTTCCCGCCGAACGACCCAGGGCCTGACAGGGCGCGGGAAACGAGGATGGGACGTCTAATCGGGACCCCCTCGAGACATACAAGGTCAGCGCTCCGGATATCGTTACGATACATGGCGTCTGACCCTCGACCGAACAAGGTTCCCTCCTAGGACGTAGGGGGCGTCGACCGATAATGCCATAACCGCCCCGCCGGGTCTGCCGCCATACCGTACGAGCGTGCCACCATTGAATCAACACAATACGGCGCGCAGAGCAGGATGCAGGGGCACGCGTAATCATCACCGGGCTATCACGACGGGACGGCTCGAGGCCATGCCAGGTACGGAAGCCTCGAGTAGGTCAGCGCTCCATGCTGCTATCGGCTCCTATTCTGACACCTATACATGTACCCTGGGTCTCTCCTTGGAACTATAAAAGGAGGGACTCAGAAATAGAACGGAGTTAGGTGCAAGATAATACAAACTCTCTCTCCCCCGCTGGACGTAGGGCTTTCTCTTGCCCGAACCAGCATAAATCTCTGTGTCTTCTTGCATCACCATCTGGGAAAGGGAGCACGCATACAAATTTACTCGTTGGTGTGACCCCCGGTGGGGAAAACACCGACAGTTGGCGCGCCAGGTAGGGGTCCTGCGTGTTTTTTCATCGGTTTCCCACTCCTTTCCAGATGGCAGCTATTGCCTCGCCGATCCCACGCTCCACGGTGATTTGGTTTGGGAGTCTCGAGTTCATGTCCACGGGCTCCGGCTACGACATGATCTAGCTTTCAGTCAAGGGACCGGGAGGAGCCCGCGTTGCACCAACACGGTCGAGGGCCCCAAGACGCCCTCGTCACCACGCCTCCCCGACCAAGAAGAGGCGCGGACAGCACCACCGCCGCCCCTCTACCTCATCATGACCGGCAACTCGTGCGAGGCAGGAGGCGGATCACGAGCCGGCAACACCATGTGCCGGAACCACGGACACGACGACTCCGCACCGCGCAACGACGGGAGGGAACGCGTCTCGTGCGCTCCCCCCACCGCTGGTAGGCTACTTCCACACGGGTTGTTCACTCCAAGAAGGGCACCGCCGTTCGGACTGGACAACGCCGCAGCATCGCTCGCTAGGGCAATATGCCCAAACGCCCAGACATACGTGGAAAGACCAATGGCCCTCCCATGTGGCTCTGAAGCGCAGCGGCTGACGTCCGAGCTACCGGATCTTTCCCGGGTACGAGGCCTCCGTTTTCTAGGCCCTGGACGATACACGATCACTTCCCTCCGGCAGCGATTGCTGGAGGGAGGACGTGGACGTTTCTACGCCACCGAACCAGACTCCGACTCCGAGACTGATAGCTACGATCCTACAAGGGAATGCTATCACATCGACGGGGCGGTAGAAACTACCGACGAGACACGGGATGCTGCTGCGGGCGGTCGAGCCCCGCGGCACGAGAGGACCCTAGGACGCCTGCGAATGACAGACAGGTCGATCCCCCTCCACAGGAAGACAGAACTGCGCAGCTTGCGCAACTGCGGGAGCTCAAGATGAAGCTCGACGAAGACCGCGAGCACCTCATCCTGCTTGAGCAAATCCTTGAGCAAGACCTGCCCTACCCGCCGGGCGGAAGCGTTCGCAGATGCGCTCGAGAGGTGCATCGACAAATCGTCGGAGACGCAGAGCCAGAGCAGCCCGTCGGCCGCTTCCCTCGAGCAGGCCAAAACGTAGTGGCAGCAACGATGTTGCTGCGCAACATGCCAGAGCCATTAAACTCCCAAGCTCGACGCATTCGAGACGAGGTACAGATCCTGCTCCAAGTGGCGGCAGTTCAACAAGCCGAAAGCTCAGCTTCTCGACGTCGAGGAGCCACCACCGAAAAGCGCGACGAACTGCCTCAGAATGAAAAGGAGGTGTCGGTCCACCAACAGCCGCCCCCTCAAGGCAGAAAGACCGCTCTCACTCTCCCCGTCGACAATCAGCGTCGACACGACGCGTGGCACGACATCGAAGAAAATCGACGCCGCCGGCACGGAGACGCGGAAGAGCGCGGTTACAGCGCGCATCGCGGCGGGAGGTACGACAGCGACGAGGACCGGGTGGCCCCTGAGCCACTGGGCCCACGGGTGTTCAGCAGGGCGATCCGCAGCACGCCCCTGCTCAATCCATTCCGACCCCCGACCAGCATCGCGAAGTACAATGGAGAGACCAAACCAGAGTTATGGCTGGCCGATTTTAGGCTGGCCTGTCAGCTAGGTGGCGCTCGAGGTGATGATCGAGCCATCATCAGACAGCTACCCCTCTTCCTCTCTGACACCGCCCGTCGATGGCTCGAAGAACTTCCAGCAAATCAGATTCACGACTGGGTTGACTTGGTAAAGGTTTTCGAGGGTAATTTCAAAGGAACCTACATACGGCCCGGGAACTCGTGGGACCTCAGCAAATGCAAGCAGAAGTCAGGAGAAACTCTTCGAGAGTATGCTCGACGCTTCTCGAAGCAGCGCACCGAGCTGCCACACATCCCTGACCATGACGTCATCCTGGCCTTTGTCTCTGGTACCACCAGTCGAGACTTGGTGCGGGAATTAGGCCGCAATCGACCCCAGACCGTCGACGAACTGGTGGATGTAGTAGCCAACTACACGGCAGGGGAGGAGGCAGTCGCGCTTTCTTCAGCTCTGAAGGAAGAAAAGGCAAGCAGCCCATCGATGAAGATGGGACCCCCAGTCGAGGCCTCAAGAAGAATAAAAAGAAGCAGAAAGCACGGCAGTTCCACCGGGAGGATTTCGACGACAATCTCGTCGCCGCCATGGATCGAAAGAAACCTCGAGGTCCTCCGGACGGAGGCATCTTCGATAAGATGCTGGAGGAACCGTGCCCTTACCACAAGGGAGGCGCCAACCACAAGCTCAAGGACTATTGTATGCTGAAAAAGCATTTCGACAGCCTAGGGTTCAAGAAAGATGCGCGTGACGACTCCAAGAAAGAGAAGGATGGCAGCAAGGAGGACAACAAAGATGACGACGGCTTCCCCGCCGTCCACGACTGCTACATGATCTATGGTGGGCCCTCAACTCAGTTAACCACGAGGCAGCGCAAAAGGGAGCGTCGTGAGGTCTTCGCGGCAAGAATGGCGGTGCCCCAGTACCTTAGCTGGTCAAGCACCGCCATTACCTTCGATCGAGACGACCACCCCGACAAGGTAGTCGCCCCAGGTGTCTACCCGCTCATCGTCGACCCAATCGTCATCAACACCCGTCTCTCCAAGGTGCTAATGGACGGAGGCAGCAGCCTCAACATCATTTATCTCGAGACCCTCAACCTCCTTGGCATCGATAGAGGACGCCTCCAGCCAAGCGCCGGCGGTTTCCATGGCGTCGTGCCAGGTAAAAAGGCGCTGCCAGTAGGTCGAATCGACCTACCGATCTGCTTTGGCACGGCGGCCAACTTCAGGAAGGAGACCCTCACTTTTGAGGTAGTCGGGTTCCGGGGCACATACCACGCCATCATTGGGCGCCCGGGCTACGCCAAGTTCATGGCTATACCCAACTACACCTACTTGAAGCTGAAGATGCCCGGCCCCAAAGGCGTCATCACCGTCAGCTCCTCCTTTGAGCACGCGTACGAATGCGACGTCGAGTGCGTCGAGTATGGGGAGGCGGTCGAAAACTCCACCGAGCTCGTCGCGAAGCTCGAAGCCCTGGCTGCTGAGGCTCCAGAGCCCAAGCGCCACGCCGGCTGCTTCAAGGCGGCAGAAGGGACCAAGAAGATCCCGCTCGACCCCAACAACTCCGACGGAAAGGTGCTGACGATCAGCGCCGACCTCGACCCCAAATAGGAAGCTGTGCTCGTCGACTTTCTCCGTGCAAATGCCGACATGTTTGCATGGAGTCCCTCGGACATGCCGGGCATACCGAGGGAAGTCGCCGAGCACTCCTTGGAGATTCGAGCCGGTTCCAAACCAGTGAAACAACGGTCGCGCCGATTTGACGAGGAGAAGCGCAAGATCATTGGCGAGGAGATCCACAAGCTTTTGATGGCCGGATTCATCAAGGAGGTTCATCATCCCGACTGGTTAGCAAACCCTGTATTAGTTAAGAAAAAGAATGGGAAAATGAGGATGTGTGTCGATTATACTAGTTTAAATAAAGCATGTCCGAAAGTTCCTTTTCCTTTGCCACGTATTGATCAGATTGTCGATTCTACCGCGGGATGTGAAACCCTTTCTTTCCTTGATGCATATTCTGGCTATCATCAAATAAAAATGAAAGAGTCCGACCAGCTCGCGACCTCTTTCATCACACCTTTTGGGATGTATTGCTACGTGACCATGCCATTTGGGCTTCGAAACGCGGGAGCCACGTACTAACGTTGCATGCTCCACGTATTTGGCGAACACATAGGGTCAACGGTCGAGGCCTTCGTCGACGATATTGTCGTCAAGTCAAAGCGATGAGGGGACCTGATCCAGGACCTCGAGATCGCTTTTAGCTGCTTACGCACCAACCAGATCAAGCTCAATCCCGAGAAATGTGTTTTCGGCGTGCCTCGAGGCATGCTCCTAGGCTACATCGTTTCGCAGCGCGGCATCGAGGCCAACCCCGAGAAAGTCTCGGCCATCACGAGATTGGGGCCGATCCGAGACATCAAGGGTGTGCAGAGAGTCACGGGATGCCTGGCGGCCCTAAGCCGTTTCATCTCGAGACTAGGAGAAAAGGCGTTACCGCTATACTGACTCCTGAAGAAGGTCGAGCGCTTTTCTTGGACCCCCGAGGCTGAGGAAGCTCTCGAAAGACTAAAGAAAACACTGACCTTGGCGCCAGTCCTAGTCCCACCTCGACCTGCAGAGCCGCTACTCCTCTACGTCGCATCAACGACCCAGGTCGTCAGTGCGGGAGTGGTGGTTGAAAGACAGGAGGAGGGTCATGCGCTGCCGGTCCAAAGGCCAGTCTATTTCGTTAGCGAGGTGCTTTCGGAGACCAAGGCGCATTACCCCCAAATCCAGAAGCTGATCTACGCCGTAATCCTTGCCCGCCGCAAGCTGCAGCATTACTTTCTCGGCCACCCCATCACGGTGGTCTCGTCTTTCCCTTTGGGCGAGATAATCCGGAGCAAGGAGGCCACGGGAAGAATAGCTAAGTGGTCGGTCGAACTCATGAGTGAGACTCTCACTTACGCGCCTCACAAGGCCATCAAATCGCAAGCCCTGGTGGACTTCATCGCGGAATGGACAGACTCCCAGCTCCCCCCGACCCAGGTCCAGGCGGAACTATGGACAATGTATTTCGACGGGTCACTCATGAAAACGGGGGCCGGGGCTGGTCTGTTGTTCATCTCACCCTTGGGCGTCCATATGAGGTATGTCATCAAGATTCACTTTGCCGCATCCAACAACGTCGCGGAATACGAGGCCCTCGTCAACGGTCTCAAGATTGCCATCGAGCTAGGAGTCCGACGCCTCGACGTCCGAGGAGACTCCCAACTCGTCATCGACCAAGTAATGAAAACCTCGAGCTACCACGACACAAAAATGGAGGCGTACTGCAAAGAAGTCCGCCGACTCGAGGACAAGTTCCATGGTCTCGAGCTTGTCCATGTCGCCCGACGCTACAACGAGGCAGCCGACGAACTCGCCAAGATCGCATCAACTCGAGGCACGGTGCCACCTGACGCGTTCTCAAGAGACCTCCACCAACCATCTGTCGACTTAGGCTCGGGGGCTGGCATCGACGCTGCTCCTGCCCAATCAAGCCCTCACACCATCGACATACTCTTGATGGCGGCTGAAGTGATGGAGGTAGAACGGCAGCATGGTCGACCATTCGACTGGCGCACACCGTACCTCGACTGCTTAATCCGCAGCCAGCTGCCAGAAGATCGGTCAGAGGCCCGTCGTATCGCTCGACGGGCCAAGTCATATGTGATCTATGGCGAAGACAATGAGCTATATCGACGGAGCCCGATGGGGGTCTTACAGCGTTGCACCACCGTGGAAGAAGGCCGAAAACTCCTCGAGGACCTGCACTCGGGGGCTTGCGGCCACCACGCCGCTCCGCGGACCCTTGTAGGAAACGCTTTTCGACAAGGCTTCTACTGGCCAACGGCCGTGGCGGACGCCATCGAGCTCGTACGCTCGTGTCATGGGTGCCAGTTCTACGCCAAGCAGACGCATCTGCCCGACCACGCTCTTCAGATGATCCCCATCACCTGGCCGTTTGCAGTGTGGGGGCTTGATTTAGTAGGACCTCTACAAAAGGCGAAAGGAGGATACACCCATTTGCTGGTGGCCATTGACAAGTTCTCCAAATGGATCGAGGCTCGACCCATCACCAACATCCGCTCCGAGCAGGCCGTCCTTTTCTTCACCGACATCATCCATCGGTTTGGGATCCCCAACGTCATCATCACCGACAACGGCACCCAGTTCACCGGCAAAAAGTTCTTGGACTTCTGCGATCAGCATCACATCCGTGTGAACTGGTCTGCAGTAGCCCACCCTCGAACTAACGGCCAGGTCGAGCGTGCCAACGGCATGATTTTGCAAGGACTCAAACCAAGGATCTACAATCGATTGAAGAAATTCGTCAAGAAATGGGTCGAGGAGCTTTCCTCAGTCCTATGGAGCCTTAGGACAACACCAAGCAGGGCCACAAAATACACCCCGTTCTTCATGGTCTACGGCTCTGAGGCTATCCTCCCCACAGACCTCGAGTATGGGTCACCTCGACTCAAGGCTTACAACGAGCAATCAAACAAAGAGACTCAAGAAAACGCGGTCGACCAACTCGAGGAGGCTCGAGACATGGCCCTCCTCAACTCTGCCAGATATCAGCAGAAACTTCGACGCTACCACGACAAGCACGTGCGCAAGAGGGACCTCAACGTAGGCGACCTTGTCCTACGACGCCGGCAAAGCAATCAAGGACGCCACAAGCTGACTCGACCTTGGGAAGGCCCGTATGTGGTGGCCGAGGTCCTTAAGCCGGGAACGTACAAGTTGGCAGATGAGAAGGGGGCGGTCTTCACCAACGCATGGAACATCGAACAGCTACGTCGATTCTACCCCTAGAAGTTCCAAACTTACGTTCCTATGTACATTTTGTACCAAGACTTTGTAAACGAATGCATGAATAAATAAAGTCTTTCCCTCGAGCAACTTCTTTTTGCACCAAAAGTGTTACAAGTCATGATCTCGACGTTAGAAGGGGGCGCCGACTATGACCCATCATAGTCGACACCCCCTCGGGGGCTACCAGGGGGACGACCCCCCCCCCCCATGCGTCGAAAAAGCCAAGAAGTTTTCTTTTCTTACTTAGTAGCTAAGGCACCTCGAGCCCCTCAAAGGCCGAGGGGCAACGAGCTGGAGAACTCCTACGCCCCCGGGCTACGGAAACTCCACTCACTTCCCCACCATTGAGGTGATCGAGGTGGTTTTTCACGAAAAATCGAGCAAGGGATACAAACGTGGGAACAAAGGGAATTAAAAGAACCTCGAGCGGAAAGACAAATAAGCATTTAACAATCACAAAAAGATACTGTATCGCTCAGCAATAGAATTAACAAAGTATCATACAAGGGGCCCCAGGCGCCCTGAGCAGGCTCACAGACCTCAGTCCGCGGCACGATCCTCACCGACCTCGCCTCCGCCGGAGCTAGCCTCAGGAGGAAGCACCTCAGGCTCAAAAAGCTTAGCCAACCTTTCCCCAGGAGCCTCCGCGTCGTCGATCAAGGCATGGAGCCTCTCCTCGTTCTCCGCGTCAGTCTTGGAGATGTCGGTGACGAAGCCGTGAGACACCACCTCCATGTCGTAGGAGAAGCCCGAGCAGACAACCGCCATCGCCCGCTTCACCCCGATGTGGAGGGCATCCCGCACCCGATCTCGCAGCGTCGCGCCTATGTAGCACAGCTGGTCGACCAGGGCGTCGCCTCGAGCACCCTCCCTTGACTCATCCATGGGCTCGACCTCCCAAGAGGTCGAGAGATCACTTATCGCCGTTCGAACTCGACGGTTCAAAGCAACCTCCGCCTCGAGCTGAGCCTTGGCGTTGCGAGCCTCGGCTTGGGCGGCCAGGAGTTCGTCCTTGAGCCCTGCAAAGGCCAATACAAGAGACCTTAGGAAAAACCAAGCACACCCCGAAAAAAGAAATCTGATAGAGGAAACGTACCGCGTACGGTCTCCTCTAGGGCCGTGTTCTCGCCGACCAGCCTGGTGTTGGCCCTCTCGATCTCTTTGTTGGAGCGTGCCAGCTCGGTGTTGGCAACGTGGAGATCCTCGATCGCCTTGCCAGCCTGAACAATGGCCCCACTCTTCTATAGCAGCTCTCCCTTTAGACGTTCAACGTCGTCAGAGAGCCTGCGGGATTGAGCCCGCTCCGCCTCGAGATCTTCGAGGGCCTTCTTCTTGGTTTCCTCCGCGGCGCTCCTGGCGATCTCGCCGTTCACGTGCTCCACCTTCATCCTTTGGAAGGACTCTCGACGGGAGTCCAGGTCGGTTTTAAGAAGGCCCTTCTCCTTGTCCAGGTCTGCGATAACGCTCTTGTAGGACAGGGCCTCCTCCCGGGCTTTGTACGCGGCCTCCTCGACCGTAAGAGCCCGCTCCCGTAGCAGCATCGTCTCCTCCTCCGCCTTCTTTGAGGCCTCTCGGGCCTCGGCCAAGGCAGCCTCCCTCGCCTTCTTCTCCTCCTCGAGTGTTATGAGATCCTTATAAGCTTTAAGGAGCTTTTCCTGCGACTCGAGGAGTTGATCCTTGAGGAGGGGAAGCTGCTCCCAGCCGCCTCTCGTGGCGTGTATGAAACTAGACTTGATGCGGGAGGTCTCTTTCA
Organism: Sorghum bicolor; assembly: GCF_000003195.3. Classification (NCBI taxonomy): domain Eukaryota; kingdom Viridiplantae; phylum Streptophyta; class Magnoliopsida; order Poales; family Poaceae; genus Sorghum; species Sorghum bicolor. The sequence goes on from NC_012874.2 coordinate 31,883,507, forward strand.
TATCCTGCGAACCAAGGATCGAACAGTTAGAGCGCAAAACCAAAAGGCTCCACGAGGGTTGAAGATCGAAAAGCACTTACGAAATAAGCCGGGCCGAGCCCATTGTTGATAACGTCTGAGAGGAGCCCCACCACATGCTTCATCCAAAGGCGGAGCTCCTCGACGTGCTCCCACTTCTCTGCCTCCTTCCGATCGTCCGGAAAGATGTTAGGCTCGGACGGGTCGTGGGAGGACCGGATGCGGATCCGATCGGGGCACCAGTGCTCCATCTCCCGGTCGGCCCGCGCCTTTACGCCACGGATGAGGTCCTCGACGGTCTCGAGAGAACCCCATGGCGCAAGAACAGGTCGACGAGGCATGGGAACCGCCCGTCGTCATCCACCGTCTTCCAGGTCCCGTCTTTGGTCCCTGATGTCCCGATCTCATCCTCTTCGAGGGAAAGCGGTCCTCCCATGCCCGACGCTCCTGGAGGAACCCTGGGGCGATCCTGTCCATGCCGTAGATCGTCCTCTTGATCTCGGACTCGGGGTCGGTGGGGGTGCGCATCATGCAGGCGAGCGCCACCACTCCGTCCGCTCGCCCCGGCTCTGCTCGGATCGCGGCAGGTGCCCCCGGGAGGAGCCACGCCGTGGTCGGAGGGCCGTACACCGGCAGATCCTCTTCCTCCTCGCCGGGCCCTTGCGGTTCCGGCGGGACTGGCTGGGCCGGACCTTGGGGTGGGGGCTCGAGCAGCCCCTCCTCTTGACCCCCTGCTGCTGTTGTGGCTGCTCCTGCTGCCGTAACTACTGCTGCTGCTGTTGTGGCTGCTCCTGCTGCCGTAACTGCTGCTGCTGCTGCTGTGGCTGCTCCCCCGGCTGGGGTTGCTGCTCCCCCGGCTGGGGTTGCTGCTGCTGCTGTGGCTGCTCCTGCTGCTGTTGCTGCTCCCCCGGCTGGGGTTGCTGCTGCTGTGGCTGCTCCTGCTGCTGTTGCTGCTCCCCCGGCTGGGGTTGCTGTTGTTGTTGCTGCTGCTCCAATGACGGCCGCGTCGCCTCGCGCTCCCGCCTTTCCTCCTCCTCCTTCTTCTTCTGCTCCTCGAGGGTGCGGAGGCCGGCGGGCCAGGGAGTCCGTCCCACGGCGTGGGAGGTCGACGTTTCCTCCTCCATAGGGCGGGCACCCCAGACGCTTCGTTACCATCAGATGTGTCGCTAATGGTGACGGGTTCCCCCTCGACCCCCAATCGAGGGGGCTCGGGGGCACCCTCTGACGCTTGCGTCTGGGGCGCCTCACCACGAGTCGGCGGCGATGGAGTAGGCACGGGATGAGCCGAAGCCCTCTCGACGCCGGCTGGAGGTTGGGAGTCGGAGGAGCCTACAAAGCAAAACGTAAGGGTCAGACTTTATAGTAACCGACACAAGAACATCACAAGGCCCAGAAATAAACTACGAACCTGGTTCCTTGGAGGCGGCTCCCACTTTGAGCCTCTTCGCCATAGACGGCTGGGCCTGCTCGAGGGTCCGCTTTAACCTGAGAAAAGATCGGCATGTGAGGAAAGGCAGACGAGCAGGAAGACAAAAACCGCAACACCAAAAAGGCTCACCCCACAGGAAGAACAGCTCGCCTCCCGCCACCTCGACCGGTGGGTCTCGAGCTACACCGCGCTAGAGCTCCAGGCCTCTCGAGGGCAGGCGCTGGGCTAGGCGCGTCAGTCCTCGCCCGGCAGGCGTCGGGACTGGCACTCCTACGGCCGGTCCCTCCTTTCTCGGAGGCCGCGACGCGGCCACGAGTAAGCGGCCCCGTCGCCTGGGGCCTAGCATGGCCGCTCTCCCTGGGCGCCGGGGGAGGGCGCGGAGCGACTTGACCAGCCACGGGCGCAGGAGGGGTGTCGGCGCGAGGGCGGTGAGATCCGCTCGGACCCTCCTTTGGAGCCTCCACCCGGGGGGCGTCGACATCGCCTCGAGGTGGACCCTCGAGGATTCGGTCCAGACGTGACGCCATCCCCTCGGAATCGTCGCTGTCGTCGCCGTCGTCATCATCATCATCGGGGGATTCTTCTTCAGGCTCCCCCTCTGCCTGGATTTGGCTCGACGCGCATCTAACGCTTGACGGTTGAGGTTCTTCTTCTTCTCCCCCTTCTTGGCAGAATCCTTGGCGGACTTTAACTTTTCGGCGGATTGGCGCCGTCTGTCGCGATCGACCTCGTCCTCCTTTACCGGAGGCCTCAAGGACCGGACGTCAATCCGTCCCTGTCGAAATAAAGGCAGTTTTAGAAAAGAAAAAGAAAGGGGAAGAAAAGAAACCCAGAACCGAGGCTGCGCGCATGGAGAAAACATACCAGATCGATCGAGCCAGCATCTGGCCTCATGGGGAAGCCGTTGACATGCTCTGGCTGAAAATCACCAGCAATTGCAGCCCTGACTCGGGCCGCGACTTCGTCATCCGCCGGAGCCTCGTTAGACATCCGGCACGCCTCGAGGTCCCGAGATGAGACGCCAGGGCCCATCTCATCCATCCTCAACGGCCGAGACATCAAAGGGAGAACTCTCCGGTGATGGACGGCCGAGAGGACGAGGGCGGCAGTCAAGCCCTCCGAACGCAGTTTCTTCATGGCGTCGAGGAGGGGGTCGAGCCGGGATTGATGAACTTGAACGACCCCATATGACCAGTCCGCTGGACGCTCCATGATCAGGCGGCCCGAGTAGAAAGGCAGGAGGTTGTCGTCGTTCCGCAGATAAAACCACTGGGAGTCCCAGCCGGCGTGGTTGGTCGATAACCCCACCGGGATGTACTCCCGCGGCCTGTCCGTCTTCCCCGTCTTCTGCACAAGGTTGAGGCATCCCGCCCGCACGGGCTTCCTTACGCCCGTGGTCCCGGTGGGGGCATGGAAAAGCTCGCCCCTGTAGAGATGGAGCCACAGCTCGCAGTGCGGCATCATCCCCAAGTAGCCCTCGCACACGGCGGCGAAGACCGCCGCGACGGTGATGGCGTTCGGGGAGAAGTGCTGGAGCTCCACCCCATAGTGGAAGCAGAGGGCCCGCATGAAGCGGCTAGGGGGTGCGCCCAGGCCATGGCGGTGGAACTTGGCGAACGATACCACATGGCCCTCTGGCGGCTGGGGCTCCCTGTGCCTCGCCGGCGGCGCAATCCACTCTAGCGATGATAACGAGGTACGGCGACGCAGCAGTCCCTCTTTCTCGAGCTCTAACAACTGGCGCTCCGTCATCAACGACGGGCGCCAGTCGTCGGCGGCGACGAGTCTTACAGGCATCACGACTGGAGGGATGGCGAACCCGCTGCTGCTCGAGGTATCGTGTGCGCGTGAGACGGCAAGAAAGCTAGGGCGGCAAGAAGGCTAAGGCGAGAAAGAAGATGGGAAGCGGAGGAAAGAACGGCGGCGGTGCCGTGGCGTATTTATAAGCCGAGATTCACCAACGGACAGATCTGAGAAATGAGGTAACGTCCCCCCCATAAATGCGCTACCTAACAGTCTCTGCCCCTTCACAGGCCGGGCGCTCCGAGTTCCGCGCCGATACGGTGTCGAAACGTCACCCGCCTAAAAAGGCGCGCCCAACGGGCAGAAAGGCGAACCGTCACGGCCACTCCCTTCCCTCGTAAGCTAAGGGGCGTACCCGCAAGAGTCTCGAGAGGTCGATGGCTGGCCCGCCGAAAGGGTTCGACAGCCAATCTCGAGCACCAGAGTCAGGGATCTCCAGCGAGCGATCGAAGATCGAGGCCTGCCTCGAAAGCTCGCTGGCGATGTCCAAGGTAGGGTCGAAATAGTCGAGAGGAATCCCCCCGGCGGGAGGCATCGAGCCGCTGGACTCTATCGAATGAGACCGGTATCCCCGACCACGTCGACCCAGCTTTATGAGAACGCCTCCGGGCTACAGCTGACCCCGTCGAAAGGGGCACAGGTTCTCACTTGGACTACCCGCTAGGAACTCAACCTGGGATAGAAGACGCTCGCTCTATCGAGAGTACATCGAAACCTCCACGCAAAACGAGCCGATCAGAACCTACCACCACAGGTGTCGATAGCGTTTCTGCAAGCTAGGCAATATAACCCTCGAAGGAGTCAAAAACTCCTTCAAGGGCTCGGGGGCTACCCCTGCGGGGTCGCTCGCGCGCCCCCACGGAAGCTCGATCACAGAAACAAAGCCTCCACTCGAGTGCCAGCGCTCGAATGGAGACTCGGGGGCTACTGTCGAGGGTGTCAGTAAGGGGTACCCTCACTGACGCGCCTAACAAGATTATCCGTACGTCGAAGCCCTCAACTCGATGCCCTGGCCGCGCGTATGCGCAGCAATCGACGGCTTTGGCCTCGAAGACGGAAATAGCGTCGAGCGAATCGATTGGGGGTCGAGCGCCAACTACCGTCGAATACGGAAGCAGGCTCGAGCGAATCGGGCGGCCGAGCGCAAAGACACTGTCCGCCGCCTGATGCGCGCACACGAGCCGGGGCATTAAATGCGCCTGAGGCTTCCCCACCTAACACGCAGGTCACAGGGGGCGTGATAGGGAACATGCATCCGTCCCATCGATCTTTTTGCAGCCTTCCCGCCGAACGACCCGGGGCCTGACAGGGCGCGGGAAACGAGGATGGGACGTCTAATCGGGACCCCCTCGAGACATACAAGGTCAGCGCTCCGGATATCGTTACGATACATGGCGTCCGACCCTCGACCGAACAAGGTTCCCTCCTAGGACGTAGGGGGCGTCGACCGATAACGCCATAACCGCCCCGCCGGGTCTGCCGCCATGCCGTACGAGCGTGCCACCATTGAATCAACACAATACGGCGCGCAGAGCAGGATGCAGGGGCACGCGTAATCATCACCGGGCTATCACGACGGGACGGCTCGAGGCCATGCCAGGTACGGAAGCCTCGAGTAGGTCAGCGCTCCATGCTGCTATCGGCTCCTATTCTGACACCTATACATGTACCCTGGGTCTCTCCTTGGAACTATAAAAGGAGGGACTCAGAAATAGAACGGACGGGACACAAGACCACGCTCATACGTAGCAGAGCTCCACACTTCATACCACGCTTGTATACACCCCTGTACAAGCACTTAGGTGCAAGATAATACAAACTCTCTCTCCCCCGCTGGACGTAGGGCTTTCTCTTGCCCGAACCAGGATAAATCTCTGTGTCTTCTTGCATCACCATCTGGGAAAGGGAGCACGCATACAAATTTACTCGTTGGTGTGACCCCCGGTGGGGAAAACACCGACACCTGTTCTTGAAGAAAAATATCTCCTTCTTCCCTTTGACGTAGAAACTGATCTTGGCAGCACTGGCGTAGATGATAGCTCCCGTGGTGTTCAAGAATGGCCTCCCTAGGATGATAGGTGCTCTCTCATCATTTCCGGTCTCTACCACTACGAAGTCTGCTGGGGCATATAAGGTACCAACTCGGACACAAATGTTCCTCACGATTCCTTTTGGAAAAGTTATCGTCTGATCTGCAAACTGCAAACACATGGTTGTCTCTAATAAAGGATATGTAAAGAATTTCTCATAAAGTACCCTGGGTATAATGTTGATGCTAGAGCCAAAGTCACAGAGTGCTTCTGGGAAGTCCACCATGCCGATGGAGATCGGGATGACGGGGCGTCCTGGATCGCCTCTCTTGACCGGCAGATGGTCAGTAGAAAATTCAGTGACGGGGTTACTCCAATTACCTGCATCAAACACGTCTACAAGATTTGTAGATTCTAATCCTTCTGGTTGTGATGGTATACCGGGGTTAGTAGTAGGAACAGCAGCAGCTATTTGATTTAACTAAGATTCAATCATTTTATTAAAGCTAATTTGATTCTTGACGGCAGTAGAAAAATTATCCATTCTATTATTTATATTTTCTAGCATTTTATCATTAGATGCCAATTTCTTAGATAGGTTATCCATTAGCTTTCCTTGATTAGACACTAACTCTCTCAAAGGTGGAAAATTACTATTGTCGTTATAAGAATTGTTACCTTGATAATTACGTGAGTAGTTAGGCCTCTGTTGATTCCAACCTTGATTTTGTTGAGGACGGTTGTAGTAGTTGTTGTTGTTGTTGTTGATGTAGTTCACATCCTCAAGTATCTCAGGGCAGTGGTTGCCTGAGTGTCCAGTGTCTCCACACTCCTCACAAGTCATGTGAGAGTCGTAGATGTGCATAACTTCTTTCTTGTCTCCAGCTCTATCATCGAGCTTCTTCATGAGCAGGTCTAGCTTTGCAGACAGCATGTCTACCTCCTTCAGCTGATGCATACCTCCACCTCTCTTGCGTGTCTGGGTCCTCTCTTCATTCCAGCTTTGGTTGGACGCCATCTTCTCCACAAGAGCTGTGGCTTGTGGTATAGTAAGTGATAAGAATGCTCCTCCAGCTGCAGCATCCATGGTTTCTCGGGCACTGTTGCTGAGCCCATGATAAAACGTCTGCATCAATAGCCAACTCTCCATTCCATGATGGGGACATTCTAGTATGTAGTCTTGAAAGCGCTCCCATGCTTCTGGAACAGATTCATCATTTTGTTGCTGAAAACTTGTAATCTTCCCACGGAGAGCATTGGTCTTGCCCATGGGAAAGAACTTAGCCAGGAAGTTTGTTGAGCAGAGTGCCCACGTAGTATTCTTCTCCTTTGTAGCGTAGAACCACTGCTTCGCTCTTCCAAACAGTGAGAATGGGAAGAGGCGAAGTAGTATAGCGTCTTTGGAAACTCCTGCTATGGTGAATGTGTTGCAAATCTCCAGAAAGTGTTGTAAATGAGCACTAGCATCTTCGTGTGCCTTCCCACAAAACTGGTTGGATTGCACCATGTTGATAAGTCCAGGCTTGAGCTCAAAGTTGCCATCGATCTCTGCAGCAGGTCCAGTGCGGATATTGTCCGTAGTGGGAGCTGAGAACTCGCGGATCGATTTGTTCGCCATGGCTTCGAACTGTGATGACAAGTTTTGGTGATCTTCTTGATTGGATGAAGCTTCTTCATGAAGTGTTGATGATTTCTTTAGCTTGGCTCTCGTCTTCTTGAATAATGCTTCGGGATTGTCAACAAAATTTCCTGGAAGATGTCTTCTATTCATACATTCCCCTGCATAAGATAAAATAGAAAAATATCGGGGTAAAACTGTATGAGAGAATAGATAAGCTCAATCATATTAGTGATGCGAATGATAACTCAAAATCTTTTATTCTATTCCTGATTAGTAATCAACCTTCCCCGGCAACGGCGCCAAAAATGCTTGTTGGGTATTCTTAACATCATTACTAAAAGTAGACTAAGTTCTAAATCTAGCAACGGTGCCAAAAATGCCAAACCTATCCCTCACACCACTTAAGCCAAGTTGTCATCCCCAGCATGACATGAGAGACGCGGTATTGAAATATGCAATTGCTCTTCTAAATAAATAATGAATGGGATCTGCAAGCGCACAGATTAATACCGATGCAGCATTTTAACCGGGAAGTATTCCAGGTATCGTTATTTATATTTTTACCACTGGGAAGGGATTAGCAATCATCACTATTGATTACAGAATAGAATATGAGATTGAGCATCTATCATTGCATGAATAATTGAGAACATTATATCTAACTCTTCATACAGGGATAAGTGTCACATAAAAGATATATGAAATAATAATAGTGACAAGGATAACTAATCTGATCTAGCCACATAATAAATATGATAAGCACCTCAATTAGATACTCTAGAAAGTCATTAGCATGGTATTAGAACGAACTACAAGAATATTCCCTAAGTTATTCTCAACTATATAGTCTAGCATTATCATAGTTAGTGCAAGCATACTTAGCAATCATTGCGAGACAAGACTATGCCCATGCATAGTGATATTAGCAAGGAATATGAGAAACATAGCAATCACTCCCCTGTAATAATATTGCTCTGCCAGCCCAATACACGAGAGGGGGACTATATAAGAATCAATGAAGCTGTCACTATCACGAACCACCCCACGATCTGGCATATTGGGTACAATCACAGATAAATACGGTATAAGCACCACGCCTACACAATATCTATCATTTACCCATGGATCCGATGGATAAACGCTATACGATCCTAAGCATGTATATAGATCGTATCTAACTAAGCCAAGTACATAACTATGATAAACTAAGAACAATATAATCTTGAATATAAGCAAGTAGAGCAAAGTCATAAGCAATATATTGAAGTAGAACAAAGTCATATTCATAATATTGAAGAACAAAGATAACTAGAAAGCAATTAGAAGCACAATTAGAGAATTACCAATAATCCTCCTGACAGATTCGGAAACCAATCGAAGATTGACTCCTTCTAGTTCTAATCCTATGTAGTTATGCTAATCTAGATGTCTAATTGATGTGGTGGCTCTAATCTTGATCAGAGGCTTCTTCTCCCTTGATGAAACAATGAATTAGGGTTGAGAGGCTCTCTCCTCCAGGGGCCAGGGGGTCTGGTTTTATAGTCCCTTCAAGTGAATATGGGCCCTTGGAGACTTCCCGCAAAGCAGAGTCCTGTTTGGACTCCAACAGGGGGCGGGCGCGCAGTAGGACAGGGCGGGCGCCCTGTCTCTGGCCCCGTTTCGCCTCCGCTTCGGTCTCGTGGCTTCTGGAGTCTTCTAGATGTAAGATAATTGCGCAGCACGTTAATATCTTTACGTAATCCTGACATGTGGGCCTTTCTTCCGTATTTCCTCATAACCCCCTGCAGAAATAGACAAACACCAAAACTCGTGGAATTCTGTCAGATAAAACCCTAAGTCTAGATCTTGATTTCATTTGGATCCTTTTATTTATTTATTTGATAATTAAATTTGATACTTAAGGACCGTCAACACCATCCTTCCAAAAGCATCATAGACGAGAAGGTTAGAGAACCGTGCCCAACGGTTAGTCTTCATCCCCAGCGGGATGGAGACAGGTCTTGCAGAATCCATCATAGAACATATCATCTGCAACAGGTGGGAATAAATGTAACATCCCTGATGTTACGGTTACTAAAAACGGATCATGTCATCATAAGCATTGTAAAGCATAATTGTTAAAGCACATTAGTATGCATCAACTTAAAATAAGTTTACTTTGACTGCTTGAGCTTAGGGAAGTAGAGTGTGCTTTTGCTTGTGTGGTTGCTAAAACCCTAGGGTGGAAGTTTTCCGATAGGCTAAAGGGGGGGGAAACCCTGATTTTTGAACCCTAGAACTGCCCCCTTTTGTGCAATTCAAAAACCAAGCAAAATTTGAGGTTGAGTTCAAAAGCAAAGTTGTAGCTCTTGGCAAGATGTACAACTTTGGTGTTTTGAGTTTTTGAAGTTTCAATACAAAATTCAAAGTAATTTTGAAAATACAGATTTCCAGAAAGTGTCCCCTTTTTCAACTTAAACCTCCAATTCAAAATCCATTTGGAATTTTGAAAAGTGGTCAACATGAAAGTTGTAGAGCACAAAAAGTTGAGCAACTTTCATGTTGGGAGTTTTTCAAGTTGTTATACAAAATCAAAAGTAATTTTGGAAATTCTGTTTTGCCCCAATTCAAAAATTTGGAATTTCTTTGATTTGAGTTTGATTTTCAAACTGTTTGGCCAAATTCACCCAGTTACACTCAAAATCAGCTCTGGTCACCGAAACATGTTTTGTAGCTTATAAAATTTGGAACAACTTTTGTTTCGGTGAAATTTCGGCTCCAGTTCAAATTTTGGCTGAATTTTGCAAAACAACAGAACAAGTGGATATGGGTTGCTACAGTGCTGAGCAGGGGGGGTGCTCTGCCGCCGGAGCAGAGCCGCTACGTCCGGCACCGCCACGCGCCTGGCCACGCAGCTGCTTGGCTGCGCGCGCCCGCCGTGATGTGGACGAGCCCCAGCGTGCTCATCCACTCCCCTGCTGCTTCCACTGCACGGCCGCCTCGCTACTCCCTTCTATGCCCGACACCGACGACCCGGCCGCGCCTTCAATTTCACCGCACTCAATCCCTTTCGAGCCAAACTGAGCACTCCACAACGTTCGCCACGCCCTTGCGAACTCAGCGCACCCCTATCTCTTTCTCTAACCCACCCAGTCGCCAGAACTTCTCTGTTCTTCCCCAACATCGGCCGAGACCGCCGCCGTGAGCTCTCTCCGTGGCCACGCTATTCCAGTGAGCAAAATACCGAACTAGTGGATGTTTCCGGTTCCACTTTATCCCCAGAAGCTCATGCGCTTCCTCTTTTTCCCAAGACGCGAACAGGATCGCCGGAACAACTTCGCCGGAGCCGGAGCACCCGCCTGACCGCACGGCCACCGTCGCCAAGCTTTTCTACTGCTTCTCCCGTCGTGGTGATGTGAGCACCATGTCCCTTACCCTCCATGGAAGCTCCCTTGCATGTTAATTTACACTCTACCAAGCCCTAAGGGCCGGTCCGCGGTCGGCTATGGCGGCCGCCCGCCTTTCGCGTGGCCGAAGTGGAAGGGAGAGAGTAGAGCGTGAGTGGAGGGTGTCAACAGGGTCGCGAAGACGAGGCGAGGCCGATGCGCATGCGTGCGGGGGCCAAGGACCTCGCTAACGGCGGCCGGAGCCGTGGCCGAGCCGCCGTGCGCGGTAGAGGCGAAGCTGACGGGTGGGGCATCCCCGTCGGCGTCCCGCGAAGAGGGGAGAAGGGGGTCTGACAAGCGGGACCCGCCCGTCAGTGACCCACAGAGAGAGGAGGGGGGCAGCCCACATGGCGCGCGCGTGGGCCGAACGGGAATGGGCCGGCCTGCAGGCCGATTTCCCGGCCACTCGCTGCACAGTACTGTTTTTTCTTTTTCTTTTTGTGCAGTTTTTGAGTTATGTTTGATTTTGTGTAATAAATCATGTGCTGATCCAAAAATTATGAAACTTTTTGTATAGGTTCCATAGAATGAGAAGAGCATGGGAAAAATACTAATTCTCATTTTCTGATACCATAAACATATATAAAAATTCTGTCTTTTATTTAATAAATAAACTTTCCATGAATTTTTATAGTTTTTGGGCATATCCAAAAATCACCAAAATTTGTAGGGAGTCTCTGAATGTTATTCCCTGGCTCCACACAAAATTTAGTGGCATTTGGGATAATGTTTGAATAAAATATTAACAAACCCTTATTTAGTAATTAAATAATAATTCCAGAATAATTAGATAATAATTAGTTAAAATTCTCAAAATTAGGGTTTGAGTGATGTAGGGGTTATGTGATGACCTGAGGTCATTAACTTTAATGACCTTTGGCATCTAATTATTGTTTGGTATTAATACTTAATTGCTGTTATTAATATTTAATTAAGAATTAATTAAGATAAAAGGATTAATAATTAGTTAATTTAAGAACATTATGGATTAAGAGAAGTCTTAATTTACAGATGCAACCTTTTGGGTAAAAATACTAAGTTGATAAACAACTTTAATTATTATTTACTCTGTGTTGCACCGAGGAGGCAAGTTGTGCTCGACTTGGTCCTTCTTGCATATTTGTCATACGCATATCATGAGCATCCATCATTTTGCGTTTAGTGCACGTGACCGAAGGAGCGACCGTTGAACCGAACCCCGAGGTCGGTGCTCCGTTCGAGGAAGTCGGATCCGAGACTTGGGAAGTCTCCGAGGGTCCCTCTCTGCCCTGCAACCAAGGCAAGCCCCGGATGCATTAACCCCTCCTTGGATGTTTTAAATCTTTTATCACTTATGAATTGAAAATGCTGCATTATGTAGTTGAGAATTGGGTTAACCTACTTGCTGCATTTACTACCTTGATATCTGTATCCTGTCCTTGACACCTGTTTTATTTTAAAACTGCGTAGCGATGCTTAGCCCTGCTACTAGATAGGTTTTTAAACAAGAAAGTTTGAAGGGTTGTTGTGGGATACACTTATGGTCAATGATGTTTCAACTTGAGACCGGTCGGTGGACTTGCTTTAAGAATGGAGTCTTAAAGTAGTGTCTCCAACTGTGTCGGTTAAGGACCGGTCCGTTGATGGCCTGCTGGGTTGAGAGTTTATAGTACTAGCCACTTGCCTACGGTAAGCCCAGTCTTGTGCTCCCTCGACGCGAACAGCTACTCGCGCACTGGGAGTGGAAAGATGGCGAGAGTAGTGTGTACCCACCTTACGGATCTGAGATGACCGGAAAACATCTAGATCGGCTGTAGGATGGTGGAGTACTGTGCTCTCGGGTGCCGCGAACCTGGTCAGATTTGGGGAGAGCTTGATTTGGGTTGATATATGCAAGATTTGGTTCTACATATGTCGGGTGGTTAGGAACTCCAGCTGGATTGCTAAGCGATTCGAATCGTCGTTGCTCCCCGATTGGGAGACTCAATTCCTTCGACCCTCATCGTAGTTAAATATGCAACTAAGTGATAAAATGAGAAAAGGGAAAGTGTCTCATGAGGTTCGGATCCCAATTCCCGGACTCATAGCGACATGAAGCTATGACCATCAATAAATAATACTTAATGATAGGACTAGGAACTCACGGATTCGTCTGTGGGGAACAACCAGTTAGACTATCCTCGAATTCCTCTGCCTCTGCGAGGGAGGAATTCGGGGTAAAACTTGAAAATAAGGATGCACTACTAGTAAGCTTTTACGCAAAAATACTTTGGCTCCTTGCTCAGCCACCCCTTGTCTACTCTAAGCCTGCATCCCTAAATTCTCCTCTTTTCCCGTCGGATAAGTCTTGTTGAGTACTTCCGTACTCAAGGTTTCAATACCCCTGTTGCAGGTGAAGCGCAGGAGCCGACTTGTTTCGGACCCTGCTGTGTGACCGTCGTCGAGGTTGACGACGAAGAAGAGTGAGCGTGACCCATGGGCAGGGTCTGTAAATTTGTTCTGTCTATACTAAAATTTCAGTTGCTCCGCTGGACCAGGCTTGTAATAACACTCTACTATTTGGAAGAACTCCTTTTGTAAATTAAGTTATGTAATACTTCCGCTGTTTCACTCTGAAATGTTATTTTGGGTCTTGTGTCGTTGAGCTACTGCTTTATCTTCGCAACGAATGATCCTGGTGTTAAGGTGGCCACTTGCTATCCTGTAAGGGCGAGAAGAAACAGTTCTCGTTGTTTGACCATCACCAGTGGTCAGGACGAGCCAGCTTGGTACGCCACAGGTAGCAGTGGAATGAGCGCCCAGCAATGCTCATCGGACTTCTAAAGTGGGAGGACTCCCGGCATCACCGTCAGAGGTCCTTAGGACAATGGCAGGTGTCGGTGGGCCCAAACACTTAGGAGGTTCTGCCACAATAAACCCTGAGTACGAGAATGTACTCAGCTAGACTTACCCGTCTAGTAAAACATAAAAGACACCAAGGAATCATGCAAGGCTGAATATCAAGTGGAGCTGGTTGACTCACCTTTTGCCAAAAGCTTAACTTACATCTAAGCTATTTTAAGAGCATCATATTTATTTATCATCAGCCTACCACTAGATTAGCACCTGTACTACAACACATCACTTGATTATTACAAACAATAATAACCATATCAAATTCATCATATGTTCTTCTTGCTATCATCATTATCATGAACCAAATTCATTAGTGAATGCTACGTTTGCCGCTGCTCTGTCAAGTTCTCACTAACCGGGAGAGACGGCGATTCGAATCGAATTCCTATCCAGCTGGAGGATTATTCCTAGCACTCACCCAAGCATCCCCTACCGGAGAGCCAACGGGTCACCTTTGGTACAACTCAGGAATCGTGGCTCCGATCAGCGCCACACTCCCAGGGCTACCACTCTGCCAGGGAGGTCAGGAATTTTAACTCACCTGCCTTTGGACTTACGCCAATGGTCCCCCGCACACCGCACTTCCTCCGGTAGTGCGCACTTTATACTTGCCGGTCTTCCGGCCTGAGTCATACTACTCGGCTTCGCGGTCGGAACGAGTTATCCGGCCAACTATGTGTCAGGCATGCGTTCAACATGACAAGAGGACGTACAACGATCGGTCCTTAGCTGCCACAGACGGAGTTACTACAAACTTGCAAAACTCCACCCGGCTTAAGTCAATTTAATCAGGTGCCATCCACGATAGCACATATAGACCATCGTGATCCGACATAACCCCATATCGCACGGATGACAGGATATCACCCGACTTCTACCGATTAAAGCATAGCTAAGCTGCTACTCGATCCTAACTCTACAACCAGGGAGGGTGAGTTATCTGGACAAGGATAGAGTAGAATGCAGCAATAGTTTCATCACAACTCCTATACGTAATGCATCACTAGATATAACATATTAAGTAAACTTTCGAAAATAGAGGGAGTCTTAGAATGCTCCGGGGCTTGCCTTTCACGAACGATGCCGGCTCGTGATTCGGGCACTCAACTTCTTCTTCGGGCTCCTCGGGTCCGCCTTGCTGGACCTCCACCTCCTGGCTGCCCTCCTGGCCTTCGGGATTCGCTTGGAGCTCGAAGGAAACTGCCACGTCCGGTGCACCTATTGCATGCTCGAACGATAAGAAGATGCACATGCTAACGATGAATGCTTAATAACACAAGCAACTCACTGGACACTCATATACGGAGCAAAAGTTATACTAACTCACACAAATAAACAAGTTAACATAACCCAAAACCTATCATGACACTAAAGCAGCAAACAACACAAACTAGTATGATCAGTAAATAAATCATAACTAAAGATAGACAGGTCCAACAAACATGAGTAAGGACATTCTGGAAAGCTTATGAAATTGTCTACAACTCATCTTTAAACATGACAGCAAGATTCATACATAAAACTAGTCATTTAAACAAAGTTCCAGGTTCTGTTCCAGAAAAACAGAGAACACCTATTTCTGGAACCCAACTTGGAACAGCTATAACTTTTAAACTACTTGGCCAAATGACCTCAAATTTAAACCACAGCTAGTTCAACAAGTTTCGAACAACTTTGATTTAGACAAGTTTCACAGGAAGTCAAGTTATCATTCAGTAACAGCCAAAATGCTCCCTTGCTGTCCAGAACAGCATTTAACCCTATAGTTAATTATTTAATGACATGATCAAAACACAAACCATGCCAACCATATGGCCTATGAGCACAAACATATTACAAAGTTACCAGATCATCAGATGAAAACCCCAAAACATTTACTTAACAAGGTATTTATTAATTAACTCTAGATAAGAGCATATTTACAAGATGCTAGTTAAAGTGCTCAGAAAAATCTACAAAAATTACAGAGGCACAAGTATAACATCAGATTACCACCATAAAAATTTCAGAGCCATTGCACATACCAAATTAAAGATATGTATTTAATATGGACCAAGGTGCTTATTTCATAAATTCCAAAACATGACTTATATGATGCCAAACAATAGATTTCAGATTATTTTCAACATAGGAATACAATAAACAAGTTTACTACCAAAGTAGAACACCAGCATAAGTACCAATTATTTTATATGATTTAATTAAAGAACAAGCCATATTTCAAACACAAATTACATATCACAACTGCATTGCTCCAAAAATGATGAAATAATTATCAGAGCACTCTAATGCCATGCAAAGGCTACCATAAAATTTTCAGAGCAAACTAAGCAGTATAACAAGAGATATGCATTTATCAATAAATAACAAGATTAAATCCTTAATAAATAATTTCTCAGAAAACATGATTCATTTTATATTTTTATCAAATACTAGCCATCTCAAGAAACACCACAAAATTTGTTTCACAATTTTTGGATCTCAGAAACAGGAGATATGAGTTTTGCAAGAAAGCCAAAAATCCAGATTTTGAATAAAAGAAAAGGAGGGAAAGAGGTGACACTGACAGTGGACCCCTCTGTCAGGTCCTTCTTCCTCACGGCCGAGGCGACTTTCGCCGGCGATTTCTCCGCGACGGCGAGGTCTCCGGCCAAACCAAGGGCATCAGCGTGATCCCCAAACCCTAACGACTCGATTGACCCCCTTTTTCCCCCGGCGGAGCCACCGGAAGGAGCTTGCCGTCGACGATGGCGGCTCGGCGGAGGTGCTCGGCGTTACGCCGGAGCCCTCAGGCCGGTAGAGCGTGACCTAAGGCCTTCTACAGCACCAGCAGACTACGGCGAAGCTTCCTAGGTATGCGGCTTGGCCTGGATCCTCGTGGAGCACGCTGGCCACGAGAGCACCCAACTCCGGCGGAAGCACGGCGGCGCTGCGCCCCGTGTCCGGCGACGGAGAACTTGGTAGAGCGTCCACCAAGTGGCGCAAAAGCTCGCTAAGGACCTAAGCTACCTCTAGAACCTAACCAGAGACGACGAGCGGCTTCACAGAGCTCGGCATTGAGTTCGCCGGAGAAGAAGGTCACGGCGACCCGATTTGGGGAAAGAAGGAAATGTCGGCTCACCGGTGGGTTTCTCGGCGAGTTAGAGGGTGGAGATTGGAGAGCGGCTCACGGCGGAGCTTTGGGTGGAGTTTGGTGGACGGAGACGCAGCGAGGAGCGCACACGAGCTCGCCGGAGTGAGCTCACGACGGTGAGCTCGCTGCGGGCGAGTTTCAGGCGAAAGAGGACGAGGGAGAACGAAGTGGACGCGTCCACTCTGCGCGGGGCGACGCCGTGGAGGTCATGCACGCGATGAGAGCTGACAAGCGGGGCCAGGAACGGCGTACAGACGACAAATGGCGACGGAGCTCTGCCGGCGGTCGGCCACGTCGACGAGCTCAGGTTCGATTTAGAAGAAACGTTGTTTGTCTGACAGAGCCACTTCACCGACGATTATCTCCCAAACCAGAGCAAATTTGGAGATGGCGTAGTTGACAAAGTTGGAGTACTAGGCGAGATCTACAACTTTGTCAATTGGAGCAAGAGCTAGATCGGCCTGGATTGAGAGTTATGACGTTTCCAAAACCAATCGAGCAAACTGGTTTCGTTCCAAGACTTAGAAAATTTTCTAAGTGTTGAAAACAACCCCAAATCTGCCTTGTGGGTCACTTTTGAGCTATTTATGATCATTTTCATGAGATGGCCATAAAACAACTTTTGTTCCTTATAAAATTTGCTACAACTTTGCTGTAGAAAGTTTTGACATGAAAACATTTTATGAAACACTTTTTAAAAGCCTAAGCAAAAGAGGTTTCTAGGGCCTATTTTCATAAGTATGACTTAAAAGCATATTTTGGAAAAGTGGCCAACATGAACATTGTTCCCAAAGCCAAGTTAAGCATAGATAAACTAATTACCAAGGCATTAAGCACAAACACAAACATTGTTCACTCAATCACAAGCATAGGAAACCTATTTAAGCAATTTAAATCATATTTTTGCATAGAATGACATGGCTTAAGATAGATGATGATCATGAATGCTTTGAATGGATGATGATGCTCATGCTATGCACATGACTAATGCAACCATAACACTGGGGTGTTACATGTCGCGTCCTCAAAAGCATCTACACGCGGTGGGCTGCTCAAGATGATCCCGCCAAGAAAAACAGGAAACAGGACGGGCGCGATCAGGAAGACGAGGACGAGGACCAGGATAGGGACCCACGACACTAGTATGTCAGTCCCACCGACGTGGTCCACTCCATCTTCGGGGGCAAAGTTTCCATCGAGTCTAAGCGAGAAAGAAAGCTCTTAAAGAGAGCCTGCCTCAACATAGACAGCACAGATGGTCTGATCGCCGATCCAAAATTTCCTCCCTGGTCGCACAGGGAAATCTCCTTCAGCAGGCAGGATCAGTGGGCCGCCATCCCGGAGCCAGGACGCTTCCCTCTAATCTTGGATCCTTGCATCAACAGCATCAGATTCGAGCGTGTTCTCGTTGACTGGGGAATCTCCATCGACATCCTCTTTCGCAACAGCTTGCCTACTCTTAAGATAATCACGGCCCAGCTAAAGCCCTACGACGCTCAATTCTGGGGAGTCCTGCCGGGTCAAAGTTCAGTACCCCTCGGACAGATAACACTGCCTGTCCAGTTCGGAACGTCTGACCACTTTTGAACAAAGTTCGTCAACTTCGTGGTCGCCGACTTTGATGGAACTTACCATGCAATACTGGGCCGACCATCGCTGACAGAGTTCATGGCAGTTCCACACTACTCATACCTGGTCCTCAAAATGTCTACGGAGAAGGGCGTCCTAACTGTCAGGGGACATGTCTACACCGCATACACTTGCGAGGAGGAAAGCTTCAAGACCACCGAAGCAATTGATCTTTCAATCCGCATGGCAGAAACAGTAGCCCAAGCTGCACAGGTCCCACCCGACCAGCTCCGACTAGCCGAGCAGGAGACTGCATGGAAGAATTAAAAGTCCAAAGAGCACAAGGAAGTACAGCTGGTCGACGGAGCCCCGAGAAGATGGCCCTCATCAGGGCCAACCTAGACCCTAAATAGCAAGACGCGCTCGTCAGGTTTCTAAGGGATAACGTGAGCGTTTTCGCATGGAAACCCGCAGACATGCCCGGCATCCCACGAAACCTGATCGAGCACTCCTTAAAAGTCTCAAAGACTGCAAGACCCATCAAGCAAAAGCTGCGACGGTTCACTCGAGACAAAAAGGAGGCTATGAGGACAGAAATAACACGGCTCCTAGCAGCCGGATTTATTAAGGAAGTGTATCATCCCAATTGGCTCGCCAATCCGGTTCTTGTACGCAAAAAGAATCATGAATGGAGAATGTGCGTTGATTACATTGATCTAAATAAACACTGTCCTAAAGATGCTTTCGGTCTCCCTCGCATCGACGAGGTGGTCGACTCAACGGCCGGATGCGAACTCCTCTCTTTTCTAGACTGCTACTCTGGTTATCACCAGATCTCGCTAAATGAAGATGACCAGATCAAAACATCTTTTATCACTCCTTTCAGCGCGTATTGCTACACGACCATGTCTTTTGGACTCAAAAACGCCGAAGCCACCTATCAACGGGCCATCCAGCAATGCCTCCATGATGAGATTCGCGATGACCTCGTCGAGGCTTATGTAGATGATGTCGTCGTCAAAACAAAGGACGCGAGCACTCTAATCGACAACCTAGACCGAACTTTCAAGGCACTAAATAAATACAAATGGAAGCTTAACCCCAAAAAATGTATCTTCGGGGTCCCCTTCGGTCTACTGCTCGGCAACGTCGTCAGCCGCGACGGCATACGGCCGAATCCCTCAAAAGTAAAAGCAGTGCTCGATATGCGACCACCCAAGAATGTCAAGGATATCCAAAAGCTCACTGGATGTATGGCTACTCTCAGCCGTTTTATTTCTAGACTGGGAGAAAAAGGCCTCCCCTTCTTCAAGCTCCTAAAGGCGTCAGAAAAATTCTCCTGGACAGAGGAAGCCAATGCTGCGTTCACCCAGCTCAAAACCTTTCTCACTTCGCCACCCGTTCTCACAACGCCTCAACCCAACGAGGACCTACTCCTTTACATAGCAGCCACCGACAGGGTCGTCTCCACGGCAATGGTGGTCGAGCGAGATGAGCCAGGCCACGTCTACAAGGTCCAGAGACCCATTTATTTCATAAGCGAAGTCTTAAACGAGTCCAAGACCAGGTACCCACAGATACAAAAGCTCATATACGCTATCCTAATAACGTTAAGGAAGCTAAAGCATTACTTCGACGGTCATCGAGTCCTGGTAACCACCAGTTTCCCTCTGGGGGACATTTTGCGCAACAAGGACGCCAACGACAGAATTGTAAAATGGGCAATGGAATTATGCCCATTCCCCTTGGATTTCCAGAGCCGCACCACCGTCAAGTCTCAGGCCCTGGTCAATTTCATCGCAGAGTGGACAGACCTCAACGAGCCTTCCGTTTCCGACATCCCCGACCACCGGTCGATGTTCTTCGACGGGTCCTTAAACATCAATGGCGCCGACGCCGGGATACTCTTCGTATCGCCTAACAAGGACAAACTACGCTACGTCCTTAGGATCCTCTTCCTGGCGTCAAACAACGTCGCCAAATACGAAGCATGCCTACATGGCATAAGATTGGCCGTCGAACTGGGAGTCAAACGCCTCTACGTCCATGGCGACTCTGCTCTAGTCATCAACCAGCTAAACAAGGAATGGGACACAACCCACGAGATGGACCTCTACTGCAAAGAAATCCGCAAATGGGAATCCAATTTCTACGGCATAGAATACATCCATGTGGTCCGAGATAAGAACCAGGCAGCGGATGCGCTATCAAAGTTAGGGTCATCTCGGGCCCAGATCCCGCAAGGCGTTTTCGTTCAGGACATCCATGGGCCAAGTATGGGCACAGACCTGGTCGAAAAGCAACCTAATGAGGCAATGATCATAGACGACACCATTCCGACAACCAGCAGCCGTGACTGGCGCGCCCCTTTCATCAGGTATATATCGGATGGATCGGGCTTTCAGGATAAAACGGAGAACAAGCGCCTCATTCGACGATCCAAAAATTACGTACTGGTGGACGCCAAACTTATGCGAAAGAACGCAAGTTTCGAAGTGCTGCTCAAATGCATATCCCAAGATGACGGCATCAAGCTCTTAGATGACATAAACGCCGGGTCCTGCGGCAACCACACAGCCTCCAGAACACTGGTTGGGAAAGCATTCCGAGCAGGTTTCTACTGGCCAACCGCGGTTGCCGACGCCGAGAAACTAGTCCGGCATTGTGAAGGATGCCAGTTCTTCACCAAGAGGACTCACGTGCCTGCTCACGAGATTCATACCATCCCGTCGTCCTGGCCTTTCGCCTGTTGGGGCCTGGACATGATCGGGCCATTTAATCCGGCCCCCGGCAACTTCAAGTTCGTCTTCGTGTTAATTGATAAATTCTCGAAGTGGATCGAGTACACGCCATTGGTCAAAGCAACCTCTGAGAAGGCTGTGGAATTCCTCAACCAAATCATACACAGATATGGGGTTCCCAACAGCGTAGTTACCGACCTGGGCACTCAGTTCACTAGCACTACATTTTGAGACTTCTGCAATGACAGGGGCATAGTCATAAAGTATGTGTCAGTAGCTCACCCACGGGCCAACGGTCAGGTAGAGCGAGCAAACAGAATGATTATCAATGCTTTGAAGAAAAGGCTGTACACAGAGAATGATAGAGCACCAGGACGATGGATGAAAGAATTACCAGCCGTGGTCTGGGGTCTCCGAACACAGGCTACTCGCAATACGGGTGTGTCACCCTACTTCATGGTTTACGGCACCGAGGCAATGCTTCCGTCAGACATAACCTTTGGATCTCCAAGAGTTGAAAACTTCGACCAGTCTTCGGCCGACATCGCCAGGGAACTTGAAATCAACTGCACGGAAGAAAAGCGCTTAACCTCATTCCTCCGAACAGCAAAGTATCTCGAAACCATCAGGAGGTATCACAACAGGAACGTCAAAGACCGTTCCTTCGTGGTCGGTGATCTTGTACTCAAGTGGAAAACAAGCCAAGAAGGAACGCACAAGTTATCCACACCTTGGGAAGGACCCTTTGTGGTCGCAGAAGTCACACGCCCTACATCTTACAGACTGGCGTACCCAGACGGAACACGCCTGCCTAACTCTTGGTACATAAACAACCTGCGGTGTTTCTACCCATAAGATCCAAGAACATTTCGTTTGTAAATTTCCTGTGATCAGCATTTAATAAATTTTTTTGTTCTTGCTATGTATTTCTTTTATATGCAGAGCTGTCGACAAAGTGCAACAACCGCCTTTAAGATGAAAAGTCCTTAAGAGTTATTAACTCGACTCAGTGACACATCACTCAGACAACATTACAGCGCTCAAAACCATGGTCATGACAAAATCAAACTTTATTACAAACTTTATATACAGAGTTTACAATAACCACCCCTCTGGGCGGCTCCTAGTCTACTCCCACAGAGTACCCTATAGGCCTACTGCTCGGGCGGATCACCCGCTCGGCCTTGCTGCCCAGTCAAAGGTGTCGGGGCCACCGGCTCCTGGCTGGTCGAGACCGCAGGCGTCGACCGCCCATCTCCGGCAACGGACGCTCCCGCCAACTCTCTGGCCGACCTGTCTGACCCGGGCTAGTCGGGGGGAGTTGCCGTCCCGCAGAGGTTGATGTCGCCGATCACAGTCGACAAGTCAAGTAGACCAACACGAAGGTCGTCTGCCTCCTGCGGACGAACCTCCTTGGGATACCCCCGCTCCAGTCTGGACAGGTCGACTAGAGGGTAATGGGCGCGCACCATGCTGAGGACGTGTGCTCCGATGAACTCTCCGCCGTCCTTGACAAACTATTGAAGCCAGTCCCAAGCCCGCTGCGCCTTCTCGATCGGGATCAGCTTCGGTGCGCGGGGCTGGTCCTCAGGGAGCTCGGGGCTGATCAAATCAAGTACCGGGGCCACTCCTTTCCAAAGCTTGATGCAGTTGGCCTTCTAGGAGTCCCGGTCCTTGATCAGCTCGTCGAGATGCTTCTTAGTGTTTACTTTGAGCACTGGAAGTCAAGCAGAAAGTTAGTACGTACATAAGACAAGGAATGTCGGCCAAGCAAAGAAGAAGGGCATACAGTTCCGTCGAGGATATCAGTAAGGGGTATCTTCACTGGTGTGCATAACGAGATTGCCGGTACGCAGGTCGAGGCCACCAACTCGACGCTATAACCAGTCATGCATATAGCCATCGACGACCGCAGCCCCGAAAACGGAAAGGGCGTCGAGCGAATCGATTAGGGCTCGAGTGCCAACTACCGTCGAGTATGGAAACAGGCTCGAGCGAACCAGGAGGCGTCGAGTGCAAGGACGCCGCCCGCTGCCTGACGCGCGCACGGGAACCAGGGCATTTGATGGGCCCGTCGCGTTCTCACCTAACACGCCTGTCACGGGAAGCGTGATAGGGAACAGGCACCCGTCCCGTCATTCTTTTTGCAGCCTTCCCCACCAAACGATCCAGAGCATGTCAAGACGCAGGAAGCAGGGTCGGAACGTCTAATCAAGACCCCCTCGAGACATCCAAGGTCAACGCTCCGGATAGCAAGGCGTTACGCGGCGCTCGACCCTCGGCCAGACACGTTTCCTTCCTGGGGAAGGGTTGGGCATCGAGTGACAGCACTGCAACTACTCCGACGTATCTGCCGCCATGACGTACAGGCGTGCAACTGATAAACCAGTCCACGGCGGCGCACAGAGCAGGATACAGGGGCACGCGTAATCATCATCAAGCTACCAGGACGGGACGGCTCGAGACCACGCCGGTATGGAGGCCTCGAGTAGGTCCGCGCGCCATACCGCTATCGACCCCTACGCTGACGCCTATACTTGTACCCTGGGCTTCCCCTTGGAACTATAAAAGGAAAGGCCCGGGAGCGAACACAGGCATCACAAAAGACAACACTCATATGCAGTAGAACTTCCATAGTCCACCCCAGTTCATCCACGCTTGTATTCATCCATGTACAAGCACTTAGGTGCAAGATAATACAGACTCTCTCCCCCCCGCTGGACGTAGGGCCTTCTCTTGCCCGAACCAGGATAAATCTTTGTGTCTTTTTGCATCACCATCTGGAAAAAGGAGCACGCACACAAATTTACTCGTTGGTGTGACCCCCGTGGGGAAAACACCGACAGTTGGCGCGCCAGGTAGGGGTCCTACGTGTTTTTTCACTGATTTCCCATTCTTTTCCAGATGGCCACACTCGCCTCGCCGATTTCGCGCTCCACGGTGATTTGGTTTGAGAGTCTCGAATTCATGTCTACTAGCTCCGGCTATGACATGATCTTGCTCTCGATCAGAGGACCAGGAGGAGCCCGCGTTGCGCCAGCACGGTTGAGGGCCCCAAGACGTCCTCGCCACCATGCCTCCCCACCCAAGAAGAGGCATGGACAGCACCACCGCCGCCCCTCTGCCTCGTCACGACCGACAGTTCATGCTAGGCAGGAGGTGACACAAGAGCCGACAGCACCACGCGCTGAAACCGTGGGTTTGATGGCTCGGCGCCACGAGGATCGTACGACGACAGGAGGAGACGCGCCCAGCGCACTCTCCCCCACCGCTAGGTTACTCCCACATGGGCTGGTCGCCCTAAGAAGAGCATTGTCGTTCGGTTTGGACAATGTCGCAGCGTCGCTCGCTAGGGCGATATGCCCAAACGCCCAGATATATGTAGAGAGACCAATGGTCCTCCCACGCGACCCTGGGGCGCAGCAACAGACGTCCGAGTTGCCGGACTTCTCGCAAGTATGAGGCCTCCGCCGCCTAGGCCCTGGGCTGTACATGATTACCTCCCTCAGGCAGCGGCTGCTGGAAGAAGGACGTGGATGTTTCTACACCGCCAAACCAGACTCCGGCTCAGAATCCGACAGCTACGACCCTACCAGGGAATGCTATCATATCGATGGGGCGGTAGAAACTACCGACGAGACGCAGGACACTGCTGCTGGCGGTCGAGCCCCCGCAGCAAGGGAAGACCCCAGGACGCCTGGGAACGACGGACAGGTCGACCCACCACCGCAAGAAGACAGAGCCATGCAACTTGCGCAGCTGCCAGAGCTCAAGATAAAACTTGATGAGGATCGTGAGCGCCTCATCCTGCTAGAGCAGATTCTTGAGCAGGACCTGCCTTACCCGCCTGGCGGAAGTGTCCGCAGAAGGGCTCGAGAGGTGCACCGACAGATCGTCGGGGATGGGGAGCCAGAACAACCCATCAGCCGTTTCCCTCGGGTGGGCCAGAACGTTGTGGCAGCGCCGATCATGCTATTACGTAACATGCCCGAGTCCTCAAACTCCCAAGCATGGCGCATCCAAGACGAGGTGCAGACTCTACTCCAGGTGGCGGCAGTACAGCAAGCAGAAAGCTCGGCCTCTCGACGTCGAGGGGCGGCCACGGAAAAGCGCGATGAGCTAGCCCAGAACGAAAAGGAGGTGTCAATCCATTAGCAGCCACCCCCTCGAGGGAAAAAGACCACGCTCGTCATCCCCGTTGACAACCAACGACGACACGACGCACGACGTGATATTGAAGAGAATCGTCGCCGTCGGTACGGGGACGCGGAGGAACGCGGTTACAGCGCCCATCGCGGTGGGAGGTACGACAGCGATGAGGACCGAATGGCCCCAGAGCCACCAGGCCCACGGGTGTTCAGCAGGGCGATCCGCAGCACGCTGCTGCCCAGCCCGTTCCGACCCCCCGACCAGCATTGCAAAGTACAACGGCGAGACTAAGCCAGAGCTGGTAGACTTCAGGCTGGCCTGTCAGCTAGGAGGCACACGAGGGGACGATCGAGCCATCATCAGACAGCTGCAGCTCTTCCTCTCCGACACCGCTTGCAGATGGCTCGAAGAGCTCCCAGCCGACCAGATCCACGATTGGGTCGATTTGGTCAGGGTGTTTGAGGGCAACTTCAAAGGAACCTACATACGACCCGGCAACTCGTGGGACCTCAGCAAGTGCAAGCAGAAGCCAGAAGAGACGCTTCGAGAGTACGCTCGACGCTTCTCGAAGCAACCCACCGAACTGCCGCACATCCCCGACAACGACGTCATCCTGGCCTTTGTCTCTGGTACCACCAGTCGAGACTTGGTGCGAGAATTAGGCAGGAATCGCCCTCAGATCGTCGACAAACTGATGGACGTAGTGGCAAACTACGCTGCTGGGGAAGAAGCGGTGGGCGCCTTCTTCAGTTGTGAAGGAAGGAGGGGCAAGCAGCCCGTCGATGAGGATGAGGGCCCCAGTCGAGGACCCAAGAAGAACAAGAAAAAGAAGAAAACACGGCCGTTCTAGCGGGAAGACCTCGACGACGATCTCGTCGCCGCCATGGAACGCAAAAGGCCTCGAGGCCCTCCGGATGGAGGCATGTTCGATAAGATGCTAAAGGAGCCATGCCCTTACCATAAGGGAGGAGCCAACCACAAGCTCGAGGACTGTCGTATGCTGGAAAAGCATTTCGACGGTCTGGGATTCAAGAAGGACGCGCACGACGACCCAAAGAAGGAGAAGGGCGGCAACAAGGAGGGCGACAAAGACGACGACGGTTTCCCCACCGTCCACGACGGTTACATGATCTATGGCGGGCCCTCGACGCAGTTAACCGCAAGACAGCGCAAGAGGGAATGCTGTGAGGTCTTCGCAGCGAGAATGGCGGTGCCCCAGTACCTCAGCTGGTCGATGTCGACGAAAGCTAGTCAGCAGTCTACCTTGGGGTATACCCACGGTAGTAGTTTATCGGTAGACGGTGCGCAAACTACGAACTCGATGGTGACGCAAGACACGGACAAGCTTTTTATCCAGGTTCGGCCGCCGAGTTGGCGTAATACCTACGTCCTGCGTCTGGTTGTATTGATTTGTGCTGAGAGAATATGATGTCCTAGGGGGGTCCCTCGCCCCTCCTTATATAGTCTGGAGGGCGGGGTTACAGATCTGGAAACTAATCCTAGTCGGTTACAATTGCCATGGATAATTCGATGTCAATTCCTATTCTAACCGACTAGAATCCTGCTTGATCTCCACATCTTGTTTCCTTGCGCGAAACTCCAGGTTGTCGGATCAAGCCTTGAACTCGTCTCGTAATGAACCAAGCCTCCTGGCCGAAATCTAGCCGTAAGGGTATAGGGGTTTATACCCCCACAGCTAGTCCCCGAGCACCATGTATTGTGATGTAACACGCCGTCTTGAGCTTCTTCGATCAGTGTGGCTTGACATCTTCAATAAGCAGGAAAGTCGTCCGAACAGTTGCAACGGTATTTTGACCAACTCAAAAGACGGTTGATCAACATTGACATCGAAGAAGCAGGTTGTTCGAAGAATGCATGGTGCTCTTAAAAAAAATTTCTTTCCTGGTGAAGTATGCCCACTTTACCTTTTTGAAAGGTATAAACATCAAAAAAGCAAGCAAATTCACCGCTAGGTGAAGTGTGCCCACTTAGTCCCCGAGCCTGGTAGTAGGTGACGTAGGCACGTGGTGCCAGGGTCAAAAGAAAATTCCCCAAAGTAGTTTTGAGACTAAGATGCATCGCTAGATGCATCGTACCGATGTAGTCCCCGAGCTTGCTGGAAGGCGAAGTATGAGCCTTGTAGCAAGGTCAAAAGTGAATTTACCAGTCCCCGAGCATGTCATGCTCGTCTGCAAATGAAAAGACCAATCGACCAGTCCCCAAGCACTAAGTGTGCTCCTTGGAATTATATGTTGCCATACCGTACGACCAGTCCCCGAGCGTCGAGTGCTCGTTGGTCGGTGCATGCTTTAAAGCTTTGAGCTGATAGACTGGGCGACCAGTCCCCGAGCGTCGAGTGCTCGGTGGTCGGTGCAGTCCTTGAAGTTCCGAGCTAATAGACTGGGCGACCAGTCCCCGAGCGTCGAGTGCTCGGTGGTCGGTGCAGTCCCCGGATTGTTGACTCACTGGCGTATGTGTCTTCTTATTTTTGAAAAGATCTTTCCAGTTAAAGTTGACGTGACGTGGCCTCCTGACGGTGTGTCAGACGGATGCATGAAAAGTTGCACCTGACAACTGTACAGCCGCCCTTTGCATGGTTTGAGAAAAGGAAACCATCAATTGGTACGAAAATTCCGCCGCATTAATTGTCTATAATCATTGTAAACCGAAACGCCGCGTCCGCCGCATGGCCTGCCCACTTCCCGAGAATACAGGAAGTGGGAGAGGTGGAGTTGCGGGCTTATAAGAGCCTAATAGGTCCGCCTGTACCGCTTACCCTGCTATTGCCTTCAAACCTTCCGCTCTCATCATCTCCAATCTCCTGCATCTTCCTAACTCAAGCCCACATTCGCACCTCTAATGGCGAAGAGCGACTCCAGGAAGAGGGCCGAACTGATGGCCAAGGAGTGGAAGAAGTCTCGCAGTACCACAAAATCTCTTGGTGACCTCGTCGATATGGGGCTTCTGCACGGCCCGGAGCTCGGCGGCTGGAGGGCACCGGAGGGGGAGAGCTACCCCGACCCTCGCGCCGGTGAGATCGTCGTTTTTGAAGATTTCATTAAGAGGGGTTTTGGTGTTCCTGTTCATCCTTTTCTTCAAGGTCTTCTTTTGTATTATGAGATCGGGATTTGCAATCTGCACCCGAACTCAATTCTCCTCATTTCCACCTTTATCCACCTGTGCGAGGCCTATGTTGGCATAGAGCCGCACTTCGATCTTTTTCGGTATCTTTTCTGCTTGAGGAAGAAGGGAGCAGTTGGAGGCTCCAAGGTTGCAGCTGGAGTATACCTCAACCTTCGTGATGGAATGAAGAATCGCTACCTGCACTGCCCATGGAACACTTCCTTGACCGAATGGTACAGGAAGTGGTTCTACATCAGGGAGGAACCGGGCAGCTCCACGTTCTGCGACGTGGGATACATTCCTGAGAAGAGGACGAGCTGGACCGACCGCCCGGAGTTCGACGGTCCAGTGGCGGATCTCATGAAGCTGATCGACTGGTCGCGCCTGGACGAGCTTGGCGTGGTCGGCAACTTCATTTGCCGCCGGGTGATGCCCTGTCAGAAGAGGGTGCACTCGGCGTACGAGTATGCCGGAAGCGCAGACCCGACCAGGATGCGGTCGGAGATCTTGGAGAAAGCGGAGGTACAACAGCTGTTGAACGAGCTGTTTAACTTCGCGGATGGGGGCTTCATCCGTGGCAGTGATCGGGTGCAAGCCTTCAAGTTAGGACGACCAGCACCAAAGGTATGTAGCAGATTCTGTTTTAGCATTCGTATACCGTCTGCAGTTGACTCATCTCTGTTGCTTTTGCAGATCGGCGATGTCGACCGGTGCACAGTGTACGTATCACTGGCACCGGGGATGGAAAATCCTGCGGGAGAGGTCCCGCCAGAGGAGGACGCTGCTCGGTGTACTCATTACACCAGCAGTGAGGAAGACCAAGCCCGCCCCGTCCCGACCTCCGAGGAGAGGGTAGCGGGGAAAAGGCCATTGCCGGCAGATCCCTTGCCGACACCGGAGCTGCTGGCAGATCTACCGGCGGAGAGCAGCCAAGCACCGAAGCATCGTTGGCTCGTGCGGATCGTCGACGACGACGACGACGAGGAGGCTGCGCCGTCGTTGGTCCGACGGCCTCGGAGCCGCCCAGACAATGCGCCGGTCGCCACTGATCGAGTGGCCAGCGGCGCAGCTGCCCCGCAAGCTGTCGAGATGGGGGCACAGGTGCCGACCGGCCGGGCGAGGAGGAGGTTCACCGCGACCCACCGTCGGTCAGACCTGTAAGTGTTCGACTTACGTATTTTGGACTCCTCTTTGACTTTTTTTTTTTTGAAATTTGACTTTTGTTCCTGTAGTGCGGCATCGGATGTCGACCCCGGCCAAACTGCCAGCCAGGGAACGGGCGAGCCTGCCTGCGGTTCTGGGGATGCGGCCCCCCAGACCACAGAGCAGCCAACAGCTGCAGTCGCGCCTGGGAGCACCGAGGGGCTCCCGAGCGCGGCACCGACTACGACAAGCAGCCCGACCAGGGCTGGAGAGGCTCCCCCAACTGACTCCTCAGAGAAGGGAAGATCTCCTACCGCTCCTCCTGCCGGGGGGAGTGAAGTCCCCACGTCGCCCCGAGCAGGAGCCTCTTCGGCTGCGGGCTCCCCAGGTCTGGTCCAAGGGCCAGTAATACCTGGGACCACCACCGGGGGTGACGCAGCACAGGAGGAGGAAACCCGGGCGGCCTCCGATGATGAGGTGGAAGAGATCGAGGGTCGTCCCCGTGATGGCCGCCAACACGTGTATGTGTGGCGCCAACGCGGGGATCACTTTATCGGGCATGAGGAGCTCGCTGAGACCGAAGAGGCCGCCAGGGTGGAGCGCGCGGCCAAGCGCCTCGTCGACGAAGTCAAGGTAAGCGGCTTTTTGTACTGCTGCACATTCTTTTGCCTTGTCTTGCATGGTCGTTATATGCTTGCTTTGTAGGACGCAATGAAAACGGCGAAGTACCGGAAACGGTGCTTTGACCAGATAGAAGGCGTCATGGCCGAGAACAAGGCCCTTGCCGCGGAGGTAGACCGGTTGCGGGCGGAGGTCGGGGA
Source organism: Sorghum bicolor (assembly GCF_000003195.3). Classification (NCBI taxonomy): domain Eukaryota; kingdom Viridiplantae; phylum Streptophyta; class Magnoliopsida; order Poales; family Poaceae; genus Sorghum; species Sorghum bicolor. The sequence goes on from NC_012874.2 coordinate 31,913,386, forward strand.
GAAGGTGGTCGAGATGAGTGCCGAAAAGGAGCGTCGTCTCGACCTCGCTCGTCGTTTGGCCGACCAGTACCGGCTGCAAGAAGGTTAGTCACACGCTCCGAGCAGCTTCGCGTACTTGTATAGTTTGCTTTGCTGACCAGTTTGGGATTCACGCAGACTTGGAGGAGGAGGTGGCGAGCCTCCGACAAGAGAAGGAGCAGCTCAGCCAACAGCTCGCCGGTGCGCTGGAGTCCGGGCGGAGAGCAGGAGAGGAATTGGGTCGAAAAGACCGGGAGCTATCTGGTAATGGGTGCCGCCTTGTTGGTTGCTGCCTGCCCCTTTTTTTATGCCGAAAATAACGCTTTGTTTCGTTTGCAGTGCTCAAGGCGAACGCCAAAAAGCACCTGGATGATCTGATCAAGGACCGGGACTCCTGGAAGGTCAACTGTTGCAGGATCTGGAAAGGAGTGTCCCCGGTCCTAGACCTGATCAGTCCCGAGCTCCCGGAGAGCCAGCCCCGCGCGCCGCAGTTGACCCCGGTCGAGAAGGCGCAACGGGCGTGGGACTGGCTCCAGCAGTTTGTGAAGGACGCCGGGGAGTTTGCCGGCGCGCACGTCCTCAGCATGGTGCGCGCCCACTACCCCCTGGTCGACTTGAGCAGGCTGGAGAAGGGGTACCCGAAGGAAGTCGGCCCGCAGGACGCGGACGAGCTTCGGGGTAGTCTGCTGGACTTGTCGTCGACAGTGATCGGCGACATCAATCTGTGCGGAACGGCCTCTCCTCCAGACCAGCCGAGTTCAGATAGGTCGGCCAGGGAGTTGTCGGGCGCGTCCGTTGCGGGAGATGGGCGGTCGACGCCTGCGGTCTCGACCAGCCAGGCGCCGGTGGCCCCGACCCCTTCGTCCGGGCAGCAGGGCCAGGCGGGTGATCAGCCCGAGCAGCTAGGCCAATAAAGTAGTCTGTAGGAATAGACTAGTGTCTGCCCGTCAGGGTATTTATTGTAAACTTTGTATGTAAAGTTTGTAATAAAGTTTGCTTTTTGTCATGACTGTTGTTTTGAGCGCTGTAAGAATATCTGAGTGACGTGTCACCGTATTTGTCTTGGTTGTCGCTAAGAGCATCCATTGCAGGAGTTTTGCCGAGTGCTGTGTGTGACAAGGTATAGGCAAAAAATAGAGAATTTCATTATCAAAAATTATAAGATACTTACAAAAGATAGTCATTAAAACTTTATGGATAGAAACGTCGTAGTTTGTCGATGTGCCAAGAGTTAGGCACTCGTGTTCCGTCTGGGTATGCCAATCTGTAGGACGTAGGTCGTGTGACCTCGGTCACCACGAAGGGTCCTTCCCAGGGAGTGGATAGCTTGTGCATTCCCTCCTGGCTCGTTTTCCATCGAAGCACCAGATCGCCGACCACGAAGGAACGGTCCTTGACGTTCCTGTTGTAGTATCGCCTGACTGCCGCGAGATATTTTGCCGTTCGGAGACATGAAACTAAACGCTTTTCCTCCATGCAATTGATTTCGAGTTCTCTGGCGTTGTCGGCGGTCGCCTGGTCGAAGTGCTCGATTCTAGGAGATCCGAAGTGTATGTCGGACGGCAGGACCGCCTCTGCACCGTATACCATGAAGTAGGGAGACACCCCTGTGTTTCGACTGGTCTGGGTTCGGAGGCCCCAGACCACTGCCGGCAATTCTTTCATCCATCGACCGGGTGCTCTGTCGTTTTCGGTGTACAGCCTTTTCTTTAGGGCGTCAACGATCATTCCGTTAGCACGTTCGACTTGACCGTTGGCACGTGGATGTGCCACTGACACATATTTTATGACTATGCCTCTGTCATCGCAGAAATCCCAAAAAGTGGTGCCAGTAAACTGAGTGCCCAGGTCGGTGATTATGCTGTTCGGGATGCCGAATCTGTGTATGATTTGATTGAGAAACTCCACAGCCTTCTCGGAGGTTGCCTTGACCAGGGGCATGTATTCAATCCACTTGGAGAACTTGTCGATTAACACGAAGACAAACTTGAAATTGCCCGGGGCTGGTTTAAATGGTCCGATCATGTCAAGCCCCCAGCAAGCAAAGGGCCAAGACGACGGGATGGTTTGAATTTCATGGGCAGGTACGTGGGTCCTCTTAGCAAAAAACTGACAACCTTCGCAATGCCGAACCAGTTTTTCTGCGTCGCCGACCGCGGTTGGCCAATAAAAACCTGCTTGGAAAGCCTTTCCGACCAGCGTTCTAGATGCGGCGTGATTGCCGCAGGATCCAGCGTGTATGTCCTCCAAGAGCTTGATACCATCATCTTGGGGTATGCACTTGAGCAGTACTTCGGAGCTTGCGTTTTTCCGCATGAGTTTTCCGTCGACCAGGATGTAGTTCTTTGATCGTCGGATGAGGCGCTCGTTCTCTGTTTTGTCCTGAAAGCCTGTCCCATCTGATATGTATTTGATGAACGGGGTACGCCAGTCACGCCCACCGGTTGTCGGAGTGGCGTCATCTATGAGCATTGCCTCGGTGGGTTGCTTGTCGACCAGGGGGGAGCCTACGCTCGGCTCATGGATGTCCTGGACGAAAATACCCCGCGGGATTTGGGCCCGAGATGAGCCTAACTTTGACAACGCATCTGCTGCTTGGTTCTTATCCCGGACCACGTGAATGTACTCTATGCCATAGAAATTAGTTTCCCATTTGCGAATTTCTTTGCAGTAGAGATCCATCTTCTCGTGGGTTGCGTCCCACTCCTTGTTGAGCTGGTTGATGACCAAAGCGGAGTCGCCATAGACATAGAGGCGCTTGACCCCCAGTTCAACGGCTAGTCGTATGCCATGTAAGCATGCTTCGTATTCGGCGACGTTGTTTGACGCCGGAAAAAGGATCCGAAGGACGTAACGGAGTTTGTCCTTGTTGGGTGATACGAACAATATCCCAGCGCCTGCACCGTTGATGTTCAAGGACCCATCAAAGAACATTGACCAGTGGTCTGAGACATCGGGAACGGAAGGCTCGTTGAGATCCGTCCATTCGGCAATGAAATCGACCAGGGCTTGAGACTTGACAGTGGTGCGACTCTGGAACTCTAGGGAAAATGGACATAATTCCATTGCCCATTTCACGATTCTGCCATTGGCGTCTTTATTGCGCAGGATGTCCCCGAGAGGAAAGCTGGTTGTCACCAGGACTCGATGGCCGTCGAAGTAGTGCTTCAGCTTTCTTGACGTTATCAGGATGGCGTATATAAGCTTCTGTATTTGTGGGTACCTGGCCTTGGACTCGTTTAAGACTTCGCTTATGAAGTAAACGGGTCTCTGGACCTTGAAGACGTGACCTGGTTCATCTCGCTCGACCACTATTGCCGTGGAAACAACCCTGTCGGTTGCAGCAATGTAAAGGAGTAGGTCTTCATTGGGCTGAGGCGCTGTGAGGACAGGTGGTGAAGTGAGGAAGGTCTTAAGCTGAGTGAACGCAGCGTCGGCTTCCTCTGTCCAAGAGAATTTTTCTGACGCTTTCAATAGTTTGAAGAAAGGGAGGCCTTTTTCTCCCAGCCTTGAGATGAAACGGCTGAGGGCGGCCATGCATCCGGTTAGCTTCTGAATATCCTTGACGTTCTTCGGTGGTCGCATGTTGAGTACGGCTTTGACTTTTGAAGGGTTTGGTCGTATGCCGTCGCGACTGACGACGTTGCCGAGCAGTAGACCGGAAGGAACGCCGAAAATGCATTTCTTGGGGTTGAGCTTCCACTTGTACCTATTGAGTGCCTTGAAGGTTCGGTCTAAGTTGTCGATTAGGGTGCTCGCGTCCCTTGTTTTTACGACCACGTCGTCCACATAGGCCTCGACGAGGTCATCGCGAATCTCGTCGTGGAGGCATTGCTGGATGGCCCTTTGATAAGTGGCCCCGGTGTTTTTAAGTCCGAAAGACATGGTAGTGTAGCAGTATGCGCCGAAGGGTGTGATGAAGGATGTTTTGATCTGATCTTCTTCCTTTAGCGAGATCTGGTGATAACCAGAGTAGCAATCTAGAAAGGAGAGGAGTTCGCATCCGGCCGTTGAGTCGACCACCTCGTCAATGCGAGGAAGACCAAAAGGATCTTTAGGACAGTGTTTGTTGAGATCGGTGTAATCAACGCACATTCTCCATTCATTATTCTTTTTGCGTACAAGAACCGGATTGGCGAGCCAATCGGGGTGATACACTTCTTTTATGAATCCGGCTGCTAGAAGCCGTGCTATTTCTGTCCTAATAGCCTCCTTTTTGTCACGAGCGAACCGTCGCAGTTTTTGCTTGATTGGTCTTGCGGTCTTCGAGACATTTAAGGAGTGCTCGATCAGGTTTCGTGGGACACCGGGCATGTCTGCGGGTTTCCATGCGAAAACGCTCACGTTGTCCCTTAGAAACCTGACGAGCGCGTCTTCCTATTTTGGATCCAGGTTAGCCCCGATGAGGGCTGTCTTCTCGGGGTTGCCTTCGACCAGCTGCACTTCTTTGTACTCCTTGGATTTCGAGTTCTTTCTGGCTGTCTCCTGCTCAGGTAATCGGAGCTGGTCGGGAGGCAGCTGTGCAGCTTGGTTTGCTGTTTCCGCCATGCGGATTGAGAGGTCGATTGCCTCGGTGATCTTGAAGCTTTCTTCTTCGCAGGTGTACGCAGTGTAGACGTTGCCTCTGACAGTTAGGACACCCTTCTCCGTGGGCATCTTAAGGACTAGGTATGAGTAGTGCGGGACTGCCATGAACTTTGTCAGCGATGGGCGGCCCAGTATGGCGTGATAAGTCCCGTCGAAATCCGCGACTACGAAGTTGATGAACTCCGTCCGGAAGTGATCGGTTGTGCCGAATTGGACAGGCAATGTTATCTGTCCGAGGGGCACCGAACTTTGACCTGGCAAGACCCCCAGAATTGGGCGTCGTAAGGTTTTAGTTGTGCCGGTGATATCTTGAGGGCGGGCAGGCTGTTGCGGAAGAGGATGTCGATGGAGCTTCCCCCGTCCACGAGCACGCGCTCGAATCTGATGCTGTTGATGCAGGGGTCAAGAATCAGTGGGAAACGACCCGGCTCTGGGATAGCAGCCCACTGGTCCTTCCTGCTGAACGAGATCTCCCTGTGGGACCACGTGGGAAATTTCGGATCTGCGATCAGCCCGTCCGTGCTGTCTATGTTGAGGCAGGCTCTCTTTAACAGCTTTCTTTCCCGCTTGGACTCAGTGGAGACCTTGCCTCCGAAAATGGAGTGGACCACGTCAGTGGGGCTGACGTATTGGTGTCGGGGGTCCCTATCTTGGTCCTCATCCTGATCTTCGTGGTCGTGCCCGTCGCGCTTGTTATTTTTCTTGGCGGAGTCGTCTTGGGCGGCCCGTCGTGTATAGATACTTTTGAGGACGCGGCACTCTTCCATGGTATGATTGGACTTTGGGTGTAGTTGGCATGGTCCCTTCAACGTTTTGTTGTAGTCTTCTTGGTAGTCCCGTCGTCCATTGGGACGTTTGACCGTATTTACTTCGTGGTCGTAGTCGCGGGGGCGTTTTCCTCTGAAGTCGTCGCGCCGCCGATCCCAAGCCTCTCGGTGATCGCGGTTGTCAGAGCGACGGTGATTTCTGCTGTCATAGCGACCACGACCGTCATCTCGCCGGGGAGGCTGGTCGGGACCTCTCGCATCGTCTCGGATTAGTTTTTCTGCGTCGTCGGCATCGGCGTAATTTTTAGCCGTGGCGAGGAGCTCTGCTACCGTTGTTGGACGTTTACGCAACAGCTTGTTCCTCAGCGCTTCGTGGAATCACAGGCCCTTGATGAAGGCTGAGATGGCCTCGTCATGAGAAATCTTTGGGATTTTGAGGCGCATATCCGAGAATCGTCGGATGTAATCGCGCAGAGGTTCGTTCCTCCTGTCCCTTATCCTTTCAAGGTCATACTTGTTTCCAGGCTGCTCGCATGTGGCGATGAAGTTGTCGATGAAAGCCTGGCGCAGCTCTTCCCAAGAGTCGAAGGAGTCCTCGGGCAAGCCGAGAAGCCACTGATGACCAGCCTGGTCGAGGACTACGGGGAAGTAGTTGGCCATGACGTGCTCATCCCCTGCCGCTGATCGGACGGCGATTTCATAGAGGGTGATCCAGTTCTCTGGATTTTCCTTGCCGTCGTATTTTTTAAGTTTTTCGAGCTTGAAATTGCGGGGCCACACGACCTGGCGGATGTGTGAGTTGAACTGTGTTAGGCTCGGAGGACCGTGCGTTGCATCGTACTCGATGCGGCGCAGGTTTTCGTGGACTGCTCTCTCTGCGGCGCGCCTGTTGATGCGGTCCCGGGCATCTTTGGGAGGGATGTTGTGGCGGAGATCCCTGTGTTGATCTTCTTCTTGGCCACGTGCGCGGTTCTGCTGGCGGCGGCCATCGGCGTCCCGACCACCATCGTCGCGCCGTGAGTCCCCTCGACGGTTGTCGGGGGAGCGGCTACGGTGGCGCCTGCTGGGTGAGGCCCGGCTACGATTAGTCTGGTCGGAGGCGGCTCCCGTATAAGAGACGTCCTGGACTCTCTTGAGAAGAGTGGCCGTCTGTCCCATTGCGGCGATTAGGTGTGCTCGGATGCTGGTCCGAACTCCCTGGCATTCGGGGGTATCAGGAAGCCGATCTAGGTTAGCCATGGGGACAGCCACGTTGGCGCTTGGCGTTTTGTAGACTGGCTGGTCCCCGACCATGTCAAAAGCATCGTTGAGATTATTCGGTGGCATTTGTTGTTGCTCGTCCGCGCGTCGTCGGGCGCGATCGGCGTTACGCTGTTCGCGGAGTTGCCTCTGGTCATCTGTTTCTCCATCAACGTCGGGTTCGTCGGCGCTGACATTGAACACAATATCCCCTCGGCGGGGGGGGAATATCGGGAATCGATCGAAACCCGGAGGGTGTGAAGGAAAATCCAGGTCGTAGTCCTCATCTTCGGTGTTTATAACCTCGGTGGGGACGGAGCCGGTGCTTGAGTTGGTGCTGGAAACCTGGTCGTCCCGTATTTCTCGGATGGTCACCATGTTGACGTGGTGACGATTGTCCCTTGTCGGCAACCAACCCGCCTTGCTGAAAGCGGACTGGATGTGCTGTGAGTAAACAGAGGCCGAATTGTTCAGGCCGCAAGGATAGCCTTCCTTCTTGAGCTCGACGGATCGTCCTGAGGGGGTTGAGGTTATCGTCAGAGACGTTCCCAGCCGTTCGTGTGTGGCGACACGAGTTGGCCGGCGAGATTTGAGAAAATCCGCTGGAGCAGCTTGGTCGGGCCGACGCAGAACTCCATCTATTAGTTGGGAAACTTCGAGTAGCTTGGAGTCAGCGCGATCAAGCGCTTGGAGAAGGTCCGAGCAGTCGATCTCCTTTCCCTTGTAGAGTGGGAACGGTGGTCGGGCGCTTGGTGCCGTCGTGCGCGTGGTCGGAGACAGCGTGGTCTCAGATTGGATCTGGGTCTCTTTCGAAACCGTGGTCGCGAAGCCGCCGCTGCACGTCGTCCACGTGATCTGGCCGACGGTGAACGTGAGGCCTTCGGGCACGGTCGCGGAAGCTGGGATCGTGACCATCTTGTTCGCCGGAAAAGTTGCACGCACACCCCCTATCTAGCGCGCCACTGTCGACGAAAGCTAGTCGGCAGTCTACCTTGGGGTATACCCACGGTAGTAGTTTATCGGTAGACGGTGCGCAAACTACGAACTCGATGGTGACGCAAGACACGGACAAGCTTTTTATCCAGGTTCGGCCGCCGAGTTGGCGTAATACCTACGTCCTGCGTCTGGTTGTATTGATTTGTGCTGAGAGAATATGATGTCCTAGGGGGGTACCTCGCCCCTCCTTATATAGTCTGGAGGGCGGGGTTACAGATCTGGAAACTAATCCTAGTCGGTTACAATTGCCATGGATAATTCGATGTCAATTCCTATTCTAACCGACTAGAATCCTGCTTGATCTCCACATCTTGTTTCCTTGCGCGAAACTCCAGGTTGTCGGATCAAGCCTTGAACTCGTCTCGTAATGAACCAAGCCTCCTGGCCGAAATCTAGCCGTAAGGGTATAGGGGTTTATACCCCCACAGTCGAGCACCCCCATCACCTTCGATCGAGAGGACCACCCCGACAAGGTAGTTGCCCCTGGCGTCTACCCGCTCGTCGTCGACCCCATCATCGTCAACACCCGGCTCTCTAAGGTGCTGATGGACGGCGGTAGCAGCCTCAACATCATCTACCTCGAGACCCTCGACCTCTTGGGCATCAACAGGGCGCAGCTCCAGCCAAGCGCCGGTGGCTTCCATGGTGTTGTACCAGGAAAGAGGGCGTTGCCGGTAGGACGAATCGACATACCGGTTTGCTTTAGCACGGCGGCCAACTTCAGAAAGGAGACCCTCACCTTTGAGGTGGTGGGGTTTCGAGGCACGTACCACGCCATCATTGGGCACCCGGGTTATGCCAAATTCATGGCTATCCCAAACTATACTTACCTGAAGCTGAAGATGCCCGGTCCCAAGGGCGTCATCACCGTCAGCTCCTCCTTCGAGCACGCGTACGAGTGCGACGTCGAATGCGTCGAGTATGGGGAGGCGGTCGAGAGTTCCACCAAGCTCGTCTCAAAGCTCGAGGCCCTGGCCGTTGAGGCTCCAGAGCCCAAGCGCCACACAGGCAGCTTCAAGCCGGCAGAAGGAACAAAGAAGATCCCGCTCGACCCCAACATCTCCGTCGGCAAGGTGCTGACGATCAGCGCCGACGTCGACCCCAAATAGGAAGCTGTGCTCGTCGACTTTCTCTATGCAAACGCCAACATGTTTGCATGGAGTCCCTCGGACATGCCGGGCATACCGAGGGAAGTCGCCGAGCACTCCTTGGAAATTCGAGCCGGTTCCAAGCCAGTGAAGCAACGGTTGTGCCGATTCGACGAGGAGAAGCGCAAGATCATTGGTGAGGAGATCCACAAGCTTTTGACGGCCGGATTCATCAAGGAGGTTCACCATCCCGACTGGTTAGCAAACCCTGTACTAGTTAAGAAAAAGAATGGGAAAATGAGGATGTGTGTTGATTATACCAGTTTAAATAAAGCATGTCTGAAAGTTCCTTTTCCATTACCACATATTGATCAAATTGTCGATTCTACAGCGGGATGTTAAACTCTTTCTTTCCTTGATGCATATTCCGGTTACCATCAAATAAAACTGAAAGAGTCTGACCAGCTCGTGACATCTTTCATCACACCTTTTGGAATGTATTATTATGTAACCATGCCGTTCGGGCTTCGAAATGCGGGAGCAACATACCAGCGATGCATGCTCCACGTGTTTGGCAAGCACATAGGGTCGACGGTCGAGGCCTATGTCGACGACATCGTCGTCAAGTCAAAGCAGCGGGGAGACCTGATCTAGGACCTCGAGATCACTTTCAGCTGCTTACGTGCCAACCAGATCAAGCTCAACCCCGAGAACTACATTTTCGGCGTGCCTCGAGGCATGCTCCTGGGTTACATCGTTTCCGAGCGCGGCATCGAGGCCAACCTCGAGAAAGTCTCGGCCATCATAAGAATGGGGCCGATCGAGACGTCAAGGGTGTGCAAAGAGTCACGGGATGCCTAGTGGCGCTGAGTCATTTTATCTCGAGGTTGGGAGAAAAAGCGTTGCCACTGTATCGACTTCTGAAGAAATTCGAGCATTTCTCTTGGACCCCAGAGGCCGAGGAAACACTCGATAACTTGAAGAAAACTCTGACCTCTGCACCAGTGCTAGTCCCGCCTCAACCCATAGAACCTCTGCTTCTATACGTCGCATCGATGTCCCAGGTCATCAGTGCAGCAGTAGTGGTCGTGAGGTAGGAGGAGGGGCATGCGCTGCCAGTCCAGAGGCCGGTCTATTTTGTCAGCGAAGTACTCTCAGAGACCAAGGCGCGTTACCCACAGGTCTAGAAGCTAATCTACGCCGTAATCCTCGCCTGACGCAAGCTGCAGCACTACTTCCTCGGCCACCCTATCACGGTGGTCTCGTCTTTTCCCTTGGGCGAGATCATCCAAAGTCGAGAAGCCACGTGAAGAATCGCCAAGTGGTCGGTCGAGCCCATGAGTGAGACTCTCACTTATGCGCCCCGTAAAGCTATCAAGTCACAAGCCCTGGTGGATTTCGTCGCAGAATGGACAGACTCCTAGCTCCCCCCGGCTCAGGTTCAGTCGGAGCTATGGACGATGTATTTCGATGGGTCTCTCATGAAGACGGGTGCTGGGGCGGGCCTGCTATTCATCTCGCCCCTGGGCGTTCACATGAGGTTTGTCATCAGGATACACTTTGCCGCATCCAACAACATCGCGGAGTACGAGGCCCTTGTCAATGGTCTGAAGATCGCCATCGAGCTAGGAGTCCGACGCCTCGATGTTCGCGGCGACTCCCAGCTCGTCATCGACCAAGTGATGAAGACCTCGAGCTGCCATGACCCGAAAATGGAGGCGTACTGCAAGGAGGTCCATCAACTCAAGGACAAGTTCCACGGCCTCGAGCTCGTCCACGTCGCCCGACGCTACAATGAGGCGGCCGACGAACTCGCCAAGATCGTGTCGACTCGAGGCACGGTGCCACCTGACGCGTTCTCAAGAGATCTACATGAGCCATTCGTCGACTTGGGCTCGGGGGCTGGTGTCGAAGCCGCTCCTACCTAGCAAACCGACACCGTCGAAGCGCAACTAATGACAGCTGAGGTAATGGAGGTGGAACAGCGGCCCAGTCGACCGTTTGACTGGCGCACGATGTTCCTCGACTGCCTAATCCGCTGCGAGCTACCAGAAGACCGATCCGAGGCCCGCCGTATTGCTTGACGGGCCAAGTCATATGTAATCTATGGCGAGGACAATGAGCTATATCGACGAAGCCCAACGGGGGTCTTGCAGCGTTGCATCACCGTAGAAGAAGGCCGAAAACTCCTCGAGGATCTACACTCAGGGGCTTGTGGCCACCATGCTGCTACTCGGACCCTCGTAGGGAACACCTTCCGACAAGGCTTCTACTGGCCAACGGTCGTAGCTGATGCCATCGAGCTCGTACGCTCATGCCATGGGTGCCAATTCTACGCCTAACAGACGCACCTGCCTACCCACGCTCTCCAGATGATCCCTATCACATGGCCGTTTGCGGTGTGGGGGCTCAACTTAGTAGGGCCTCTACAAAAGGCAAAAGGGGGTTATACCCACTTGTTTGTGGCCATCGACAAATTCTCCAACTGGATCGAGGCTCGACCCATCATCAACATCCGCTCCGAGCAGGCCGTCCTTTTCTTCACTGACATCATCCACCGGTTTGGGATTCCCAACGTCATCATCACCGACAACAGCACTCAGTTCACCGGCAAAAAGTTCTTGGACTTTTGCGATCAGCATCACATCCGTGTGAACTGGTCCGCAGTGGCCCACCCTCGAACTAACGACCAGGTTGAGCGTGCCAACGGCATGATTTTGCAGGGGCTCAAACCAAGGATCTACAATCGCTTGAAGAAATTCGGCAAGAAATGGGTCGAGGAGCTTTCCTCGGTCCTATGGAGCTTAAGGACGACGCCGAGCAGGGCCACAAAATACACCGCATTCTTCATGGTCTATGGCTCTGAGGCTGTGCTCCCAACAGACCTCGAGTATGGATCCCCTCGACTCAAAGCATACAACGAGCAATCAAATAAAGAGACTCAAGAGAACGCGGTCGACCAACTCAAGCAAGCTCGTGACATGGCCCTCCTCAACTCTGCCAGATACCAGCAGAAACTTCGACGCTACCACGACAAGCACGTGCGCAAGAGGGACTTGAACGTGGGCGACCTCGTCCTACGATGGCGGCAAAGCAATCAAGGACGCCACAAGCTGACTCCACCTTGGGAGGGCCCATACGTAGTGGCCGAGGTCTTGAAGCCGGGGACATACAAGCTCGCGGACGAAAAGGGGGCGATCTTCACCAACGCATGGAACATCAAACAGCTACGTCGATTCTACCCCTAGAATTTCAAAGCTTTATGTTCCCATGTATATTCTGTACCAAGGCCTTGTAAACGAATGCATGAATAAATAAGGTTTTTTCCCTCGAGCAATTTACATTTTCACGAGTCAAAATCTCGACGTTAGAAGGGAGTACCAACTATGACCCATCATAGTCGCTACCCCCTCGGGGGCTAGCAAGGGGGTAATGCCCCCAAGTGTCAAAAAAACCAAGTAACCCTTTCGTTCCTATCAGTAATCCCGTACGGTCGAGTAGTAGAGGCACCTCGAACCCCTTAAGGGCCGAGAGACGACGTGCCTGAGAACTCCTACGCCCCCGGGCTATGGAAACTCTACTCGCTTCCTCACCCTTGAGGCAATCGAGATCGCCTTAAACAAAAGACCAAACGAGGAATACAAACATAGGCGCAAGGGGAAATAAAGGAGCCTCAAGCGGAAAGATAGATAAACATTTGACAACCACTTAAAAACATTGTATTACTTAAAGACAAATTAACAGAGTACTATACAAGGGGCCCAGGCACCCAGAGCAGGCTCGCAGGCCTTAGTCCGCATCACGGCCCTCACCACCCTCGCCTGCGCCTGAGCTAGTCTCAGGGGGAAGTACCTCGGGCTCGAATAGCTTGGCCAACCTCTCCCCAGGGACCTCTGCGTCATCGATCAAGGCATGGAGCCTCTCCTCGTTCTCCGTGTCAGTCTTGGAGATGTCGGTGACAAAACCTTGAGACACCACCTCCATATCATAGGAGAAGCCCGAGCAGACAACTACCATTGCCCGCTTTACCCCAATATGGAGGGCGTCCCGCACCCGGTCCCTCAGCGTAGCACCAAGGTAGCATAGCTGGTCGACGAGCGCGTCACCTCGAGCCTCCTTTCTGGACTCGTCAACAGGCTCAAGCTCCCAGGAGGCTGAGAGGTCGCTTATCGCAGTCCGTAGACGACCATTTAAGGCGACTTCCCCCTCGAGCTGGGTCTTGATGGAGCGAGCCTCGACTTGGGTGGCCAGCAGCTCATCTTTGAGTCCTGCAAGGACCAACATGAAGAAATTAGATAACACCCAGCACACCTCAGAAAATAAACTCGATAGTAGAAACATACCACGGATGCCCTCCTCCAGAGCCGTGTTCTCGCCAACCAAATTGGTGTTGGCCCTCTCGACCTCCCTGATGGAGTGCGCCATCTCGGTGTTGGCGACGCGCAAATCCTCGATCGCCTTGTCGGCTGCGCGATGGCTCCTTCCTTCTCCAGCAGCGCCCTTTTCAGACGATCGACGTCGTCAGAGAGGCTATGGGATCGAGCCCGCTCCGCCTCGAGGTCTTTGAGGGCCTTCTTCTTTGCCTCCTCCACGGCGCACCTGGCAATCCCGCTGTTCACACACTCCACCTTCATCCTCTGGAAGGATTCTCGGATGGAGTCCATGTCAGTCTTGAGGAGCCACTTCTCCTTGTCGAGGTCAGCAACGGCGTTCTTGTAGGACAGGGCCTCCTCCCGGGCTTCGGACTCGGCTTCCTCAACCGTCATGGCCCGCTCCCTCAGTAGCACAGCGTCTTCCACAGCCTTCCTTGAGGCCTCTCGAGCCTCGACTAGGGCAGCCTCCCTCTCCTTCTTCTCCTCCTCGAGCGCCAAGAGATCTTTATAAGCCTTGAGGAGTTTCTCCTGCAACTCTAGGAGTTGGTCCTTGAGGATGGGGAGCTGCTCCCAGCTGCCTCTCGTGGCGTGGATGAAGCTCGATTTAATGCGGGAGGTCTCTTTCAGGTCCTGCGAACCGGCGATCGAGCAGTTAAAACACAAAACAAATGTTCTATAAAGATTAAAGGACTGGGAAATACTTACAAAGTAGGCCGGCCCGAGTTCGTTGTTAACAACGTCCGACAGGAGCCCCACCGTGTGCTTCATCCAAAGGCGGAGCTCCTCGATGTGCTCCCACTTCTCGACTTCCTTCCGATCGTCTAGAAAAATGTTGGGCTCAGACGGATCGGTGGAAGCCCAGATGCGGATCCGATCGGGGCACCAATTCTCCATCTCCTGGTCGGCCCGTGCCTTGACGCCGCGGATGAGCTCCTCGACGGTCTCGAGTGACCCCCCGTGGCGCAGGAACAAGACGACGAGGGAGGGGAACCGCCCGTTGTCATCCACTATCTTCCAGGTGCCTGTTTCGCTGCCTCTGCCACCGCCCTATGTCCCAGCCTCGTCATCCTCGGCGGGAATATGGTCCTCCCATGACCGACGCTCCCGGAGGAATCCCGGGGCGATTCCGTCCACGTCGTAGATCGTCCTCCTCATCTCGGACTCAGGGTCGACGGGGGTGCGCATCATGCAGGCGAGCGCCACCACTCCGTCCGCCCGCCCTGACTCTGCAGGGATTGCGGCGGTCGCCCCTGGACGGAGCCACGCCAGGGTCGGAGGGCCGAAAACTGGCAGACCCTCCTCCTGGTCCTCGGGCTCTTGCGGTGCCGGTAGTACCGGTTGGGGCAGATTGCGAGGAGGAGGCTCGAGCGGCTCCTCCGACGGCTGGCCCCTCTGCCGCTGCTGCTTCTGAAGCTCCTACAGCTCCTGGCGACGGTCCCGCTCCAGCAGCTCCTCGAGCTGGGGACCTGCTGACGGCTGCCCCACCTATCTACCCATTGGCAGCAGCTGTTGTTCCTCCTGCGGCTGATGCCGCGTCTTCTGCTCACGCTCTCTTTCCTCTTTCCTCCTCTGCTCTTCGATAGAGTGGAGCCCGATGGGCCAAGGAGTCAGTCTTGCGGTGGGAGAGGCCTCGACCTCCTCGTCCATAGGGCGGGCGTCCCTCGAAGACCCGTCGCCGCCAGACCCGTCACTTATAGTGATCGGGTCCACCTCCACACATGACCGGGGAGGCTCGGGGGCTCCCTCTTGCCCTTGGGGCTGAGGCGCCTCAGCCCGTTTTGGCGATGACGGGGCAGACTCACCCGCCAGGGGATAGGGCGGGGCGCTCTCGGCGCCAGTCGGTGGTCGAGGGTCGGAGGAGCCTATAAAACGCAAAACAAAGGTCAGTCATTATGATGGTCGACATAAGAACAACACAAATCCCTTAACAACGGGAATAAACAACCAACCTAAATCCTTGGAGGCCGCTCCCACCTTGAGCCTTTTCGCCATTGAAGGCTGGGCCTGCTCAAGCGTCCGGTTCAACCTGAGGAAAGAGAAATGGGCATAAGGGAAACCATTATACGAGAAAACACAAAGAAATAGGAGGATGAGAATCACAGCGTCGAAAAACTTACCCCATAGGAAGCACGGCCCGCCTGCCGGTGCCTCGAACGGCAGGCCTCGAGCCGCCCCGCGCAGGCCTTGGTCCAGCGTCTCCCACCTGGCGAGCGCTAGGGCTAGCGCTCCTGCAGCCAGTCTCTCCCTTTTCGGAGGCCGCAGCGCGGCCACGGGTCAACGGCCCCGTTGCCTGGGGCTTAGCCCGGCCACCCGCCTTTGGTGCGGGGGGAGGTTGGGGGCGCGGGGCGGCACGACTCGGCGCGGGCGCGGGAGGGGTGACAGCGCGGGGGCGGTGAGATCCGCCTGGCCCTTCTTTTGGCGCTCCTGTCCGCGGGGCGTCGACGTCACCTCTAGGCGGACCCTCGAGGATCCGGTCGAGGTGAGACGCCATCCCCTCGGACTCGTCACTATCGTCATCGCCGTCTCCGCCGTCATCCTCACTAGGGGATACTTCTTCAGGCTCCCCCCTCTGCCTGGACTTGGCTCGACGCGCCTCCAGCGATTGGCGGTCGAGATTCTTCTTCTTCTCCTCTTTCTTCTCTAAGTCCTTGGTGGACTTCTGTTTCTCCGCGGACTAGCGCCGCTTGTCACGGTCGACCTCGTCCTCCTTTACTGGAGGCCTCGAGGACCGGACGTCGATTGGTCCCTGTGAGAACAAAGACAAGCTTAAAAAAGGAAGCCAGGGAAATCTAGAATCAAAGCCATATACAAGAAAAGAACGTACTAGGTCGATCGGGCCCGCATCAGGCCTCATGGGGAAGCCATTGATGTGCTCGGGCTGGAAGTCGCCGGCGACGGCCGCCCTGACCCGGGCCGCGACTTCATCGTCCGCCGGAGCCTCGTTGGACATCCGGCACGCCTCGAGCTCCCGGGACGAAGCATCGGGCCCCATCTCATCCATCCTCAGCGACCGAGACATCAGCGGGAGAACTCTCAGATGATGGACGGCCGAGAGGACAAGAGCGGCGGACAGGCCCTCCAAGCGTAGCTTCTTCAAGGCGTCGAGGAGGGGGTCGAGCCGTGACTGGTGGGCTTGGACGACGTCGTATGTCTAGTTCTCCGGGCGCTCCGTGATCAGGTGGTCGGTGTAGGCAGGGAGAAGACCGTCGTCGTTCCTCAGGTAGAACCACTGGGAGTCCCATCCAGCGTGGTTCGATGACAACCCCACCGGGATGTACTCGCGTGGCCTCTCCGTCTTCTTCATCTTCAGCACCAGGTTGAGGCACCCGGCCCGCACAGGTTTCCTCACGCCTGTAGTTCTAGTGGGGGCGTTGAAGAGCTCGCCCCTATAGAGGTGGAGCCACAGCTCCTAGTGGGGTATCATCCCCAAATAGCCCTCACACACCGCGACAAAGACTGCCGCGATGGTGATGGCATTTGGGGAGAAGTGCTGGAGCTCCACCCTGTAATGGTGGTAGAGCGCCCGCATGAAGCGGCTCGGAGGAGCGCCCAGGCCGTGGCGGTGGAACTTGGCGAATGAAACCACGTAGCCCTTGGGCGGCTTGGGCTCCCTATGGTCCGCTGGCGGTGCAATCCACTCCGGCGACGACAGCGATGTGCGGTGGCGCAGGAGTCCCTCCCTCTCGAGGTCCAGCAACCGGCGCTCCGTCATCGACGACGGGCGCCAGTCGTCGGCGGCGACAAGTCTCACAGGCATCTTGGGTGGAAGGAAGGCGGACTCGCTACTACTCGAGGGGGTGCGTGCGCACGTGAGATGGCAACGGAGCTAAGGCAAGAATGGTGGCAGAAGGCGGAAGGGAGAACGGCGGCAAGGCCACGAGATATTTATAGGCAGCAACCCACCAACGGACAGATCCGATAAATGAGGTAACTCCCCCCATAAATGCGCCGCCTAACGGTCTTTTTCCTCCTCACAGACCGGGCGCTCCGAATTCTGCGCCGATACAGTGTCGCAACGGCTCCCGCCTGAAAAGACGCGCCCAACGGGCATAAAGGTGAACCGCCACGACCTTTTCCTTCCTTTGTAAGCCAAGGTACGTACCGACGAAAGCCTCGAGATGTCGCAGGCTGACCCGCCGAAAGGGTTCGACAGCCGATCTCGAAAATTGAGGCCCGCCTTGAGAACTCGCTGGGGATGTCCGAGGTGGGGTTGAGACAGTCGAGAGGAATCCCCCCGACGGGAGGCATCGAGCCACTGGACTCTATCGAACGAGTCCATCATCCCCAACCACGTTGACCCCACTTTATGAGAACGCCTCCGGGCTACAGCTGACCCCCTCGAAAGGGGCATAGGTTCTCACTCGGACTACCCATTAGGAGCTCAATCGAAAGTATGTCGAAACCCCTGCGCAAAACGAGCCAATCAGAACCTTCCACCACTGGTGTCGACAGCACTTCTGTGAATTAGGCAATATAACCCTCGGAGGAGTCAAAAACTCCTCCAAGGGCCCAGGGTCTACCCCCGTGGGGTCGCTCGAACGCCCCCACGGAAACTCGACCACGAAAATAAAGCCTCCACTCGAGCGCCAGCGCTCAAATGGAGACTCGGGGGCTACTGTCGAGGATATCAGTAAGGGGTATCTTAACTGGTGTGCATAACGAGATTGCCCGTACGTAGGTCGAGGCCCCCAACTCGACGCTCTAACCAGTCACGCATACAGCCATCGACGACCGCAGCCCCGAAAATGGAAAGGGAGTCGAGCGAATCGATCAGGGCTCGAGCGCCAACTACCGTCGAGTATAGAAACAGGCTCGAGCGAACCAGGAGGCGTCGAGCGCAAGGACGCCGCCCGCCGCCTAACGCGCGCACGGGAACCAGAGCATTTAATGCGCCTGTCGCGTTCTCACCTAACACGCCAGTCACGGGAAGCGTGATAGGGAACAGGCACACGTCCCATCATTCTTTTTGCAGCCTTCCCCACCAAACAATCCAAAGCATGTCAGGACGCAGGAAGCAGGGTCGGAACGTCTAATCAAGACCCCCTCGAGACATCCAAGGTCAACGCTCCAGCAAGCAAGGCGTTACGCGGCGCCCGACCCTCGACCAGACACGTTTCCTTCCTGGGGAAGGGTTGGGCATCGAGTGACAGCACTGCAACTACTCTGACGTATCTACCGCCATGATGTACAGGCGTGCAGCTGATAAACCAGTCCACGGCGGCCCACAGAGCAGGATACAGGGGCACGCGTAATCATCATCAAGCTACCAGGACGGGACGGCTCGAGACCACTCCGGTACGGAGGCCTCGAGTAAGTCCGCGCGCCATACCGCTATCGACCCCTACTCTGACACCTATACTTATACCCTGGGCTTCCCCTTGGAACTATAAAAGGGAAGGATAACACTCATACGCAGTAGAACTTCCATAGTCCACCCCAGTTCATCCACGCTTGTATTCACCCCTGTACAAGCACTTAGCTGCAAGATAATACAAACTCTCTCCCCCCCGCTGGACGTAGGGCCTTCTCTTGCCCGAACCAGGATAAATCTTTGTGTCTTTTTGCATCACCATCTGGAAAAAGGAGCCCGCACACAAATTTACTCGTTGGTGTGACCCCCCGTGGGGAGAACACCGACAAGTTCTTACCAGCCAACTCCCAATTCTTGTTGCTTAGCTCATTGCCAGCTCGGCTCCCAGCCTCCAGCGCCCCAGCAAGCTCCTGGTCGAGCTCTCCCTTCTCTTGTCGGAGGCGCGCAACCTCCTCCTCTAAGTCTGCAAGAGCGGTTTCTGGTCAACAAAAATGACTACGTGGCTACATACAGCTGCTCAGAATACACGACCGACCTCTCCTTTGCCGATCCTGGCCGGCCAACCGCCGATTGAGGTCGAGAAGGCGCTCCTCCTGAGCACTCATCTCGGTCGTCTTCTCCCCGGCCTCCGATCAAAGCCGATCCACCTCCGCGGACAGGGCCTTGTTCTTGGCCACCATGCCCTCAATTTGGTCGAAGCACCTTTTCCGGTACTTCGCCGTTTTAATTGCACCCTACAAGAAGAATATATACTAAATCCAGGAACAATGCATTAAACTTTGAGCAGCGCAGCAGACCACTAACCTTAACCTCGTCCATGAGCCGCTTCGCTGCGCGCTCCACCCTCGCGACCTCCTCCGTCTCCGCGAGTTCTTCATGACTAATGAAGTGGTCCCCGCGTTGGCGCGACACGTAAACGTGCTGGCGACCATCTTGGGGATGACCTTGGATCTCCTCCACTTCGTCGTCGGAGGCCGTCTAGGTCTCCTCGCCCTCCGCACTCCCTCCGGCTGTGGTCGCAGGCATCACTGGACCCTGATCTAGGCCAGGGGAGCGCACCGGCAAAGAGGCCCCTGCTCGGGGCGGGGTTGGGCCCCTCCCTTCATCAGCAGGGGGGAGTCGGAACTCTGCTCTCCTCCTCTACAGCACTACTCAGGGGAGGCGCCCTCGCAGCCTCTTCATCCCCTGCAGGGGTGTTCGCTTGGGTCTTCGTCGGAGCCAGTTGCTCCACGGCACTCTCAGCTGCGGTCGTCGCTGCGGGCTGTTCCTGGGCAGCCTGCTGCGCGGCATCACCGACGACAGCCGCCGGCTCAGCTGTCCTCTGCCCAGCAATGTGGTCGATGTAACACCCTAGGTGTTAAGCATGCACTTAGTCTCATCAAAGTCATGCATAAGCATTTCCATCAAGCATAAGCATCATGAGCATGACACTCTTTTCAAATTATGATTTTATGTGCTTCATTTCCTGTGCTTTAATTATGTTAAAAATGTGATGCTTGTTTCTAAAATTGTGAAATATTCAAATTAGGTTGCTTTATGTGTAAGAAGAATTAAGAACATTTTTGTGCAATTTTTGGAGCTATGGAATTTGAGAAATGGAATTTATACAAACTTTTCCAAAATGAATTTATTTAAAACCTAGAGCTGAGTTTTAACTTGTAATTCAAATTTTGTTTGGAATTTGGTCTTGCTTGTCAAAGCAAAGTTGTAGAGTTTTTAATTTGGAACAACTTTGTTTCTGGGAGCAAGAGGTGAAAATGATTTTAAATTGGTCCAAATGAATTTAGAAAGAATTTGGAGAAAAGAAATTCAAAAAAAAAAGAGAAAGGGGCAGGCGCTGCTGGGCCAACCCCGCTTCCCTTTCGGCCCAGCAAGCGACCCGGCCTGCCTCCCCTCTCCCTCTCCCTCCCGCGCGCGGACGCACCTCGCTCCACCCGGCGCCGGCCACGTGGCGGTCGTATGCCGGCGTTGGACGCGCCGCGGCCGGCCTCCAACCCCCCCTGGTCGGGACGCCGGCGCAGGCTCCCAGACCATTTCGCCCGTTCTGTCCCCCGCGCCCTCCTTCTCCTTCCTCCTCCGCTCGCACCGCGCAGCAGCAGCCGCTCCTCCGCGCGCCATTGCCGGAGAGAGCTCCGCCGCTCGTCGCCGGCCACACCAGAGCCTCAAGCTTGACGCCGAGAGCACCAAGGCACTCGCCGTCGCTAGGGTAAGCTCGTGCGAACGTTCTACCGAGGTGAGAGTCCGTCGAGCGCCGTGAATCGCTCGCCGGAGTTACCCCGAGCTCGCCGGAGTACTCCGCCGCGACGGATCTAGCGTTTCCCTGCGTCTTTTCGCTCGTTCTCTGTTGCGCTAGGTCGGTAGGAAGGTGAGGAAGCTCGGAGAGGCGTTTGCGCACGCTCTACCGCGCCGGAGCAGCCTGGCCACGGCGAGCAGCGCCGCCGTGCCGCCATGCATGCTCGCCGGAGGTGTTCCGGCCGCCCTCTGGTCGATCCAAGGGTACCGTTGGGTGCGTCTTGCTGCGGGGAGCACGTTGGTGCTCACCCCGTGGCCGGAGACCTCACCGCCGGCGAGATCCGCTCGTCGGAGGTGAGCTCCCTCTCGGTCTCGCTGACTGGTGGGGTCGGGGACCCACTGTCAGTCGCAGGGGTACCCCGGTGGGTGTAGATCTGGGTGTGCGTAGCGTTTTTCGTCGGTTTTCTTGAAAAAGTATTTTCCAGAAATTGATTTAAAGTTTGTAAAATCTATATCTTGAGTTCTACAGCTCCAAATTGAATGAAATAAATTTTGGTGTGCTCTATATTTCCAGATCTACAGTTTGATGTAATTGCATGTCATGTGGAGCAACTTTTCTGTGTGAATATATTTTATCCATGATTTTGTTAAACTTGGAAAATGCATAGTAAATGAAATATGGCTCAGAAAAATGTGAAACTTGATTTGTTGGCTTTGCATGTGTGTTTGCTCACTGGGAAAAAGTGGGTACATATTATTTAGTGTATAAATGAATTTATGGTAATTTAAATGCTTGCATGGCAGTACTTTATGATTTTTAGTAATTAAATGGGTCATGCAATAAATCTGGAAAAAAATTTGTGGGTGTTTCTTATGATATTATGCAAATTATAAAAATATGAAATCTGTGGTTTAACACATGTATCCCAGTAGAGTGATTTTACTTGCCTTATCAATTAATCTTGTGATTTTTGTGGCTCAAAATAAGTATCCAAAAATCATGAAAAATTTACAGTAGACTTTATGCTTAGCTGGTAGTCTCCTGTAATTTTTGTGGAATTTATTGATGAACAAAATTGCATTTGATTTTTAATGGGCTTAGAAATGAATAAAGAAAACTATGAATGGTTGTATATATAGGTTGAATGGAGTAAGTTGGGTTTGGTGTATCTTTGAAGCATCATGGAGGTTGCTGGTTGCATTTGAAAAATAATTATAGAAGAGAATGTAATAGATGTTTGATTCAATTGTTTATTCTTGGATGATGTTGACTACCTTGTAATAAGCATGACCCAGTGCATCACCTATGCATCATAACGTGACTCCTTTGACACTCTCTCTTACAAGCATCCACTCGGGCATCTCACACTCCACTCATGAGCATATATGCATCATATAGGCTCGCAGGAGAACGAGGTGGGACCCGAGGAGCCAGAGGAGATTCAGGAGCAGGAACCTCCGGAAGCACCGGAACCCGGAGAGGAATTGCAAGAGTGTCCGGATCACCGACCCAGCACGTTTGAGAAAGGCAAGCCCCGGAGCATTCTAAGTCTCCCTATTCTCGCTAACTTATATAAAGTGCTATACTTGTTCTACTGTATTGCATATTAAGTGATAGGAGTTGCCTGATACCGTTGCTGCATGAGTACTCCTTGTTATTCCTACTCATTCAACTACCTTGTCCTATGTAGATAGGCACGGAGTCTATGCTTAGCTTGCTTAGTTCGGTAGAAGTCGGGTGATTCCCTGTCACCTGCGAGATATAGGTGGATACCTGCTTGATTAAGCATTGGTTGCTCGGGGAAAAGAATAACCAAGTGTGGAATGAATTTGGAGACCGGGCAGAGACTTATGGTGGGTTGACCATAGTGCCCCTGCCTGTGTCGATTAAGGACCGATCGTTGACGGCCCTCTTGTCATGTTGAACGCATGCCCCATATTTAGCTGGAAGGATAAGTCGTTCCGACCGCGAAGCCTGAGCACTATCCGGGCCGGGAATCGGCCCGATGTACGCGCTGTATTGGTGATGGTTGAGGAGAACGACGAGGGCGCGGCGCGCAACCTTGGTATACCTTGGATACCTCGGTCGCCGGAACGGTCCTCGGGTACGGGCGGTGCCTGTCGAACCCGCGAATTGGTCCTGGATAGTGCAACACGGTGACCTGTAGCTCACTTGATCAGTGAGTGTGGTTTGTGTGGGGAATAAACTCGCCAGCTGGTTAGAAATCGATTCGAATCGCCATCGCTCCTGGATAGTGAGCACTTGACATGAGCCCTGTCCTCGTAGTAAGGACTGTGGAACACTTGGGTTATAATGATGAAAAGTTTTAAGAAATGCTATGATGAGGTACTATCATAGTCTCATACTTGCTTGTAATAGTGCAGGTGCAAACCTAGACGATAGGTAATGATACTTTCAATTTGAGCCAATTAAAAGAAGAAAGACTTATGTAGGTTATGTTAGCGAAATGCTGCGGTTTTGCAAAATGGTCGTTAGCTACCCCACTATATAGCCTTCATGATCCTTGATGAGTCTTTATTTTAAGTTTATGACGGGTAAGTCTAGCTGAGTACCTTCTCGTACTCAGGGTTCTATTCCCATGTTGTTTTGCAGATGGTCAAATGTACTATGGTTATTGCATCCTCTGTCTGTACCCAGCTATGGGTGATGACTAGACCAAGGGCGATGGTCACTCCGTCTCTTCTTTTGCTTTTGTGGGAATGACCGAACTATGGCACTATATCAGACTTATCGTGTGTGTTGTAATTTCAAACTATGAAGCTTCCGCTACTTGAAGAACTTGGTTTGTAATAACTTTAAGCACTCCGATGTATTTTATGAATGTTGTAATCTGGATGTACTTGTGGATGGCGACCGCTAAACTTATTACGATCTTGGCTGATATGTGATGTGTGGTTTGAAATCCTTCGAGATTTCACGGACTACCGGGATTATATGGGCTTAAGCGTGATAGTTCGACTATGCAAATGGTCACTATTAGGCTTAATCTCTTATAATTTGGTCGGTTCTGTTACAGCTGGCATCGGAGCAAGGTTTAGCGAGTTAGTGTTCATAAGTACGTTTTAAACAAAAATCTAAACCGGTTTAGTAAAAGATTTTATTAATTAATTAATAATGATCAAGGTGTTATACTAAGTTTTGGGAAAATTATCTAGTGTGCCATGGTCATAGCCTTTATGCCCAGTTAAGGACTCTAAGGTGGCTAGCTAAGTACTGACTTGGGGGTTAATGCATCATATTTTTATTTCGTCGCTCATACGGCGTGCAATAGTATGAGTGCCATTCATTTGAGTGGTAATGTATGGATCAATTCTTCCTCTACGCCATGGTAAGTGGGAGTTGTGAGAGCATGATCGGATACACTGCCGGTCTAGGGAAGTGTTGTCAGGTGCTGTGTTATGCACACATGTTGGTGTGTCTTGGGAACAGTACCGCATGCTGGGAATTCCGTCCTGAGAGGCGATGCCGTCAAAAGGGCGATGATGTGGGTAGTGACACATTGCATGCATGGACGGGTGTCTGTGTGTGCGAAGTGCCTAGTTTTAAATTCCTATTCTGCACGATCATACTGTGGGTGGGCTGAAATGAGTTTTCTGCAGGTACCCTAACCACGTTCTCGCTAAGAACGCTAGTTACGTTATGAGCGAACGTTGTATGCCACCGCGTATACCGCTTAGTGTTAACTTTTGTTTTCTAAGTTTGTGAGATCGTAAGTTCGTACATGCATCATGTGCATTTCATATCATTGCTTACTTTCCCCCTTAATTTAATCTGTCCCAATTTTAAATGAAATAAATAAAGGAAATCCTCGCTCTTACCCACGGTAATCCCTTTGCAGCAGATGGCACGCACTAGGCTCACCGCTCGCAAGTCCACTGGTGGGCGGGCCCCTCGCCGTCCATTGGCAGCTAGGAGCTCGCGACATAAGAGCAAGTTCCTAGAGGAGTTCGGGATGCCCACTTTGCTTTGGAGGGTGCTCAGTTCGATGGGGTATCCCGAAGGAAGGGAGCCTCGCTACTATTGGGATAAGGAGCCGCTTGGGGATGAGACCCTGGTGGGGATCGAGGCAGTTGTCCCTACCAGTGGAGGAGACCCTGCTTGGGGCGGTTGGGTGTACGAGTCCCGAGGTGTCACGCCTTTCCACGGTGCCAGCAGGGCAGCTTTCGCAGTTTTGAGGGACCTCATGGAGAGGTTTCCACAGGAGCTGGCCCACGCCTTCGCTGGGGTGTTTCCCCGGGGTGACCCTTACACTTCGGTGTGGGATCAGTCCGAGGTGAATGCTCTAGAGAGGAGTGCGGATGAGGACCAGCACAGTGACAGTGCAGCTATGAGTGCCATGTACGCGTTGATGAAGACCTATGGAGGCCTGGAGCGTTGTTTGGGTCGCTTGTCCGGGTCTCTTCTCACCGTCCAGGATGAGAAGCGTCAGTTGCAGCGTGAGTTTGACTCTGAGGTTGAGAGGCTACAGGCAGAGTTGGCTCGTGTGACCAGAGAGAGAGACCAGGCAGTCCAGAAGAACAGTGAGCTGAGTCAGGACCTGCTTGCAGTACGGGAGCAGAAGGACAGGGTGACTACTGCTCACAGGAACTGCGAGCGCATGCTAGTCCATGTGCTTGGACAGAGGAATGAAGCCTGGCACGAGGAGGACACTTTGAGAGCCCGACAGCTGGAGCTAGAGCAGCAGCTAGCTAATGCCGAGGAGTACAATGAGAACTTGCATGAGGAGATCCACCAGCTGCATAACCAGCTCCATCCTCACCACCTGCCTGGAGCAGCGGAACTAGACTCTGAGGACGAGATGGACGCGGATCCCGAGATAGGAGCAGCTGCTAGTGGAAATGAGGATGAGGATGGCTCCGACATGGACAGTGACCATAGCGACTAGATGCTAGGGCTCTAGAGCTAGTCTTTCCTCTTTTGTGATGTATGTTGCGTGGCATGTCATGTACTTTTGGATCTGGGCTGTGTAAGACTTTATGAGTTGATGCTGAAAGTCCAGTGTATGTATGCTGGCAAGTTGGATGTACGCGAACCTTGTTGCGTGAATGTTAAGTAATCTGTTAGTGATGTTGTGCGTGGATGACGATTTGTTGTGCCTTTGTTTATTGTGTGAATTTATTCCCTCAGTAAATTCAGTATGGCACGATTTTACACATTTTCTACCGGTTGATGGCAACTCCTAACGATTGCTTATCATTGGTGTATGCAGATGGTACAAACACGTGGCGGGGGTAACAGCAATCCGGGCCTTGGAGCAGGTACCTCCGGAGGTGGGGCTCAACGGAATGAGGACCGAGCGCCAACACCACCACCGCCTCCCCCGTACACTGCGGATGTGTTTTTCGCGCAGTTTCTGGGAAGCCAACGCAACATGGAACAGATGCAGCGCAACATGGAAGAAGCTTTGCGCAACATAGCTGACAACACCCGTCGTGGGGATAATCAGGTGGCCGGGAGGTCAACCAGTACAGTTCGTTCAAGGACTTCATGGATACCAAGCCACCAATCTTCGAAGAGGCTTTGGAACCCCTCAAGGCAGATGAATGGATCAATACCATGGAGCAGAAGTTTCGTCTTCTTCGGATGACAGAAGAACTCAAGGCTGAATATGCGGCACATCAGTTGCAAGGACGTGCTGGGATTTGGTGGTCCCATCACCGTACCACCTACCCAGAAGGGACACCAATCACCTGGAACCGCTTCACCACCGCTTTCCGGGGAAATTACATTCCTCCTGGTGTGGTTGAAATGAAGGTTGGGGAGTTCATGAGGCTGTCCCAAGGGACGAAGTCTGTGAAGGAGTATCTACACGCTTTCCACAATCTCGCTCGCTATGCCCCTGAGTTTGTGAACACGGAGGCTAAGAAGATTGCTAGTTTCCAGAGAGGTTTGAATCCAAAGATGCTGAAGACCATGGGTACAGGGGCCAGGGCTACTTTCAATGCCTATATCAGTGACTGTCTGACCCAAGAGAACAATAACAACAACTACAGTGCATCCAAGTCACGTAAAAGGGCTTTTGAAGCAGGATCATCCCAGTCCAGGGCACCAGTGGCAGGGCGACAGCAGTATCGTCCTCCTGCCCCGGGTGCTAGGTTCCGACCACCGCAGAGAAGGAACACCGGGCATCCAACACAGCAGAAGCCGTACAAGGTGGCGATAGCTCCTACCAAGCCAAAGGCAATTCAAGCTGCAGCACCTGCCGTCAACAATGCGCCCAAGGGTCCATGCTATAACTGCCACAATATGGGGCACTTTGCTAAGGAATGTCCCTACCCCAAGAGGCAGCAGCCAACCTATCCAGCTCGTGTGCACCATACCTCGATCGAGGAGATTCCGGAAGGAGAACCGGTAACAGCTGGTATGTTTCCTGTCAACCAACATCTTGCAGTTGTTTTGTTTGATTCTGGATCATCGCATTCATTCATGAGCCAAGCATTTGCACAAAAGCATGATCAGCCAGTTACTGAGTTAGGTTATGGCTATCGCATCAGCTCAGCCGGAGCCGATGTGTTGACTAATAAAACGGTAACAGGAGTTACCTTGGATATCAGTGGTCGGAGGTTCCGTGTAAATCTTGTGGTCATGCCAGGGCTGGTTTTGGATGTCATCATTGGGATGAACAAAATGACTGATTGGGGCGCGGTTATAGATACCGGGAATAGAACTCTATCCCTTAGAGACCCGCAAGGGAAGGGGGTGCTTCAGGTCAAGCTACCTAGACGGTTGGACTTCGCCAGTCTTTCATGTGCAGTACAGGTAGTCTCTCTAGAACACATACCCGTGGTATGTGAGTTCCCTGATGTGTTTCCTGAGGATTTACTAGGACTTCCCCCAGATAGGGAGGTAGAGTTTGCGATCGAGTTGATACGAGGTACAGCACCAATATCTAGAAGGCCGTATCGGATGCCCCCAAATGAACTCGCTGAGTTGAAGAATCAACTAAAAGAGTTGCTGGATAAAGGGTTCATCCGGCCAAGTTCGTCGGAATGGGGTTGTCCAGTGTTGTTTGTGAAAAAGAAGGATCAGTCGTTGCGCATGTGCGTGGACTATCGTCCACTCAATGCAGTGACAATCAAAAATAAGTATCCCTTGCCAAGGATTGATATCCTGTTTGATCAGTTATCCAAGGCAAGAGTGTTTTCTAAGATAGATTTGAGATCTGGGTATCACCAAATCAAGATTCGTCCGCAAGATATCACGAAGACTGCTTTTTCCACCAGATATGGGTTGTATGAGTATCTAGTCATGTCCTTTGGGTTGACAAATGCTCCTGCATACTTTATGTATCTAATGAATTCAGTCTTTATGCCGGAATTGGATAAGTTTGTTGTGGTGTTTATCGATGATATCCTGGTGTATTCAGAAAATGAGCAAGATCACGCCGAACATCTGAGAATCGTGCTGACACGATTACGAGAGCATCAGTTATATGCCAAGTTCAGCAAGTGTGAGTTCTGGTTGAAGAAAGTTCCGTTCCTAGGGCACATTTTGTCTGAAGAAGGGATTGCCGTAGATCCATCAAAAGTGCAGGAAGTCATGGACTGGAAGGCACCAACTTCTGTCTCGGAAGTTAGAAGTTTTCTTGGTCTGGCCGGGTATTATCGTCGTTTCATACCTGAATTCTCCAAGATTGCTAAGCCAATGACAAGTTTGCTACAAAAGGATCATAAGTTCGTCTGGACGGAAGGGTGTGAGTTAGCCTTCCGCACCTTGCGAAAGTTGCTAACCACTGCTCCCGTTCTGGCACAACCTGATATAGAGAAGCCTTTTGATGTGTTTTGTGATGCATCGAAGAGTGGCCTGGGGTGTGTGTTGATGCAAGATGGCAGGGTGATAGCTTATGCTTCCCGACAGTTGAGAAAGCATGAAGTCAACTATCCAACGCACGACCTTGAGTTAGCAGCTGTGGTACATGCTTTGAAGATCTGGAGACATTATCTGCTAGGAAATAAGTGTCACATTTACACCGATCACAAGAGTTTGAAGTACATCTTCACTCAGTCCGAGCTGAATATGAGGCAACGACGGTGGTTAGAGCTAATCAAGGATTATGACCTGGAAGTTCACTATCATCCAGGCAAAGCTAATGTGGTCGCAAATGCTTTGAGTCGCAAACCGCACTATCAAATGGTTCAACCGTTGTTTGAAGATGGGTTCAATCTTATGCATCCTGAGGTCTTATGTCATATACAACTCAGTTGTTCACTCGAGAGTCAAGTCATTGAAGGTCGGAAAACAGACAATGGTATTTTCCACATCAAAGAGAAGATCAAAGATGACCCAAAGACTCAGTTTCGGGTTGATGAGAAGGGGGTACTGTGGTTTCAACAGCGGTTAGTGGTCCCGAAAGATCGGGAGTTGAAGAATCGCATCATGGATGAAGCCCATCTCTCTAAGCTTTCTATTCATCCTGGCAGCAGCAAAATGTATCAAGATCTAAGGCCCCACTTTTGGTGTACCAAGATGAAGAAAGAAATAGCCGCTTATGTGGCCCGTTGTGACACGTGTTGCAGAGTTAAGGCCATCCATATGAAACCTGCAGGTCTGTTACAACCGTTATCAGTTCCGGAGTGGAAATGGGAAGAGGTCAGTATGGACTTTATCACAGGTTTACCAACCACAAGAAAGGGGAATGACTCGATTTGGGTAATCATAGATCGATTGACCAAATCGGCCCATTTCATCCCTGTGAAGACTCGTTACCGACCTCCTGAGTATGCCGATATATATATGGCTGAGATTGTCAAGTTGCATGGTGTTCCCAAAACCATCATATCCGATAGAGGACCGCAGTTCACTGTTCACTTCTGGGAGGGCATGCATAAAAGTTTGGGGACCAGTTTGATAAGAAGCACGGCGTATCATCCCCAGACTTCAGGCCAAACTGAGAGGCTAAATCAAGTGTTGGAAGATATGCTGAGGGCCTGTGTGCTATCATCCAGGGGATCGTGGGAATCATGGTTACCTTTGGCTGAGTTCTCATACAATAATAGTTATCAAGAGAGCATCAAGATGGCCCCGTTCGAAGCTTTGTATGGGCGGAGATGTCGAACTCCGTTAAACTGGGTGGAACCTGGTGAAAGGAGATACTATGGTATCGACTTTGTGAATGATGCCAAGAAAAAGGTGCAGATTATACAGCAACATATGCAAGCAGCGCAATCACGACAGAAGAGTTATGCTGATAAGAGAAGAAGGCCACTTGAATTCAACATAGGTGACTATGTGTACCTCAAGGTTACGCCAATGAAGAAAGTTCAACGTTTCCGAGTTCGAAGCAAGCTTGCACCCAGATATGTGGGACCGTACCAAGTGCTAGAGAGGAAAGGCCCAGTGGCCTATAAGATTCAGTTACCTGAAGAGATGAGCTCGATCTTTCCGGTCTTCCATGTGTCGCAACTACGGAAATGTTTGAAAGTGCCTGAGCAAAGAATTGAACCTCGAGGGATCAAAATAAAAGCAGACTTAGAGTATAAAGAGCAGCCAGTGGGAATTGTGGATACCAAGGAGCGAGTAACCCGAAACAAAGTTGTTAGAACGTACAAAGTGGTGTGGAGTCATCATGACGATAGGGATGCCACTTGGGAAACAGAGGATTACTTAAAA
The DNA here is from genome assembly GCF_000003195.3 of Sorghum bicolor. Classification (NCBI taxonomy): domain Eukaryota; kingdom Viridiplantae; phylum Streptophyta; class Magnoliopsida; order Poales; family Poaceae; genus Sorghum; species Sorghum bicolor. The sequence continues at coordinate 31,943,628 of NC_012874.2, forward strand.
GGAGTTTATCCAAAATTTCATAAGAAATGGTTAGTAACCCAAAATCTCGGGACGAGATTTCCCTAAGGGGGGAAGGGCTGTAACACCCTAGGTGTTAAGCATGCACTTAGTCTCATCAAAGTCATGCATAAGCATTTCCATCAAGCATAAGCATCATGAGCTTGACACTCTTTTCAAATTATGATTTTATGTGCTTCATTTCCTGTGCTTTAATTATGTTAAAAATGTGATGCTTGTTTCTAAAATTGTGAAATATTCAAATTAGGTTGCTTTATGTGTAAGAAGAATTAAGAACATTTTTGTGCAATTTTTGGAGCTATGGAATTTGAGAAATGGAATTTATACAAACTTTTCCAAAATGAATTTATTTAAAACCTAGAGCTGAGTTTTAACTTGTAATTCAAATTTTGTTTGGAATTTGGTCTTGCTTGTCAAAGCAAAGTTGTAGAGTTTTTAATTTGGAACAACTTTGTTTTTGGGAGCAAGAGGTGAAAATGATTTTAAATTGGTCCAAATGAATTTAGAAAGAATTTGGAGAAAAGAAATTAAAAAAAAAGAGAGAAAGGGGCAGGCGCTGCTGGGCCAACCCGGCTTCCCTTTCGGCCCAGCAAGCGACCCGGCCTGCCTCCCCTCTCCCTCTCCCTCCCGCGCGCGGACGCGCCTCGCTCCACCCGGCGCCGGCCACGTGGCGGCCGTACGCCGGCGTTGGACGCGCCGCGGCCGGCCTCCAACCCCCCCTGGTCGGGACGCCGGCGCAGGCTCCCAGACCATTTCGCCCGTTCTGAACCCCGCGCCCTCCTTCTCCTTCCTCCTCCGCTCGCACTGCGCAGCAGCAGCCGCTCCTCCGCGCGCCATTGCCGGAGAGAGCTCCGCCGCTCGTCGCCGGCCACACCAGAGCCTCAAGCTCGACGCCGAGAGCACCAGGGCACTCGCCGTCGCTAGGGTAAGCTCGTGCGAACGTTCTACCGAGGTGAGAGTCCGTCGAGCGCCGTGAATCGCTCGCCGGAGTTACCCCGAGCTCGCCGGAGTACTCCGCCGCGACGGATCTAGCGTTTCCCTGCGTCTTTTCGCTCGTTCTCTGTTGCGCTAGGTCGGTAGGAAGGTGAGGAAGCTCGGAGAGGCGTTTGCGCACGCTCTACCGCGCCGGAGCAGCCTGGCCACGGCGAGCAGCGGCCGCCGTGCCGCCATGCATGCTCGCCGGAGGTGTTCCGGCCGCCCTCTGGTCGATCCAAGGGTACCGTTGGGTGCGTCTTGCTGCGGGGAGCACGTTGGTGCTCACCCCGGGGCCGGAGACCTCACCGCCGGCGAGATCCGCTCGTCGGAGGTGAGCTCCCTCTCGGTCTCGCTGACTGGTGGGGTCGGGGACCCACTGTCAGTCGCAGGGGTACCCCGGTGGATGTAGATCTGGGTGTGCGTAGCGTTTTTCGTCGGTTTTCTTGAAAAAGTATTTTCCAGAAATTGATTTAAAGTTTGTAAAATCTATATCTTGAGTTCTACAGCTCCAAATTGAATGAAATAAATTTTGGTGTGCTCTATATTTCCAGATCTACAGTTTGATGTAATTGCATGTCATGTGGAGCAACTTTTCTGTGTGTATATATTTTATCCATGATTTTGTTAAACTTGGAAAATGCATAGTAAATGAAATATGGCTCAGAAAAATGTGAAACTTGATTTGTTGGCTTTGCATGTGTGTTTGCTCACTGGGAAAAAGTGGGTACATATTATTTAGTGTATAAATGAATTTATGGTAATTTAAATGCTTGCATGGCAGTACTTTATGATTTTTAGTAATTAAATGGGTCATGCAATAAATCTGGAAAAAAATTTGTGGGTGTTTCTTATGATATTATGCAAATTTTAAAAATATGAAATCTGTGGTTTAACACTTGTATCCCAGTAGAGTGATTTTACTTGCCTTATCAATTAATCTTTTGATTTTTGTGGCTCAAAATAAGTATCCAAAAATCATGAAAAATTTACAGTAGACTTTATGCTTAGCTGGTAGTCTCCTGTAATTTTTGTGGAATTTATTGATGAACAGAATTGCATTTGATTTTTAATGGGCTTAGAAATGAATAAAGAAAACTATGAATGGTTGTATATATAGGTTGAATGGAGTAAGTTGGGTTTGGTGTATCTTTGAAGCATCATGGAGGTTGCTGGTTGCATTTGAAAAATAATTATAGAAGAGAATGTAATAGATGTTTGATTCAATTGTTTATTCTTGGATGATGTTGACTACCTTGTAATAAGCATGAACCAGTGCATCACCTATGCATCATAACGTGACTCCTTTGACACTCTCTCTTACAAGCATCCACTCAGGCATCTCACACTCCACTCATGAGCATATATGCATCATATAGGCTCGCAGGAGAACGAGGTGGGACCCGAGGAGCCAAAGGAGATTCAGGAGCAGGAACCTCCGGAAGCACCGGAACCCGGAGAGGAATTGCAAGAGTGTCCGGATCACCGACCCAGCACGTTTGAGAAAGGCAAGCCCCGGAGCATTCTAAGTCTCCCTATTCTCGCTAACTTATATAAAGTGCTATACTTGTTCTACTGTATTGCATATTAAGTGATAGGAGTTGCCTGATACCGTTGCTGCATGAGTACTCCTTGTTATTCCTACTCAGTCAACTACCTTGTCCTATGTAGATAGGCACGGAGTCTATGCTTAGCTTGCTTAGTTCGGTAGAAGTCGGGTGATTCCCTGTCACCTGCGAGATATAGGTGGATACCTGCTTGATTAAGCATTGGTTGCTCGGGGAAAAGAATAACCAAGTGTGGAATGAATTTGGAGACCGGGCAGAGACTTATGGTGGGTTGACCATAGTGCCCCTGCCTGTGTCGATTAAGGACCGATCGTTGACGGCCCTCTTGTCATGTTGAACGCATGCCCCACATTTAGCTGGAAGGATAAGTCGTTCCGACCGCGAAGCCTGAGCACTATCCGGGCCGGGAATCGGCCCGATGTACGCGCTGTATTGGTGATGGTTGAGGAGAACGACGAGGGCGCGGCGCGCAACCTTGGTATACCTTGGATACCTCGGTCGCCGGAACGGTCCTCGGGTACGGGCGGTGCCTGTCGAACCCGCGAATTGGTCCTGGTTAGTGCAACACGGTGACCTGTAGCTCACTTGATCAGTGAGTGTGGTTTGTGTGGGGAATAAACTCGCCAGCTGGTTAGAAATCGATTCGAATCGCCATCGCTCCTAGATAGTGAGCACTTGACATGAGCCCTGTCCTCGTAGTAAGGACTATGGAACACTTGGGTTATAATGATGAAAAGTTTTAAGAAATGCTATGATGAGGTACTATCATAGTCTCATACTTGCTTGTAATAGTGCAGGTGCAAACCTAGACGATAGGTAATGATACTTTCAATTTGAGCCAATTAAAAGAAGAAAGACTTATGTAGGTTATGTTAGCGAAATGCTGCGGTTTTGCAAAATGGTCGTTAGCTACCCCACTATATAGCCTTCATGATCCTTGATGAGTCTTTATTTTAAGTTTATGACAGGTAAGTCTAGCTGAGTACCTTCTCGTACTCAGGGTTCTATTCCCATGTTGTTTTGCAGATGGTCAAATGTACTATGGTTATTGCATCCTCTGTCTGTACCCAGCTATGGGTGATGACTAGACCAAGAGCGATGGTCACTCCGTCTCTTCTTTTGCTTTTGTGGGAATGACCGAACTATGGCACTGTATCAGACTTATCGTGTGTGTTGTAATTTCAAACTATGAAGCTTCCGCTACTTGAAGAACTTGGTTTGTAATAACTTTAAGCACTCCGATGTATTTTATGAATGTTGTAATCTGGATGTACTTGTGGATGGCGACCGCTAAACTTATTACGATCTTGGCTGATATGTGATGTGTGGTTTGAAATCCTTCGAGATTTCACGGACTACCGGGATTATATGGGCTTAAGCGTGATAGTTCGACTATGCAAATGGTCACTATTAGGCTTAATCTCTTATAATTTGGTCGGTTCTGTTACAGTCGAGATCGACGTCAGACGCCGCACTAACAGATACATGCCATCTTACCAATATCAAACACTGCGGCAACAAAGGCAAAAACAATAATAATATGGAAAAGTGTCAAGAAGAAATTTTCTCTACTTACAGATCAGAGCGCCTATGTGTTGCCGTAAAGTCCCTCCTCCTGGTCCTGCCGGTCGCCGCTGCCGCCTCGGTCGCTCCAAGACGAGTTGGCTCGATGTGAGGAGCAGGAGGGTGACTGGTCACCCGGTCGCCAGTGGTCGGCGGGACATCCGGGCGACTGCGTGGCCTCCGGACCAAGGAAGGCACGGCCTCCTCCTCCTCCTCCTCGTCGTCATCAGTGATCCTAACGAGCCGACGGTGTTTCGGCGCTTGGCTGCTCTCCGCCGACAGCGCTTCCGCCGGAGACGGATCCGCCGCCAGTGGCCTTTTCGCCGCCATTCTATCTTTGGTGGTCAGGGCGGGACGGATCCGCAGCGTTGTCCTCTGGCGGATCCATCCCCGCAGGATTCTCCATACTAGGTGCTAGTGATATGTACACTGCGCACCGGTCAATGTCTCCAATCTGCAGTAAAATCAAAGACAAGTCAACAACCGAGAGAACAAGTACTCAGAAAGTAAATTCTGTCAGTAATATTAACTTAGGAGCTGGTCTCCCCACTTGAAGGCCTACATCCGATCACCGCTTCGAACGAGGTTGTCCTCTGCAAAGTTGAACAACTCGTTCAACAACTGTTGCACTTCCTCCTTCTCTAGAACCTCAGGACTCATTCTGGTCGGGTCCTGGCTCCCTGCATACTCGTACGCCGAGTGTACTCTCTTCTGGCAGGGCATCACCCGACGACAGATGAAGTTGCCGACCACTCCTGGCCCATCTAAGCGGGACCAGTCGATCAGCTTCGTCAGGTCTTCCACCTGACCAGCGAACTGCGGGCGGTCTGTCCAGCTGACTCTCTTCTCGGGAATGAGCCCACGTCGCAGAACGTGGAGCTGCCTGGCTCTTCCCTGACGTAGAACCACTTCTTGTACCATTCGGTGAGAGAAGTATTCCACGGGCAGTTGAGATACCGGTTCTTCATCCCGTCACGCAGATTGAGGTATACTCCACCTGCAATCTTGGAGCCTCCAATTGCACCTTTCTTCCTCAAATAGAAAAGGTAGTGAAAAAGATCGAAGTGCGGCTCTATCCCAACATAGGCCTCGCACAGATGGATGAAGGTACAAATAAGAAGAATGGAGTTCGGGTGCAGATTGAAGATGCCGATCTCATAGTAAAGAAGAAGACCCTAGAGAAAAGGTTGGACAGGAATCCCAAAGCCCCTCTTGAAAAAATCTTCGAAAACCACGATCTCACCGGCACGAGGGTCGGGGTAGCTCTCCCGTTCTAGCGCCCTCCAGCCGCCAAGCTCTTGGCTGTGCAGCAGCCCCATGCCGACAAGGTCGTTGAGGGACCTCGCGCTGCTCCAGGACTTCTTCCACTCTTTCGCCATCAGCTCGGCCCTTTTCTTGGAGTCACTCTTCGCCATTGATGCTGCTGGAACGACTGCGAGTTGGGAGAACTGGTGGTGATTGCAGAAGGCAGGAATGGCAAGAATGGAAAGCTGGAAGGCAAAGGCAGGGTAAAGATTACGGGGGTAATGTCAAGCTTTTATAAGCAACAGCTCCACCCCTCCCACTTCCCGTATTATTGGGAAGTGGGCGGGCCCAGCGGCGGATGCGGCGTTTCGGTTTTCAACAATTACCGGCAGTTAATACGGCGGCTTTTTTGTATAATTGATGGTTTCCTTTTTCTTGAACCGCGCAAAGAGCGGCTGCACAGTTACCCGGCGCACCTTTTCACATAGCCATCTGACAATGCGCCAGGATGTCTTGTCACATCACACATTAATGTGGCAAGATGCTTTTTTTCAAAATAACAGACAAAAATTGGTGGAGGACTGACGTTCCTGGGGACTGCACCGACCACCGAGCAATATACGCTCGGGGACTGGTCGACCAGTCTGCCAGTTTGGAGGCCTGGGGACTGCACCGACCACCAAGCACTATACGCTCGGGGACTGGTCGACCAGTCTGCCAGTTTGGAGAACTAGGGACTGTACCAACCACCAAGCGTTATATGCTCTGGGACTGGTCGATTAGTCTATACGATGGCAAACGAGCATGATATGCTCGGGGACTGGATAATTTTAATTTTTTAGACCCTGCCACAAGGCTCATACTTCGCCTTCCTGCAAGCTCGGGGACTACATCGGTACGATGCATCTGGCGATGCATCTCAGTTTCTGAATTTCTTTGAAGGTTTTTCTTTTGACCCTAGCACCACATGCCTACATCACCTACTACATGTCAATGACCTGAAAATCATCTGGAGCTCAATATATATTGGTTGTAGGGGCATGGTTCCTTGCAGGAGCTGATAAGTGACTGCGGCCATTATGTTGTTGTCAGATCCAATGTCATAGAGTGTCTTCTGAAAAGAGTATCTATTGATTGTGCATTTGATGCTTGGAACACCAGGGTCTTCCTTCTTGATTAGGAAAGGCGACTTGAGTCGACGATCTTGACCTCCTCCGACAAGGATCCAATGTTTTAAGTCTTCTAGACAAGACTTCTCACCATCTTCATCCTTTAGGTGCATCATTTGATTAGGTGTGGACCTTGACGTCTGCACCTCTTGATACGGAGTCACCCATGTTCTTTGTTTGCCCAGCAGTTCGAAGTGCGGTGTTGGCAATATCCTGCTCAGTGTGTTTGTGCTCGTAGATCCAGGTCCTTCACTTGTTGGAGTCTGGGAGTTGTAAAACTCCTTCATATTTTGCTTGAAGTGTACCTGCTCATAGAGACAAGGCAGAGATCAAGTGCATGGGCCCTGTTGGTGGAAAACACCAACAGAACCAAAAGTATATTTATTCTTCTCTATCCTTAAGCATAGGGAGCAAGACAAAGTTGATGGGTGATAAGTTCATGAGTGTAGCATTTAAAACATTTGTCAGATCAGATCGCTCAACCTTATGGAAAGGTAATCTATCTATGTATATGTCTTGTTTATATCTTCCAAAGATTGAATGTGCAACATATTAGCTTATATGATTAATAGTGTGGGATCATGAAGGTAGTACTAAGAACAAAGATTAAAGGACTAAACATGTTGAATTAATTAGGTTGGTTAATTTGGAGCTACATATCATACATGTTTGTCTCTTTTATTCATGTGTATGCCAGAACCAAGGAGAATCTTATAAAAGTGATAGTCAAGTACCTTAAGGTGTTGCCTTACTTGAAGAGTGATGGTATAGTATCACCTTGTGGGAGCTTTCCTTTCTTAGCGGTTGTGCATCGTGTTTGTGGCACTCTTTGTCTTGTTCCATGGATCATCTCTCTATGATGAATGAGCTATGTCCTTCTTGTGCAAATTGTTATACTTCATGTGTCTCCTTTATCTCCAATGAGTTTGTATCTCAAGACTTCCTAGGTTGTTATTGAAAGTTTTCCTGCAGGGGTTAGTCCGGCAAAATATACCAATGCCTACTCAAGCAGTTTTTAGTTCAGTAACCAAACTAGACTCCATGTCTAATCAGATTAAGGAAGGCTATTTAACCTAAACACCATGCTTAATTTAAATGCCAATGGAAGTATGTACAGTACTTCCAAACTAACACTTACTAAGATAAACATAGGTAGCATGATGGCTTTTATAGAGATCTACTCAAATGGAGATGAAGTAGTGTGATTAGTATTTAAGAAATTGAGCATGTCTTAAAGGTAAGGACAACCAACATAGCAACATGGCAAATGATGTTTTTATGTAAAGTACTCGCCCAAGCTTGAATTTTGTAAAATTCAAGATTGGATGAATTTAATTGAATGTTGCATGATGATTGATTGGGCATACCTTGCGCTTGTCATTCCTCAGATCTTCTTGCTCCAATCCTAGAAAGGTTAGTGACAAGAATACCCGAAGAAATATTTCTACAATTATCTTTATATGCTCCATACACATGGCAATGTTGCAAATAACAAAAAGGATGTCCACGAATGAAGACATACCTTCCTTTACTAATAGATAAAGAAAGAAAGACTCTACCAAAGGTTATATGATTAAGACCAATGTGAAAATATCGAGAAAAAACATGGTCTTATAGGGCTAGGTTTAAACCAGAATTTATAGAAAGATTAACAGATTCCCTAGGTGTAGCTAAAAGTTCATTATCTTCTTAATTAAAAGATAGGACCTCGGCTATAGAAAAGGATTGGTTTTGACCTATTGCAATCAACTCCGGACACAGATCATAATTAGGGGTAGAACTTGTTGACTCCCATGGTCTATGGCTAGACTCCGAAGGTGTAAAAAATTCAATAATAGGTGTGGAATTTGAGTTATCCACAAGGATAGAAAAAATAAAAAGATAAAAGAATAAAAGTATAATACAAGATAATAGCAAGATTTAAAGTTATCTCAGCAAACCGTCTTTCTCCCCGGCAACGGCGCGAGAGATGCATGTTGATATTTGGTAACACAATCAGGAAATGATCCGCAAGCGCACGGATATCGGTGAGCATTTCACCCGGGAGGTTATCCAGAGTATCGTATTTATATTTTTACCACTGGGAGAATACGTGCATCTGACTAACCAAATCTATTGCTGCTACCCCTTTAGGCTACAAAGAATGTTTCTCGATGTGAGTGATGTATAGAGAAGACTGCAACCGTAGTCTCGTTCTAACCTTGGTAAGGATGAACTACTGTTCTATTGAGGAAGCTTACGGAATCTAGACACCACAAAGGATGTTCGACCCGCACCTATAAACCTACCCATCCTGCTAACGAGATGTCGGATGCAAAGGTAACTCAGAAATGTCACGTTCCTCGCTACTACCACAGTCCAGCTAGTCAGGGGATATGTATGAGTACCCTAGCCCAAACACCACGTTTACGCTAGCAATGATTACTCTAAACTCAGCCGTAAGAGATTAAAGTAAACTCATAAACTAAAGAACAATAAAACAAGAACTTACTAGAATTAGAAGTCGAATTACTCAAGAATCCTAGGAGCAAGCTTCGGGTTAGGAGAACTTGATCCCGAAGGTACAACCTCGGAGTAGACACCGATAGGCCGGGCTTCCTCCGATCTACACCTCCACTCTATCTCTCTCAATCTAGTAGAAACTAGAAGATTTAATTATACTCACATTGGATGCTAAGCCTAAAAGAAATTTTATTTAGAGGAGAGGTATTCCTTCGAGGGCTCCTCTCAACTCTATGATGAACTTGTCTCCTCCAGGGGCCAGGTGGTCTGGTTTTATAGTCCCCTCAAGTGAACGTGAGCCGTTGGATCAAACCGACATTGATTGGACGGTTATCCTTGATCCTTTAGGTCAGTGGAGATCTTTCCCGAAAGAGAGTCCTGTTTGGACTCCAGGAGGGGGCGGGCGCCCAGGTCAAGTGGGCGGGCACCCAGGGCCTGGCTCCGTTCGGCCTCCGCTTCCTTCCCGTGGCTTCTGGAGTATTCTAGATGTAAGATAATTACGCGACATGTTGATATCTCTATGTAATCCCGACGTGTGAGCCTTTCTTCCGTATTTCCTGATAACCCCCTGCAGAAATAGACAAACACCAAAACTAATGGAATTCTATCAGATGAAACCCTAAGTCTGGATGTTGATTTCATTTGGATCCTTTTCTTTGTTTATTTGATAATTAAATTTGATACTTAAGGACCGTCAACAGGGGCTTCGATGGTACAAGATGCACATGAGAATGTAAAGCATCGAAGCTCTAGGGGTAGAAGCAATGTAGCTGTTCGATGTTCCATGCGTTGGTGAAGACCGCCCCCTTCTCGTCCGCGAGCTTGTATGTCCCAGGCTTGTGGTGTCAGCTTGTGGTGTCCTTGATTGCTTTGCCGTCGACGTAGGACAAGGTCGCCCATGTTCAGGTCTCTCTTGCGCACGTTCTTGTCATGGTAGCGTCGAAGCTTCTGCTGGTACCTTGCTGAGTTGAGGAGGCCATGTCTCGAGCTTCCTTCAGCTGGTCGACCACATTCTCTTGAGTCTCCTTGTTTTTCTGCTTGTCGTAGGCTTTGAGTCGAGGTGACCCATACTCGAGGTCTGTTGGAAGCACAGCCTCGGAGCCATAGACCATGAAGAATGGGGTATATTTTGCGGCTCTACTTGGTGTCGTTCTTAGGCTCCATAGGATCGAGGAGAGTTCCTCGACACATTTCTTGCTGAATTTCTTCAACCAGTTGTAGATTCTAGGTTTGAGCCCTTGCAAAATCATGCCAATGGCACGCTCGACCTGGCCGTTAGTTTGAGGTTGAGCTACCACACACTAGTTCACACGGATGTGATGCCGGTCACAGAAGTCCAAGAACTTTTGCCGGTGATCTGTGTGCCATTGTCGGTGATGATGACGTTGGGTATCCCAAACCGGTGGATTATGTTGGTGAACAAGAGGATAGCCTGCTCGGAGCGGATGTTTGTGATGGGTCGAGCCTCGATCCACTTGGAGAACTTGTCGATGGCCACCAGCAAATGGGTGTACCCTCTTACTGCCCTCTTGAGAGGGCCCTCGAGGTTGAGGCCCCACACCGCAAACGCCCAAGTGATGGGGACCATTTGTAGTGCGTGAGCGGGGAGGTGGGTTTGCTTGGTGTAGAATTGGCACCCGTGGCATGAGCGAACGAACTCGATGGCATCAGCGATGGCTGCTGGCCAGTAGAAGCCTTGTCGGAAGGCATTCCTACGAGGGTTTTAGGAGTGGCATGGTGGCCGCAAGCCCCCGAGTGTAGATCTTCGAGGAGCTTTCGACCTTCCTCTATGGTGATGTAGCGCTACAAGATCCCGGTCGTGCTTCATCCGTACAGCTCTTTGCTTTCGCCGTAGATTACATATGATTTGGCCCGTCATGCGAAACGACGGGCCTTAGCTCGATCTTTCGGTTACTCACCCTGAATCAGGCAGTCGAGGAAAGGCTTGTGCCAGTCAAATGGTCGATCGGGGCATCGAGGAGTTTGCTAAACCTCCATTACCTCTACCACCGTCAGTAGGGCCTCGATTGTGTCGGTGGGCTCAGCGACCGAGGTTTCGACGCTAGCCCCTGAGCACAGGTCGACAGATGGTTCGAGCAGGTCCCTTGAGAATGCGTCTGGTGGGTCAGTGCCTCGAGTGGACGCAATTTTGGCAAGCTCGTCGGCTGCTTCATTGTATCGCCATGCGACGTGAATGAGCTCGAGGCCGTGGAACTTGTCCTCAAGCTTGCATACTTCCTTACAGTCAGCCTCCATTTTTGGTTCATGGCAGCTCGAGACTTTCATGACTTGATCGATGACTAGCTGGGAGTCACCTCAAACGTCAAGGCGTCGGACCCCTAGCTCGATGGTGATTCTTAGTCCGTTAACGAGGGCCTCATATTCTGCAACGTTGTTAGACGCAACAAAATGTATTTGGATGACATACATCTTTGGACGCCGAGAGGTGAGATGAATAGCAGGCCCGCCCCAGCTAATGTCTTCATGAGTGACCCGTCGAAGTACATCGTCCAAAGTTCTGCTTGTACCTGAGCTAGGGGAGCTGGGTGCCTGTCCATTCCACGATGAAATCTGCCAGTGCCTGAGACTTGAAGGCTTTGCGAGGTGCATAGGTGAGGGTCTCCCCCATGAGCTCGACTGACCACTTGGCGATCCTTCTAGTGGCCTCTCGATTCTAGATGATCTCGCCCAGCGGGAAGGACGAGACCACCGTGATCGGATGGTCGAGGAAGTAGTGGTGCAGCTTGCGTCGTGCGAGAATCACAGCATAAATCAATTTTTGAACATGGGGGGATCGTACCTTTGTGTCTGAGAGCACCTCGCTGACGAAGTAGACCAGCCATTGAACTGGTATCACGTGCCCTTCCTCTGGCCTTTCGACCACCATGGCTGCGCTAATGACCTGGGTTGTTGCCGTGACGTATAGGAGCAGAGGTTCTGCGGGTCGAGGAGGCACCAGGACCAGGGCAGTGATCAACAACCTTTTTAGTTTGTCGAGGGCTTCCTCAGCCTCAATAGTCTAGGTAAAGCGCTCAGCTTTCTTCAGGAGTCAGTACAATGGCAATGCCTTTTCCCCTAGCCTCGAAATGAAATGGCTTAGCACCGCCAGGCAGCCTGTAACTTTTTGTACGCCCTTGACGTCTCGAATCGGTCCCATCTTGGCAACAGCCGAGACCTTTTTGGGGTTGGCCTCGATATCGCGCTGTGAGACTATGTACCCTAAAAGCATGCCTCGAGGCACACCAAAGACACATTTCTCTAGGTTGAGCTTGGTTTTATTCACATGTAGATAGCCAGAGGCGATCATGAGGTCTTGAATCAGGTCGCCCTGTCTCTTTGATTTGACGACGATGTCGTCGACGTACGCCTCGACCGTCGACCCTACGTGTTCTCCAAAAACATGGAGCATGCACCGTTGGTACATCGCTCCGGCGATTCGAAGCCCAAAGGGCATAGTTACGTAACAGTACATCCCAAAAGGCGTGATGAAAGAAGTCGCTAGCTGGTCGGACTCTTTCATTTTTATTTGATGGTAACCAGAATAAGCATCAAGGAACGAGAGGGTTTCACATCCCGTGGTAGAATCTACAATTTGATCAATGCATGGCAAAGGAAAAGGAGCTTTCGGACATGCTTTATTTAAACTTGTATAATCGACACACGTCCTCATTTTCCCATTCATTTTCTTAACTAATGCAGGATTTGCTAACCAGTCGGGATGATGAACCTCCTTGATGAATCCGGCCGTCAAAAGCTTGTGGAGCTCCTCGCCAATGATCTTGCGCTTCTCCTCGTCGAAGCGGCGCAAGCGTTGGTTCACTGGCTTAGAACCGGCTTGAATCTCCAAGGAGTGCTCGGCGACTTCCCTTGGTATGCCACACATGTCCGAGAGACTCTATGCAAACATGTCGGTGTTTGCACAGAGAAAGTTGGCAAGCACGGCTTCCTATTTGGGGTCAAGGACGGCGGTGATTGTTAGCACCTTGTCGTTGGAGTTGTTGGGGTCGAGCGGGATTTTCTTTGTGCCCTCTGCTAGCTTGAAGCTGCCCACGTGGGGCTTAGGCTCTAGACCCTCAACGGCGAGGGCCACGAGCCTCGAGGTGAGCTCGACAGAGCTCTCGACTTCTTCCTCATATTCGACGCACTCGACGTAGCATTCGTATGCGTGTTCGCAAGAGGAGCTGACGATGATAACTCCTTTGGGCTCGGGCATCTTCAGCTTAAGGTAGGTGTAGTTTGGGGATCGCCATGAACTTGGTGTACCCTGGACACCTGATGATGGCGTGACAGGTGCCACAGAAACCCACCACCTCAAAAGTGAGGGTTTCCTTCCTCAAGTTGGCTGTCGTGGCAAAACAGTCTGGTAGGTCGATTCGACCCACCGGTAGCGCCTTTTTCCCCAGCACGACGCCATGGAAACCGCGAGCGCTAGGTTGGAGTTGTGCGCTCTCAATGCCGAGGAGGTCGAGGGTCTCGTGGTAGATGATGTTGAGGCTGCTGCCCCCGTCCATCAATGCCTTCGAGAGCCGGGTGTTGACGATGATGGGGTCGATGACGAGCAGGTAGACACCTGGGGCGACAACCCTATTGGGGTGGTCGTCGCGGTTGAAGGTGATGGTGTTGCTCGACCAGTTGAGGTACAGTGGCACTACCATCCTTGCAGCGAAAACCTCCTAGCGTTCCCTCTTGTGCTATCTCGAGGTGAGCTGCGTCGAGGGTCCGCTCTAGATCATATAACAGTCGTGGACGGTGGGGAACCCCTCATCGTCTTTAATTCCACGCTTGTCGTCGTCCCTATCCTTCCTTTGGTCGTCCTTCTTCAGCCCCAGGTTGGCCAAGTACTTCTTTAGCATGCGGCAGTCCTCGAGCTTGTGGTTGGCCCCTCCCTTGTGGTAAGGGAAGGGCTCCTTGAGCATCTTGTCGAAGACGGCCCCCTCTGAGGGTCCTTGAGGCTTCTCGCGCTCGACAGCAGCGACGAAATCATCGTCGAGAGCCTCCCGCTTGATCTACCATGTCTTCTTCTTCTTATTCTTTTTGGGCCCTCTGCTAGGGCCCTCGTCGTCATCTGCTGGTGCCTTCCCCTTGTCGTTCATGTGGTAGAAGAAAGCACCAACCGCCTCCTCACTGGCGGCATAGTTCGCCACCACGTCATTCAGTTCATCGACGGATTGCGGACAATTTCAGCATAACTCTCACATCAAATCCTTTAAAGTGGTGCCTGAGACAAATGCCAAAATGACGTCATGGTTGGGGATGTGCGGGAGCTCCGTGCGTTGCTTGGAGAAGCATCGAGCGTACTCTTAGAGAGATTCTCCATATTTCTGCTTGCACTTGCTGAGGTCCCATGAATTGCCAGGGCCTATGTAAGTCCCCTCGAAGTTCCCTTCAAACACCCAAACCAGGTCTGTCCAGTCGTGGATCTGGTTGGCGGGGAGCTCCTCGAGCCATCTGCGAGTGGTGTCGGAGAGGAAGAGCGGTAGCTGTCAGATGATGGCTCGATCGTCTCCTTGAGCGACTCCCAACTAACATGGCAGTCGAAAGTCCGCCAGCCACAATTCTGGCTTTGTTTCGCCGTTGTATTTGGCGATGCTGGCTCGAGTCGAAATGGGCTCAGTAGCGGCGTGCTGTGGATTGCCCTATTGAAGACTCGAGGGCCCGGCTGCTCTGGATCCATTCGGTCCTCGTTCCTATCGTAACATCCGCCGTGGTGAGCGCTATAGCCTCACTCTTCAGCGTCCCCGTGTCTACGACGTTGATGTTCATTGATGTCATGTCGAGCGTCGTGCTTTCCTCGATTATCGACGAGGCGCTCCTGGACAGGCACCGTTTTTCTGCCTCGTGGTGGCGGCTCCTGATGAACTGATACCTCCCTTTCGTTTTGGGCCGCCTCGACGCGCCTCTCCATGGCTGCCCCTCGACATTGAGAGGCTGAGCTCTCGGCTTGCTGAGCTGCCACCATGTGGAGCAGACCCTGCACCTCGTCTCGAATGCGTTGTGCCTGGGAGTTCGAGGGCTCAGGCATGTTACGTAGCAGTACGGTCGCTACCACGATGTTCTGACCGGCTCGAGGGAAGCGGCTGACGAGTGGCTCAGGCTCTTCGTCCCTGACAATCTGTTGTTACACTTCTCGAGCATGACCACGCGCACCCTCGCCGTGCGGGTGCGGTTGGTCTCGCTCGAGGGCCCGCTCGAAATGACTGAGGCGCTCGCGATCCTCATCTAGCTTGGCTTTCAGCTCTCGCAGATGCGCAAGTTGCGTGGCTTTGTCGTCCTGAGGTGGAGGTTCCACCTACCTGTCGTTCCTAGGTGTCTTGGGCTCTCCCCCTACAATGGGAGCTCGGTCACTGGCAGCGCTATCCTCCATGTCATCCGTAGTGGCCACGGCTCCGTCGATGTTGAAGCATTCCCTGGTAGGGTTGTAGTTGTCGGATTCATAGTCGGGGTCTATCTCAGTGGTGTAGAAACATCCACGCCCCTCTTCCGCCAACTGCTGTCTAAGCGTGGTGATGGTGTATCGCCCAGGTCGTAGGCATCAAAGCCCACATATATGGGGAAAACCTGACTGTTCAGCTACTTGTTGAGCTTGTTGTCGTGTCTCTGCGTCGAGCGGGAGGACTAGTGGTCGCTCTACGCACGTCTCGGCGCCCGGACATATTACTCTAGCGAGCGACATCACAGCGTTTTCCAAGCCAAATGGGAGCATCTGCCTCGTGGCAAACAGACCATGTGGTAGCAGTGTAGATGGTGGCGAGTGTGCGTGGGGTATGCTACCGCCTGATGCCGTCATGCGGCCGTTCTGACATCTGGCCATCGTGACAGTGGTCTCGGTGTGTGGAGCTGTCGGTTGCTCCACCGTTGCTCGTCCACCACGAGGCGATGATTGTGCAGCGGCGGTGGGGCAGTGGCGATGCTGGCCACGTCTCCTCTTGGGTGGGGAAGCATGGTGGCGAGGCCGTCTCGGAGCCTTTGATCATGTGGGCATCACACGAGCCCCTCCAGGTCCTTTAATTGAGAGCAGGATCATGTCATAGCTGACGCCGGTGGACATGAACTCAAGGCTCCCAAACCACACGTAGTGTGGGATCGGTGAGACGTGAGTGGCCATCCGGAAAGAGATGAGAAATTGGTGGTAACACGCAGGACCCCTACCTGGCGCGTCAACTATCGCTGTTTTGACCACGGGGGTGACACCAACGAGTGAATGAGTGTGTGCGCTCCTTTTTCCAGATGGTGATGCAAGAATGACACAAAGATTTATCCTAGTTCGGGCAAGAGAAGGCCCTACGTCCAGCGGGGGGAGACTTTGTATTATCTCGCACCGAAGTGCTTGTACAGGGGTGAATACAAGCAAATGTAGCTAAGGGTTCTAAGTCCTAGCAGGTGGTGGTGGTGCTATGTGAATTGTGTTCTATGCGTTCCATTCCGTTGATGTCATCCTTAGTGTCCCCTTTTATAGTTCCAAGGGGAGACCTAGGTTACAGAGTGTATGTCATGGAACCGTCCAAATTATAAGAGCAAAAGTACAAAAACAATCTCCGAAGCGATCAATTTATCATACTTGAGCCCATATAACTCCGGTAGTCCAACAAAATCATGAGGGATTTCGAACCAACCAACATACAAGCCAAGATCGTAGTGATTCAACATAACAAGTCACACGTTTACATACATTTCGCAAGTAGTTCAAATACATAGGATTTCAACAAGGTTATTACAACTCATGCTTACAAATAGTGGAAGCAAAGTAATTTGAAACCAATATCACTTTTATTTCAAATACATGCCAGTACCATGGTCCATTCCAACAAAAGCATCATAAATGAGGTAAGTAGGAAGGATCATGCCCATGATCTTACTCCTTCACTACAGCAGGAGTCATCCAAATCTTACAGTAGCTATGATACATCACAACCTGCAACAAGTGGGAATAAAACCCTGAGTACGAGAATGTACTCAGCTAGATTTACCCGTCATAAACCAGAAATAAATGACACCAAGGAGTATGCAAGGCTGATATATAAGTGGAGCTTGTTGGACAACATTTTGCATGAAAAGCTTAAGAATAAATTGTTAAACCTTTCTTATTTAGCATCCATTTAATTCTCATTAACCTATCAACTAGATTAGCACCAGTACTATAGCAATCACTTGATTAATATCAATCAATAATAACCATATCAGGTTTATCAAGGCCGTGATCATCATCATCATCATCATAGAACCATTAGGTTATTTAGTGAATGTTACGTTTGCCGCTGCTCTGTCAAGTTCTCACTATCCGGGAGAGACGGTGATTCGAATCGATTCCTATCCAGCTGGAGGGTTATTCCTAACACTCACCCATGCCTCCCCCGTCGGAGAGCTGGGTCACCTTTGGTACGACTCAGGAATCGTGGCTCCGATCAGTGCCGCACTCCCAGGGCTGCCACTCTGCCAGGACGATCAGGACTTTTAAATCACCTGCCCTTGGTCTTACGCCAATGGCCCCCCACACTGCACTTCCTCCGGTAGTGCGCACTTTATACTTGCCGGTCTTCCGGCTAGAGTCATACTACTAGGCTTCGCGGTCGGAATGACTTATCCGGCCACCTAAGTGTTAGGCATGCATTCCACATGATAAGAGGTACAACGATCGGTCCTTAATCGACACAGACGGGGATAGATCCACACCCAAGACCTCCATGCCTTGTTGCGTCACTATCATCATCCCGCCCGGTCTCCTTTTATATTATTAACACATGGTTCTTTTCCACGATAGCAAATATAGCCAAGCGTGATCCGGAATCCACCTATATCCTGCAGGTGACAGGAAATCACCTGGCTTCTACCGAGCTAAGCA
Source organism: Sorghum bicolor (assembly GCF_000003195.3). Taxonomy (NCBI): domain Eukaryota; kingdom Viridiplantae; phylum Streptophyta; class Magnoliopsida; order Poales; family Poaceae; genus Sorghum; species Sorghum bicolor. The sequence goes on from NC_012874.2 coordinate 31,961,504, forward strand.
TGGCTAAGCATAAACGTGATCCTAACTAATTAGGATTCAGGTTATATATATACTGGACAAGGAAGGGTATATATGCAGCAATGGTTTCATCCAACTCCTATACTTAATGCAACAATACATATATAACATGTATATACTCATTCACTTTCAAAAAGTAGGAGGCTTATAATGCTCCGGGGCTTGCCTGGAATGTGACACCGAGTCGGATTAGTTAGCTTGCTCCGTCTTGGTGACATCTAAGATCATAACACTTGCTTAATCATTCCATCTCCGGGATGATCCACCATCACGTCCTTCATGTGGTTCATCTAGTGTACCTAGATGACATGCAAGATGCAAGTGCATGAACACATGGAAGTGCAATAGACAAAGCATTACACACAAGAAGCATGGCAAGAGCATGGTTACACTAAACACACTTTCGCACATCTCATTGCTCAACTTAATGATTACACAACCAACATGCTAAGCCAACAAGGAATGCAACACTAAACATATTAGACATGGCATACATGTTTCATGAGGTATCAGGTATATTAACTTGGCCATTACCAAAGACATGAGTCATACATAGCAATATACCAAGCAACAGCAAAACAAGGAATCTGCCATTTTTAGGACTGTTAACAGCAGCTGAGAAAATAAATCATAACTGGAGTTACACAACTCCAAAAGACATACAAGAAGACACTCTGGAAAGCTTAAGCAATTATCTACATTTGATATTTAGACATCAAAGCATGATTATCAACCTAAACTGGTCGAAATTATAAAGCTCCAGAATCTGTCCCTGACAAACAGAGACCAGCCATTTCTGGAATTCAACTTTGAACAGACATAACTCACAAACCACAAGGCCAAATACTACCAAATTTTAACAGCAGCTAGACAAATGAATTATCTACAACTTTGCTATAAACAAGATGCCCAAAAAACATTATTTACATATTGTAATCCAAACAGTTCCAGAAACTGTCCAGAAACAATAATTGCAACCAATTAATTATTAACTTATGTTTCAAACATGCATTTGAGCAAAACCATTGTTACCAATAGTTTGCATATATCTAATGAACACCATAAAACATAGTGGTCATTACCAAATAAATTTTTTTAATGCCTTTCTCAATTTATTTGGATAATAAGGTGAATTATATACCAAAGGTGCCTAGTAAATTCCACCAAAATGACAGTAGCTTCTACATACTATCCATAGTCTAATGTCCAAATTTCATTACATTTGAATAAGCATAACAACATCTATGAAAAAGATAAATTCCTATTGCAATTAACCATGTGAGAGCAAGATAAATGCATAAATCATATTTTCTTCAAACACATGATCATATTATATATCAACATGATACAACAATATCATAGGATTGTAGTGGAACAACATTTTCCATTTGTACATTTTTATTGATAATTATTAACCATTTATCAAGCACCATGAAGACATCTAGTTCAAAACATGGTCAGAATCTATCATGCCACATTAAACAGCCATAACTTGAGTTTCATAAGCCCATAAATTATGGTAATATACTTTCTAGAAATCTTACTAAATTGTGAACAACTTTGTTATAAACATCTAGAGCTAAATCTACAACTAACAAGGTCTTACATAACAAACAATGCATCCCTGTCTGGGTTTAGACAGAAACTGAAACAGTACTTTAAACCACTATAACTAAACATATACTTAACCAACAATTATGCTATTTATGTTGATGGAAAGCTTATGAAAAGTACTACAACTCATATATTTTAATCCAGGCATGATTCACAACCTAACTGAGCCAAACAATATAAACATGCAGATCCACTCTGATTAGGAGCAAAGCAACACAGAGTATTTGTTATTTTTATAACTCTTAATCTGTCATTCCTAAATTCATGAAACTTTGACCAGACATCAAATATTATATGAAAAGCTTGTCACAATATTTTTACATTTATGTGAGCAATAACACAGTGGTTATGAAAAAGACAAATATAACAAGCAATTAAAACCTAACTGCATAAATCTATTTTTACGACTAAAACTTCAAACTAAACCATGCCATATTAGGCCCTGTTTAGTTCCCTACCTAAAAATTTTTCATCCATCCCATCGAATCTTTGGACACATGCATGGAACATTAAATGTAGATAAAAAAATAAACTAATTACACAGTTTGGTTGAAAATTGCGAGACGAATCTTTTAAGCCTAGGTGCTCTATGATTAGCCTTAAGTGCTACAGTAAGCCACATGTGGTAATGACGGATTAATTATACTTAATATATTTGTCTTGCAGTTTCCTGACGAGATATGTAATTTATTTTTTATTAGTTTCTAAAAACTCCTCCCGACATCCTTCCGACTCATCCGATGTGACACCCAAAAAATTTTTATCCCCAATCGAAACAGGGCCTTATAGATCTACTGCATAGAGAATTTCACAAGGATTCCAAAAAGTACACATTTGCTATTTTACGACGTTTCTACGAATTACTAGCATTTCCAAAGTACATCCATGAAATCTGCAAAAACAAAAGAAAAGGAAAACAGATCTTGCACCGGAAACCCTATCTTTTCCAAGAATCACGCCACAGCCTAACACTATTCTTACGAGTCTTGGCTTCGCATCTGGAACCCTGAGTTGTTTCTTATTCTAACCCGAGGTCCCTGCGTTCTCCTTTACGGACAGACAACGGACAGACAATGACGATGGGAGGTCAGGCTCGAGGCTGGTTCCTGCCACCGGCTTCGGAGATGGCGTGCTGAGATCGTGACCAAGGCAGAGCAGTCTTGGGGTAGCCATGGCCTGCTCAAGAGCACCGCACACGCTCAGCATGCAGCAGCAGCAAGTAGCTCGAGGTGGATGGCCATGGCGGGGGCGTGGACAGAGGTAAGAGAGGGCGACCACGGAGTGGAGGGGATGTGGAGGCGAGTGAATGAGGGAGTGAAGAGCCCTTCTGGCTGTCCCAATCGTCAAATGGAGCAGCAGCAGAGGTGCAGCAATGGTGGGGAGCGCTCTGGTGCATGGCGGCTACGCAGGCATTTCATCGAACACGTGGCGCGCGTCGGGGTAGGCAAGGTGGGAGGCGATTTTGGGCTTGTTCATCGAACACCGAAATTGAAGATGGACCTAAAATGAAGTTTGCTCATCCCGCCGTGCACTACGACTCTGATTAAGAGAACAAGGTCATTAGACCAACAGATTAAGAGATACTTAGATGCCAAGTCACGAGTGTCAACGTATTGACGGTGATTAGCAAAACCAAGAATTGATGGTCCAAACCATGCCAAACTTGATGCAACTTTTTATATGTTCTTCACCAAACAATTATCCACAACTTTTATTCTTGGACCAACTTGAGTTGCTATACAAAAACACGAGAACGCGGCATGCCAACGTGATGAACTGCAAATCCCAGACTCAAAATTCAAAACGTATTGACGGTGATTCGCAAAACCAAGAATTGATGGTCCAAACCATGCCAAACTTGATGCAACTTTTTGTATGCTCTTCACCAAACAATTATCCACAACTTTTATTCTTGGACCACCTTGAGTTGCTTTACAAAAACACGAGAACGCGGCATGCCAACGTGATGAACTGCAAATCCCACACTCAAAATTCAAAGTGCTGGAAATTATAGCAGATTCAAACTTGTGACCATTATTTGACATGGTTAGTAAAAGATTCAGACATGAGTCCTTAAACAAAGTTTGTATAATATGAACTGAACTACAACTTTTGTTACAGGCTAAATGACTGGTTCGGCTTGGTTAGGAATCTACAAAGCTCCCAACTAGGATACCCAAAACTGAAAAACAGATGACAGCCAAATTTTCTGAGATCCAAAACAGCACTACATTGAATTTTGTGAGCTTAATTTTACTAGGATAGGCACCACACTAGCTCTTCACCTTTAAATAAAGTTTGTTCTACAGAAGCAAAACTACAACTTTTATTTAAGGTCAATCCTCATAACTGGTACCAAAGTCAAAGTTTCACTTTGGTCAAAGTAGCAACTTGATAAAGCTCAAACTAGGGTTTTAGAGCAAATAAAGCATTTTCTTTGCACAAGCTCAAAATGAACCCTTCATGACTTTTGTTGTAGAGTTCATCTAGAGTCATTTGGTCAAGATTGCAAGGTCAGGTTAGTAACCCAAGGTTCCGTTCACTTAATAAGGTCATTCCAACAAGCATGTAACTTATTATTTCATTTGACCTTTTGAATCCAAACTTCATAAAACTTTTTGAGTGATCAACCTACGTAGAGATGGAGATGATACACATGAAAGATGCACAATCAACAACCACAAGCCCTTTTATGCAGGATCATCAAGCATTCACTTGTTACAACATCAAAGTATGTTTCATACTATCATATATGTACAAATGATGCTTATGCTCATGAAATGTAAGTGCCAATACGCAAGATAAACACCTACGGTGTTACAGTGTAGGCATTAGAATAAGCCTCGATAGGGGTATAGCGCCAGGCTTCCGTACCGGCGTGGCCTCGAGCCGTCTTGTTTCGGGGTACTTTGGTGATGATGGCACGTGCGTTCCCTGAATTGAACTCCTGCAAACCGTCTGGTACTGGCTTAGGTGTGAGCACGCTTGTACATCGTGGCGGCAGTCATGTCGAGGGTTGTTGAAGCGCTGACTTCCGTTGCCCGATCCTTCCCTAGGAAGGAACATGTTTGCTCGAGAGTCGGACGGCACAGGCGACCTTGCTCCATGGGAGCGTTGACCTTATGTGTCTCGAGGGGTGCCACGATGGGATATTATGCCTGCAGCACTATGCTGAGTTGTACCTTTATCGAACCTTGGGGATAAAGCTGGAAAAAGTTAAGATTTGATGGGTGCTTGTTCCCCTATCACTCTTCCCGTGACTGTAGGGTTAGGTGGGAGCATGGCAGTCGTATTAAATGCTCTGGCTCTTGTACCCGTGACAGACGATGGGGTGTGCTTTTGCACTCGAGGCTCGCCGATATGCTCGACGCTATTTCCGTAATCGACGGTCGCTAGCTATCGAGTCCTTATCGATTCCTATGACCTTGTTTCCGTATTCAAGGCTATGGTCGTCATCGCGCCCGGGTGATCCTGTATTTGCGTCTGAGCGTCGAGCTGGAGCCTCGAATTGTTTGTGAATCCTCCTGTTGTGAGCGTTGGCTAGGATACCCCCTTATTGGCATCCTCGACACTATGCTACATGGGTGCCACTCTGAGAGACCGAGTGCGGGATGCACTCCATACTGGGGTGAAGCGGGCTATGGCAGTTGTCTGCTGGGGCTTCTCCTATGATATGGAGGTAGTGTCTCACGGCTTTGTCAACACATTTCCAAGACCGATGCTGAGAACGTGGAGAGCCTCCATGCCTTGATCGACGAAGCAGATGTTCCTGGTGAAAGGCTAGTGAAGCTGTTCGAGCCAGAGGTGCTCCGTCTCGAGACCAGAGCGGGCATAGAGGATGGGGGTGATGACTAAGGCGTGCGAGCCTAATCTAGGTACTTAGACCTATTGTAGCACTTGTCTTAGATAAGCATTGTGGCCTTAAGACTCATGGTTTTTGTAAGTACTCGTTATTTTTATGCCCGAGTTTTCTTTGTTCCTTTTACTGCCTAAGTTCGTGTGCCTCGATCGATCTTTTGTTACAAGCGACCTCGATTGCCTTGAGGTTAAGGGAGTGAGTAGAGGTACCGTAGCCCGAAGGCGTGGGGATTCTTAGGCTCGATAATAGGTGGTTTTTTGACGTATTTAGTATGATAATAGGTCATAATGTCATTATATCATCCAATTTATGACATTATGTTTTAGATACTTCAACTTAGTGACAATAAAAAGTTGTACGTCATAAAATACGTCATATACTTAGTTCAAGTTCATCAAATGACAATATTTGCTACGTCATAGAGGCATTTTCTATGTCACAAAGTCTAATTTACAAATGACATCAACCAATGACAGACTTTGCGTATAACAAAATTATTTATTGATCTTTTTCAACATTAATGTCCATTTTGGCATGTTCTACAGCCACCAGTCATGTGAGTCCATATGTGTTTTTATTTAAATTGTTTTCTCAAATTTGGAATTTAGTTTTTTTAAATGACCTCGGATGGAGAAATTAATCAAATGAAAGTTGTAGATCTAAAAAATCCATGAAAAATTTTATTAGGATAATATAGATCATATTATTATGATTAAAATTTTAAAATAAAATGTATTTTTACCAACAAAAGAAAATAAAAATAAACAAGGCTTACATAACATTAGTTCAGCCCAAAATCGAAAATTGGCCTACAAAGATTTAGAGGCCCAACATCTTTTGTGTCTCCTTGACCGTCCGATCAGATCGGTGGCCATGATCCATCCTATTGCGTATAAAAGTCACCAACCCTAACTCCCCTCCTTCCTCCTCTACTGCACACATCTCTCTCCCCCAGTCGCATCTCACCCGTGTGCGGCGCTCTTCCTCCCTAGCGCAAGGGAGCCTGAGCCAACGACGTCGGCTCCCCTCCTCCATGGCGCAAGGGCTGCTAGCGGCAAGCAGCGCGACCATGTTGCACCGCCTCGGGTGTTACCCACTCCAAACATGTTCCAGGCCTTCACTACTAGGTCGACTGGTGTGGCACCACCATCGCCAAGCTCCTGGGTGTGCGTTCTGCACGCTGGACTCGAGCAGTCGCGCCGTGAAGCTCTTGGCTGTGCGTTACACACGCTGTGCCAAAGCAGACGCGCTGCCCTTTGAAAGGTCCAAATGGCTAGAGGGGGGTGAATAGCCTATTTAAAATTTCTACAAACTTCACTAAGCAAGTGAGTTAGTAAAACAAATGGCGAAGCAATTCTAGCACTAGCTCAACTAAGCTATGCAAGTCACCTATAGAAACTAGTAGAAAGCTAAACACTAAAACACAACAACTAAGAAAGCTAGCTACACTCCTAAACAAGAAGACTAAACTAAACAACAAGCAAGGTATACAAGTAAGTAAAGGAGTGGAGAGTGATGGTTATACCAACGTGGTAGAGTAGAGATATATTCAACCAATCACTCACAATCACAATCACAATAGATAATCCTCAGCAAGAGATGACACAATATTTTTTACCGAGATTCACTTGCTTCCCGGCAAGCTACTCCTCGTTGTGGCGATACACCCACTTGATGGATCGCGAGCTAATTGGCAATCCAAAGCCAAACCCTCAGTGGGTGCCGCACATCCACTCACAAGATGGGGATCCTCCAAGCCACAAGCAATCCACTAGAGTAGCCAATTGCGATCTCCCACGGGGAAGGCTCAAGAACCCCTCACAAATCACTTGGTGAGGCTCGAAACAATCTCCAATCACGAGCTCAACACCACCGCTGCTCCAAGCCGTCTAGGGTGTCGGGAAACACCTAAGAGTAACTAGAAATCCGCAGCAAACTCAAGAATCAAGTGCCACTAAAAGAAACTCTCAAAGCAATGCACTTGAATCTCACTCAATCTCACAAAGATTAGCAAACAAGCAATGAGATGAGTGGAGGGAGTATTCTCTAGCTCAAAGTATGCTTCAAGTATTCAAAAGTGCAAGAGAGAATATCCCAAAGCCGGCCACCCTCTATTTATAAGCCCCCTCAAAGAAACTAGCCGTTGGCTATTTTCACTGGGCTGAAAACGGGGGCACCGGACGCTACCAAGTGATCACCGAACGCTCGACCCCCAGCATCTGGTGCTCAGGGGTTGGCCACGTGTCCTTCTTGGATCTCGCGTGTCAGATTCTAACGGTCACCTGCGGACCACCGGACGCTCTGCAGGTCCACACCGGACGCGTCCGGTGCACATCGGACTCATATGCAGAGAGTTCCGCAAACGTGCAGGGTCACCGGATGCTAAGCACCGGTAGCGTCCGGTGCTCACCGGACTAAAGTGCAGAGAGGGTTGCAAAACCTCCTCACACCGGACGCACACCACCGTACGCACTCAGAGAGCGTCCGGTGCTCAACCTTAACAGGGTCAAGCACACCGGACTCTGAGGCTCGTGTCCGATGCCTCTGTGCTCTGCGTCCGGTGAGTGTTTCTCAGTGAGAAAACACTCCCGCGACTTCTCCAAATTTCCCACCGGCGCAATAGAAAATATACACTTATTTTTCTCAAAAGCGCCGAATCTCGCCGAGCTTGCGAATGTGCTAACACCAACATGTGTCCACCACCCCTCTCTACCTTAGGAACTCCACCTCCTTTGCAAATGTGCTAACACCAACATGTGTCCACCACCAAAGTGCATGTGTGTTAGCTTTTCACAAACATTTTTACCCAAAGGAGTTAAGTTAGCTCTTTACTAGATCCTAATGCATATGCCCAAGATGTAGACCTAGTAGCGCTTGATTCGAGAGATGACCGTGATTTCCCCTCTTGATAGTCGCCTATCTATCCTAAACCCGGTCAAACACTTCTCTACTCAATTTACTTCGAATCTCTCTTAGTTTGGTACTGTACTAAATGCCAATGTCTTGTGAATCGTTGGTGCTTTTGCAGTAGCGTACATGTGTTGTTTCGGGGAAAACATAGAAGGCAAGTAATTTCCCTAAATCCATGTCCTCTCTATATTATCTTTGGGCCAAGTGATAAATCTGCAACCCATTTTTTGTCAAATATGCAGGTAGTTTTCTAAAGACCAAGCACTCCAAAAGGTTTAAGGTAGTTTTCTTTGTCCTCTCTTGTATCATCTAAGCTTCGGGTTGCTATGCACCATTGTTTCCATCTCCTATGCAGGTCTCCTTGGAGAACAAGCAGCAGATGATGCTCTAAATGTAGAGGACGCTCCCATCAGTTACTAGTGTTTAGAAGATACTCGAGAAGAGAGAGGTAATGATGTAAATCAGAACTTGGATTTGGCTTTGTCATTGTATCTATGATGTTGTAGCACTATTTTATTTTTGTCTCTGGCCAATGATTTTGCATTGGTACACTAATACAGTACTATGCCTTCTCAGAGTAGCGTTTAATGCTGATTGAAAAGGGTTCCCATGGAAACAAATTGCTTTGCTGTTAGACTAAAAGCTAAAAAGGTCTGTAGAAAATGGGCAAAAAAAATGTGGGCCAAATTTAACTCAAACAAATGGGCTAAAAATAAGAATACTAAAATGCTAAATGGGTTGATAGAAAAATAAAAAAACAGTGTCGGCTGAACCTTACTCCACTAAACATGGGCTAAAAATAAAAATATGAAAAGCTAAATGGGCTAAAAACTACAAAACAAGTGGGCTATTTTTTGTTCTGGCCTGCTATAAGCCTGCCAGCCACATGGGCCTTAACAGGTCTTATTTCAATTTTATAACATTTTTCTCTCTTGCCACGTCAATGCCATGTCAGCTGCCTACTACAAAGAATCCGTTAATCCATGACGAAAAATTTCCGTCACAGATCATAAAAAAATCGTCACTATCCAGCATCTGTGACGGTTTCAAAGAACATCACCTATTGAGCGTCATGGATTAACCTACGTGACGATTTTCAGAAAAACCGTCACAGATTAACAGAATCTGTGACGATCTCAAACCGTCACAGTTGAGCCCAAGACCTAGTTAGCCCAGCCCAAACCCATTACCTGTGACAGTTCTAAAACGTCACAAATGAATTGCCACATCATCTAGACTGCTTATGCTAGCCCATCTATATTTGTTGTAAGAAATTCCAAACATTTATTGAATGACAAATATGTGACATTTCTTTATTGCATTCCCAATTATAGATTTACAACCATTTTGGCAAATATGTTCATATATACAAGGTTTAGACATTGATGATGAGGCAATTTAAAAACAACACTAATTCATACAGCCAATATTGTCTCTCCATGCCGCAAATAAACAAATAATCAATGCAGCCGCCTCGGTAGTGTCGGTGTTTTTCCCCCGGGGGGTCACACCAACGAGTAAATTTGTATGCGTGCTCCCTTTCCCGGATGGTGATGCAAGAAGACACAGAGATTTATCCTGGTTTGGGCAAGAGAAGGCCCTACGTCCAGCGGGGGGAGAGAGTTTGTATTATCTTGCACCTAAGTGCTTGTACAGGGGCGAATACAAGCGTGGTATGAAGTGTGAAGCTCTACTACGTATGAGTGCGGTCTTGTGTCCTTGTTTTCGTCCTCCCGTTCTATTCCTGAGTCTCTCCTTTTATAGCTCCAAGGAGAGACCCAGGGTACATGCGTAGACGCTAGAGTAGGGGTCGATAGCCGCATGGAGCGCTGACCTACTCGAGGCTTCCGTACGGCATGGCCTCGAGCCGTCCCATCTTGATAGCCCGGTGATGATTACGCGTGCTCCTGCGTTCGGCCCTGCCCGCCGCCTCGCGCTGGTTCTGAGGTCGCATGCCGGTACGGTATGGCGGCGGATCCGGCGGGGTAGCTGTGGTGTTGTCAGTCGACGCCCAACTTGCCCCTAGGAAGGGACCCAGTTCGGTCGAGGGTCGGACGCCGTATAATGTGCTGATATCTGGAGCGCTGACCTTGGAGGTCTCGAGGGGGTCCCGATTAGACGTTCCATCCTTGTTCCCTGCGTCCTGACACGCCCTTGATCGTTCGGTGGGAAGGCTGCAAAAAGAACGATGGGACAGAAGCCTCCCGTGACCCGTGTGTTAGGTGGGGAAGCGTCAGGCGCATTAAATGCCTTGGCTCCCGTGCGCGCGTCAGGCGGCGGACAGTGTCCTTGCGCTCGATGCCTCTCGGTTCGCTCGAGCCCGCTTCTGTATTCGACGGCAGTGGTCGCTCGAGCCTTGACCGATTCGCTCGACGGCATTTCCGTCTTCGAAGCTGCGACCGTTGATGGCCGCGCGTTCGTACGGATGGCCTGGTTATACGCATTGGTGAGGGTACCCCTTGTTGATACCCTCGACAGTAGCCCCCGAGTCTTCATTCGAGCGCTGGCGCTCGAGTGGAGACTTTTGTTTTTACGGTCGAGCTTCCACGGGGGCGCGCGAGCGATCCCGCGGGGTAGCCCCCGAGCCCTCGAGGGAGTATTCAACTCCTTCGAGGGTTATTTTGCCAAAATTGCAGAAACGCTGTCAACACCCGTGGTGGAAGGTTCTGTTCGGCTTTGCCTTGCGTGGAGGTTTCCACGTACTCTCGATAGAGCGAGCGTCTTCCACCCCAGATTGAGTTCCTAGCGGGTAGTCCAAGTGAGAACCTGTGCCCCTTTCGAGGGGGTCAGCTGTAGCCCGGAGGCGTCCTCATAAAGCAGGGTCGACGTGGTCGGGGATACCGGTCTCATTCGATAGAGTCCAGCGGCTCGATGCCTCCCTTCGGGGGGATTCCTCTCGACTGTCTCGACCCTACCTTAGACATCGCCAGCGAGCCCTCGAGGCGGGCCTCGATTTTCGACCACTCGCTGGGGATCCCTGACTCTTGGCGCTCGAGATCGGCTGTCGAACCCTTTCGACGGGCCAGCCATCGACCTCTCAAGACTATTGTGGGCGCATACCTTGGCTTACGAAGTAAGGAAGTGGCCGTGGCGGTTCGCCTTTCTGCCCGTTGGGCGCGCCTTTTTAGGCGGGTGACGTTGCGACACTGTATCGGCGGGGAATTCGGAGAGTCCGGCCTGTGAGGAGAGAAAGGACTGTCAGACGGCGCATTTATGGGGGGAGTTACCTTATTTCTCGGATCTGTCCGTTGGCGGACTGCTGCCAATAAATACGCCGTCGCGTCGCCGCCGTTCTTCTCCCTTCTGCCTTCTCGCTCTTATTCTCTTGTTGCCTTTGCTTTCTCGCCGTCTCACGAGCACACGCCTCCTCGAGCTGTAGTGAATCCACTGTCCCTCCAGCCGAGATGCCTGTAAGACTCGTCGCCGCCGACGACTGGCGCCCGTCGTCGATGACGGAGCGCCGGCTGTTAGAGCTTGAGAAAGAGGGACTGCTGCGCCGCCGCACCTCGCTATCGTCGCCGGAGTGGATCGCGCCGCCGGCGAGTCACAGGGGGCCTCAGCCGCCTGAGGGCTACGTGGTGTCGTTCGCCAAGTTCCACCGCCACGGTCTGGGCGCGCCCCCGAGCCGCTTCATGCGGGCCCTCTGCTTCCATTATGGGGTCGAGCTCCAGCACTTCTCTCCGAACGCCATCACCGTAGCGGCGGTTTTCGCTGCCGTGTGTGAGGGCTACCTGGGGATGATGCCGCACTGGGAGCTGTGGCTCCACCTCTACAGGGGCGAGCTTTTCCACGCCCCCACCGGAACCACGGGCGTAAGGAAGCCCGTGCGGGCGGGATGCCTCAATCTGGTGCAGAAGACGGGGAAGACGGACAGGCCGCGGGAGTACATCCCGGTAGGGTTGTCGACCAACCACGCCGGCTGGGACTCCCAGTGGTTTTACCTGCGGAACGACGACAACCTCCTGCCTTCCTACTCGGGCCGTCTGATCTTGGAGCGTCCAGCGGACTGGACATACGGCGTCGTCCAAGCTCATCAATCTCGGCTCGACCCCCTCCTCGACGCCCTGAAGAAGCTTTGCCAGGAGGGTTTGACCGCCGCTCTCGTCCTCTCGGCCGTCCATCACCGGAGAGTTCTCCCTCTGATGTCACGACCGTTGAGGATGGACGAGATGGGCCCTGGCGTCTCCTCTCGGGACCTCGAGGCGTGTCGGATGTCCAACGAGGCTCCGGCGGACGACGAAGTCGCGGCCCGAGTCAGGGCTGCAATTGCCGGTGATTTTCAGCCGGAGCATGTTAACGACTTCCCCATGAGACCTGACGCAGGCTCGATCGATCTGGTACGCTTTCTTCTTGCGCGCAGCCTCGACTCTGGGTTTCCTTTCTCCCCTCTCTTTTTTCTAAGTCCACCTTAGTTTTGGCAGGGTCGGATTGATGTCCGGTCCTCGAGGCCTCCGGTAAAGGAGGACGAGGTCGATCGTGACAAACGGCGCCAATCTGCCGAAAAGCTAAAGTCTGCGAAGGACTCTGCAAAGAAGGGGGAGAAGAAGAAGAACTTCGACCGCCAAGCATTAGAGGCGCGTCGAGCCAAATCCAGGCAGAGGGGGAGCCTGAGGAGGAATCCCCTAACGATGATGACGATGATGACGAGGACAGCGACGATTCCGAGGGGATGGCGTCGCGCCTCGATCGGATTCTCGAGGGCCCGCCTCGAGGTGACGTCGATGCCCCCCGGACGGAGGCGCCAGAGGAGGGTCCGAGCGGATCTCGTCGCCCCCGGGCCGACACCCCTCCCGCGCCCAAGGCGAGCCAAGACGCACCGCGCCCTCCCCCGGTGCCTAGGGAGAGCAGTCTGGCTAGGCCCCAGGCGTCGGGGCCACTAACTCGTGGTCGCGCCGCGGCCTCTGAGAAAGGAGATGCCGGCCGTAGGAGCGCCAGTCCCGGTGCCCGCCAAGCGGGGACCAACGCGCCTAAGCCAGTGCCTGCCCTCGAGGGGCCTGGAGCCCCGACGCGGGGTGGCTCGAGGCCCACTGGTCGGGGTGGCGGAAGGCGAGCCGTTCTCCCTGTGGGGTAAGCCTTTTTGATGTTGCGGTTTTTGTCTTCCCATTCATCCACCTTTCCTCATATGCCAACCTTTTCTCAGGCTGAAACGGACCCTTGAGCAGGCCCAGCCGTCCATGGCAAAGAAGCTCAGAACGGGTGCCGCCTCCAAGGAACCTGGTTCGTAGTTTATTTCTGGGCGTTGCGATGTTCCTGTGTCGGTTATCATAACGTCTGACCCTTACCCTTTGTTTCGTAGGCTCCTCCAGCTCCCAACCTCCAGCCGGCGTCGAGAGGGCTCTGCCTCGTCCCGCGCCTACTCCGTTGCCGCCGACTCGTGATGAGGCGCCCCAGACGCAAGCGTCAGAGGGAGCCCCCGAGCCCCCTAGATTGGGGGTCGAGGGGGAACCCATCACCATCAGCGACACGTCTGATGGTGACGGAGCGTCTGGGGGTGCCCGCCCCATGGAGGAGGAAACATCGACTCCTCATGTCGGGGGATCAACTCCCTGGCCCGCCGGCCTCCGCACCCTCGAGGAGCAGAAAAAGAAGAGGGAGGAGGATGAACAGCGGGAGCGCGAGGCGGCGCGGCAGCCACAGGAGCAGCAACCCCAGCCGGAGGAGCAACTGCAGCATCAGCAGGAGGAGCAGTAGCAGCAGCAGGGGCAGCAACAGCAGCAGCAGCAGGGGGGCCAAGAGGACGAGCCACTCGAGCCCCCGCCTCAAGGTTTGGCCCAACCGGCGCCACTGGCGCCGCAAGAGCCCGGCGATCAGGAGGAAAATTTGCCGGTGTATGGCCCTCCCACCTCAGCGTGGCTCCTCCCGGGGGCGCCTGCCGCGATCCGGGCAGAGTCGGGGCGAGCGGACGGAGTAGTGGCGCTCGCCTGTATGATGCGCACCCCCACCGACCCCGAGTCCGAGATCAAGAGGACGATTGTCGGTGTTTTATCCCCCGGGGGGTCACACCAACGAGTAAATTTGTATGCGTGCTCCCCTTTCCGGATGGTGATGCAAGAAGACACTGGGATTTATCCTGGTTCGGGCAAGAGAAGGCCCTACGTCCAGCGGGGGGGGAGAGAGTTTGTATTATCTTGCACCTAAGTGCTTGTACAGGGGCGAATACAAGCGTGGAATGAAATGTGTCGCTCTACTACGTGTGTGTGCTTGCGTTGTGTTCTCTCTTCTATTTCTGAGTCCCTCCTTTTATAGCTCCAAGGAGAGACAAAGGGTACATGCATAGATATTAGAGTAGGGATCGATAGCCGCATGGAGCGCTGACCTACTCGAGGCTTCCGTACGTCATGGCCTCGAGCCGTCCCATCTTGATAGCTTGGTGATGATTACGCGTGCTCCTGCGTGCTGCCCTGCCAGCCGCCTTGTGTTGGTTCTGAGATCGCATGCTCGTATGGTATGGTGGCGGATCCGGCGGAGCAGCTGTGGTGTTGTCAGTCGATGCCCGACTTGTCCCTAGGAAGGGACCTCGTTCGGTCGAGGATCGGGCGCCGCGTAATAGGCTGACATCCGGAGCGCTGACCTTGGGTGTCTCGAGGGGGTCCTGATTAGACGTTCCATCCTCGTTTCCTGCGTCCTGACGCACCCTGGGTCGTTCGGTGGGAAGGCTGCAAAAAGAACGATGGGACAGAAGCTTGTTCCCTATCACGCCTTCCGTGACCCGGGTGTTAGGTGGGAGACGTCAGATGCATTTAATGCTCCCGCTCGCGTGCGCGCATCAGGCGGCGGACAGTGTCCTAACGCTCGACGTCTCTCGGTTCGCTCGAGCCCGCTTCCGTCTTCGACGGTAGTCGTTGCTCGAGCCCTGACCGATTCGCTCGACGCTATTTCCGTATTCGAGGTTGCGATCGTCGTTGGTGGCGCGTAAGTAAGATTAAGGCGTCGAATTGGGGGTCCCAACCTTCGTATGGGCAATCTCATAATGCGCATCGCTGTGGGTACCCCCTACCGATACCCTCGACAGTAGCCCCCGAGCCTTCATTCGAGCGCTAGCGCTCGAATGGAGGTTTTGATTTACGGTCGAATTTTCGTGGGGGCGCGCGAGCGACCCCGCGGGGTAGCCCCCGAGACCTCGGAGGAGTTTTTGACTCCTTCGAGGGTTATGTTATCTAATTCGCAGAAACGCTTTCGACACCAGTGGTGGAAGATTCTGACTGGCTCGTTTTTGCCCGTGGGTTTTGACGTACTCTCGATAGAGCGATCGTCTTTCATCCCAAATTGAGTTCCTAGCGGGTAGTCCAAGTGAGAACCTGTGCCCCTTTCGAGGGGGGTCAGCTGTAGCCCGGAGGCGTCCTCATAAAGCAGGGTCGACGTGGTCGGGGATACCGGTCTCATTCGATAGAGTCCAGTGGCTCGATGCCTCCCTTCGCGGGGATTCCTCTCGACTGTCTCGACCCTACCTTGAACATCGCCAGCAAGTCCTCGAGGCGGGCCTCGATTTTCGACCACTCGCTGGGGATCCCTGACTCTGGCGCTCGAGATCGGCTGTCGAACCCTTTCGTCGGGCCAGCCATCGACCTCCCGAGACTTCTGCGGTTATGTCCCCTGGCTTACGAGGGAAGGAAACGGTCGTGGCGGTTCGCATTTCTGCCCGTTGGGCGCGTCTTTTTAGGCGGATGACGTTGCAACACCGTATCGGCGAGGAATTCGGAGAGTCCGGCCTGTGAGGAGAGAGAGAGCTGTCAGGCGGCGCATTTATGGGGGAGCTACCTTACTTCTCGGATCTGTCCGTTGGCGGACAGCTGCCTATAAATACGTCGTCGCGTCACCGCCGTTCCTCTCCCTTCCGCCTTCTCGCTCTCGTTCTTTCGCTGCCTTTGCTTTCTCGTCATCTCACGCGCACGCGCCCCCTCGAGCCGTAGCGAACCCACCGTCCCGTTAGCCGAGATGCCTGTTAGACTCGTCGCCGCCGATGACTGGCGCCCGTCGTCGATGACGGAGCGCCGGCTGTTGGAGCTCGAGAAGGAGGGACTGCTGCGCCGCCGCACCTCGCTGTCGTCGCCAGAGTGGATCGCGCCGCCAGCGAGCCACAGGACGCCTCAGCCACCCGAGGGCTACGTGGTGTCGTTCGCCAAGTTCCACCGCCACGGTCTGGGAGCGCCTCCCAGCCGCTTCATGCGGGCCCTCTGCTTCCATTATGGGGTGGAGCTGCAGCACTTCTCCCCGAACGCCATCACCGTGGCGGCGGTCTTCGCCGCCGTGTGTGAGGGCTTCCTAGGGATGATGCCGCACTGGGAGCTGTGGCTCCACCTCTACAGGGGCGAGCTGTTTCACGCCTCCACCGGAACCACGGGCGTGAGGAAACCCGTGCGAGCGGGTTGCCTCAATCTGGTGCAGAAGACGGGGAAGACGGACCGGCCGCGGGAGTACATCCCGGTAGGGTTGTCGACCAACCATGCCGGTTGGGACTCTCAATGGTTCTACCTGCGGAATGACGACAACCTCCTACCTCCCTACTCGGGCCGTCTGATCTTGGAGCGCCCGGCGGACTGGACATACGGCATCGTCCAAGCTCATCAGCCTCGGCTCGACCCTCTCCTCGACGCCCTGAAGAAGCTTCGCCAGGAAGGTTTGACCGCCGCCCTCGTCCTCTCGGCCGTCCATCATCGGAGAGTTCTCCCTCTGATGTCACGACCGCTGAGGATGGACGAGATGGGCCCTGGCGTCTCGTCTCGGGACCTCGAGGCATGTCGGATGTCCAGCGAGCCTCCGACGGACGATGAAGTCGCGGCCCGAGTCAGGGCCGCAATTGCCGGTGATTTTAAATCGGAGCACGTCAACGGCTTCCCCATGCGACCCGACGCGGGCTCGATCGATCTGGTACGCTTTCTTCTTGCGCGCATCCTCGATTCTAGGTTTCCCCTCTCCCCTCTCTTTTTTTTTTCTAAGTCTACCTTAGTTTTGGCAGGGTCGGATTGATGTCCGGTCCTCGAGGCCTCCAGTAAAGGAGGACGAGGTCGATCGCGACAAACGGCGCCAATCCGCCGAGAAGTTGAAGTCTGCCAAGGACTCCGCAAAAAAGGGGGAGAAGAAGAAGAATCTCGACCGCCAAGCATTAGAGGCGCGTCGAGCCAAATCCAGGCAGAGGGGGGAGCCTGAGGAAGAATCCCCCAACGACGACGATGATGACGACGAGAGTAGCGACGACTCCGAGGGGATGGCGTCGCGTCTCGATCGGATCCTCGAGGGCCCGCCTCGAGATGACGTCGACGCCCCCCGGACGGAGGTGCCGGAGGAGGGTCCGAGCAGGTCTCGTCGTCCCCGGCCCGACGTTCCTTCCGCGCTCAAGGCGGGCCAGGACGCACCGCGCCCTCCCCTGGCGCCCAAGGAGAGCGGTCTGGCCAGGTCCCAGGCGTCGGGGCCGCTGACCCGCGGTCGCGCTGCGGCCTCTGAGAAAGGTGACGCCGGTCGTAGGAGCGCGAGTCCCGGCGCCCGCCAAGCGAGACCCGACGTGCCTAGGCCAATTTCTGCCCTCGAGGGGCCTAGCGCCCCGACGCGGGGTGGCTCGAGGCCCGCTGGTCGGGGTGGCGGAAGGCGAGCCGTTCTGCCCGTGGGGTAAGCCCTTTAGTTATTGCGGTCTTTGTCCCCTCATTCTCTCGACTTTCCTCACATGCTGACTTTTTCTCAGGCTGAAACGGACCCTCGAGCAGGCCCAACCATCGATGGCCAAGAGGCTCAGAACGGGTGCCGCCTCCACGGAACCAGGTTTGTAGTTAATTCCTGGGTGTCGCGATATTATGTCGGTTATCATAACGTCTGACCCTTACCCTTTGTTTTGCAGGCTCGTCAAGCACCCAACCTTCAGCCGGCGTCGAAATGGCTTCGCCTCGTCCCGCGCCTACTCCGCCGCCACCAACTCATGATGCGACCCCCCAGACACGAGCGTCGGAGGGAGCCCCCGAGCCCCCTCGATTGGGGGTCGAGGGGGAGCCCATCACCATCAGCGATACGTCTGATGGTAACGAAGCATCTGGGGGCGTTCGACCCATGGAGGAAGAGGCGTCGACTCCCAACGTCGCAGGACGGACTACCTGGCCCGCAGGCCTTCGAGCCCTCGAGACGCAGAGGAAGATGGAGGAGGAAGAGGCGCGGGAGCGCGAGGCGGCGCAGCCGTCACTGGAGCAGCAGCAGCAGCAACCCCAGCCAGAGAAGCAACTGCAGCATCAGCATGACGAGCAGCAGCTGCAGCTGGGGCGGCAACAGCAGCTGGGGGGCCAAGAGAACGAGCCACTCGAGCCCCCGCCTCAAATTTTGGCCGGACCGGCGCCGCAGGCGTCGCAAGAGCCCGGCGATCAAGAGGGAGATTTGCCGGTGTACGGGCCTCCCACCCCAGCGTGGCTTCTCCCGGGGGCGCCTGCCGCGATCCGGGCGGAATCGGGGCGAGCGGACGGAGTGGTGGCGCTCGCCTGCATGATGCGCACCCCCACCGACCCCGAGTCCGAGATCAAGAGGACACTCTACGGCATGGACGGGATCGCCCCAGGGTTCCTCCGGGAGCGTCGAGCGTGGGAGGACCGCTTCCCCTCTGAGGAAGACGAGATCGGGTCGTCTGGGAGCAAGGACGGTACATGGAAAACGGTGGATGACGACGGGCGGTTCCCTTGCCTCGCCGACCTGTTCTTGCGCCACGGGGGTTCCCTCGAGACCGTCGAGAACTTTCTCCGCGGCGTCAAGGTGCGGGCCGATCGGGAGATGGAGAACTGGTGTCCCGATCGGATTCGTATCCGAGCTTCCAGCGACCCGTCCGAGCCCAACATCTTCCTCGACGACAAGAAGGTGGTCGAGAAGTGGGAGCACGTCGAGGAGCTCCGCCTTTGGATGAAACACGTGGTGGGGCTCCTATCGGACGTCATCAATAACGGGCTTGGGCCAGCTTATTTTGTAAGTGTTTCTCGAGCTCCAATCTTGGTGGTGCTTTTGGGTTTCTGTGTTCTAATCCCCCTGACCCCTGATTCGCAGGATATGAAAGAGACCTCTCGCATCAAATCTAGCTTCATTCACGCCACGAGGGGCGGATGGGAGCAGCTTCCCCTTCTCAAGGATCAACTCCTCGAGTCGCAGGAAAAGCTGCTTAAAGCTTATAAAGATCTTATAGCACTCGAGGAGGAGAAGAAGGTGAGGGAGGCTGCTTTGGCCGAAGCCCGAGAGGTCTCGAAGAAGGCGGAGGAGGAGGCGGTGCGGCTACGGGAGCGGGCTCTTACGGTCGAGGAGGCCGCGTCCAGAGCCCGGGAGGAGGTCCTGTCCCACAAGGGCATCATTGCGGACCTGGATAAACAGAAGGGCCTTCTCCAGACCGACCTGGACTCCCTCCGCGATACCTTCCAGAAGATGAAGGTGGCGTTCGTGGACAGTGAGGTCGCCAGGGGTGCCGCCGAGGACGCAAAAAAGAAAGCCCTCGAAGACCTCGAGATGGAGCGAGCTCGATCCCGCAGTCTCTCTGACGACGTCGAGCGTCTGAAGGGAGAACTGCTAGAGAAGAGTGGAGCCGTCGCTCAGGCTGGCAGGGTGATCGAAGATCTCCGCGTTGCCAATACTGAGCTGACGCGCTCCAACAGAGAGATCGAGCGTGCCAATACCAGATTGGTTGGCGAGAACACGGCTCTAGAGGAGAGCATCAAAGGTATGTTCCCTTTGTTCGAATTTCCTTTTCGAGGTGTGCTTGAGTTTTTTCGAAAACTCCTTTGTATCGGTATTTGTAGGGCTCAAGGACGAACTCCTGGCCGCCCAAGCCGAGGCTCGCAACTCCAAGGCTCAACTCGAGGCTGAGGTTGCTTTGAACCGCCGAGTGCGGACGGCGATAAGCGATCTCTCGACCTCTTGGGAGGTCGAGCCTATGGATGAGTCGAGGGAGGACTCTCGAGGTGACGCACTGGTCGATCAGCTGTGCTACTTAGGTGCGACGCTGCGAGATCGGGTGCGGGATGCCCTCCACATCGGGGTGAAGCGGGCGATGGCGGTTGTCTGCTCGGGCTTCTCCTACGACATGGAGGTAGTATCCCACGGCTTCGTCACCGACATCTCTAAGACCGACGCGGAGAACGAAGAAAGGCTTCACACTTTGATCGATGACGCGGAGGCCCCTGGAGAAAGGCTGGCCAAGCTATTTGAACCTGAGGTGCTTCCTCCTGAGACTGGCTTGGGCGGAGGTGAGGGTGGCGAGGATCGTACCATGGATTGAGGCCTGCGAGCCTGCTCGGGGTGCCTGGGGCCCTTTGTATAAAACTTAGTTAATCCTATTTCTGAGCGATACAGTACTTTTGTGGTTGTTAAATGTTTGTTTGTCTTTCCACTCGATGTTCCTTTATTTCCTTTGTGCCTACACATGTGTTCCTTGTTCGATTTTTCGTAAAACACAGCCTCGATCGCCTCGAGGGTGAGGGAGTGAGTAGAGTTTCCATAGCCCGGGGGCGTAGGTGTTCTCAGGCTCGCTATCCTTCGGTCCTCGAGGGGCTCGAGGCGCCTCGACTACTCGATCGTTCAAGGTTTACTAAGTAGGAAATAGAGAAACTTTTTGGCTTTTTCGACGCTTGGGGAGGGGTCGTCCCTCTGGTAGCCCCCGAGGGGGTGCGGACTATGATGGGTCATGGTCGGCATCCCCTTTTAACGTCGAGACTATAATTCGTAACTATTTTTGGTACAGAAAGAAACTGCTCGAGGGAAAGACTTTATTTATTCATGCGTTCATTTACAAAGTCTTCGTACAAAAAGTAGGATCGTGAATCTAGGACTTCTAGGGGTAGAATCGACGTAGCTGTTCGATGTTCCATGCGTTGGTGAAGACTGCCCCCTTTTTGTCCGCCAATTTGTACGTTCCTGGCTTAAGGACCTCGGCCACCACATACGGGCCTTCCCAAGGTGGGGTTAGCTTGTGGCGTCCTTGGTTGCTTTGCCGGCGTCGTAGGACAAGGTCGCCTACGTTGAGGTCCCTCTTGCGCACGTGCTTGTCGTGGTAGCGTCGGAGTCTCTGCTGATATCTAGCAGAGTTGAGGAGGGCCATGTCTCGAGCTTCCTCGAGTTGGTCGACCGCGTTTTCTTGAGCTTCTTTGTTCGATTGCTCATTGTAAGCCTTGAGTCGAGGTGACCCATACTCGAGGTCTGTGGGGAGGATAGCCTCAGAGCCGTAGACCATAAAGAACGGGGTGTATTTAGTGGCTCTGCTCGGCGTTGTCCTTAGGCTCCATAGGACCGAGGAAAGCTCCTCGACCCATCTCTTGCCGAATTTCTTCAATCGATTGTAGATCCTTGGCTTGAGTCCTTGTAAAATCATGTCGTTGGCACGCTCGACCTGGCCGTTAGTTTGAGGGTGGGCTACTGCGGACCAATTCACACGGATGTGATGCTGATCGCAGAAATCCAAGAACTTTCTGCCAGTAAACTGGGTGCCGTTGTCGGTGATGATGACATTGGGGATCCCAAATCGATGGATGATGTCGGAGAAGAAGAGGACGGCCTGCTCGGAGCGGATGTTAGTGATGGGTCGAGCCTCGATCCATTTAGAGAACTTATCAATAGCCACCAGCAAATGTGTATATCCTCCTTTCGCCTTTTGTAGAGGTCCTACTAAGTCGAGTCCCCACACCGCAAACGGCTAGGTGATGGGGATCATCTGAAGAGCATGGGCGGGCAGGTGCGTCTGTTTGGCGTAGAATTGGCACCCGTGACACGAGCGTACGAGCTCGACGGCATCCGCCACGGCCGTTGGCCAGTAAAAGCCTTGCCGAAAAGCGTTTCCTACAAGGGTCCGTGGGGCGGCGTGGTGGCCACAAGCCCCCGAGTGCAGGTCGTCGAGGAGTTTTCGGCCTTCCTCTATGGTGATGCAACGCTGTAAGATTCCCGTCGGGCTCCGTCGATATAGCTCGTTGTCTTCACCATAGATCACATATGATTTGGCCCGTCGAGCGATACGGCGAGCTTCTGTCCTGTCTTCTGGCAACTCACCGCGGATAAGGTAGTCAAGGAACGGTGTGCGCCAATCGAATGGTCGACCCGGTCGTCGTTCTATTTCCATCACCTCATCCTCCATCAAGAGCGCATCGACAGCATTGGTTGGTTGGGCGATGGTGGTATCGGTGCCAGCCCCCGTGCCTAGGTCGACGGATGGCTCGTGTAGATCCTTTGAGAATACATCAGGCGGCACTGTGCCTCTGGTAGATGCAATCTTGGCGAGTTCGTCGGCTGCCTCGTTGTAGCGTCGAGCGACATGGACGAGCTCGAGGCCGTGGAATTTGTCTTCGAGTCGACGCACCTCCTTGCAGTATGCTTCCATCTTTGGGTCATGGCAACTCGAGGCTTTCATTATCTGGTCGATGACGAGTTGGGAGTCGCCTCGGACGTCGAGGCGTCGGACTCCTAACTCAATAGCGATCTTGAGACCGTTGACGAGAGCCTCATATTCTGCGACATTGTTAGATGCGGCGAAATGAATCCTGATTATGTACCTCATGTGGACGCCCAAGGGTGAGATGAACAGTAGGCCGGCCCCGGCCCCAGTTTTCATGAGTGACCCGTCGAAATACATTGTCCACAGTTCCGCCTGGACCTGAGTCGGGGGAAGCTGAGAGTCCGTCCATTCTGCGACGAAGTCTACCAGGGCTTGCGATTTGATAGCCTTTCGAGGCGCATAAGTGAGAGTCTCGCTCATGAGCTCGACCGACCACTTCGCTATCCTTCCCATGGCCTCCTTGCTCTGGATTATTTCGCCCAAAGGGAAAGAAGAGACCACGGTGATAGGATGACCAAGGAAATAATGTTGTAATTTACGGCGGGCAAGGATTACGGCGTAGATCAGCTTCTGGATTTGGGGGTAACGCGCCTTGGTCTCCGAAAGCACCTCACTGACGAAATAGACCGGCCTTTGGACTGGCAGCGCGTGACCCTCTTCTTGTCTTTCGACCACCACCGCCGCGCTGACGACCTGGGTCGTCGACGCGACGTAGAGGAGCAGCGGCTCCGCAGGTTGAGGTGGAACCAGGACTGGTGCCGAAGTCAGCGTCTTTTTCAGCTTTTCGAGTGCTTCCTCGGCCTCGGGGGTCCAAGAAAAACGCTCGACCTTCTTCAGGAGTCGATATAATGGTAATGCCTTTTCTCCTAGTCTCGAGATGAAACGGCTCAGAGCCGCCAGGCACCCCGTGACTCTCTGGACACCCTTGATGTCTCGAATTGGCCCCATTTTCGTGATGGCCGAGACTTTCTCGGGGTTGGCCTCGATACCGCGTTGTGAAACAATGTATCCTAAGAGCATGCCTCGAGGCACGCCAAAAACGCACTTCTCGGGATTAAGCTTGATCCGGCTGGTGCGCAAGCAGCTGAAAGCAACCTCGAGGTCCTGGATCAGGTCTCCTCGTTGCTTTGACTTGACGACAATGTCGTCGACGTAGGCCTCGACTTCTGAACCTATATGTTCGCCAAATACGTGGAGCATGCAACGTTGATACGTGGCTCCCGCGTTTCGAAGCCCAAATGGCATGGTCACGTAGCAATACATCCCGAAAGGCGTGATGAAAGAGGTCGCGAGCTGGTCGGACTCTTTCATTTTTATTTGGTGATAACCAGAATATGCATCAAGGAAAGAAAGGGTTTCACATCCCGCGGTAGAATCGACAATCTGATCAATGCGTGGCAATGGAAAGGGAACTTTTGGACATGCTTTATTCAAACTAGTATAATCAACACACATCCTCATTTTCCCATTCTTTTTCTTAACTAATACAGGGTTCGCTAACCAGTCAGGATGATGAACCTCCTTGATGAATCCGGCCGTCAAAAGCTTTTGGACTTCCTCGCCAATGATCTTGCGCTTTTCCTCGTCGAATCGGCGCAACCGCTGCTTCACTGGCTTGGAACCGGCTCGAATCTCCAAGGAGTGCTCGGCGACTTCCCTCGGTATGCCCGGCATATCCGAGGGACTCCATGCAAACATATCAGCATTCGCACGGAGAAAGTCGACGAGCACGGCTTCCTATTTGGGGTCGAGATCGGTGCTGATTGTCAGCACCTTGCCGTCGGAGTTGTTGGGGTCGAGCGGGATCTTCTTAGTACCTTCCACCGCCTCGAAGCTGCCCGCATGACGTTTAGGTTCTGGAGCCTCAGCGGCCATGGCTTCGAACTTCGCAACGAGCTCGGTGGAGCTTTCGACCGCCTCCCCGTACTCGACGCACTCGACGTCGCACTCGTACGCGTGCTCGAAGGAAGAACTGATGGTGATGACGCCTTTGGGACCAGGCATCTTCAGCTTCAAGTATGTGTAGTTGGGTATAGCCATGAACTTCGCGTAGCCCGGGCGTCCGATGATGGCGTGGTACGTGCCTCGGAACCCAACCACCTCAAAGGTGAGGGTCTCCTTCCTGAAGTTGGCCGCCGTTCCGAAGCAGACCGGTAGGTCGATTCGACCTACTGGCAGTGCTTTTTTCCCCGGTACGACGCCATGGAAGCCGCCGGCACTCGGCTGGAGGCGTTCTCTATCGATGCCGAGGAGATCGAGGGTCTCGAGGTAGATGATGTTGAGGCTGCTGCCGCCGTCCATCAGCACTTTCGAGAGTCGGGTGTTGACGATGATGGGGTCGACGACGAGCGGGTAGATGCCTGGGGCGACCACTTTGTCGGGGTGATCCTCTCGGTCGAAGGTGATGGGAGTGCTTGACCAGCTAAGATACTGGGGCACCGCCATCCTTGCTGCAAAGACTTCGCGACGCTCCCTCTTGCGTTGCCTCGTGGTCAACTGAGTCGAAGGCCCGCCATAGATCATGTAGCAGTCATGGACGGCGGGGAAGCCGTCGTCATCTTTGTTGTCCTCCTTGCCGCCAGCCTTCTCCTTCTTGGAGTCATCACGCGCATCTTTTTTGAGCCCCTGACCGTCGAAATGCTTTCTCAGCATGCGACAATCCTTGAGTTTGTGGTTAGCGCCTCCCTTATGGTAAGGGCACGGCTCTTCCAACATCTTGTCGAAGATTCCCCCCTCCGGAGGGCCTCGCGGCTTCTTTCGATCCATCGTGGCGACAAGGTCGTCACCCGAATCTCCCTGGTGGAATTGCCGTACTTTCTGCTTCTTTTTATTTTTCTTGAGGCCTCGACTGGAAGTTCCTTCTTCATCGATGGGCTGCTTGCCTTTTCTTCCTTCTGAGCTGAAGAAAGCGCCGACTGCCTCCTCCCCTGCCGCGTAGTTAGCTACTACGTCCATCAGCTCGTCGACGGTCTGAGGTCGATTGCGGCCTAATTCCCGCACCAAGTCTCGACTGGTGGTGCCCGAGACAAACGCCAAGATGACGTCGTGGTCGGGGATGTGTGGTAACTCAGTGCGTTGCTTCGAGAAGCGTCGAGCGTACTCCCGAAGAGTCTCTCCTGTCTTCTGCTTGCATTTGCTGAGGTCCCACGAGTTCCCTGGCCGTATATAGGTCCCTTTGAAGTTACCCTCGAAGACTCTGACCAGGTCAACCCAGTTGTGAATCTGATCGGCTGGGAGCTCCTCGAGCCATCGACGGGCGGTGTCGGAGAGGAAAAGGGGTAGTTGTCTGATGATGGCTCGATCATCCCCCCGAGCGCCGCCTAGCTGACAAGCCAGCCTGAAATCGGCCAGCCATAGCTCTGGCTTGGTTTCTCCATTGTACTTCGCGATGCTGGTTGGGGGTCGGAATGGACTAGGCAGGGGTGTGCTGCGAATTGCTCTGCTGAACACCCGCGGGCCTGGTGGCTCGGGGGCCACCCGGTCCTCGTCACTGTCGTACCTCCCACCGCGATGCGCGCTATAACCACGTTCTTCCGCGTCTCCGTGCCGTCGGCGTCTACTTTCTCTGACGTCGTGTCGCGCGTCGTGTCGACGTTGATTGTTGGCAGGGAGGATGAGAGCGGTCTTTCTGCCTCGAGGGGGAGGTTGTTGCTGGACAGACACCTCCTCTTCGATTAGAGGCTGTTCGTCGCGCTTCTCTGTGGCAGCTCCGCGTCGTCGAGATGCCGAACTTTCGGCTTGTTGAACTGCTGCCACCTGGAGCAACGTCTGAACTTCATCTCGAATTCGTCGGGCCTGGGAATTTGATGGTTCTGGCATGTTACGTAGCAGCATCGTCGCTGCCACTACATTCTGGCCTGCTCGAGGGAAACGGCCGACAGGTTGCTCCGCCTCCGTGTCACCGACGATCTGTCGATGTACCTCTCGAGCGCGTCTGCGGATACTTCCGCCTGGCGGGTAGGGCAGGTCTTGTTCGAGGATTTGCTCGAGCAGGACGAGGCGCTCGTGATCTTCGTCGAGCTTCATCTTGAGCTCCCGCAGCTGCGCGAGCTGCGCAGTTCTATCTTCCTGAGGAAGAGGGTCGAACCGTCCGTCGTTCCCAGGCGTCCTGGGGTCTTCTTGCGCCGCGGGGGCTCGTCCACCCGCAACAGCATCCCGTGTCTCGTCGGTGGTTTCTGCCGCTCCGTCGAGGTGATAGCATTCCCTCGTAGGGTCATAACTGTCTGTCTCGGAGTCGGAGTCCGGCTCGGCAGCGTGGAGACATTCACGTCCTTCTTCCAGCCATCGCTGCCTGAGGGAGGTGATCGAGTATCGTCCGGGGCCTAGACGGCGGAGGCCCCGTACTTGGGAAAGGTCCGGCAGTTCGGACGTCGGCCGCCGCTCTTCGGAACTACGTGGGATGACCATTGGTCTTTCCACGTATGTCTGAGCGTTTGGGCACATCGTCTTGGCGAGCGATGCCGCGGCGTTGTCCAATCCGAACGGCAGTGCCGTCCTTGGAGAGAACAACCCGCGTGGAGGTAGCCTAGCTGCGGTGGGGGAGGGTGCGCGAGACGCGTCTCCCCCCGTCGTCGCGTGGTGCTGAGTCGTCGCGCTTGTTGCTCGGTCAGACGGTGTTGCCGACCCGTGGCCCGCATCCTGCCTTGCACGAGTTGTTGGTCGTGCCGAAGCGAGGGGGCCACGGTGGTACTGCCCGCGCCTCTTCTTAGGCGGGGAGGCGTGGTGGTGAGGGCGTCTTGGAGCCTTCAACCGTGCTGGCGTAACACGGACTCCTCCTGGTCCTTTGACCGAGAGCAAGATCATGTCGTAGCCGAAGCCTGTGGACATGAACTCGAGACTCCCAAACCAAATCACCGTGGAGTGCGGAAGCGGCGAGGCAGGAGTAGCCATCCGGAAAGTGGTGGGAAATCGGTGAAAAACACGCAGGACCCCTACCTGGCGCGCCAACTGTCGGTGTTTTATCCCCCGGGGGGTCACACCAACGAGTAAATTTGTATGCGTGCTCCCCTTTCCGGATGGTGATGCAAGAAGACACTGGGATTTATCCTGGTTCGGGCAAGAGAAGGCCCTACGTCCAGCGGGGGGGGGGAGAGAGTTTGTATTATCTTGCACCTAAGTGCTTGTACAGGGGCGAATACAAGCGTGGAATGAAATGTGTCGCTCTACTACGTGTGTGTGCTTGCGTTGTGTTCTCTCTTCTATTTCTGAGTCCCTCCTTTTATAGCTCCAAGGAGAGACAAAGGGTACATGCATAGATATTAGAGTAGGGATCGATAGCCGCATGGAGCGCTGACCTACTCGAGGCTTCCGTACGTCATGGCCTCGAGCCGTCCCATCTTGATAGCTTGGTGATGATTACGCGTGCTCCTGCGTGCTGCCCTGCCAGCCGCCTTGTGTTGGTTCTGAGATCGCATGCTCGTATGGTATGGTGGCGGATCCGGCGGAGCAGCTGTGGTGTTGTCAGTCGATGCCCGACTTGTCCCTGGGAAGGGACCTCGTTCGGTCGAGGATCGGGCGCCGCGTAATAGGCTGACATCCGGAGCGCTGACCTTGGGTGTCTCGAGGGGGTCCTGATTAGACGTTCCATCCTCGTTTCCTGCGTCCTGACGCACCCTGGGTCGTTCGGTGGGAAGGCTGCAAAAAGAACGATGGGACAGAAGCTTGTTCCCTATCACGCCTTCCGTGACCCGGGTGTTAGGTGGGAGACGTCAGATGCATTTAATGCTCCCGCTCGCGTGCGCGCATCAGGCGGCGGACAGTGTCCTAACGCTCGACGTCTCTCGGTTCGCTCGAGCCCGCTTCCGTCTTCGACGGTAGTCGTTGCTCGAGCCCTGACCGATTCGCTCGACGCTATTTCCGTATTCGAGGTTGCGATCGTCGTTGGTGGCGCGTAAGTAAGATTAAGGCGTCGAATTGGGGGTCCCAACCTTCGTATGGGCAATCTCATAATGCGCATCGCTGTGGGTACCCCCTACCGATACCCTCGACAACGATCTACGGCATGGACGGGATCGCCCCAGGGTTCCTCCGGGAGCGTCGAGCATGGGAGGACCACTTTCCCTCTGAGGAGGATGAGATTGGGTCGTCAGGGAGCAAGGACGGTACCTAGAAGACGGTGGATGACGACGGGCGGTTTCCTTGCCTCGCCGACCTGTTCTTGCGCCACGGGGGTTCCCTCGAGACCGTCGAGAACTTTATCCGCGGCGTCAAGGCGCGGGCTGATCGGGAGATGGAGAACTGGTGTCCCGATCGGATTCGTATCCGAGCTTCCACCGACCCGTCCGAGCCCAATATCTTCCTCGACGACAAGAAGGAGGTCGAGAAGTGGGAGCATGTCGAGGAGCTCCGCCTTTGGATGAAGCATGTGGTGGGGCTCCTATCAGACGTCATCAACAACGGGCTCGGGCCTGCTTATTTTGTAAGTGTTTCTCGAACTCCAATCTTCATGGTGCTTTCTGGTTTCTGTATTCTAATCCATCCGACCCTTGATTCGCAGGATATGAAAGAGACCTCTCGCATCAAGTCCAGCTTCATACACGCCACGAGGGGCGGTTGGGAGCAGCTCCCCCTCCTCAAGGATCAACTCCTCGAGTCGCAGGAAAAGCTCCTTAAAGCTTACAAAGATCTCATAGCACTCGAGGAGGAGAAGAAGGCGAGGGAGGCTGCTTTGGCCGAGGCCCGAGAGGCCTTGAAGAAGACGGAGGAGGAGGCGATGCAGCTACGGGAGCGGGCTCTTGCGGTCGAGGAGGCCGCGTCCAGAGCCCGGGAGGAGGCCCTGTCCTACAAGAGCGTCATTGCGGACCTGGACAAGGAGAAGGGCCTTCTCAAGACCGACCTGGACTCCCTCCGCGATTCTTTCCAGAAGATGAAAGTGGCGTACGTGGACAGTGAGGTCGCAAGGGGTGCCACCGAGGACGTAAAGAAGAAGGCCCTCGAAGACCTCGAGGCGGAGCGGGCTCGATCCCGCAGTCTCTCTGACGACGTCGAGCGTCTGAAGGGAGAATTGCTGGAGAAGAGTGGAGCCGTTGCTCAGGCTGGCAGGGTGATCGAAGATCTCCGCGTCGCCAATACTGAGCTGGCGCGCTCCAACAGAGAGATCGAGCGTGCCAACACCAGATTGGTCGGCGAGAACACGGCCCTAGAGGAGAGCATCAAAGGTATGTTTCCTTTGTCGAATTTCTTTTTCGAGGTGTGCTTGGTTTTTCCTAAGGTCTCTTTATATTGGCTCTTACAGGGCTCAAGGACGAACTCCTGGCCGCCCAAGCCGAGGCTCGCAACGCCAAGGCTCAGCTCGAGGCGGAGGTTGCTTTGAACCGTCGAGTGCGGACGGCGATAAGTGATCTCTCGACCTCTTGGGAGGTCGAGCCTATGGATGAGTCGAGGGAGGACGCTCGAGGCGACGCCCTGGTCGACCAGTTGTGCTACATAGGCGCGACGCTGCGAGATCGGGTGCGGGACGCCCTCCACATCGGGGTGAAGCGGGCGATGGCGGTTGTCTGCTCGGGCTTCTCCTACGACATGGAGGTGGTGTCCCATGGCTTCGTCACCGACATCTCCAAGACCGACGCGGAGAACGAGGAGAGGCTCCATGCCTTGATCGACGACGCGGAGGCTCCTGGGGAAAGGTTGGCCAAGCTCTTCGAGCCTGAGGTGCTCCCTCCTGAGGCTAGCTCGGGCGGAGGCGAGGGCGGTGAGGATCGTGCCGCGGACTGAGGCCTGCGAGCCTGCTTAGGGCGCCTGGGGCCCCTTGTATGATATTTTGTTGATTTTGTTGCTAAGCGATACGGTGTCTTTTTGTAATTGTTAAATGCTTATTTGTCTTTCCGCTCGAGGACCTTTTATTTCTCTTTGTTCCTACGTTTGTATCCCTTGCTAGATCTTTCGTCAAAAAACAACCTCGATTACCTCAAGGGTAAGGAAGTGAGTAGAGTTTCCGTAGCCCGGGGGCATGGGAGTTCTCCGGCTCGTTATCCCTCGGCCTTTGGGGGGCTCGAGGCGCCTTAGCTACTCGAGCCGTGCAAGGTTTACTAAGTAAGAAAAGAAAACTTCTTGGTTTTTTCGACGCTTGGGGGGGGTCGTCCCCCTGGTAGCCCCCGAGGGGGTGCTGACTATGATGGGTCATGGTCGGCATCCCCTTTTAACGTCGACACTATGACTCGTAACTATTTTTAGCACAAAAAGAAGTCGCTCGAGAGAAAGACTTTATTTATTCACGCGTTCGTTTACAAAGTCTTCGTACAAAATGTAGGAACGTAAGTTTAGGACTTCTAGGGGTAGAATCGACGTAGCTGTTCGATGTTCCATGCGTTGGTGAAGATTGCCCCCTTTTCGTTCGCCAACTTGTACGTTCCTGGCTTAAGGACCTCGGCCACCACATACGGGCCTTCCCAAGGTGGAGTCAGCTTGTGGCGTCCTTGGTTGCTTTGCCGGCGTCGTAGGACAAGGTCGCCTACGTTGAGGTCCCTCTTGCGCACGTGCTTGTCGTGGTAGCGTCGGAGTCTCTGCTGATATCTGGCAGAGTTGAGGAGGGCCATGTCTCGAGCCTCCTCGAGTTGGTCGACCGCGTTTTCTTGAGTTTCTTTGTTCGATTGCTCGTTGTAAGCCTTGAGTCGAGGTGACCCGTACTCGAGGTCTGTGGGGAGGATAGCCTCAGAGCCGTAGACCATGAAGAACGGGGTGTATTTGGTGGCCCTGCTTGGCGTTGTCCTAAGGCTCCATAGGACTGAGGAAAGCTCCTCGACCCATTTCTTGCCGAATTTCTTCAATCGATTGTAGATCCTTGGCTTGAGTCCTTGCAAAATCATGCCGTTGGCACGCTCGACCTGGCCGTTAGTTCGAGGGTGGGCTACTGCAGACCAGTTCACACGGATATGATGCTGATCGCAGAAATCCAAGAACTTTCTGCCGGTGAACTGGGTGCCGTTGTCGGTGATGATGACATTGGGGATCCCAAACCGATGGATGATGTCGGTGAAGAAGAGGACGGCCTGCTCGGAGCGGATGTTGGTGATGGGTCGAGCCTCGATCCATTTTGAGAACTTGTCAATGGCCACCAGCAAATGGGTGTATCCTCCTTTCGCCTTTTGTAAAGGTCCTACTAAATCGAGCCCCCATACCGCAAACGGCCAGGTGATGGGGATCATCTGAAGAGCGTGGGCGGGCAGATGCGTCTGCTTGGCGTAGAACTGGCACCCATGACACGAGCGTACGAGCTCGATGGCATCCGCCACAGCCGTTGGCCAGTAGAAGCCTTGCCGAAAAGCGTTCCCTACAAGGGTCCGTGAAGCGGCGTGGTGGCCACAAGCCCCCGAGTGCAGGTCATCGAGGAGTTTTCGGCCTTCTTCTACGGTGATGCAACGTTGTAAGACCCCCGTCGGGCTCCGTCGATATAGCTCGTTGTCTTCGCCATAGATCACATATGATTTGGCCCGTCGAGCGATACGACGAGCTTCTGTCTTGTCTTCTGGTAGCTCGCCGCGGATAAGGCAGTCGAGGAACGGTGTGCGCCAATCGAATGGTCGACCCGGTCGTCGTTCTATCTCCATCATCTCTTCCACCATCAAGAGCGTATCGACAGCATTAGTTGGTTGGGCGGTGGTGGCGTCGACGCCAGCCCTCGTGCCTAGGTCAACGGATGGCTCGTGAAGATCCTTTGAGAATGCATCAGGCGGCACTGTGCCTCTGGTAGATGCGATCTTGGCGAGTTCGTCGGCTGCCTCGTTGTAGCGTCGAGCGACATGAACAAGCTCGAGGCCGTGGAACCTGTCCTCGAGTCGACGGACCTCCTTGCAGTACGCTTCCATTTTTGGGTCGTGGCAGCTCGAGGTTTTCATTACTTGGTCGATGACGAGTTGGGAGTCACCTCGGACGTCGAGGCGTCGGACTCCTAACTCGATAGCGATCTTGAGACCGTTGACGAGGGCCTCATATTCTGCGACATTGTTAGATGTGGCAAAATGAATCCTGATTATGTACCTCATGTGGACGCCCAAGGGTGAGATGAACAGCAGGCCGGCTCCAGCTCCAGTTTTCATGAGCGACCCATCGAAATACATCGTCCATAGTTCCGCCTGGACCTGGGTCGGGGGGAGCTGGGTGTCCGTCCATTCTGCGATGAAGTCTACCAGGGCCTGCGATTTGATGGCCTTGCGAGGCGCATAAGCGAGAGTCTCACTCATGAGCTCGACCGACCATTTTGCTATTCTTCCCGTGGCTTCTTTGCTCTGGATTATTTCGCCTAAAGGAAAAGACGAGACCACCGTGATGGGGTGGCCAAGGAAGTAATGCTGCAGCTTGCGACGGGCAAGGATTACGGCATAAATCAGCTTCTAGATTTGGGGATAACGCATCTTGGTCTCCGAAAGCACCTCGCTGACGAAATAGACTGGCCTTTGGACCGGCAGCGCATGACCCTCCTCTTGTCTTTCGACCACCACCGCCGCGCTGACAACCTAGGTCATCGATGCGACGTAGAGGAGCAGCGGCTCTGCAGGTTGAGGTGGAACCAGGACTGGGGCCGAGGTCAACGTCTTCTTCAGCCTTTCGAGTGCTTCCTCGGCCTTGGGGGTCCAAGAAAAACGCTCGACCTTCTTTAGGAGTCGATATATTGGCAATGCCTTTTCTCCTAGTCTCGAGATGAAACGGCTCAAAGCCGCCAGGCACCCCGTGACTCTCTGTACACCCTTGATGTCTCGGATCGGCCCCATTTTCGTGATGGCCGAGACTTTCTCGGGGTTGGCCTCGATGCCGCGCTGCAAAACGATGTAACCTAGGAGCATGCCTCGAGGTACACCGAAAACGCACTTCTCGGGATTGAGCTTGATCCGGCTGGTGCGTAGGCAGCTAAAGGCAATCTCGAGGTCCTGGATCAGGTCTCCTCGTTGCTTTGACTTGACGACAATGTCGTCGACGTAGGCCTCGACCGTGGACCCTATATGTTCGCCAAACACGTGGAGCATGCAACGTTGATACGTGGCTCCCGCGTTTCGAAGCCCGAATGGCATGGTTACGTAGCAATACATCCCAAAAGGCATGATGAAAGAGGTCGCGAGCTGGTCGGACTCCTTCATTTTTATTTGGTGGTAACCAGAATATGCATCAAGGAAAGAAAGGGTTTCACATCCCGCGGTAGAATCGACAATCTGATCAATGCGTGGCAATGGAAAGGGAACTTTCGGACATGCTTTATTCAGACTAGTATAATCGACACACATCCTCATTTTCCCATTCTTTTTCTTAACTAATACAGGGTTTGCTAACCAGTCAGGATGATGAACCTCCTTGATGAATCCGGCCGCCAAAAGCTTGTGGACTTCCTCGCCAATGATCTTGCGCTTCTCCTCATCGAATCGGCGCAACCGCTGCTTTACTGGCTTGGAACCGGCTCGAATCTCCAAGGAGTGCTCGGCGACTTCCCTCGGTATGCCTGGCATGTCCGAGGGACTCCATGCAAACATATCGGCATTTGCTCGGAGAAAGTCGACGAGCACGGCTTCCTATTTGGGGTCGAGGTCGGTGCTGATCGTCAGCACTTTGCCGTCGGAGTCGTTGGGGTCGAGCGGGATCTTCTTGGTTCCTTCCGCCGCCTCGAAGCTACCCGCGTGGCGCTTAGGCTCTGGAGCCTCAGCGGCTAGGGCCTCGAGCTTCGCAACGAGCTCGGTGGAGCTCTCGACCGCCTCCCCGTACTCGACGCATTCGACGTCGCACTCGTACGCGTGCTCGAAGGAGGAACTGACAGTGATGACGCCTTTGGGACCGGGCATCTTCAGCTTCAAGTAGGTGTAGTTGGGTATGGCCATGAACTTGGCGTAGCCCGGGCGCCCGATGATGGCGTGGTACGTGCCTCGGAACCCAACCACCTCAAAAGTGAGGGTCTCCTTCCTGAAGTTGGCCGCTGTGCCGAAGCAGACCGATAGGTCAATTCGTCCTACTGGCAGTGCCTTTTTCCCTGGCACGACGCCATGGAAACCACCGGCGCTTGGCTAGAGGCGTCCTCTATCGATGCCGAGGAGGTCGAGGGTCTCGAGGTAGATGATGTTGAGGCTGCTGCCACCATCCATCAGCACTTTCGAAAGCCGGGTGTTGACGATGATGGGGTCGACGACGAGCGGGTAGACGCCTGGGGCGACTACCTTGTCGGGGTGGTCTTCTCGGTCGAAAGTGATAGGAGTGCTTGACCAGTTAAGGTACTGGGGCACCGCCATTCTTGCTGCAAAGACTTCGCGACGCTCCCTTTTGCGCTGCCTCGTGGTCAACTGAGTCGAGGGCCCGCCATAGATCATGTAGTAGTCGTGGACGGCGGGGAAGCCATCGTCATCTTTGTTGTCCTCCTTGCTGCCACCCTTCTCTTTCTTGGAGTCATCACGCGTATCTTTTTTGGACCCCTGACCGTCGAAATGCTTTCTCAGCATACGACAGTCCTTGAGCTTGTGGTTGGCGCCTCCCTTATGGTAAGGGCACGGCTCCTCCAACATCTTGTCAAAGATGCCTCCATCCGGAGGGCCTCGAGGCTTCTTTCGATCCATGGCGGCGACAAGGTTGTCATCGGAATCTTCCCGGTGGAACTGCCGCACTTTCTGCTTCTTTTTGTTTTTCTTGAGGCCTCGACTGGGGGTCCCATCTTCATTGATGGGCTGCTTGCCTTTCCTCCCTTCTGAGCTGAAGAAGGCGCCGACTGCCTCCTCCCCTGCCGCGTAGATGGCTACTACGTCCATCAGCTCGTCGACGGTCTGAGGTCGATTGCGACCTAATTCCCGCACCAAGTCTCGGCTGGTGGTGCCCGAGACAAACGCCAAGATGACGTCGTGGTCAGGGATGTGCGGCAGCTCAGTGCGCTGCTTCGAGAAGCGCCGAGCATACTCCCGAAGAGTTTCTCCTGACTTCTGCTTGCACTTGCTGAGGTCCCATGAGTTCCCTGGTCGTATGTAGGTCCCTTTGAAGTTACCCTCGAAGACTCTGACCAGATCAACCCAGTTGTGGATCTGATTGGCAGGGAGTTCCTCGAGCCATCGACGGGCGGTGTCGGAGAGGAAAAGGGGTAGCTGTCTGATGATGGCTCGATCATCACCTCGAGCGCCACCTAGCTGACAGGCCAGCCTGAAGTCGGCTAGCCACAACTCTGGTTTGGTCTCTCCATTGTACTTCGCGATGCTGGTCGGGGGTCGAAATGGATTGGGCAGGGGCGTGCTACGGATCGCCCTGCTGAACACCCGTGGGCCTGGTGGCTCGGGAGCCACCCGGTCCTCGTCGCTGTCGTATCTCCCACCGCGATGCGCGCTATAACCGCGCTCTTCCGCGTCTCCGTACCGGCGGCGTCGATTTTGTTTGATGCCGTGCCGCGCGTCGTGTCGATGTTGACCGTCGACGGGGAGGATGAGAGCGGTCTTTCTACATCGAGGGGGAGGTTGTTGTTGGACTGACACCTCCTCTTCGTTTAGAGGCTGTTCGTCGCGCTTCTCTGTGGCAGCTCCTCGCCGTCGAGACGCCGAACTTTCGGCTTGTTGAACCGCCGCCACCTGGAGCAATGTCTGTACCTCATCTCGAATGCGTCGGGCCTGGAAATTCGACGGCTCTGGCATGTTACGTAGCAGCATCGTCGCTGCCACTACATTCTGGCCTGCTCGAGGGAAACGGCTGACAGGTTGCTCTGGCTCTGAGTCGCCGACGATCTGTCGATGTACCTCTCGAGCGCGTCTGCGGACACTTCCGCCCGGCGGGTAGGGCAGGTCTTGCTCGAGGTTTTGCTCGAGCAGGACGAGGCGCTCGCGGTCTTCGTCGAGCTTCATCTTGAGCTCCCGCAGCTGCGCGAGCTGCGCGGTCCTGTCTTCCTGAGGAGAGGGGTCGAGCTGTCCGTCGTTCCCAGGCGTCCTGGGGTCTTCTCGCGCTGCGGGGGCTCGACCACCCGCGGCAGCATCCCGTGTCTCGTCAGTAGTTTCTACCGCCCCGTCGATGTGATAGCATTCCCTCGTAGGGTCATAGCTGTCTGTCTCGGAGTCGGAGTCCGGTTCGGCGGCATAGAAACACCCACGTCCTTCCTCCAGCAATCGTTGCCTGAGGGAGGTGATCGAGTATCGTCCGGGGCCTAGACGACGGAGGCCTTGTACTCGGGAAAGGTCCGGCAGCTCGGACGCCGACTGCCGCGCTTCAGAGCTACGTGGGAGGACCATTGGTCTTTCTACGTACGTCTGGGCGTTTGGGCATATCGCCCTGGCGAGCGACGCCGCGGCGTTGTCCAACCCGAACGGCAGTGCCGCCCTTGGAGAGAACAACCCATGTGGAAGTAGCCTAGCTGCGGTGGGGGAGAGCGCGCGAGACGCGTCCCCTCCCGTCGTCGCGCGGTGCTGAGTCGTCGCGCTTGTTGCTCCGTCACATGGTGCTGCTGCCTTGTGGCCCACGTCCTGCCTCGCACGAGCTGTTGGTCGTGCTGAAGCAGAGGGGCCGCGGTGGTGCTATCCGCGCCTCTTCTTAGGCGGGGAGGCGTGGTGGTGAGGGCGTCTCGGGGCCTTCAACCGTGCTGGCGTAACGCGGGCTCCTTCTGGTCCTTTGACTGAGAGCAAGATCATGTCGTAGCCGGAGCCCGTAGACATGAACTCGAGACTCCCAAACCAAATCACCGTGGAGCGCGGAAACGGCGAGGCAAGAGTAGCCATCCAGAAAGGAGTGGGAAATCGATGAAAAACACGCAGGACCCCTACCTGGCGCGCCAACTGTCGGTGTTTTTCCCCCGGGGGGTCACACCAACGAGTAAATTTGTATGCGTGCTCCCTTTCCCGGATGGTGATGCAAGAAGACACAGAGATTTATCCTGGTTCGGGCAAGAGAAGGCCCTACGTCCAGCGGGGAGAGAGAGTTTGTATTATCTTGCACCTAAGTGCTTGTACAGGGGCGAATACAAGCGTGGTATGAAGTGTGAAGCTCTACTACGTATGAGTGCGGTCTTGTGTCCTTGTTTTCGTCCTCCCGTTCTATTCCTGAGTCTCTCCTTTTATAGCTCCAAGGAGAGACCCAGGGTACATGCGTAGACGCTAGAGTAGGGGTCGATAGCCGCATGGAGCGCTGACCTACTCGAGGCTTCCGTACGGCATGGCCTCGAGCCGTCCCATCTTGATAGCCCGGTGATGATTACGCGTGCTCCTGCGTTCGGCCCTGCCCGCCGCCTCGCGCTGGTTCTGAGGTCGCATGCCGGTACGGTATGGCGGCGGATCCGGCGGGGTAGCTGTGGTGTTGTCAGTCGACGCCCAACTTGCCCCTAGGAAGGGACCCTGTTCGGTCGAGGGTCGGACGCCGTATAATGTGCTGATATCTGGAGCGCTGACCTTGGAGGTCTCGAGGGGGTCCCGATTAGACGTTCCATCCTTGTTCCCTGCGTCTTGACACGCCCTTGATCGTTCGGTGGGAAGGCTGCAAAAAGAACGATGGGACAGAAGCCTCCCGTGACCCGTGTGTTAGGTGGGGAAGCGTCAGGCGCATTAAATGCCCTGGCTCCCGTGCGCGCGTCAGGCGGCGGACAGTGTCCTTGCGCTCGATGCCTCTCGGTTCGCTCGAGCCCGCTTCCGTATTCGACGGCAGTGGTCGCTCGAGCCTTGACCGATTCGCTCGACGGCATTTCCGTCTTCGAAGCTGCGACCGTCGATGGCCGCGCGTTCGTACGGATGGCCTGGTTATACGCATTGGTGAGGGTACCCCTTGTTGATACCCTCGACAGGTAGAATGATGCTCGAAATAATGCTCCTGCACCAAGCACTTCTCCAATATTGTTTATCGACCAATTCCATTCTTGAAAACCATGAAAAAGAAATGTTCAATCAAATGGTGATCCCAAGAACAGATATCACTGCAATGACAAGATAATATAGCACAACTGCTTGGTGAATTAGAGGACTATAACAGCAGCAGCAAACAAGCATGTATCAATCCAATTTGACAGAAAAATCAATTCATACTTGTCCTTTCTTCTAACAGGAACCATCAAGATACATACACATGGAACAATCATTCATCTGTAGCTCTAGAATTTCAACTTTTAAGCTAACACTTGAAAGATTTTACTAGCATAGAAAACAAAGAGAATAAAACTTTCATTGAATAAAATTGGCTCATAATCCCACCAAAACAAACTTTGCAGAGGACAGAGGACATTACACAGACCAACCAAAGGGGGGGGGCAGATTTGGGTATCAGGGAAGGATCAGTAGACGCACTAGCAAACCACCTCTGGATCAAGCCAACAAATACCAAGCTAGCTGGTCAGGAACACACAAGGAATGTACTGTACTTACAAAAGGAATACACGAGGCAGGAACTTAGAATTTATGATTAAACTTACAATAAAGAGAAGATCACTTGCAATAAAGAGAAGGTCAAATGCGTACACGAAGGTTACAGAAGATCACTGGCACATGACATTCATGGATAACCACAAACAGAGAAGCGTGTGCATTTTGTTAGAGAAGAAAAAGGAGCTTTGGACTACTTTTTAATGGGAACAGCAACTGATATGGAGATCACACATTGAACGTTGGAATAAATAAGAAATAATCATACTTCAAGTGTCATGCGTAAGAAAGTTCTAATAACCAACATATGCAGATAGCTTCATGAGCTCTATTGTTGCTGCTACTGTACTAAAAACCATGATAAGAAAACAACTAAACTAAAGTCAAAAGAACAAGTAAATGGTAAAAATGTAAAACTATTACTAGCTAGCATGCATGTGTGGCTGAAAGTGACAATTACCATTACCTTCACTGTTGAATTCCAAATAAGAGTTTCTGAAAGTAACGTGCTGCCATTTTGCAAATTTGAAAATAGAGCCAAACTCTGTAGTTGTAGAGCTGATCACGGTTGAGAAATTAGATAGCTACAGCTGTTGTTATAGAATAGCTTCTGGTGTTGATATGAAAATGGAGGCTGCCAGCTGTTGGACCAAATTGATGCTCACTACCGATGGGCTAACCTGCTGCATAGAAACAAATTCAGAGCAAAAGCCAGTCATTGGAGAGGTAACTGCATGGCTGTCGACAGAAAAATTAACAACAGTTACTGCCCTTTGCTGCTGCAATAGAGTCAGAGATCTAGCACAACCAAGAAATCAAGATCAGCTGAAGCTGCAGGTGCTGGTTTGCACCGAACAGGAGCATGTTATCATGCTGTTGCTATCTACTATATGTTAAAAAACACACCTTTCAGAATATTCTTTATGCTAAGCTCTATAGACTGATGTGTTTGGTTTTGGTTTCAGGTGAAAATGAACATATCTGACGGACCAGCACTTGGCTGCAGCTTACAAACAAAATTAAATGGCTGCTGTTTGAAAGAACAATTTTCAAGTGAATTAAAAAAAAGAAGAATTCTGAACGTGATCTTACAAAAGTACCCCATTTCAGTAGTCCTTTCTCATAAGATCATTGCACTCATCCTGTTACCAAGGGAAATGGCATAATTATTCCACCACTTTTTTTATTCAGGCAAAAAACCTAGATAATGAATTAGCGAGCCGATGTTCCACAAACTTCTTAGTAATGACAAGCTACTTCAGAACAACAATCACCTTTTTTAGGTATTTCATAGCTGTGCACATTTTTCCCACTCCTGACCCAAATAAAACAGCCAACAACATTCTGTTCAAATGTGCTGTGATGCCAATGTATTGGTTATCATGTCAAATAACTTCTCATTTTGAAAGGAAAAAAACCAAGTGAAATTTTCGACCGTGCTACTCATGTATTACGGAATGGAAATTTGTTGATAGTTTGTTCTGGTTATTTCTTATAGTGCCTTTAATGTTTTATTTTTCACTGACTGAATTACATTAGGTGACTGAATGTGCTGTAAGTGAGATCAGGCCTTGCAAGATCTCAGGTGATACCCTGTCCATGCCACCATTTCCCAACTCCTAGCTAGGTTGTAGGATCAAATTTCCCTAGTACTTTAGAAGTGAGGAGCCGAAGCCACACAGATCTAGTAGCAGTACCTGAGAAAAAAATAGAAGACATTGGTTTATTGCGTACCTCACTCGTCACAACCATGCCATGGACCTGTGCAGAGAAGAGAGGATGCCGTGAGAGAAGGGGACGGGAGGTGCCTTGCTGGATGCCAAGAACGCTATGGTAGTGGCATCCACGCCTCACCATGACATCGCCATCGATAATCCCTAGGGTTGGAGCAGGGGCGAGCTGCAGCGACGAGGCACTGTCGGGAGCTGAGGGCCTGCGCACGCCGCCGGGGGCTGGGCTCCTAGACCTAGGTGTCCGTGCGGGCTATGGTGCCGCAACCGCATCGCCACCGCTGCCTAGCACCAGGGGGAGAGAGAGAGGGATCATGAAGGAGATGGTGTGAGAGAGGGCGGTAGCAGCCTGTGGAATGAAATGGGTTAGGGTGCAGCCAACAATGGGCTCATAGTGGGCTTCACGTTATACCGTGACGGTTTGTTAAAACGTCACTGGTAATTCATCATAGATTAACACATTTTTTGTAGTACATAGCATGGCTAAGAATTTGTGACAAAAAACCAATGTCATACACTTGTGACATGAAATATAAAAATGTCATATAACAAATTTATGACGGTGGTTTTTTGACGTTTGGATTTTCGTCAACTGAATGTCACAAATCTTAAATTCTGACAAAAATTCCAAATATTGTGACATAATAGAATGTCAAAAAACCACATATTTCTTGTAGTGGCCTTAAGGGGCTCGAGGTGTCTTTACTACTCGACTGTGAGGGATTTCCTTAGGGCTTAACAAGATTATGTCGAGCTTTTTGAAAAAAAAACGTTCGATTTTTAGGAGCCAGTGGGTGGGGTTCCCCCCTGCTAGCCCTCGAGGGAGTTTCGGCTATGATGAGTCATAGTCGAGACTACCTCTGAATGTCAAAATTTAAAGGTCACATTATGTATTTCCTGAGAAAGTATTTTCGTTCATTCAAGCACTCATTCACAGAGCCTCAATGGTACAAGATGTGTATGAAATACAAGGCCTCGAAGTTCTAGGGGTAGAAACGATGTAGCTGTTCGATGTTCCCCGCGTTGGTGAAGACCGCTCCCTTTTCATCCGCGAGCTTGTACGTCCTAGGCTTTAGGACTTTGGCCACCACGTATGGGCCCTCCCAAGGTGGAGTCACCTTGTGGCGTCCTTGATTGCTTTGCCATCCGCGTAGGACGAGGTCACCCACGTTCAGGTCCCTCTTGCGTACGTGCTTGTCGTGGTAGCGTCGAAGCTTCTGTTGATATCTTGCTGAGTTGGGGGGCATGTCTCAAGCTTCCTCGAGTTGGTCGACCACGTTCTCTCGGGTCTCTGTTGACGGTCCTTGAGTATCAAATTTAATTATCAAATAAACAAAGAAAAGGATCCAAATGAAATCAACATCCAGATTTAGGGTTTTATCTGACAGAATTCCACGAGTTTTGGTATTTGTCTATTTCTGCAGGGGGTTATTAGGAAATACGGAAGAAAGACCCACACTTCGGGATTACATAGAGATATCAACGTGCCGCGCAATTATCTTACATCTAGAAGACTCCAGAAGCCACAGGAAAGAAGCGGAGGCCGAACGGGGCCAGGCACTGGGCGCCCGCCCAGTTGACCTTGGCGCCCGCCCACCTCTGGAGTCCAATCAGGACTCTCTTTCGAGAAAGATCTCCACCGACCTAAAGGATCAAGGATAACTGTTCAATCAATGTCGGTTTGATCCAATGGCCCATATTCACTTGAAGGGACTATAAAACCAGACCCCCTGGCCCCTGGAGGAGAGAGCCTCTCAGCCCTAATTCATTATTCCTCAAGGGAGAAGAAGCCTGTGATCAAGATTGGAGCCACCACATCAATTAGACATCTAGATTGGCATAGCTACATAGGATTAGAACTAGAAGGAGTCAATCTTCGATTTGTTTCTGGATCTGTCAAGAGAATTCTTGGTAATTCTCTAATTGTTCTTCTAATTATCTTTGTTCTTCAATATTATGAATATGACTTTGTTCTACTTCAATATATTGCTTATGATTTTGCTCTACTTGTTTATATTCAAAATTATATTGTTCTTAGTTTATCATAGTTATGTACTTGGCTTAGTTAGATTGGATCTATATAGATGCTTAGTATCGTATAGCGTTTATCCATCGGATCCATGGGTAAATGATAAATATTGTGTAAGCGTGGTGCTTATACCGTATTTATCTGCGATTGTACCCAATATGCCAGATCGTGGGGTAGTTCGTGATAGTGACAGCTTCATTGATTCTTATATAGTCCGCCTCTCGTGTATTGGGCTGGCAGAGCAACATTATTACAGGGGAGTGATTGCTATGTTTCTCATTTACCTTGCTAATCTCACTATGCATGGGCGTAGTCTTGTCTCGCAATGATTGCTAAGTATGCTTGCACTAACTATGATAATGCTAGACTATATAGTTAAGAATAACTTAGGAAATATTCTTGTAGTTCATTATAATACCATGCTAATGACTTTGTAGAGTATCTAATTGAGGTGCATATCATATTTATATGTGGCTAAGTTATGCTGATCAGATTAATTATCTTTGTCACTATTCATTACTTCATATATCTTTTATGTGACACTTACCCCTCTATGAAAGAGTTAGATAAATATTCTCAATTATACATGCAATGATACATACTCAATCTCATATTCTATTCTATAATCAACATTGATGATTGCTAATTCCTTTCCAGTGGTAAAAATATAAATAACGATACCTGGAATACTTCCCGGTTAAAATGCTACATCGGTATTAATCTGTGCGCTTGCAGATCCGATTCATTATTTATTTAGAAGAGCAATTGCATATTTCAATACCGCGTCTATCATGTCATGCTGGGGATGACAACTTGGCTTAAGTGGTATGAGGGATAGGTTTGGCATTTTTGGCACCATTACTAGAATTAGAAAACTGTCTACTTTTGGTA
The DNA here is from genome assembly GCF_000003195.3 of Sorghum bicolor. Classification (NCBI taxonomy): domain Eukaryota; kingdom Viridiplantae; phylum Streptophyta; class Magnoliopsida; order Poales; family Poaceae; genus Sorghum; species Sorghum bicolor. The sequence continues at coordinate 32,005,098 of NC_012874.2, forward strand.
ATGATGTTAAAAATACCCAACAGTCTTCTTGTCTGTCCGCTTGTTGTAGGCTTTGAGTCGAGGTGATCCATACTCGAGGTCTGTTGGAAGCACGGCCTCAGAGCCATAGACCATGAAGAACGGGGTGTATTACGTGGCTCTGCTAGGTGTTGTCCTTAAGCTTCACACGACCGAGGAAAGTTCCTCGACCCATTTCTTGCCGAACTTCTTCAACCGGCTATAGATTCTAGGCTTGAGCCCTTGAAAAATCATGTCGTTAACACGGTCGACCTGGCCGTTAGTTCGAGGGTGAGCTACTGCAGACCAGTTCACACGAATGTGATGCCGATCACAGAAATCCAAGAACTATTTGCAAGTGAATTGTGTGCCATTGTCGGTGATGATGACGTTGGGTATCACAAACCAGTCGATTATATCGGTGAATAAGAGGATAGCCTGCTCGGAGCGGATGTTTGTGATGGGTCGAGCCTCGGTCCATTTTGAGAACTTGTCGATGGCTACCAGCAAATTGGTGTACCCTCCTACTGCCTTTTGGAGAGGGCCCACGAGGTCAAGGCCCCATACCGCAAATGGCCAAGTGATGGGGATCATTTGTAGAGCGTGAGTGGGGAGGTGGGTTTGCTTGGCGTAGGATTGGCACCCGTGGCATGAACGAACAAGCTCGATGGCATCAGCGATGGCCTTTGGCCAGTAGAAGCCTTGTCGAAAGGCATTGCCGACGAGGGTTCTGGGAGCCACGTGGTGGCCACAAGCCCCCAAGTGTAGATCCTCGAGGAGCTTCCGACCTTCCTCTACGATGATGTAGCGCTGCAAGATCTTGGTCGGGCTTCGCCGGTACAGTTCTTTGTTGTCGTTGTAGATCACGTATGATTTGGCTCGTCGAGCGATACGGTGGGCCTCAATTTTGATCTTCTGGTAGTTCACCCCGGATCAGGCAGTTGAGGAATGGCATATGCCAATCAAATGGTCGACTGGAGTGTGGAGGGGGTTGCTCGATTTCCATCACTTCTGCTGCTGCAAGTAGGGCCTCGATCGTGTCGGTGGGCTCGGGAGCGGAGGTCTCAACGCTTGCCCCCGTGCCCAGGTCGATAGATGGTTCAAATGGATCCCTTGAGAACGTGTCTGGTGGGATAGTGCATTGAGTGGACGCAATCTTGGCAAGTTCATCGGCCGCTTCATTGTATCACCGTGCGATGTGAATGAGTTCGAGGCCATGGAACTTGTCTTCAAGTTTGTGTACTTCCTTGCAGTAAGCCTCCATTTTCAGGTTGTGGCGGCTTGAGACTTTCATGACTTGGTCGATGACCAGCTAAGAGCTCAAGTGAATTAGCGACCACAAACTTTTACCGAGATGACACAAGATTTTTTACCGAGGCTCAATTGCTTCCCGGCAAGCTACTCCTCGTTGTGGCGATACACCCACTTGATGGATCGCGAGCTAATTGGCAATCCAAAGCCAAACCCTCAACGGGTGCCGCACATCCACTCATAAGATGGGGATCCTCCAAGCCACGAGCAATCCACTAGAGTAGCCAATTGCGATTTCCCACGGGGAAGGCTCATGAACCCCTCACAAATCACTTGGTGAGGCTCGAAACAATCTCCAATCACGAGCTCAACAGCACCGCTGCTCCAAGCCGTCTAGGGCGTTGGGAAACACCCAAGAGTAACAAGAAATCTGCAGCAAACTCAAGAATCAAGTGCCACTAAATGTAACTCTCAAAGCAATGCACTTGAATCTCACTCAATCTCACAAAGATTAGCAAACAAGCAAGGAGATGAGTGGAGGGAGTGTTCTCTAGCTCAAAGTATGCTTCAAGTATTCAAAAATGCAAGAGAGAACCTCCCAAAGCCGGCCACCCTCTATTTATAAGCCCCCTCAAAGAAACTAACCGTTGGCTGTTTTCTCTGGGCTGAAAACGGGGGCACCGGACGCTCGGACCCCAACATCCGGTGCTCAGGGGTTGGCCACATGTCCTTCTTGGATCTCGCGTGTCAGATTCTAATGGTCACCTGCGGACCACCGGACGCTCTGCAGGTCCACACCGGACGCGTCCGCTGCACACCGGACTCATGCTCAGAGAGTTCCACAAACGTGCAAGGTCACTGGACGCTAAGCACCGGTAGCGTCCGGTGCTCACCGAACTAAAGCGCAGAGAGGGTTGCAAAACCTCCTCACACCGGATGCACACCACCGGATGCACTCAGAGAGCGTCCGGTGCTCAACCTTAGCAGGGTCAAGCACACCGGACTCTGAGGCCAGCGTCCGGTGCCTCTGTGCTCAGCGTCCGGTGAGTGTTTCTCAGTGAGAAAACACTCCTGTGACTTCTCCAAATTTCCCACCGGCGCAATAGAAAATATACACATATTTTTCTCAAAAGCGCCGAAACCCACACCGCTCTCAACCTTAGGAACTCCACCTCCTTTGCAAATGTGCAAACACCAACAAGTGTCCTCCACCAAAGTGCATGTGTGTTAGCTTTTCACAAACATTTTTACCCAAAGGAGTTAAGTTAGCTCTTTACTAGATCCTAATGCATATGCCCAAGATGTAGACCTAGTAGCACTTGATTTGAGAGATGACCGTGATTTCCCCTCTTGATAGTCGGCTATCTATCCTAAACCCAGTCAAACACTTCTCTACTCAACTTAGACCGGCAAAAGCAAAACCCTATGTTTATACCTTTGCCTTGATAACTTTGTTCCTCGTCTATTATCATGATCTCCACATCATGCTTCATCTCTTTGTAATCATGTGGCCACCTTTCCATGCCACCATGCACCTTCATCACATGTGTTGCTATGCCTAACTCAAATCACTTAACACAAGGCATTAGCAACTTGGTGTCATTAATTACCAAAACCAAACTTGGGCTTTCAATCTCCCCCTTTTTGGTAATTGATTACAACCATCACAAAGATATGAAATGAAATCATAATGAACTTGAATTGCTTGTCCAAAGCATTTTAATCATGAGACAAGGTTGGACAAACATTTCAATTTCGGTTTTGGTAGTGAAAGGGCATCTAGGCCCCTAGTGATTTCGGTGATTAATGACAATGTTGATTACTATGACTAACATGTGTTTTGCAGAGGCAAAGTCATTAATGAGGTCATGGCAATAGGTACTTGATAGACAGGGACGTACATGCCTACTTAATAGTGGAAATTGTTTCGGTTTTCAAAGGATGGATGGACATCGTCAAGACTAGACTAGGTCTAAGTGCCATATGGTGAAGAAGGGCACTTAGATTAGTTTAGGACTTTCTTTTCCTTTGACCGTACTATTAAGAGGGGCTTTAATCTAGTAGCTTGACTTAGGCAAGGCTTTAGGTTTAGATGTGTTGCACACTTGGTAAACCTAGCACTAGGCAGCTCAGAGATAGTCCTTAGATCGAGAGGAACCAACTTCGTTTTGGAGCGATCGCGTTTCGACGAAGTTAGGTTGCCCAAGGGGGCACCGGACGCTGCACCGGACGCTCTGTGAGTGCGTCCGGTGAGGTCCTTAGCCGTTGGAAGTCCTCAGTGCTTAGGGTTAGGCTCCGGACGCTGGCACCAGACTCACTGGGCAGCGTCCGGTCCCACACCCAGGGAGGTTGTAAACTTCCCCTGAGCACCGGACGCTAGCACCGGACGCACCGGGTAGGGTTTTCTTCCCGTACTCAGGAAGTTTGTAAAACTCCCAGGTGCACCGAACGGTGCCACCGGACGCTGAGAGTTAGCGTTCGGTGACCTGTCAGACGCAGGTATAGTTAGCCGATGTGGGCACCGGACGCTCGATGCAGAGCGTCCGGTGCAACATTAACAGCGTCCAGTGACCCCGTTTTTAGTGGAAAACGGTTGGCTGACCTTTGGACTTCGTGGGGTGTATTTATACTCCTCCACCTCGTCCATGAGAGCTCTCTTGCCCATTTGAACATCTGAGGAACTTGTTGTGGAGCAAGAGAGTAGCAAGAGTCTAGAGAGGATTGAGATTTGAGTGATTTCTTGAGAGAATCCTTCTCTAGTGAATTCCAAGAGTCAAGTGTGCATCCACCACTCTCTAGAGCCTTGTTTGGGTCAAGTGAGATTTCTTTGCTTGTTACTCTTAGTGATCACCATCACCTAGATGGTTCGGTGGTGATTGGAGGCACGAAGACCGCCCGGAGTTCTTGTGGGTGGCTCGTGTCAAGCTTATGAGCGGTTTTGGGTGATTCACCGCGACGGAGTGTCGAAGAATCAGCCCGTAGAGGGCACTTGGTCCTTCCGCGGACCAAGGGGGAGCAAGACCCTTGCGCGGGTGCTCCAACGAGGACTAGTGGAGAGTGGCGACTCTCCGATACCTCGGCAAAACATCGCTGAGCACTTTCTTCCACTACTCCTTTACATTCTAGCATTTACTTTGTGCTTTTACATTCTTAGAATTGCCATGCTAGAATAGGATTGGAACTATGTTGCAAAACTTTTATCCGGTAGCTCTCTAGGTCACATTAGGCACAAGGGGTTGAATTGGAGCTTATAGGTTGCTTAAATTTTTAGAGAAGCCCAATTCACCCCCCCCTCTTGGGCATCTTGATCCTTTCAATTGGTATCAGAGCCTAGTGCTCATTATTTAGGCTTCACCGCCTAGAGAAAAGATGTCTAACGGGGATAGACCGCCACCCATGTTCGATGGGGATGACTTCCCATATTGGAAAATACGGATGGAGTCATACCTCGAGGCATGTGATGTAAAGTGCCTAAAAGCCGCGACCGAAGGGTGTACCCCTCCGGAAAAAGACACCGCTCTTACTCCACAAGAGCAAGAAAACGAGAAGTGGATTGTGAAGGCCAAAAACCACATCTCTGGAGGCCTTTGCAAAGAGGTGTTCAACCGCGTTCGGAGCCACAAAACCGCCAATGCTCTTTGGAAGGAACTTTGTGCGCTTCATGAGGGATCAAAGAGTGAACGCGAGGAACGCTATCACTTGGTGATGAACAAGCTTAATACATTTGAGATGCTTCCCAATGAAAATGCTAACGAAATGTATTCTCGCTTGACTGTTATTGTAGAGTAGCTTAATGGACTTGGGCTCACTCAAATGAGTGCGGCAAATGTCACAAGGAAGATACTATGTGTGCTTCCCATTGAGAAATATGGGCACTTAGTAACGGTGCTTCAACAAGGTGATCTCTCCACCGCTACACCAACCGCCATATTGGGGAAGATCAATGCTCATGAGATGTATATGCACATGAACCCCCAAGATGGCTCCTCATCGGCCAAGAAGGAGAAGAAGGATTTGGCCCTCAAAGCTTCTCACAAGGGCAAAGCTAAGAAGATTGAAGTTGAGTCATCAACTTCAAGTGATGATGATGCATCCATTGCCCTCATGGTGAGAAGAACCACCAAGATGTTGAAGAAGCTCAACAAGAATGGAGTCAAATTTGACTTCAAGAAGAAGAAGTTCTTCACATGTAGCAAGAGAAAGCCCATCTCCGAGATGGATTGCTACAATTGTGGTGAGCTTGGCCATCTTGCTCATCAATGTCCAAAGCCTAAGAAGGACAAATACAAGAAGAAGAACAAAGAGCAAGATGACTCAAGCGATGATGAGAAGAATGAATAGAAGCCATACAAGAAGAAAGGTGGCAAAAAGAAGGAGCACTACAAGAAGAAGAATGGCAAAGCTTACATTGTTGGTGATTGGCTCACCAACATTGAGAGCTCTTGTGGTGATTCCTCCGGCAATGAGAGTGATGATGAGAAGGTTGTCGCCATTGCCATCGATGCTTCATCACCATCATCTTCACCACCATCTACATCCTCTACACACCTATGCCACATGGCTAAGGGTGACCGGAAGGTACAAAGTGAGGATGAGAGTAGTGAAAGTGATAGTGAATTTGAACCACCATCTTATGATGAACTTGTAAAATTGCTTAACAAGTACCCAAAAGTCTTAAGAAAATCTAGAAGTGAAAATGAAAAGCTTGAACTTGAAAATGAAACACTTCTAGTAAAGCTTAAATCTAGTGATGAGCTTAGAGATCAAAATGAGATCATGACCACTAAGCTCAAGGAGCTCAAACTCTCATTAAAAGAGCTCAAAGAAAAACATGATAAACTTGAGAGTGTTCATGATGATCTTATCACTAGATATAGAGCAATGAAAGAAGAGCTAACAACTCTAAAAGCAAACTATGACAACCTTGAGATAGCATATGAACTTGCAATTGATGAAACACATGTTGCTACTAACCATGTAGCTAAGCTTGATGTAGCCACATCTTGTGATGACTTACTTGTGGAGAGCACAAGCAAATGTGTTGATTGCAAGGGCAAGAAAGTGGTAGTGGCCGAGAGCTATGAGGACACTATCAAGCTCAAGGATGAAATTGTCATGCTCAAGACAGAGTGCAAGAGCAAGCCAAGCACAAGACCATTGTCATTGAGTCACTTGATCAAGACAAGAAGCTTGCATATGAGAACAAGTTGCTCAAAGAAGAAAACCAATATCTCAAGCTTGGTTTGATGTATGACAAGCAAGAAGAAGATGAGACATTCATCTTGGATGAGTTAGCTAGCAACAATGACCCAATCATCAAGAAGCTAACTCAAGAGAATAGCAAGCTCAAGAAAGAGAAGGAACATCTAACCATGGGGTTAGCAAAGTTCACAAAAGGGAAGGACCTTCAAAGTGAGCTTTTCATGAACATGGTCATGAATATGGACAAGAGTGGGATTGGCTACAAGGCTCATCAAACAAAGCTCATCAAGTCACTAGCCACTCATGATCAACCAAGCAAGCCAAAGCCAAAGAGATGCTTTGAGTGTGGTCAAGAAGGACACTTTGCTCATGAGTGTAAGGCACCACTACCACCACCCTTGCCCAAGCATGCAAGACCATTTGCCTTCAATGCTCAATACATTGTAAGGAAAGACGAGAATGGCAAGGTCAAGGTTAGCTTCATGGGGCCGCCCAAAAAGCAAAGGCCAAAGAAGATTTGGGTGCCAAAGCAACTAGTAGAGAAGGTCAAGGGCCCTAAGCAAATGTGGGTCCCTAAATCTCAAGCCTGATCTCTTGTGTGTCGGTGAACTACAAGACCGGTGGATCACATTGGGTAATTGATAGTGGTTGCACTCAACATATGACTGAAGATCCCCGGATGTTCACCTCTCTTGATGAAGATGTTGACAACCAAGAGAAGATCACATTTGGTGATAGTTCAAAATGCAAGGTCAAGGGACTAGGAAAGGTTGCTATATCAAATGACAACTCCATCACCAATGTGCTCTATGTGCAATCATTGAGTTTCAACTTGCTCTCGTTGGACAACTTTGTGATCTTGGATTTGAATGCCTATTCAAGAAGAAGGAAGTGATTGTGACCAAGGAAGATAACAATGAAGTGATATTCAAAGGCTTCCGACACAACAACTTATATGTAGTTGATTTCACATCCGATGAAGTTGATGTCAAGACTTGCTTATTCACCAAGACTTCACTTGGGTGGTTGTGGCATAGAAGGTTAGCACATGCTAGAATGGGCACACTCAAGAAGTTGATGAAGAAAGAATTGATTAGAGGCTTGAAGGATGTGACATTTGAAAAGGACAAGCTTTGTAGTGCATGTCAAGCCGGCAAGCAAGTTGCAAACACTCATCCAACCAAGGCCTATCTCTCTACTTCAAGAGTGCTTGATCTACTTCACATGGATCAAATTTGGACCAACCACAAATGCTAGTCTTGGAGGCAACAAATATTGCTTGGTCATAGTTGATGATTTCTCCCGGTACACTTGGACATTCTTCTTGCAAGACAAGGCCGAAGTTGCATCTATATTCAAGAAGTTTGCTAAGAATGCCCAAAATCAATTTGAAGTCAAGATCAAGAAAATTAGAAGTGACAATGGCAAAGAGTTTGACAATACCAACATTGAAGAGTATTGTGATGAAGTGGGAATCAAGCATGAGTTTTCCTCAACATACACACCACAACAAAATGGGGTTGTAGAAAGAAAGAACCGGACATTGATCACCTTGGCAAGAACAATGCTAGATGAGTACAACACTTCGGAGAAGATGTGGGCCGAGGCAATCAACACCGCATGCTATGCTTCAAACCGGCTCTTTCCTCACAAGTTCCTAGAGAAGACACCATATGAGTTGCTCAATGGGAAGAAGCCCGATGTCTCATTCTTTAGAGTGTTTGGATGCAAATGCTACATCTACAAGAAGCGCCAACACTTGGGCAAGTTCCAAAGAAGATGTGACATTGGCTACTTGGTTGGCTATTTATCAATGTCCAAGGCATATAGGGTCTTTAACAATGCCACAAACATGGTTGAAGAAACATTTGATGTTGAATTTGATGAAACTAATGGCTCCCAAGGAGCAAGTGATAATCTTGATGATGTAGGTGGTGAACCATTAAGGGATGCCATGAAGAACATGCCAGTGGGAGACATCAAGCCAAAAGAAGATGATGATGATGTGCAAGTCATTGAGCCACCATCCACCTCACATGTACCACAAGATGAAGACAAGGATGTGAGAGATGCTCATGAAGACACTCGAGTCACTCATGAGCAAGCGGTGGCACAAGCACAAGATGTTGATGCTCCCCAACCAACCCCTCAAGTGGCGCCAAGAAGAACATCACATCTCCTCCAAGATCACTCTCAAGATCCCATCATCGGGAGTACATCACGTGGTGTAACTACACACTCTAGACATGCTTTATTTATTGAACATTACGCTTTTGTGTCTCCTGAAGATGAACCAAAGACCATAGAGGAAGCTCTTCATGATGCGGATTGGATCATGGCCATGCAAGAGGAGTTGAACAACTTCCCTCGCAACCAAGTATGGACACTTGAAGAGCGACCCAAAGATGCAAGAGTGTTTGGAACAAAGTGGGTCTTCCAGAACAAGAAGGATGATCAAGGCAAAGTGGTGCACAACAAGGCAAGGCTCGTGGCAAAAGGCTTTTCACAAGTGGAAGGTCTTGACTTCGGTGAAACCTTTGCACCGGTGGCAAGACTTGAAGGAATCCGTATCCTACTTGCATATGCATCTAGTCATGATATCAAGTTATTTCAAATGGATGTGAAAAGTGCTTTTTTGAATGACTATATTAATGAGCTTGTCTATGTTGAGCAACCCCCTAGTTTTGAAGACCCTAGGTACCCCAAGCATGTCTACCGGTTGTCCAAGGCTCTCTATGGTCTCAAGCAAGCTCCTAGAGCTTGGTATGAGAGGGTTAGGGACTTCCTCATTGAGAAGGGATTCAAGATTGGGAAAGTTGACACAACACTCTTCACCAAGAAAATGAATGGGGAAATCTTCATTTGCCAAGTTTATGTTGATGATATTATTTTTGGCTCTACTAATGAAGATTTTTGCAAGGAATTTGGTGATTTGATGTCCAAGGAGTTTGGGATGTCCATGATTGGCGAGCTATCCTTCTTTTTAGGATTTCAAGTCAAGCAAATGAAGGAAGGAGTCTTCATCTCTCAAGAGAAGTACACACAAGATCTTCTCAAGAGGTTCAAGATGATGGATTGCAAGCCAATCAAGACTCCCGTGGCATCAAATGGGCATCTCGACTTGGATGAGGGAGGTAACCCAATAGACAAGACTCTCTATCACTCTATGATAGGAAGTCTACTCTACCTCACCGCATCTAGGCCCGATATCTTGTTTAGTGTGTGTATGTGTGCTAGATATCAAGCAATGCCTATGGAATCTCACTTGATTGCCGTCAAGAGAATTCTTAGGTATCTCAAATACACACCTTGCCTAGGTTTGTGGTATCCCAAAGGTTCAAGATTCCAACTTGTAAGCTATTCCGATTCGGATTATGCCGGTTGCCGGATTGATAGAAAAAGCACATCCGAAGGGTGCCACTTCCTAGGTAGATCACTTGTCTCTTGGATGTCAAAGAAACAAAATAGTGTTGCCTTGTCAACGGCCGAGGCGGAATACATTGCCGCCGGTGCTTGTTGTGCACAAATACTCTAGATGAAACAAACTTTGCTAGACTATGAAGTAGTACTAGACAAAGTACCTTTGTTGTGTGACAACGAAAGTGGCGTAAAACATGCAAACAACCCTGTTCAAAACAGCCGCACAAAACATATTGACATCCGCCACCACTTCCTTAGGGATCATGTTGCTAAAGGTGACATATCTCTATAGACTGTGGGAACGGAAAATCAATTGGCGGATATCTTCACAAAACCCGTAGATGAAGCTAGGTTTTGTATGTTGAGAAATGAACTTAATGTGCTTGATCTCTCTAACTTCACTAAAAGATAAAGTTGTGTGTTGAAACTTGAAAATAGCTTTAGCTTTGCATATCATGCATACTAAAACTAAAATACAAATCTTGTGTGTAGGGCTTGTCTAACATGGTTATGATAACCCCCTTGTGTGTGTGAAAAAGCTTAACCTTGGATCAAACTTGACAAGCATTAGTTTACTTTCAAGTATTGCATCTCATCTCATATCATATGCATGCTTGTTAGTTGACCATTTTTTCGGTTATTCTTTGAGCATCCCCTGTGTCCGTCCATAAATTGGGGAGCATTCAAAGCTCATTCTGATTTAAACCCCTAGCTTTATGGCCACATGATGCTCCTTGGTGATTTCTCGGACTATTTTCATAAAAACTAATAAGCCTAAGGCTAAATACTTGTGAAAATTTGAGGGTTTGAGAGAAATTACTCATACCAGTTCCACTTTGTGTTTACTTGTGTGCCTTTGAAGTTGGAACATGGTTGGGTCAAAATCGGACATAGTGCTAAGTTGAAAAAGGACTCAGAGGGGCACCGGACGATGCACCGGACGCTGTCTCGGTGCGTCTGGTGCGGTGAGTGTACCAGATTGCACTCACCGGACGCAGGAACAGTGTCCATGCCGCGTCTGGTGAGGTGCGTCCGGTGCTGACCTGGCGTGCCCTGGGGCACCGGATGCTAAAGCCAGCGTCTGGTTGTCCGCAAATTTGAAATCCTCTCTGCGCATGAGTCCGGTGGTCACCGGACGCGTCCGGTGCCACATAAAGAGCGTCCAGTAACCCCGATTCAGGCACATATAACCCGCGCCCCGGGGACCCGGCTCGGGCAGTTTTCTTCAATCTCGCGCGCTAGTCCACCGCCCTCGTGCCCTAGGACGAAGAAAAGGATTCGCCGCCGTCGTCCTCAATTTTTTTCCTCCGACGATCTTCTTCTCCCTCGCGCCAGATCCGCCCCACGTGCTCGCGTGGATTCCCTCTCCCTTCTCTTCACGTGCAGATCCCATCTCGAGTGGATTCTAGGGTTTGGGTGAGTTCCTAATCCCTTGCCCTCAAGGTGTTTGATTCTTTGCCTAAACGAAGTTAGATGTTGTTTTTGACAATGTTTGTCTTCGTTTGCTCATCATAGCACCTCGAGGAGTGGATTTGCATTCTCCGGCTGATTTCGATCGCGACTTTTCATCCGGAACGCGACACGTCTTCGGATCGTAAGCCGTTCGCGCCCGTTCTTTATCTAATCTTGCGATCAATAGGGTTTTCTCACCTCTAGCTATTATGTTTGCTTATGTATGCCATATATTTTCTATCTCTTGCAGCACGTTGATCTCCTTTGACAGTTGGCTAGTTGTCAGTAGTTCTTTCAGTCAGTTGCTCTTGTGATGGCTCGTTGCAAGAACATCTGTGGTCCGGCAACTAGCGCTGGAGGTTCTCCAGGAGGTGATGGTGGAGGTGATCCTCCCCGTCGCCTGTCGGCGGCAGAGAAGGGCAAGGGAAAGAAGCTGGCCACCAAGAAGAGGAAGGCTAGCGACACAGAGGCAGAGATAGCCGAGGCAGTTGTTGCAGCAGCAGAGGCAGCTGAGAGGGGTGGACGGTCAGGTGCCTTGAGGATTGGGGCCGATCTCACGCCACGTCAGAGGCGTGCAGTTCTTGAGGCCGAGGCTCGTCATGGATCACCCCCTGGCACCATCATGCTAGGAGGACAGCGTGTCAGGATTAATGTTAGAGATCCAGCTCAGGAGGACCCGGACACAGAGACAGTGGCAGAGGCCCAGGCAGAGGGTCCAGCAGAGGCACAACAGCAGGAGCAGCCCCTCAGGAGGTCGACTCGCACTCGTACCCAGGCCACTCCTCAGACCGGTACACAGGGCCAGTCTACCTCCACTACTCGCTCTACACCAGCTTGAGGCACTCCAGCTCCTCGTTAGGGACCAGTCAGGATACACAGGGATCTCATTCTGGTGTCAGCTAGGGAGATCCAGCAGCTGCGGTTTGTTCCATTTCCTACTTGGTTCCCAGCTGCTAGGGATCCACGAGCTAGTGCCAGGTTCTACACAGTGGTCTAGGAGGATATTTACGAGGCCCTGGTTCATTCATAGGCTCAGTTCCGATAGCACAGAGTGATCGATCTTGAGATTCTAGGGAACGTGGTTGGTGCAGACATCAGGCAGTACTTCACATACCTCCACGGTCTCCCAGATCTGCTCGCTTTGCCTGGTACCTACTGTGAGCAGTGGGTCAGAGAGTTTTATGTGTTAGTGTGGGTTTCTCCGGATCATAGCTACATCCACTACGCACTGGCACACACAGACTACAGGGTGATAGCACAGAGTGCCCAAGAGGTCCTTGGGTTGAGAGCCTACCCCACTAGGATTCACCAGCTGTGCTACGGGAACTTCGAGCCCCCTCGACGTCCTTACGGTGGTGCGATACCACCGGTTGACTTTGTGGCTCCCTGTTTTGGTTAGCCGTTTGGAGAGGGCTCTAGCAGGACAGTGGGAGATTTGACACGCCCAACCAGGATCCTCGATTTTGTGTTGAGGAAGACACTTCTTCCCAGGACAGGCTACAGGGACGGCTTCACCAGGATACAGCAGTGGTTAGTGGCTCACCTCATCTCGAAGACTCCTTTTGACCTATGGGATCTGATAGTCTCAGAGATTGAATATACCATCTCAGAGAGCTTCAACAGATGGCGTCAGTTGCCGTATGCACATTGGATTACCATGATCATTATTCGTGCTAGGCCCGTACCCCTGCCAGCTCACCTGCACAGAGAGCTGATACACTCCGACACGGTCTTCCCTCTCTATGACCCCAGGCAGATGCTGAGAGCACACACAGACCTCCGAGCTCCACCACCTCCTAGTGCACCATGTGGCCCAAAGCCCCCACATTCTCCTAGGGGCACTCGCAGTTCAGGCGCGGTACTAGAGACCGAGGAGCAGCAGGACATAGCCATAGGGGCTTTTGCAGATGTCGAGGATGAGGGCGGTTTGACTTTGCTCCAGACAGCTCGGATGATGATTATCGTCCTCCAGTGTCAGACCTTCCTCCGAGGACGCACGACTACGAGGCAGGAGGCTCCTCAAGTGCTTCAGACCCCGCTCTACTTGCTATTCTAGAGGGGATGAGAGCCGATCAGCGGCGGGCAGCAGAGGAGCAGGTGAGGAGAGACAGGGACTAGGCTGCCATCAATGCAGCCATGCAGGCTAGGCAGGATGAGCTCCAGCAATAGCTTTTGACCTTCCAGGAGCAGCAGTTTGCATTCCAAGCTCAGCAGATAGCGATGATGGCTGCTCTTATGGCTGCCTCAGAGATTCAGATTCCTCAGATATAGCTCCTAGGCACTTCGTCTGTCAGACCTCCCACTCTAGTACCTCAGACCCAGAGTCAGTCTCAGCAGCCACTACAGCTTCCTGCTCAGAGTCAGCCGTTCTAGACGCCTCAGCACCAGGTCTCCAAGGGTGCTATCTCCTCTGGCTTTGAGCAGGTACCACAGTTTTCGCCTCTCCACTCAGGTTTCACGCCCCAGTCAGCGACAGCGTCACAGCTTGTGTTGGACTCGTCAACAGACCAGCACCTCAGCTACTCTTACAGTGCTCTGACTGGTGACCCTATGCCTCCACCCCTGTAGGCTCCTGCAGCTTTTGCGGTTCCAGTCACCACTACAGAGTGCTTGTCGTCGTCTGTAGCTTCGTCTAAGCAGCTAGCACCTTCTTCCACCATGCCAGAGACGTCAGCTACAGCGACCGAGTGCGTGCCAGCCTCGTCAGCAGGACTTGAGCCACCCGCACAGCCTGTGACAGCTTCAGTGCCTCCAAAGCAGACCTAGACTGCTTCAACAGCACCTGCAGCTTTAGAGGGTCACTCCACCTCTTCCGCCTCGACGGCTGATGGTTCAGACGATGTAGCTCGCTTTGAGGCCGTGCCGAGGGACTCCACTACTCCGCCTCCTCCACCGTCTTCTTATGTTTTTGGCGCTTGATGCCAAAGGGGGAGAGAGGGTTGTGAGTATGAGACTTAGGGGGAGCTAGAGGTTAGAGAGAGGCTTTGGGTTTGTTAGTTATTTTGATATACTCTTTTGTGTGCTACTCCATGCATCATGTTTATCTTTATGCATTCCACTTGTGTGAGATACTTGTGAAACATGACTTATGCTTAATTGTGAATTCTCTATGTCATGTGTTTGGCTCATATTACGTTTGCTTCCGCATTTTACTCCAATGTACTTATGAGCCATGCGAGTTTATATCCTGCTGTACACATCTCATATTTTTGGATGCAGGATGTTAGACTTGGTTGATATAAGCATACCTAATCCCTTTGTTCTTATTGTATCATGCTTACTGAAACCAAGTCATTTGAAAACCTCACCTCTTTTCATACTCGAGGTTATTGTCATCAATCACCAAAAAGGGGGAGATTGAAAGAGCATCTAGGCCCCTAGTGATTTTGGTGATTAATGACAATGTTGATTACTATGACTAACGTGTGTTTTGCAGAGGCAAAATCATTAGTGAGGTCATGGCAATCGGTACTCGATGGACAGGGACGTACATGCCTACTTAATAGTGGAAATCGTTTCGGTTTTCAAAGGATGGATGGACATCGTCAAGACTAGACTAGGTTTAAGTGCCATATGGTGAAGAAGGGCACTTAGAGTAGTTTAGGACTTTGTTTTCCTTTGACCGTACTATTAAGAGGGGCTTTGATCTAGTAGCTTGACTTAGGCAAGGCTTTAGGTTTAGGTGTGGTGCACACTTGGTAAACCTAGCACTAGGCAACTCAGAGATGGTCCTTAGATCGAGAGGAACCAACTTCGTTTTGGTGCGATCGCGTTTTGACAAAGTAAGGGTGCCCAAGGGGGCACCGGACGCTGGACCAGACGCTCTGTGAGTGTGTCCAATGAGGTCCTTAGCCGTTGGAAGTACTCAGTGCTTAGGGTTAGGCACCGGACGCTGGCACCAGACTCATCGGGCAGCGTCCAGTCCCACACTCAGGGAGGTTGTAAACTTCCCCTGAGCACCAGACGCTAGCACCGGACGCACCGGGTAGCGTCCGGTCCCGTACTCAGGGAGTTTGTGAAACTCCCAGGTGCACCGGACGGTACCACCGGACGCTGAGAGTTAGCGTCCAGTGACCTGTCTAACGCAGGTACAATTAGCCATTGTGGGGCACCGGACGCTCGGTGCAGAGCGTCCGGTGCAACATTAACAGCGTCCGGTGACCCCGTTTTCAGTGGAAAATGGTTGGCTGACCTTTGGACTTCGTGGGGTGTATTTATACTCCTCCACCTCGTCCATGAGAGCTCGCTTGCCCATTTGAACATCTGAGAAACTTGTTGTGGAGCAAGAGAGTAGCAAGAGCCTAGAGAGGATTGAGATTTGAGTGATTTCTTGAGAGAATCCTTCTCTAGTGAATTCCAAGAGTCAAGTGTACATCCACCACTCTCTAGAGCCTTGTTTGGGTCAAGTGAGAGTTCTTTGCTTGTTACTCTTGGTGATCGCCATCACCTAGACGGTTCGGTGGTGATTGGAGGCACGAAGACCGCCCGGAGTTCTTGTGGGTGGCTCGTGTCAAGCTTGTGAGCGGTTTTGGGCGATTCACCGCGACGGAGTGTCGAAGAATCAGCCCGTAGAGAGCACTTGGTCCTTGCGCGGACCAAGGGGGAGCAAGACCCTTGCGCGGGTGCTCCAACGAGGACTAGTGGAGAGTGGCGACTCTCCGATACCTCGGCAAAACATCGCCGAGCACTTTCTTCCACTACTCCTTTACATTCTAGCATTTAATTTGCGCTTTTACATTCTTATAATTTACATGCTAGAATAGGATTTGAATAAGGTTGCAAAACTTTTATCCGGTAGCTCTCTAGGTCACATTGGGCACAAGGGGTTGAATTGGAGCTTATAGGTTGCTTAAATTTTTAGAGAAGCCCAATTCACCCCCCCCCCCTCTTGGGCATCTTGATCCTTTCAGGTAGTACTTGCTCCCCCTACATATGTGCTTCCATGAGTTTGGTTCAAGTTTGCACATATGCATGAATTGGAATTTTGGGAGATTTATTACTACCAAAATGATGCTAAGGTATATAGAATGGACCTTTGAAGCGTGATACCAATCGGAGTTGCCAATATACCATCCTTAGCACCAAAGTAGCTAGACATACATCAAAAACTCAAGATACCTCATGAGATCACATTATATGTCTAGATACCACATGAGAATAAAACTCTATCCTAGAATTCAAATTATCATTCAAGTTCTATTTCTAGCAAGCACCAACCAAACAAGAATAGTGAATTTAAACTTGCAATGCAAAACCTCATTATGTTAATGCACATTCAAATGCAACAAATGGTTCATGAGCTTGCTCCCCCTATTTGTGTGCTCAAGTTTAAAGGTGTTTTCTCTCCCTATCTTTGTTTCTCTTCCCTCTTTTTGACTTTATCTTTGTTTCTCACCCCCTTTGTCATCAACGACCACAAAGGTTCAAATTTTAGTGAGAATTAAGTCAATCAATGTGAGGGTCAAATTATGGTTCAATCTAGATCACTTGCTTAAAACATGTAATTCGGTTTGATCCAAGGACAAGCTTTTTCACACCTCATGAAGTATAAGGGTTATCTTGACCATGTTGAATTACACATCATAAGCTCATATTCTAGATTCAACACTAGGCTTGCCAGCTCACAAACATGTCATATGCTACCACTAGATCAAACAAACATAGAAGTAATAGTGGTACCATACATACATCAAAACCTTTTGATTTTCATGAATGAGCCTATTGTCATGCAAACATGTCTATGTGTTCTAAACATGTCCTTAGCAAAGTATGAATGCTATGTCAACCAACTTTACCTTGCTTTGTTGGAGGAGAGGCATGTCATATATAAATGTGGGGGTGCACTCATCTCAAGTCGGAGAAGTCAAGTATGTTCAATTCATTCCTCAACTTGCAAAATCTCTTCTCATCAAATGGCTTTGTGAAGATGTCGACTAGTTGATCTTCGGTGCCAATGCTTTCATTAATGCTAATATCACCCTTTTGTTGATGGTCCCTTATAAAATGGTCCCTTATGTCAATGTGCTTGGTTCTTGAATGTTGAACCAGATTTTGTGTCATCTTGATTGTACTTTCATTGTCACATAGCAAAGGCACATTCTTGAGTTTGATTCCAAAGTCATTCAAGGTAGCTTTCATCCAAAGCAATTGTGCACAACAACTACCGGCACTAATGTATTCGGCCTCGGCATTTGATAGTGCAACACTATTTTGTTTCTTTGATGACCATGAAACTAGAGACCTTCCTAGCAATTGACAAGTGCCACTTGTGCTCATTCTATCAATCTTGCATCCACCATAGTCGGAGTCTGGATATCCAATCAATTAAAAGTTAGACCCCTTGGGATACCATAATCCAACATCATGAGTGCCTTTAAGATACCTCAATATCCTCTTGGTTGCCTTCAAGTGACTTTCCCTAGGTGAAGCTTGGTATCTTGCACATTTGCACACACTAAACATCACATCCGGCCTTGATGCGGTGACATAGAGCAAACTTCCAATCATGGACCGATATAGCTTTTGATCTACCATGTTGCCACTGGCATCACTACCTAATTGAACATTTGTCCCCATAGGTGTGCTCATTGGTTTAGCTTCTTGCAACCCAAACTTCTTGATCATGTCCTTGATTTACTTTCCTTGACTCACAAAAGTGCCATCCTTCATTTGCTTGATTTGAAGTCCAAGGAAGTAACTAAGGTCTCCAATCATGGACATCTCAAACTCATTTGCCATCATTCTTCCAAACTCTTCACAAAAGTCTTGATTGGTTGATCCAAAGATGATATCATCAACATAGATTTGCAACACAAACATGTCATTGCCTAGCTTCTTGGTGAAGAGGGTAGTTTCAACCTTTCCCATCTTGAACCCTTTAGGAGAAGGAAATCTCTCAATCTCTCATACCATGCTCTAGGTGCTTGCTTCAAACCATACAATGCCTTCTTGAGCTTGTAAGAATGGTTGGGTTTCTTGTCATCTTCAAAACTGGGAGGTTGTTCAACATAAACCAACTCATTTATGTATCCATTGAGAAATGCACACTTCACATCCATTTGATAGAGCTTGATGTTGTGGGCACAAGCATAGGCTAATAATACTCTAATTGCCTCCAATCTTGCAACCGGTGCATATGTTTCTCCAAAGTCAAGACCTTCAAGTTGAGTGTAGCCTTGTGCTACTAATCTTGTTTGTTTGTCACAACCACACCATCTTGATCTTGCTTGTTTCTAAAGACCCACTTGGTACCAATCACTTTGTAGTTCTTTGGCCTCTCAACAAGCTCCCACACTTGATTTCTTGTGAAGTTGTTCAATTCTTCATGCATGGCATTTACACAATCAGAATCCTTCAATGCATCTTCTATTTTCTTTGGTTCCTCAAATGAGACAAATGAGTAGTGCTCACAAAAGGATGCTAGCCTTGATCTTGTTTGAACACCACTTTGAATACCTCCAATGACCTGATCCAATGGATGATCTCTTGCTATGCTTGTAGGTTGGAGTATTGGGAGTTGATTACTTCCACTAGCTTGACTTTGATTTCGATCATCATCATGAGAGCCACTAGTACTTGCTTGACTTGTATCATTTTGCACTTCTTGATTGATCATGTGAATATTACTATCATCATCAACTTGACTTGGTCTTATGTCACCTACATCCTTGTTCTTCATTGCATTTGCCAATGGATCTCCCCTCACATCATCAAGATTTTGAGCTTCATTTTGACATCCTTCAGTTTCATCAAACTCAACATCATGGACTTCTTCCAATGTGCCACTTGCCAAGTTCCAAACTCTATATGCCTTGCTTGAGGTGGAATAATAAAGTAAGAACCCTTCATCACATTGCTTCTCAAACTTTCTCAATCTAGTGCCTTTCTTGAGAATGTAGCATTTACAACCAAACACTCTAAAGTATGCAATGTTGGGCTTTCTTCCATTCAATAGCTCATATGGTGTCTTCACAAGCTTTCCATGGCAATAGAGACGGTTGCTACAATAGCAAGCCGTGTTGATAGCTTCACTCCAAAATGAATGGCTTACATTGTATTCACTAAGCATTGATCTAGCCATATCAATCAAGGTTCTATTCTTCCTTTCAACTACACCATTGGATTGAGGAGTGTATGTTCGAGAGAATTGATGTCCAATGCCAAGATCATCACACAATTCCTCAATTCTTGTGTTCTTGAAATCACTACCATTGTCACTTCTAATCTTCTTGATAGTGGTTTCAAACTCATTTTGCACCCTCTTGACAAAAGACTTGAATAGATCACAAACATGACTCTTGTCATAGAGGAAGAACACCCAAGTGTATCTAGTGTAGTCATCTACTATCACAAATCCATACTTGTTGCCACCAATGCTAGTGTATGTTGTTGGCCCAAATAAATCCATGTGCAATAGCTCAAATGCCTTTGATGTACCCATTTCACTTTTCTTAGGATGTGCATTTCCATCTTGCTTTCCGGCTTGACAAGCACTACATGGTTTATCCTTCTCAAAGGTGACATCCTTCAAACCTCTAACTAAGTCATGCCTCAATAGTTTGTTCAATTGCTTCATTCGAACATGACCAAGCCTTCTATGCCACAACCAACCCAAACTTGATTTGCTAATTAGGAAAGATGTCAATTGAGTGTCACTATCATTGAAATCAACCAAGTATAAGCTACCATGCCTAAACCCTTTGAATATCAAGTTTGATCCATCAACACTAATCACCTCAACATCATCACTTCCAAAGATGCACTTGAAACCAAGGTCACAAAGTTGTGCAATTGACAAGAGATTGAAATCAAGGCTCTCAACTAGCAACACATTTGATATACTCATGTCATTTGAGATAGCATTTTACCAAGCCCCTTGACCTTGCCTTTCTTGTTGTTGCCGAAAGTGATAGAATCAAAGCCAACATTTTGATGTGTATCAATTGACTTGAACATAGAAGACTCTCCGGTCATATGTTGAGTGCACCCACTATCAAGCACCCAATGCCTTCCTCTAGCTTTGTAATTGACCTACAAGACAGGATCAATTCTTTTTAGGTACCCAAACTTGATTGGGTCCTCCAAGGTTAGCAACTAAGCTCTTTGGTACCCAAATGGCTTTCTTCTTTGAGCCCATCCATGGTGCACCAATGAACTTAGCATGAACACCTTTTGTATCCTTGGTAAGCACATAGAAGGAATTAAGCTTAATTGAGGATACATAAGCTTTGGGTTTCTTGTTCATGCATTCTTGGTCTTGGTGACCAACTTGCTTGCAAGCTTTGCAATGCCGACCATTGTTCTTCACAAAGCTAGTCTTGTGAGGAGCAAAGGCGGCCTTGCCTTTATTGGGGTTATAGCCCAATCCCTCTTTATAGAGAGAAGCTCTTTGGCTACCCAAGTGTTGATATTTGGGAACGCAATAAGGAATTGATCCGCAAGCGCACGGATATCGGTGAGCACTTCACCCGGGAGGTTATCCAGAGTATCGTATTTATTTTTTTACCACTAGGAGAAAGAGTGCATCTGACTAACAAAGTCTATCACTACTAACCCTTTAGGCTACAAAGAATGTTTCTCGATGTGAGTGATAAATAGAGAAGACTACAACCGTAATCTCCTTCTAACCTTGCTAAGGATGATCTATTGTTCTATTGGGGAGGTTAACGAAATCTAGACACCACAAAGGATGTTCAACCCGCACCTATAAACCCTATCCTTATAACACCCCGAAATTTCTATTTCGGGTTGTTATTAGAAAACACTAAATTAAATAAGGATTTATTTTTTTTCTAAAATATTCCAAGATTTATTTAAATATTGAATTCAAAAAGAGAGAAAAATGTGGATAAAATTTGTCAACATCAGTTCAGATTTCCATTTAGGAAAATGATGTTTTTTCTAAAAAAAATTAATTGTGTCGGCTTTTGTTGATGTGATGCTTGTCTATTACTTGGGTTTGTTGTTTTTGTGCATGCTAACATTTTACAAATACATTCGATGCCGTCGATCATTTCTGAGAATTTTCCAAATTTTTCCGGGACTTTTTCCCATTTTCCTAGAGAAAAATATAATTTTTGGACGCTCTAAAATTCTTTTTCATGGACACCAAAAAACTTTATCTAGATTGATCAACTCTCAAAATATCTCTAAAAGTTTTCCTTTTATTTTTAGAATTTTGGAAATATTTTTCAGGGATTTAAAATGATTTCAGCTTTTTCTAGAATTATTTTTTAAACTGAAAATGATTTTTATAAAATCCCGAAATTAAGAAATTTCGAAAAGTCTCCAAACCCTAGACCTATATATATGCCGGTGTTCCTCTCGTTACGCTGATCGCAGATCTAAAAACGTCATCCCGAGCCGCCACCTGTAGCTCCCTCAATCTCTCGCCGAAGTTTGCAAAAAACTAGGTTTCCGGCGAACTCTCCGGCGAGCTTTTCCGGCAAAACCATGGCGTCCCGGCGTCAGCTATCACCATCAAGAGGTAGCCCTCGTCGTTCTCTTCTCCGTGATATACTTGTTTGCACAAATCCCTTACTGTTTGATCGTTCCCCATGTTTCCTTTTCTTCTCCGGCGAGGAATCACCATGGCTGACCGGAGCTTTTTATTTCTCGTCGTTCGGCGCAGCAATACCGTCTCCACCCTTTGGCTGCGCACCTGCGCCCCCACCGCGCAGACCCTGCACCTCAGCGCCCAGCCCTACGGCCTCTCGCGCCCTGCACAGCAAGCACCGCCGCCGATCTTTCCGGGCTCGGCCGTGGAGGCCTTGCGCCGGCCGCCGTGACCCCGCAGGAGGGCTCAGCGCGCTGCTGCGTGGCCGTTCCCCGCCGCTGGCCGGCCAGGCGGTCGTCCCTGGCCCCGTCCGTGTGAGCAGCGGCAGCCCCAAGTCTGGCCACGTACGGATGGAGGAAAGGACCCAAGGTAGAAGACGACTTATTTACAAGTTTGCCACTGGTCATTAATCCTTCACTATTTAATCGTTCTAACTCTGTTTCATTCCGTTTCAATTGCGTTAGTTTCGTAACGTCGTGCTCTACGCAGTAGTACTAACTTTTATTATGTCATATATTTTTTTCATATTTAATTGAATATTAGATTAATAAATATATGCACCTAATTTTATAATTAAAAGCAATATAGAGTTATAATCATGTTTTCTATTGTTTTATGACCATGGCAACGTAAATGACTTATTAGCGATACTGTTTTCCATGTCCCATATTTATAAATATAATTAGTTTAATTAATATTTTTTTTGAGTGTCATTTTTTAATTAAAAAAAACAATTTAGGTTTACACTTCGGTATTTTTATAATCTAATATTAACTTGATTGAAGTTAACTTAAATATTTATTAATTATAATTCTTTTAGTTAGACATAAAGTATATAATTAATTTGTTTAATATTTATTTAATGTCTTTTTGGATTAAAAGTAACCTATGTTTATAATTTAGATCTTTTATAAATAAATAAATGTTAACATTATTAATATCAACTTAAATGGTTCTTTATTAGTTATAAATTGTTTAATATACATGCGACGCAAGTTAGGATTTGATTAGCTGCTCTTACTTGCTTTATGTTTTCTAAAATTACAAAAGCGTAAATAGCTTAAATGATATATAACCATCTACATTTAAAATATGACTAAAGTTTAACTCTATCTTTTATAATTCTTTATAATTTGGTCAATTCAACTTTGAGATATTTCTCTAAAAGTCTATCACCTTCTTTTATTAAATAAAATACGACCACGTATAGTCGTCTTCTCCGTTACGCTACGAATCTCGAAAGTCGTGTCCGATTAACGATAGCTCCGTTCTCAATCGTTCTCGCGTTGTCTCGATCGTAGCCACAAGCCATGTCGTTTAGTGCGCTCTTCTTTTCAAAGCTTTACTTTTGATTGATGTTTGTTCTTAGTCGTGATTGTCGTTTGTTTGTTTGTCTATTTGTGTTGCTTGGTTGCTACGTGTAGAAGAAGTGTGGTTCGTCAACAGTGAAGACCAGGAGCTGAGGACCGACAGTCGAAGCCGAAGGAAAGAAGCTAAAGAATTCTGAGCAGATATACAGTGGAAATTAAGGCAAGTGCAGACACCCTTTGATCATATTGTACCTATAAACTTTAAATACATTTACTTTCCGTTGCATGTGTCTTAATATTGCAAACCCTAAGGACATGACTAGTCTTCTACTGTATTTCTTGTATGCCTGGGTTTATACATGGGTAGTATAGTGAATAGTAGATATGCTTAGTTGCTCTACTCATCTATTCCATATGATAAATGAAAGTAATGATCTTGCTTAATAAATTCTTCAATGATGATTAATGATTAAATGGTGAACAATGGTCACTTCGGTGATGGAGATGTTGCGGTGCTTGCGAGCATCGTGGTTTGTTGAGGAAAGGGGGAGCGGGTACTGTTGGTGGTCCGGTTTGCCGGGCGTACCCGTCTCTGCTCTTCGTAAGGACTTAGTCAGGGAGCGGCCCCCCTGGGACATACAGTGCAGCTCCAAGCTATATGGCTCTGGCTTGACTAATTATCAGGACCTGCGCTGGTAGGGTGTTACTTTCCGGGTAGGCGTAAGGAAGTAGCTTGGGTATTTATATTAAGATGTCGGTTAGTTCGGGGTCCCATTGCTATGGGCACGGCTGCCGCGCGCCCCGGCAAAAACTTACGAGTGGCATCCTATTAGTTGGACCCTATGAAAGGTCTCGTAGTGAAACCCTGGCTGCTCACCTTGGTAGTGTTTTGGGGAGTCGCGACCCCGGGCGAATGGGAATCACGACTTGGAGTGAACGTGCACACCTCTGCAGAGTGTAAAACTGATATATCAGCCGTGCTCACGGTCACGAGCGGCCCAGACCCTCACTTGATGAGCAAATTGGATTCACTAGATACTTGGAGACGGAACTTGGCGAGGTTGCTACCTCGTGTTTTGACGGAATGGCTATTCCGTGTTGGCAGGATTGCTATCCTGTGTTAATAATTGGGGTTAATCCCTGGATGACTATAATAATTAGGATAGTCTTTTAAAAGATGCTAATTACCACTTACACTAATTAAAAGTTGGGTTTATGCTACTCATAATTAGTAGTAGGTTGTTCTAATAATAATCATATTTAAAAGTGATCAACTAAAATGCTACCGCAATCAAACGAAGTCAGCTTTACCTTGTTTTAAGCCTTGCATGTCATTACTTTCCGCCTGTATTTGTTGAGTTCGACATGAACTCACTCTTGCTATTTCCCCCACACCCCAGTGTGTAGTAAAGTGCTGCTCAGAAGAAGGACATAGATGCTATGGAGTTTTCTAGAAGCTTATCAGAAGTGCTTGGCGTACGGAGCCCCCAGTCATCCGTCCCTGAGAAGATTGGAGCCTAAGAAGTTTAGCTACTATTTCCGCGTACTCTGATGTTTGTAAGTGTTAATATAAATATGTTTTCCGCTATATATAACATTGTTTTCTGATAATTCTATTCTTTTGTTATATGTGTGGACTTCCTGGGCACACATATGACGACTCTGGTATTATTTTAAAAGCCAGGGTGTGACAATCCTTCCTGCTAACGAGATATGGTCTGCAAAGGTAACTCGGAAATGTCACGTTCCTCACTACTACCGTGGTCTAGCTAGTCAGGGAATATCTATGAGTATCCTAGCCCAAACTCCACGTCTACGCTAGAGATGATTACCCTAAACTCTACGCGAAGCGATTAAAGTAAACTCATAAACGAAAAGAAAAATAAAACAAGAACTTACTAGAATTTAGAAGTCGAAATACTGAAGAATCCTAGGAGCAAGCCTCGGGTTAGGAGAACTTGATCCCGCAAGTACAAGCTCGGAATAGACACCGACAGGCCTGGCTTCCTCCGATCTACACCTCCACTCTATCTCTCTCAATCTAGTAGAAACTAGAAGATCTATTTCTACTCACATTGGTTGCTAAGCCTAAAAAGAAATTTTATTTGGAGGAGAGGTATTCCTTCGAGGGCTCCTCTCAACTCTATGATGAACTTGTCTCCTCTAGGGGCCAGGGGGTCTGGTTTTATAGTCCCCTTAAGAGAACGTGAGCCATTGGATCAAACCGACATTGATTGGACGATTATCCTTGATCCTTTAGGTCGGTGGAGATTAGTCCCGAAAGAGAGTCTTGATCCAACTCCAGGAGGGGGCGGGCACCCAGGTCAACTGGGCGGGCACCCAGTGCCTGGCCCCGTTCGGCTTCCACTTTGTTCCCGTGGCTTCTGAAGTCTTCTAGATGGTAGAAAATTGCGTGGTGCGTTGATATCTCTATGTAATCCCGACATGTGGGCCTTTCTTGCTTATTTCCTAATAACCCCCTACAGAAACAGATAAACAATAAAACTCGTGGAATTCTATCAGATCAAACCCTAATTCTAGGTGTTGGTTGCATATTGGTCCTTTCTCTTGTTTATTTGATAATTAAAATAGATACTTAAGAACCATCAACACCAAGCACATAAGCAAGCGGTCCTCACCACCATAAGCCTTAGCTAAGGTGTGATTGAGCTCTTTCACCTCCTTCTTGAGAATTTCATTCTCAACTTTTAGTGTGGTGTCACATGTGAAACCATCACTACTAGATGAGGATGATGTAAATGTGCTACATGAAGGGTTAGTAGAAGCAATAACAATAGGCTTACTTAAGATATAACATGTTATGCCTATGTTGCAAGTTTGACCTTTTTCAATTTTAGTTGGCTCATTTTTACATTTGTTAACTAGTGAGGAATGAGCTTCTTCAAGCTTAGTGTGAGCTTTTTGAGGCTTCTTATGGTCTTCCTTTAGAATCTCATAAGATACTCTAAGCTCATCAAGTTCTTGCTCAAGGGTTTTCTTATCCTTAAGCAAGGCCTTGCACTCCTTCCTAGTTTCTTTATAGTGATGAGTGCAATCTTCTAGCATCATGATTAGTTCATCTTTAGTTGGTTGATCATCATCACTATCACTATCACTATCACTAGCATGGTCACTCTCATCATCGGATGATACTTTAGTGGCCTTAGCCATGAAGCATGATGGAGTGTCGAAGATGGAGCTCTTTTCTTGAATTGCAATGCTTGCATGCGCCTTCTTCTTGGTACTCTCATCATCACTTGAGGAGTCATCACTATCCCAAGTTGCAACATGGGCATCACCCTTCTTCTTGTTTGATCCTTCCTTTTTTTCTTGCTTCTTCTTTTGCTTCTTTCTTTCATTCTTGATAGCATCTTCATCATCACTATCATAAGGACACTTGGCGATGAGATGATCCTTGCTATGGCATCTAAAGCACCTCATGTAATGGTCGTTCTTCTTGGAGGAGCTCTTATTCCTTCTAGCCCGATAGCCCTTCTTCTTCATAAACTTGCCAAATCTTTTGACAAGAAGAGCCATCTCCTCATCTTCATCACTATCACAAGAGCTTGCTTCCTCTTCACTTGATGACTCTATCTTGGCTTTGCCCTTGGATGAGGAGGCCTTGAATGCCACCCTTTTCTTCTTCTCATCATCTTTATTCTCACCATCCTTCTTCTTCTTCTTGATCAACTCATCCTTCTCATCATCTTCCCTATAAGCATCATCGGTCATCACCTCTTGGAAGACTTGTTGAAGAGTTGATTCACTAAGTGTTGTCTTGACTAGCACGGTGATCAATGTGTCAAATCTCTTGGGCAAGCTTCTCAAGAACTTCATAGAGAATTGACTATCCTTCACTTCTTCCCCAAGTGCCTTGAGCTCATTCACAATAACTTGTAACCGGTGAAACATCTCCGGCACACTTTCATCTTCTTGCATCTTGAAGCTTGAGAACTTTTCTTGGAGGATGTATGCTTTTGTGGTCTTGGTTCCCTTGGTGCCCTCAAATGTTTCTTCTAATTTTGCCCATGCATAATGAGCAATCACAATGTTCTTGATTTGCTCCAGGGTCTTGTCATCAAGAGCTTCATGAAGAGCACTAATTGCAATATCATTGCATTGTAGCTTCTTCTCATCAACTGATGTTGGTGCATTCTCATTTGCAACCTCAAACTTAGTTTCGGTCACCTTCCAAACCTCTCTATTGATTGACTTAAGATGAGTGGTCATCTTGACCTTCCAATATGTATAATTGGTGCCATCAAAGAAAGGTGCCTTCTTGGTGTTGTTGATATACACCACCGCTGCTCCAAGCCGTCTAGGGCGTCGGGAAACACCTAAGAGTAACAAGAAATCCACAGCAAACTCAACAATCAAGTGCCACTAAATGCAACTCTCAAAGCAATGCACTTGAATCTCAGTCAATCTCACAAAGATTACCAAACAAGCAAGGAGATGAGTGGAGGGAGTGTTCTCTAGCTCAAAGTATGCTTCAAGTGTTCAAAAGTGCAAGAGAGAACCTCCCAAAGCCGGCCACCCTCTATTTATAAGCCCCCTCAAAGAAACTAGCCGTTGGCTGTTTTCACTGGGCTGAAAATGAGGGCACCGGACGCTACCAAGTGATCACCGGACGCTCGACCCCCAGCGTCCGGTGCTCAGGGGTTGGCCACGTGTCCTTCTTGGATCTCGCGCGTCAGATTCTAACGGTCACCTGCCGACCACAGGACGCTCTGCAGGTCCACACCGGACTCATGCGCAGAGAGTTCCGCAAACGTGCAGGGTCACCGGACGCTAAGCAGCGGTAGCGTCCGGTGCTCACCGGACTAAAGCACAGAGAGGGTTGCAAAACGTCCTCACACCGGACGCACACCAGCGGACGCACTCAGAGAGCGTCCGGTGCTCAACCTTAGCAGGATCAAGCACACCGGACTCTGAGGCTAGCATCCGGTGCCTCTGTGCTCAGCGTTCGGTGAGTGTTTCTCAGTGAGAAAACACTCCCGCGACTTCTCCAAATTTCCCACCGGCGCAATAGAAATTATACACTTATTTTTCTCAAAAGCGCCGAATCCCGCCGAGCTTGCGAATGTGCTAACACTAACAAGTGTCCACCACCCCTCTCTACCTTAGGAACTCCACCTCCTTTGCAAATGTGCTAACACCAACAAGTGTCCACCACCAAAGTGCATGTGTGTTAGCTTTTCACAAATATTTTTACCCAAAGGAGTTAAGTTAGCTCTTTACTAGATCCTAATGCATATGCCCAAGATGTAGACCTAGTAGCACTTGATTCGAGAGATGACCGTGATTTCCCCTCTTGATAGTCAGCTATCTATCCTAAACCTGGTCAAACACTTGTGTACTCAACTTAGACCGGCAAAAGCAAAACCCTATGTTTATATCTTTGCCTTGATAACTTTGCGCCTCGTCTATTATCATGATCTCCACATCATGCTTCATCTCTTTGTAATCATGTGGCCACCTTTCCATACCACCATGCACCTTCATCACATGTGTTGCTATGTCTAACTCAAATCACTTAAACAGAAGGCATTAGCAACTTGGTGTCATTAATTACCAAAACCAAACTTGGGCTTTCACCCTTTCAACTCAGCGCATACAAGGGGACAACCATACCGGTGAGTTCTACCCCTATCCTCTATCCTATGTCCTTCACATCTCTCCTTTTCCTGAAATCTCGGTATTTGATTTAGTCTAGGCTACATATCTGGCTAATTACTTCGAATCTCTCTTACTTTGGTACTGTACTAAATGCTAATGTCTTGTGAATCGTTGGTGCTTTTGCAGTAGCGTACAGGTGTTGTTTGGGGGAAAATATAGAAGGCAAGTAACTTCCCT
Organism: Sorghum bicolor; assembly: GCF_000003195.3. NCBI lineage: Eukaryota > Viridiplantae > Streptophyta > Magnoliopsida > Poales > Poaceae > Sorghum > Sorghum bicolor. The sequence goes on from NC_012874.2 coordinate 32,034,141, forward strand.
AAATCCATGTCCTCTCTGTATTATCTTTGGGCCAAGTTATAAATCTGCAACCCTTTTTTTGTCAAATATGCAGGTAGTTTTCTAAAGACCAAGCACTCCAAAAGGTTTAAGGTAGTTTTCTTTGTCCTCTCTTGTATCATCTAAGCTTCGGGTTGCTATGCACCATTGTTTCCATCTCCTCTGCAGGTCTCCATGGAGAACAAGCAGCAGATGATGCTCTAAATGCAGAGGACACTCCCATCAGTTACTAGTGTTTAGAAGATACTCGAATAAGAGATGTAATGATGTAAATCATAACTTGGATTTGGCTTTGTCATTGTATCTATGATGTTGTAGCACTATTTTATTTTTGTCTCTGGCCATGAATTTGCATTGGTACACTAATACAGTACTATGCCTTCTCAGAGTAGCGTTTAATGCTGATTGAAAAGGGTTCTCATGGAAACAAATTAAATTGCTTTGCCGTTAGACCAAAAGCTAAAAAGGTCTGTAGAAAATGGGCAAAAAAATAATGTGGGCCAAATTTAACTCAAACAAATGGGCTAAAAATAAGAATAATAAAAAGCTAAATGGGTTGATAGAAAAATCAAAAAACAGTGTCGGCTGAACCTTACTCCACTAAACATGGGCTAAAAATAAAAATATGAAAAAGCTAAATGGGCTAAAAACTACAAAACAAGTGGGCTATTTTTTGTTCTGGCCTGCTATAAGCCTGCCAGCCACATGGGCCTTTACAGGTCTTATTTCAATTTTATGACATTTTTCTCTCTTGCCACTTCATTGCCATGTCAGCTGCCTACATAGCATGGCCAAGGACTTGTGACAAAAAACCAATGTCATACACTTGTGACATGAAATATAAAAACGTCATATAACAAATTTATGACGGTGGTTTTTTGACGTTTGGATTTTCGTCAACTGAATGTCACAAATCTTAAATTGTGACAAAAATTCCATATATTGTGACATAATAGAATGTCAAAAAACCACATATTTCTTGTAGTGGCCTTAAGGGGCTCGACGTGTCTTTACTACTCCACCGTGAGGGATTTCCTTAGGGCTTAACAAGATAATGCCGAGCTTTTTGAAAAAACATTCGATTTTTAGGAGCCTGTGGGTGGGGTTTCCCCCTGCTAGCCCTCGAGGGAGTTTCGGCTATGACGAGTCATAGTCGAGACTACCTCTAAATGTCAAAATTTAAAGGTCACATTATTTATTTCCTGAGAAAGTATATTCGTTCATTCAAGCACTCATTCACAGAGCCTCAATGGTACAAGATGCGTATGAAATACAAGGCCTCAAAGTTCTAGGGGTAGAAGCGATGTAGCTGTTCGATGTTCCTCGCGTTGGTGAAAACCTGTTGGTGTTTTCCCCACGGGGGGTCACACCAACGAGTGAATTTGTATGCGTGCTTCCCTTTCCCAGATGGTGATGCAAAAAGACACAAGGATTTATCCTGGTTCGGGCAAGAGAAGGCCCTACGTCCAGCGGGGGGAGAGAGTTTGTATTACTTTGCACCTAAGTGCTTGTACAGGGGCAAATACAAGCGTGGTATGGAGTATGGGAGTTCTACTGCGTATGAGTGTGGTGTTGCCTTTTTCGTATCTCTTGAGTCCGCTCCCAGGCTTCCCCTTTTATAGTTCCAAGGAGAAGCCCAAGGTACAAGTATAGGTGTCAGAGTAGGGGTCGATAGAGGCATGGCGCGCTGACCTACTCAAGGCCTTCGTACCGGCGTGGTCTCGAGCCGTCCTGTCTGGTTAGCTTGTTGATGATTACGCGTGCCCTGGAATCCTGCTCTGCGCGCTGTCTTGGACTGGTTCGTTGGTAGCACGCCGGTATGATACAGCGGCGGATCCATCGGCGTGGTCGCTCTATTACCATTCGACGCCCAACCCTTCCCCTGGAAGGCAACGGATCTGGTCGAGGATCGGCCATCATGTAGCACTTCGCTGCCTAGAGCGTTGACCCTGGGTGTCTTGAGGGGGTCCTGATTAGACATTCCATCCCTGCTTCCCGTGTCCTAACACACTCTGGGTTATTTGGTGGGGAAGGCTGCAAAAAGAATGACGAGACGGATGCCTGTTCCCTATCACGCTTCCCGTGACTGGCGTGTTAGGTGAGAATGCGACAGGCGCATTAAATGTCCTAGTTCCCGTGCGCGCGTCAGGCGGCGGGCGGCGTCCTTGCGCTCAACGCCTCCTGGTTTGCTCAAGCCTACTTCCGTATTCGACAGTAGCGGCGCTCGAGCCCTGATCGATTCGCTCGACGCCTTTTCCGTCTTCGGGGCTGCGATTGTCGAGGACTGTACGTATGCCCGGCCAGAGCGTCGAGTTGAGGGCCTCGACCTGCATACAGGTAATCCCATCATGCGTAACAGTTAGGATACCCCTTACTGATACACTCGACAGTAGCCCCCGAGTCTCCATTTGAGCGCTGGCGCTCAAGTGGAGGCTTTATTTTGCGGTTGAATCTCTGTGGGGGCACGCGAGCGACCCCGCGGGGGTAGGCTGTAAAACCCCAGTGTTATGGTTGCATAAATCACATGCATAGCATGAGCATTATCTTCTACTCAAGCATGTCATGATCATCATTTACCTTGAGTCATACCTTTCCATGCAAATATGTGATTTAAATTGTTTAAGTAGTCTTCCCATGCTTATGCTTGAGTGAACCATGCTTGTGTTTATGCTCTATGATTTGGTAATTAGTTTATCCATGCTTAACTCAACCTTGGGAACAATGTTCATGTTGATCACTTCTCCAAAATAATCACATAAGTCGTACTTATACAAATAGGCTCTAGAAACCTCTTTTGCTTAGGCTTTTAAAAAGTCTTTCATAAAATGTTTGCATGTCAAAACTTTCTACAGCAAAGTTGTAGAAAATTTTATAAGGAACAAAAGTTGTTTTAGGGCCATGTCACGAAAATGATCACAACTAGCTCAAAATTGACCCACAAGGCAGATTTGGGGCTGTTTCCAACACTTAGAAAATTTTTCTAAGTCCTGGAATGAAAACAGTTTGCTCGATCGGTTTTGAAAACTCTTTATCTCTCAATCCAGGCCGATCTGGCTTTTGCTTTAGTTGACAATGTTGTAGAACTCGATTGGAACTCCAACTTTGTCAACTGCATCATCTTCTAACTCGGGCTGGTTTGGGAGTTTTTCGTTGCTGAAGTCGCTCTGTCAGTCGGTCATCGTGTTCTCTGAATCAGATGCGAGCTCGCCGACGTGGCCGACCGGCGACAGAGCAACGGCGACATTTGGCGCCCGTACACCACTCCTGGCCCCGCTCGTCAGCTCCCAGCACGCGCATGTCCTCCACGGCGACGCCCCGAGTGGAGTGGACGCGTCCATTTCCTCTCTGCCTCGCCTCTCTCGCCAGAAGCGCGCCTGCAGCGAGCTCACCGTCGCGAGCTCACTCCGGCGAGCTCGTGTGCGCTCCTCGCTGCATCGCAGACCACCAAACTCCACCCATAGCTCCGTCGTGAGCCGCTCTCCACTCTCCACCCTCTAGCTCGCGGCGAAACCCACCGGTGAGCCGCCATTTCCTTCTTTCCCCAAATCGGGTCGCCGTGACCTTCTTTTCTGGCGAACTCAATGCTGGGCTCCTCGGAGCCTCCCATCTCCTTTGGTTAGGTTTTAGAGATAGCTTAGGTTCTTAGCTAGCGGTTGCACCTCTCGGTGGACGCTCTACCGCACCCACCGTCGCCGGACACGATGCGCAGCGCCGCCGTGTTTCCGCCGGAGTTGGGGTCTTCCGTGGCCAGCACGTTCCACGATGTTTCAAGCCAAGCCGCGTACCTAGGAAGCTTCACCATAGTCCACTAGTGCTGTAGGAAACCCTAGGTCACGCTCTACCGGCTTGAGGGCTCCGGCGTAACGCCGAGCACCTACGCCGAGCCACCATGATCGACGGCGAGCCATTTCCGGTGGCTCCGCCGTGGGGAAAAGGGGGTCAATTGAGTCGCTAGAGTCTGGGGATCACAATGGTGCCCTTGGTTTGGCCGGAGACCTCGCCGTCGCGGAGAAATCGCCGGCGAGAGTCGCCTCGGCGGTGAGGAAGATGACCCTGACATGTGGGGTCCACTGTCAGTGTCACCTCACTTCCCTCCTTTTCTTTTATTCAAATCCTGATTTTTGGCTTTTTACAAAAATCATATCTCCTATTTCTGAGATCTAAAATTTGTGAAACCAATTTTGTGTTATTCCTTGAGATGGCTAGTTTTTAACAAAAATATAAAATGAACCATGTTTTCTGGGAAAAATATTTATTAGGATTTAATCTTGTTATCCATAAATAAATTCATATCTCTTGTTATACTGCTTATTTCACTGTGAAATTTTTATGGAAGTCTCTGTGTGGTACTGGAGTGCTATGACAAATATTTCATGATTTTTGGAGTACTGCAGCTTTGATATGTAATTTATGTTTAAGATTTGGCTTGTTTCCTTAATTAAATCATATAAAATAATTGGTGATTATGCTGGTACTCTACTTTGGTAGTAAACTTGTTTATGGTATTCTTAATATGTACATAATATGAAATCTGTTGTTTGGCACAATATAAGTCATGTTTCTCAATTTATGAAATAAAAACTTTGTCACATGTTAAATGTATATCTTTAATTTGGTATGTGCTTTTACACTGAAAATTTTATGGTGATGCTTTGGTGCTATACTTGTGCTGCTGTAATTTTTGTAGATGTTTCTGAGCACTTTTACCAGTATCTTGTAATTATGCTCCTTTCTAGAATTAAATTAATAAATGCCTTGTTAATAAATATTTGGAGGTTATCATATGATGTTCTGGCTATCTTGTGGTGTGCTTGTGCTCATAAGCCATGTGGTTGGCATTGTTTATGTTTTGGTTATGTCATTAAATAATTAATTGGTGGGCTAAAAGCTGTTCTGGACAGCAAGAAAGTAATCTAACTTTTGCTTAATGATAACTGAGTTTTCTGGGAAACTTGTCTAAATCAAAGTTGTTTAAACTTTATGAACTAGCTGTGGTTTAAATTTGGGATCATTTGGCCTAGCAGTTTAAAAGTTATGGCTGTTCCAAGTTGGGTTCCAGAAATAGGTGCTCTCTGTTTTCTGGGACAGAACCTGGAACTTTATTTTTAAGGCTGGTTTAACATATGAATCTTGCTGTGAAGTTTAAAGATGAATTGTAGACAATTTTATAACCTTTCCAGAATGTCCTCACTCAAGTTTGTTGGATCTGTCTAGTATTAGTTATGACCTGTTTTACTGAGCTGGTTCTGTTATGCGATGCTTGCTGTTATAGGTTATCATGGTAGGTTTTGGGCTAAGTTAACTTATCCTCGTGTGTGAACTTGTTATAACCATTACTCCGTAAATGCGTGTCCAGTGAGTTTATTTATGTGTCAAGCATTCATCCTCTTTTATGCATCTTCTTATTAGTTGAGCATGCAATAGGTGCATCGAACGCGACCGCTTCCTTCGAGCTCCAAGCGAACCCCAAAGGCCAGGAGGGTAGCCAGGAGGTGGACGTCCAGCCAGTCGGACTCGAGGAGCCCGAAGAAGAAGTTGAGTGCCCGAACCACGAGCCAGCATCGTTCGTGAAAGGCAAGCCCCGGAGCATCCTAAGTATCCCTTTACTTTGAAAAGTTTACTTGAATATGTTATATCTATTGATGCATTAAGTATAGGAGTTGTGATGAAACCTTTGCTGCACTTTACTCCATCCATGTCCAGATAACTTACCCTACCCTGGTTGTAGAGTTAGGATCGGGTAACAGCTTAGCCATGCTTAATCGGTAGAAGTCCGGTGATTTCCTGTCACCTGCACGATATAGGGTTGTGTCGAATCACGATGGAACCTGATTAAATTGACTTAAGCCGGGCGGAGTTTTACAAGGTTGTAGTAACTCCGTCTGTGGCAGCTAAGGACCGACCGTTGTACGTCCTCTTGTCATGTTGAACGCATGCCTGACACTTTGTTAGCCGGATAACTCATTCCGACCGCGAAGCCGAGTAGTATGACTCAGGCCGGAAGACCGGCAAGTATAAAGTGCGTACTACCAGAGGAAGTGCGGTGTGTGGGGGACCATTGGCGTAAGCCCAAAGGCAGGTGAGTTAAAATTCCTGACCTCTCTGGCAGAGTGGTAGCCCTGGGAGTGCGGCGCTGATCGGAGCCGTGATTCCTGAGTCGTACCAAAGGTGACCGGTTGGCTCTCCGACGGGGGATGCTTGGGTGAGTGCTAGGAATACCCTCCAGCTGGATAGGAATTCGATTCGAATCGCCGTCTCTCCCGGTCAGTGAGAACTTGACAGAGCAGCGGCAAACGTAGCATTCACTAATGAACTTGGTTCATGATAATGATGATAGCAAGGAAGAACATATGATGAACTTGGTATGGTTATTATTGCTTGTAATAATAAAGTGAAGTGCTTTAGTACAGGTGCTAATCTAGTGGTAGGCTGATAATGAATAAACATGATGCTCCCATAATAAGTTAGTTTTAATGCAAGCTTTTGGCAATTGTTGAGTCAACTCGCTCTAATTGATATTGGCCTTGCATGATCCTTGGTGTCTTTTATGTTTTACTAGACGGGTAAGTCTAGCTGAGTACATTCTCGTACTCAGGGTTTATTCCCACCTGTTGCAGATGACATCTTTTATGACGGCTTCTGCAAGACCTGTCTCCATCCCACTAGGGATGAGGACTAACCGTTGGGCACGGTTCTCTAACAAACTCGTACCTGTTGCTTTTGGAAGGATGGTGTAGACTCTGGCAATAACAAGAACTTGTGAACTGAACTTTGAACAAGTGTGTGTAATTATTTTGCTTCCGCTACTTCGAACATGTGTTGTAATAACTTAATGACTCCGATGTGGTGCTGCTTCGACGGCAATGAATGACTATGTAACATTCCCTGTGTTTATGTTGAACTATTACGATCTTGGTTTGTTGCGAGTTGGTTTGAAGTCCTTCGTGATTTCACTTGACTACGAGGATTATATGGGCTCAAGTTTGGAAACTTGATTGCTTGTTGGTCGTTTCTACACTTGAACTCTTATATTTGGTCGGTTCTGTGACAGCTGGTATCGGAGCAAGTTCAGCATTATAAATGCAGTGTTTGTGTATTTAAAAACAAAAGAGTTTCTAAATAAAATGGTAAATCAACACTTAAGTTATGCCAGAGGTCGAATCCTCCTTGCCCATATAAGGACTATAGCTGGCTATTTAAGTACTGACTTGGGGGGTTTTATTTATGCATCTCTAGCAGTACTCAGGTATGGATGTGTGATGACCGCACTATGCTACCCTTGGTCTAATGGTAGAGGTAGCCTTCATATGTGAATTAGCTACATATGTCGCTAGATTTAAATTATGCAACGTCGCACCTACGCTCTGGTAAGTGTGAGCTGTGAGAGCATGATCGTCCAAACGGCGGTCTAAGGGAGTGTTCGCAGTGGTTTTCTGGAGTGGTTACATGTCAAAACCATGGAACCACGAAAGAAACTTAATTAGGGAGCATCTAATTTCTCTGGTAGCTGTGGTGTCATTATTTGTGCATGTTGGGCATGTCCAAGCAATGTGCACTTAGTTTACTGCTTTCTTGAGTGATATATTGGGAACTGTTGGGCTGAAATGAAGTTTTCTGTAGGTACTCTAACAGCGCACGTGTAAATCGCTAGTTATCGTATCGAGAGACGAATGTATGCCACCGTATATCCGTTAGAATATTAATTTTCTAAGGTTGTGAGGACGTACGGTTCGTGCATGCATCATGTCGCATTCATACCTACATTCTGTCTACTCCTTCCCTTACAATGTCGTCCCTTTTAATTAAATAAATGTTGCTTAAACTAATCCTCTTTTACCTATGGTATTCCTATTCCTTTCCACAGATGGACGCGCCCGCTTCACCCCGTCCCAGTGACACTTTCTTGAGCGAGTTTGGCACTCCTACTTTGCTCTGGAGAGTGCTTCAGTCGGTAGGGTATACTGAGCCACCTCAGTATTCTTGGTGGGAGTTGGAGAGGACAGGAGTGTTGCAGTGGTTTGCTGTGCAGGGAGTTGTCCCTCCACATGGGGGCAGGCCTGCATGGACAGGGTGGACCTGTAGCTCGGAAGGGCGGACTCCTTAGGAGGCAGCTCCGGTTGCAGCCCAGACTATCCTACTCGATATCTGTCAGAGGTGTGGCAATGAGCTGATAGGAGGACCAGCGGCCTCCATTCCCCGTGCTGACCCAGCAACAGCGGAATGGAAACAGGCTAATGGTTGTGCTTTGGTTCGAGGTAGGGGAGAGAGAGCTGATAGTTCTAGTCCTGCTATGAGTGCTATGATGGCTCTGCTCAAGCTGATCAGTCAGCGAGAGAGCACCTATGCACAGGTGATGGTGGCTGTTCGCCAGGCTTAGGAGATGCAACGAAAGGCTGAAAAGCGTGCTCGCAAGTTTCACAAGCAAGCTAGACTCATGGAGCAAGCTCAGAAGGACCGCAATGACTGGGAAGACATTGCGGAGTACCATAGGCAGCAGTGGGTGAAGGCCATTAGGGAAAGAGATCATAAGCAGGATCAGATGAGTCAGTTGGCTAGAGAGAGGGAGATGGTGCAGGAGCGCTTGGTGCAGGTTACTCGTGAGAGTGACACTGCACTCCGTGTGTCGGAGAACAGGCGTCGGGCTTGGGAGATGCACCGGATTCAGTCGCTTGAGCGGGAGAACTATCTACAGGATCAGATTGAGGCAGGTCTTGTGGAGATTCACCGTCTCAACAACTTGCTACACCCTATTCCTCGCCCTATACCCGTGTATCCAGAGGTGGGACCTCAGGTGATTGTGGCCGATGATGATGGTATGGAGGTCGATGGACCAGCAGCGGCTGCACCACCCTTGCACGAGGACGCAGAGGACGAGGAGCTTGAGCCAGTTAGCGACGAGGATGGAGAGGCGATCTTCGACGCTGACTCGGACGACGAGCCTGGACTGTAGGGAGTAGTGGGTAGTGTCATGTGAGGATCTTTTGTAGTCTGGCAACTAGCGGTGATGCTTTTGTACCCATGTTGTAATCTGGAACTTTGACCTTGACTCATGGCATGTATTGTGATGGTGTAATAACTTTATGGACCCAATGTGCAATCTTAACATGTTCGTTATGGTATGACGATGTTTTCCGTTGTGGTGCATATTGCGGATATCTCTGTCATGTGTTGGATTGGTGATGTTGTTTTGTGGAATTGAATTATTGTGCCTTTTCTGTAAAGCTATTCTCTCGAATACTTTCAGGCATAAATATAAGTTCTTCTGCGGCAAATCGTGTCATCATCAATGCTCACTGACTGTGTTTTTACAGATGTCCCGTGGCACCCGAGGTGCGAAACAGCATGCAAACATGAATCCACCCCCTCCTCCTCCACCACCAAATCCAGCTGAGCTGATGCAAATGATGGTGGAAAATCAGAGGATGCTCACTGAGACCATCAATCGGATGGCCAATCAGGGTGGTCGTAATGCACATGAAGGGCCAGCTCCTAACCAGTACAGTAGCTTCAAGGACTTCATGGATACGAAGCCCCCACCTTTTAGAGAAGCTGAAGAACCCCTTCAAGCTGAAGAATGGCTGAACACGGTGGTACAAAAGTTCCGCTTGCTTTGGTTGACTGAAGGTTTGAAGGCAGAGTATGCAGCTCATCAACTGCAAGGTCCAGCAGGCATCTGGTGGAATCAGTATCGGGAAGCTCTTCCAGCCGACACTGTGCTTGACTGGAATCTTATCCGTGAGGCTTTCAAGGGGCATTTCATTCCTCCCGGCGTCATGGAGATGAAGCATACTGAGTTTTTGCAGTTAACTCAGGGCAACAAAACTATGAAGGAGTATTTGCATGCTTTCAATCATTTGTCTAGGTATGCTCCTGAGTTTGTGAACACTGAGGCGAAAAAGATTGCTAGTTTCAAGCGGGGTTTGGGCCCCAAGTTGCTGAAGACTATGGGCCGCACTAAGTGTGCAACTTTCAATGAGTTTGTCAGTGACGCTCTCACTCAAGAGAACTATAACACTGTGTACACTGCGACCAAGACTCGCAAGAGGGCTTTTGAAGCCAAGGCAGGGGCATCTCAGTCCAAGGCTCTAGTGGCAGCTAGACCACCGATCCGTGCTCCAACTCCTAACCAGCGGTATCGTCCGCCTGTGAAGAAAAATCAGGCCAAGACGGGTTTCCGTAAGGGTTACTCCATTGCTCTTCCTAGGGGTAACACGGGTCCCAACTATGCCAAGGCTCCACCTGCCAACCGTCCGTGCTGGAACTGCAATCAGATCGGGCATTGGCAGAGCAACTGTCCTTACCCGCCAAAGAAGGTCAATCAAGGGAACGTCCGTCAGGGGCATGTTCACTACACCACTGTGGAAGCAATCCCTGCTGGTGAGGTAGTTACGGCTGGTAAGTTTCTGGTTAACCAATGTGACGCACTTGTGCTTTTTGATTCAGGATCATCGCATTCTTTTGTGAGTTCCGAATTTGTGTCTAAGCATAATCTCAAGGCATTTACACTTGATAAGGGCAGTTATTGTATTAGTGCTGCGGGAAATGATATTTCCACCAATGAAGTGGTATTGGGGGCAACTCTGGAAATAGGAGGCCATCAGTTTCTTGCTAATTTGGTTGTTCTACCTGGTGTGGGCATAAATGTAATTCTAGGGATGAAGTGGATGAGTGGCAATGGAGTTCTTATCGACACCACCACTCGTGTAGTGATGTTGAAGGACCCGAATACCAAGGAGGCATTTCTAGTGCAACTCCCTCATGATATTCAAATCCGAAGCACTGTGAATGCAGTTACATCTAAGGCTATTCAGGACATTCCGGTGGTGTGTGAGTTTCCGGATGTATTTCCTGATGATTTGCCCGGGCTTCCTCCGGATCGGGATGTGGAGTTCAAAATTGAATTGATTCCCGGTGAGCTTATAGAATGCCACCCAATGAGCTAGCTGAGCTTAAGACCCAGTTGAATGAGTTGTTGAAGAAGGGTCTTATCCGTCCTAGTTCTTCTCCATGGGGTTGTCCGGCTATCTTTGTGAAGAAGAAGGATCAATCTTTGCGCATGTGTGTGGACTATCGTCCCCTAAATGCGGTGACCATCAAGAATAAATACCCTCTTCCTCGCATTGATATTTTGTTTGATCAGTTGTCTAAAGCCAAGGTATTCTCCAAGATTGATTTGCGATTTGGGTACCATCAGATCAAGATCCGTCCTGAAGATGTACCTAAGACAGCTTTCTCGATGAGGTATGGGTTGTATGAGTATCTCGTCATGTCCTTCGGTCTTACAAATGCACCTGCTCACTTCATGTACCTCATGAACTCGGTGTTCATGCCTGAATTGGACAAGTTTGTGGTGGTCTTCATTGACGGTATCCTAGTATATTCTTGCAATGAAGAGGAGCATGCAGAGCATCTGCGTGTGGTGTTGTCGCGTCTGTGTGAGCATCAGCTTTATGCGAAATTCAGCAAATGCGAGTTCTGGCTAAAGAAAGTACCTTTCTTGGGCCATGTCTTATCTGAAGAAGGCATATCGGTGGATCCGGCTAAGGTGCAAGAAGTGCTGGATTGGAAAGTTCCAACTTCGGTACATGAGGTTCGGAGTTTTCTCGGTTTGGCTGGGTATTACCGTCGATTCATTCCAGAATTTTCAAAAATATCCAAGTCTATGACTCGTCTACTTCAGAAAGATGAGAAGTTTGTGTGGACGCCTGAGTGTGAAGAGGCATTCCACAAGTAGAGGACATTGCTGACATCAGCTCCTGTCCTAGCTCAGCCTGATATCGAGAAGCCCTTTGATGTCTTCTGCGACGCGTCAGGTATTGGTTTAGGCTGTGTGTTGATGCAAGAAGGTCGTGTTATCGCGTATGCCTCGCGCCAACTTCGAAAGCATGAAGTCAATTACCCTACTCATGACTTAGAATTGGCGGCAGTTGTTCATGCTTTGAAAATCTGGAGGCACTATTTGCTGGGTAATCTGTGTAATATCTACACCGATCATAAGAGCCTCAAGTATATCTTCACTCAACCTGAACTGAACATGCGGCAGCGACGGTGGCTTGAGTTTGTTAAATATTACAATCTACAAGTGCACTATCATCCGGGCAAGGCAAATGTGGTTGCGGATGCTTTGAGTCGGAAAGCGCACTGTCACTCTATCCAAGTGGAAGATCCATTGTTGTCCCATCTTATGCATCCACTTATGCTCAACCAGATTTCTCTGGAGAGTACTCTTCGCAATCGAGTCATCGAATTGCAGCAAACAGATGTAGGCATCCACCATATAAAGAGAAAAATGAAGGAAGAAGAAACCAAACATTTCAGGGTCGATGACAACGGAATTCTTTGGTTCAAGGATCGACTAGTGGTCCCAAAAGACCGTGAGCTACGAAATCAGATCTTATCTGAAGCTCATTCATCCAAATTGTCTGTCCATCCTGGTATTAGCAAGATGTATCAAGATCTGAAACCTTTGTTTTGGTGGACAAAGATGAAAAAGGAGATTGCTGCTTTTGTCGCTCGTTGTGACAATTGTTGTCGTGTGAAGGCCGTTCACATGAAAGCTGGTTTGCTTCAACCCTTGTCAATTCCTGGTTGGAAATGGGAAGAAGTTAGCATGGATTTCATCGTTGGACTTCCAACTTCTGTCAAGGGTTACGATTCTATCTGGGTGATTGTAGATCGTTTGACCAAGGTTGCTCGATTTATTCCAGTTCGAACTGAATATCGTCCACATCAATATGCGGAGTTGTATTTCGAGCACATTGTTCGTCAGTATGGGCTGCCTCGAACTATCATATCAGATCGTGGACCACAGTTCACTGCTCGTTTTTGGGAATGTCTGCATGAGCAGATTGGTACTCAATTAGTCCATAGCTCTGCTTATCATCCCCAAACAGCAGGTCAAACTGAACGGGTTAACCAAATCCTAGAAGATATGTTAAGGGCATGTGCTCTCTCTTCAAAGGGTTCTTGGGTTAAGTGGTTGCCATTAGCTGAGTTCTCCTACAACAATAGTTATCAGGAGAGTATCAAGATGGCTCCATTTGAAGCCCTGTACGGTCGCAAGTGTCGAACCCCGTTGAATTGGGTAGAAGCCTTAGAGCGAAGGTATTATGGCATCGATTTCGCGAACGAAGCGGAGCAGCAAGTTCGTACCATCCAGCAACACCTGGAAGCTGCTCATGCTCGTCAGAAAAGTTATGCCGACAAAAGAAGGAAGCCGATTGAGTTTTCAGTTGGTGACCATGTGTATATCAAGGTGTCTCCGATGAAGGGTGTACAAAGGTTCGGAGTCAAGCGAAAGCTTGCACCTCGTTATGTGGGACCTTATCGGATTCTCGAAAGGAAAGGAAACGTAGCATACAAAGTTCAACTTCCAGTTGCGCTTCGAGCTATTTTCCCTGTCTTCCACGTATCACAGCTAAAGAAATGTCTTCGTGTTCCGGAGGAAAGAGTAGAAGTTCAGGATATCAAGTTGAAGTCGGACTTGGTGTATGAAGAAAAACTGTAGCGGTTCTTGACCGCAAGGAATGGGTGACTCATAATCGTGTGGTTAAGTTCTACAAAGTGTTGTGGAGTAACCACGGGGAAGAAGATGCCACTTGGGAGACGGAGGATTATTTGAAAGAAGTTTACAAAACCTTCTTTGAAAATCAGTAAGCTTTCAAATCTCGGGACGAGATTTTTGTAAGGGGGGAGGGCTGTAACACCCCAGTGTCATGGTTGCATAAATCACATGCATAGCATGAGCATTATCTTCTACTCAAGCATGTCATGATCATCATTTACCTTGAGTCATACCTTTCCATGCAAATATGTGATTTAAATTGTTTAAGTAGTCTTCCCATGCTTATGTTTGAGTGAACCATGCTTGTGTTTATGCTCTATGCCTTGGTAATTAGTTTATCCATGCTTAACTCAACCTTGGGAACAATGTTCATGTTGATCACTTCTCAAAATAATCACATAAGTCATACTTATACAAATAGGCTCTAGAAACCTCTTTTGCTTAGGATTTTAAAAAGTGTTTCGTAAATGTTTGCATGTCAAAACTTTCTACAGCAAAGTTGTAGCAAATTTTATAAGGAACAAAAGTTGTTTTAGGGCCATCTCATGAAAATGATCACAACTAGCTCAAAATTGACCCACAACACAGATTTGGGGCTGTTTCCAACACTTAGAAAATTTTTCTAGGTCCTGGAATGAAAACAGTTTGCTCGATCGGTTTTGAAAACTCTTTATCTCTCAATCCAGGCCGATCTGGCTTTTGCTTTAGTTGACAATGTTGTAGAACTCGATTGGAACTCCAACTTTGTCAACTGCATCATCTTCTAACTCGGGCTGGTTTGGGAGTTTTTCGTTGCTGAAGTCGCTCTGTCAGTCGGTCATCGTGTTCTCTGAATCAGATGCGAGCTCGCCGACGTGGCCGACCGGCGATAGAGCAACGGCGACATTTGGCGCCCGTACACCACTCCTGGCCCCGCTCGTCAGCTCCCAGCACGTGCATGTCCTCCGCGGCGACGCCCCGAGTGGAGTGGACGCGTCCATTTCCTCTCTGCCTCGCCTCTCTCGCCAGAAGCGCGCCTGCAGCGAGCTCACCGTCGCGAGCTCCCTCCGGCGAGCTCGTGTGCGCTCCTCGCTGCATCGCAGTCCACCAAACTCCACCCATAGCTCCGCCATGAGCCGCTCTCCACTCTCCACCCTCTAGCTCACCGCGAAACCCACCGGTGAGCCGCCATTTCCTTCTTTCCCCAAATCGGGTCGCCGTGACCATCTTTTCCGGCGAACTCAATGCTAGGCTCCTCGGAGCCTCCCATCTCCTTTGGTTAGGTTCTAGAGATAGCTTAGGTTCTTAGCTAGCGGTTGCACCTCTCGGTGGACGCTCTACCACACCCACCGTCGCCGGACACGATGCGCAGCGCCACCATGTTTCCGTCGGAGTTGGGGTCTTCCGTGGCCAGCACGTTCCACGATGTTTCAAGCCAAGCCGCGTACCTAGGAAGTGTAACAGAACCGACCAAATTATAAGAGATTAAGCCTAATAGTGACCATTTGCATAGTCAAACCAACAGGCTTAAACCCATATAATTCCGGTAGTCCATGAAATCTCGAAGGATTTCAAACCACACATCGCATAACAGACAAGATGGTAATAAGTTTAGCGGTTGCCATCCACAAATACCTCCTTATTACAACATTCATAAATACATCGGAGTGCTTAGGTTATTACAAACCAAGTTCTTCAAGTAGCGGAAGCTTCATAGTTCGAAAATACAACACACACACTTAGTCTGATACAGTGCCATAGTGCGGTCATTCCCACAAAAGCAAAAGAAGAGACGGAGTGACCATCGCCCTTGGTCTAGTCATCACCCATGGCGGGGTACAGACAGAGGATGCAATAACCATAGTACATTTGACCATCTGCAAAACAACATGGGAATAGAACCCTGAGTACGAGAAGGTACTCAGCTAGACTTACCCGTCATAAACTTAAAATAAAGACTCATCTAGGATCATGAAGGCTATATAGTGGGGTAGCTGACAACCATTTCGCAAAACCGCAGGATTTTCCTATCCTATCCTACATAAAACTTTTCTTCTTTTAATTTTGCTCAGGTTGGAAGTAGCTTTACCTATTATCTAGGTTTGCACCTGTACTATTACAAGCAAGTATAAGGCTATGACAGTACCTCATCACAACATTCCTTGAAAACTATTCATCAATATAACCCAAGTGTTCCATAATTCTTACTACGAGGACAGGGCTCATGTCAAGTGCTCACTATCCAGGAGCGATGGCGATTCGAATCGATTTCTAACCAGCTGGCGAGTTTATTCCCCACACAAACCACACTCACTGATCAAGTGAGCTACAGATCACCGTATTGCACTATCCAGGACCAATTTGCGGGTTCGACAGGCACCGCCCGTACCCGAGGACCGTTCCGGCGACCGAGGTATCCAAGGTATACCAAGGTTGCGCGCCGCGCCCTCATCGTTCTCCTCAACCATCACCAATACAGCGCGTACATCGGGCCGATTCCCGGCCCGGATAGTGCTCAGGCTTCGCGGTCGGAACGACTTATCCTTCCAGCTAAATGTGGGGCATGCGTTCAACATGACAAGAGGGCCATCAACGATCGGTCCTTAATCGACACAGGCAGGGGCACTATGGTCAACCCACCATAAGACCCTGCCCGGTCTCCAATTACATTCCACACTTGGTTATTCTTTTCCCCGAGCAACCAACGCTCAAACAAGCAGGTATCCGCCTATATCTCGCAGGTGACAGGAAATCACCCGACTTCTACCGGACTAAGCAAGCTAAGCATAGACTCCGTGCCTATCTACATAGGACAAGGTAGGTGAACAAGTAGGGATAACAAGGAGTACATATGCATCAACGGTATCAAGCAATTCCTATCACTTAAATGCAATATAGTAGAACAAGTATAGTGCTTTGTATAAGTTAGCGAGAATAGGGAGACTTAGGATGCTCCGGAGCTTGCCTTTCTCAAACGTGCTAGGTCGGTGATCCGGACACTCCTGCAGTTCCTCTCCGGGTTCCCGTGCTTCCGGAGGTTCCTGCTCCTGAATCTCCTCTGGCTCCTCGGGTCCCACTTCGTTCTCCTACGAGCCTGTATGATGCATGGGTGATCATGAGTGGAATGCGAGATGCCCGAGTGGATGCTTGTATGAGAAAGTACCAAAGGAGTCATGACATGATGCATAGGTGATGCACTTGGTCATGCTTATTACAAGGTAGTCAACATTATCCAAGAATAAACAATTGAATCAAACATCTACTGCATGCTCTTCTACAATTATTTTTCAAATGCAACCAGCAACCCACATGATGCTTCAAAGATACATCAAACCCAACTTATTCCATTCAACCTATATATACAACCATTCAAAATTTTCTTTATTCATTTCTAGGCCCATAAAGATTACATGCAATTCTGTTTATCAATAAATTCCATAAAAATTACAGGAGACTACTAGCTAAGTATAAAGTCTACTGTAAATTTTTCATGATTTTTGGATACTTATTTTGAGCCAGACAAATCACAAGATTAATTATTAAGGCAAGTATAACCACTCTACTGGGATACAAGTGTCAAACAACAGATTTCATATTTTTACAATTCGTATAATATCATAAGAAACACCCACAAAATTTTCCAGATTTATTGCATGACCCAATTAATTATTAAAAATCATAAATCACTGCCATGCAAGCATTTAAATTACCATAAATTCATTTATACACCAAATAATATGTAGCAATATTTTCCCAGTGAGTAAACATACATGCAAAGCCAACAAATCAAGTTTCACATTTTTCTGAGGCATATTTTATTTACTTATGCATTTTCTAAGTTTAGCAAAACATAGATTAATTATATTCACACAGAAAAGTTACTCAAACATGACATGCAAACATACTAGGCTATAGATCTGGAAATAAGGAACACACCAAAATTTATTTCATTCCATTTGGAGCTGTAGAACTCAAGATATAGATTTTACAAACTTTAAATCAATTTCTGGAAAACACTTTTTCAAGAAAACCGACGAAAAAGGCAACGCACACCCAGATCTACACACACCGGGGTACCCCTGCGACTGACAGTGGGTCCCCGACCCCACCGGTCAGCGAGACCGAGAGAGAGCTCACCTCCAACGAGCAGATCTCGCCGGCGGTGAGGTCTCCGGCCACGGGGTGAGCACCAACGTGCTCCCCGCAGCAAGGCGCACCCAACGGTACCCTTGGATTGGCCGGAGGGTGACCGGAACACCTCCGATGAGCATGCATGGCGGCACGGCAGCGCTGCTCGCCGTGGCCAGGCCGCTCCGGCGCGGTAGAGCGTGCGCAAACGGCTCTCCGAGCTTCCTCACCACCCTACCGACCTAGCGCGACAAAGAACGAGCGAAAGGAGGCAGAGAAACGCTAGATCCGTCGCGGCGGAGTACTCCGGCGAGCTCGGGGTAACTCCGGCTAGCGATTCATGGCGCTCGACGGACTCTCACCTCGGTAAAACGTTCGCACGAGCTTACCCTAGCGACGGCGAGTGCGCTGGTGCTCTTGGCGTCGAGGTTGGGGCTCTGGTGCGACCGGCGGTGAGCGGCGGAGCTTTCTCCGGCAATGGCGCGCGGAGGAGCTGCTGCTGCTGTGCGGTGCGAGCGGAGGAGGAAGGGAGAGAGGGAGACAGGCGACAGAGTGGAGGGAGGTGGTCTGCGAGCCCGAGCCGGCGTCCCGACCAGGGGGGTTGGAGGCCGGCCGCGGCGCGTCCAACGCCGGCGTACGGCCGCCACGTGGCCGGCGCCGGGTGGAGCGAGGCGCGTCCGCGCGCGGGAGAGAGAAGAAGGGGGAGGCAGGCCGGGCCGCTCGCTGGGCCGAAAGGGAAGCGGGGTTGGCCCAGCAGCGCGTGCCCCTTTCTTTTTTTTTTGAAATTCTTTTCTCAAATTCTTTTCTAAATTCATTTGGGCTATTTAAAAATCATTTTCACCTCTTGCTCCCAAAAACAAAGTTGTCCCAAAATAAAAACTCTACAACTTTGCTTTAATAAGCAAGACCAAATTCCCAATAGAATTTGAACTACAAATTAAAACTTAGTTCTAGGTTTTTAAATAAATCCAATTTGGAAATTTTGTATAAATTCCATTTCTCAATTTCTATAGCTCCAAAAATTGCACAAAAATATTCTTAATTCTTCTTACACATAAATCAACCTAGTTTGGATATTTCACAATTTTGGAAGCAAGTATCATATTTTTAGCATATTTAAAACTCATGGAATAAAGCACATAAAATCATACTTGAGTAGAATGACATGCTCATGATGCTTATGCTTGATGAGGATGCTTATGCATTGCTTTGACAAGGCTAAGTGCATGCTTAACACCTAGGGTGTTACAGCCCTTCCCCCCTTAGGGAAATCTCGTCCCGAGATTTTGGGTTACGAACCATTTCTTATGAAATTTTGGATAAACTGTTTTCAAGTAATCCTCTGTTTCCCAGGTGGCATCCCTATTGTCATGATGACTCCACACCACCTTGTATGTTCGAACAACTCTGTTTCGGGTTACGCGTTCCTTGGTATCCACAATTCCCACTGGCTGCTCTTTATACTCTAGATCTGCTTTTATCTTGATTCCTCGAGGTTCAACTCTTTGTTCAGGTACCTTCAGACATTTCCGCAGTTGCGACACATGGAAGACTGGAAAGATCGAGCTCAACTCTTCAGGTAACTGAATATTGTAGGCCACTGGGCCTTTCCTCTCTAGCACTTGGTATGGTCCCACATATCTGGGTGCAAGCTTGCTTCGCACTCGGAAACGTTGAACTTTCTTCATTGGCGTAACCTTGAGGTACACATAGTCACCTACACTGAATTCCAGTGGCCTTCTTCTCTTATCAGCGTAACTCTTTTGTCGTGATTGTGCCGCTTGCATATGCTGCTGTATGATCCGCACCTTATTCTCGGCTTCATTCACAAAGTCGATACCATAGTATCTTCTTTCACCAGGTTCAACCCAGTTTAACGAAGTTCTACATCTTCGACCATACAAAGCTTCAAACGGGGCCATCTTGATACTCTCTTGATAACTATTGTTGTATGAGAATTAAGCCAAGGGTAACCATGATTCCCATGATCCCTTGGATGATAGCACACAGGCCCTCAACATATCTTCTAACACTTGATTTAGCCTCTCGGTTTGACCTGAAGTCTGGGGATGATACGCCGTGCTTCTTATCAGACTGGTCCCCAAGCTCTTATGCATGCGCTCCCAGAAGTGAGCGGTGAACTGCGGTCCCCGATCCGATATGATGGTCTTGGGGATACCATGCAACTTGACAATCTCAGCCATATATATATCGGCATACTCAGGAGGTCGGTATCGAGTCTTCACAGGAATGAAATGGGCCGATTTGGTCAATCGATCTATGATTACCCAAATCGAGTCATTCCCCTTCCTGGTCGTCGGTAAACCCGTGATAAAATCCATGCTGACCTCTTCCCATTTCCACTCCGGAACTGATAACGGTTGCAACAGACCTGCAGGCTTCATATGGATGGCCTTAACTCTGCAACACGTCTCACAACGGGCTACATACGCGGCTATCTCTTTCTTCATCTTGGTCCACCAAAAGTGGGGTCTTAGATCTTGATACATTTTACTACTGCCAGGATGAATAGAAAGCTTAGAGAGATGAGCTTCATCCATGATGCGATTCTTCAATTCCCGATCTTTCGGGACCACTAACCGCTGTTGAAACCACATTACCCCTTTCTCATCAACCCAAAACTGAGTCTTTGGGTCATCTCTGATCTTTTCTTTGATATGGAAGATACCCTTATCTGTTTTCTGTCCTTCAATGACTTGACTCTCGAGTGAACAACTGAGTTGTATGTGACATAAGACCACAGGATGCATGAGATTGAACCCATCTTCAAACAACGGTTGAACCACTTGATAGTGCGGTTTGCGAATTAGAGCATCTGCTACTACATTAGCCTTGCCTGGATGATAGTGAACTTCTAGGTCATAGTCCTTGATTAACTCTAACCACCGTCGTTGCCTCGTATTCAGCTCGGACTGCGTGAAGATGTACTTCAAACTCTTATGATCGGTATAAATGTGACACTTATTTCCCAGCAGATAATGTCTCCAGATCTTTAAAGCATGTACCACTGCTGCTAACTCAAGGTCGTGCGTTGGGTAGTTGACCTCGTGCTTTCTCAACTGTCGAGAAGCATAAGCGATCACCCTGCCATCTTGCATCAACACACACCCTAGGCCACTCTTCGATGCGTCGCAAAACACATCAAAAGGCTTCTCGATATTGGTTTGTGCCAGAACGGGAGCGGTGGTTAGCAACTTTCGCAAGGTGCGGAAGGCTAACTCACACCCTTCCGTCCAGACGAACTTATGATCTTTTTGTAGCAAACTCGTCATTGGCTTAGCAATCTTGGAGAAGTCAGGTATGAACCGACGATAATACCCGGCCAGACCAAGAAAACTTCTAACCTCCGAGACCGAAGTTGGTGCTTTCCAGTCCATGACTTCCTGCACTTTCGATGGATCCACAGCAATCCCTTCTTCAGACAGAATGTGCCCTAGGAAAGGAACTTTCTTCAACCAAAACTCACACTTGCTGAACTTGGCATATAACTGATGCTCTCGTAATCGTGTCAACACGATTCTTAGATGTTCGGCGTGGTCTTGCTCATTTTCTGAATAAACCAGAATATCATCAATAAACATCACAACAAACTTATCCAATTCTGGCATAAAGACTGAATTCATCAGATACATAAAGTATGCAGGAGCATTCGTCAATCCAAAGGACATGACAAGATACTCATACAACCCATATCTGGTAGAAAAAGCAGTCTTCGGGATATCTTGCGGACGAATCTTGATTTGATCATACCCAGACCTCAAATCTATCTTAGAAAACACTCTTGCCTTGGACAACTGATCAAACAGGATATCAATCCTTGGCAAAGGATACTTATTCTTGATTGTTACTGCATTGAGTGGACGATAGTCCACGCACATGCGCAACGATTGATCCTTCTTCTTCACAAACAACGCTGGACAACCCCATTCCGACGAGCTTGGCCGGATGAACCCTTTATCCAGTAACTCTTTTAGTTGATTCTTCAGTTCAGCGAGTTCGTCTGGGGGCATCCGATACGGCCTTCTAGATATTGGTGCTGTACCCGGTATTAACTCTTTTGCAAACTCCACTTCCCTATCTGGGGGAAGTCCTGGTAAATCCTCAGGAAACACATCAGGGAACTCACAGACCACGGGTATGTGTTCTAGTGGAACTACCTGCACTGCACACGTAAGACTGGCGAAGTCCAACCGTCTGGGTAGCTTGACCTGAAGCACACCCTTCCCTTGCGGGTCTCTAAGGGAAAGAGTTCTATTCCCGGCATCTATAACCGCGCCCCAGTCAGTCATCTTGTTCATTCCAATGATGACATCCAAAACCAGCCCTGGCATGACCACAAGGTTTACACGAAACCTCCGGCCACTGATATCCAAAGTAACTCTTGTTACTGTTTTATTGGTCAACACATCGGCTCCGGCTGAGCTGATGCGATAGCCATAACCTAACTCAGTAACTGGCTGGTTATGCTTTTGTGCAAATGCTTGGCTCATGAATGAATGCGATGATCCAGAATCAAACAAAACAACTGCGAGATGTTGGTTCACAGAGAACATACCAGCTGTTACCGGTTCTCCTTCCGGGATCTCCTCGATCGAGGTATGGTGCACACGAGCTGGATAGGTTGGCTGCTGCCTCTTGGGGTAGGGACATTCCTTAGCAAAGTGCCCCATCTTGTGGCAGTTATAGCACGAACCCTTGGGCGCATTGTTGACAGCCGGTGCTGCAGCTTGAATTGCCTTTGGCTTGGCAGGGGCTATCGCCACCTTGTACGACTTCTGCTGTGTTGGATGCCCGGTGTTCCTCCTTTGCGGCGGTCAGAACCTAGCACCTGGGGCAGGAGGACGATACGGCTGTCGCCCTGCCACTGGTGCCCTGGACTGAGATGACCCGGCTTCAAAGACCTCTTACGTGACTTGGATGCACTGTAGTTGTTGTTGTTGTTCTCCTAGGTGAGACAGTCACTGATATAGGCATTGAAAGTAGCCCTGGCCCCTGTACCCATGGTGTTCAGCACCTTTGGATTCAAGCCTCTCTGGAAACTGGCAGTCTTCTTGGCCTCCGTGTTTACAAACTCAGGGGCATAGCGAGCGAGATTGTTGAAAGCGTGTAGATACTCCTTCACAGACTTCGTCCCCTGAGACAGCCTCATGAACTCCCCAACTTTCATTTCAACCACACCCGGAGGAATATAATTTCCCCAGAAAGCGGTGGTGAAGCGGTTCCAGGTAATTGGGGTCCCCTCTGGGTAGGTGGTACGGTCATGGGACCACCAAATCCCAGCGGGTCCTTGTAACTGATGTGCCGCATACTCAGCCTTGAGTTCTTCTGTCATTCGGAGAAGACGAAACTTCTGCTCCATGGTGTTGATCCACTCATCTGCTTCGA
Source organism: Sorghum bicolor (assembly GCF_000003195.3). Taxonomy (NCBI): domain Eukaryota; kingdom Viridiplantae; phylum Streptophyta; class Magnoliopsida; order Poales; family Poaceae; genus Sorghum; species Sorghum bicolor. Next base: position 32,057,236 of record NC_012874.2, read on the forward strand.
GCGGTTCCAAAGCCTCTTTGAAGATTGGTGGCTTAGTGTCCATGAAGTCCTTGAACGAACTGTACTGGTTGACTTCACGGCCGCCCTGGTTATCCCAACGACGGGTGTTGTCAGCTATGTTACGCAGAGCCTCTTCCATGTTGCGTTGCATCTGTTCCATGTTGCGTTGGCTCCCCAGAAACTGCGCGAAAAACACGTCCGCAGTGTACGGAGGAGGCGGTGGTGGTGGCGGTGTTGGTGCTCTGTCCTCATTCCGTTGGGCCCCACCTCCAGACGTACCTGCTCCTAGGCCTGGGTTGCTGTTACCCCCGCCACGTGTTTGCACCATCTACATACGCCAATGATAAGCAATCGTTAGGAGTTGCCATCAACGGTAGAAATGTGTAGAATCATGCCGTACTGAATTTACGGAGGGAATAAATTCGAACAATAAATAGAGGCACAACAACTCATTATCCACGCACAACCTCACTAACAGATTACTTAACATTCACGCAACAAGGTTCGCGTACATCCAACTTGCCAGCATACATAAACTGGACTTTCAGCATTAACTCATAAAGTCTTACATAGCCCAGATCCAAAAGTACACGACATGCCATGCAACATACAACACAAAAGAGAAAAGACTAGCTCTAGAGCCCTAGCATCTAGTCGCTATGATCAATGTCCATGCCGGAGCCATCCTCATCCTCATCTCCACTAGCAGCTGCCCCTATCTCGGGATCCGCGTCCATCTCGTCCTCAGAGTCTAGCTCAGCTGCTCCAGGTAGGTGGTGAGGGTGGAGCTGGTTATGTAGCTGGTGGATCTCCTCATGCAAGTTCTCATTGTACTCCTCAGCATTGGCTAGCTGCTGCTCTAGCTCCAGTTGTCGGGCCCTCAAAGTGTCCTCCTCATGCCAGGCTTCATTCCTCTGTCCAAGCACATGGACTAGCATGCGCTCGCAGTTCCTGTGAGCAGTGGTCACCCTGTCCCTCTGCTCACGCACTGCAAGCAGGTCCTGACTCAGCTCACTGTTCTTCTGAACTGCCTGGTCTCTCTCTCTAGATACACGGGCCAACTCTGCCTGTAGCCTCTCCACCTCAGAGTCAAACTCACGCTGCAACTGACGCTTCTCATCCTGGATGGTGAGAAGAGACCTGGACAAGCGACCCAAACAACGCTCTAGGCCTCCATAGGTCTTCATCAACGCGTACATGGCACTCATAGCTGCACCGTCACTGTGCTGGTCCTCATCCGCACTCCTCTCTAGAGCATTCACCTCGGACTGATCCCACACCGAAGTGTAAGGGTCACCCCGGGGAAACACCCCAGCGAAGGCGTGGGCCAGCTCCTGTGGAAACCTCTCCATGAGGTCCCTCAGAACTGCGAAAGCTGCCCTGCTGGCACCGTGGAAAGGCGTGACACCTCGGGACTCATACACCCAACCGCCCCAAGCAGGGTCTCCTCCACTGGTAGGGACAACTGCCTCAATCCCCACCAGGGTCTCGTCACCAAGCGGCTCCTTATCCCAATAGTAGCGAGGCTCCCTTCCTTCGGGATACCCCATCGAACTGAGCACCCTCCAAAGCAAAGTGGGCATCCCAAACTCCTCCAGGAACTTACTCTTATGTCGCGAGCTCCTAGCTGCCAACGGATGGCGAGGGGCCCGCCCACCAGTGGACTTGCGAGCGGTGAGCCTAGTGCGTGCCATCTGCTGCAAATGGAATACCGTGGGTAAGAGCGAGGATTACCTTTATTTATTTTATTCAGAATTAGGACAGATTAAATTAAGGAGGAAAGTAAGCAATGATAAGAAATGATCATGATGCATGCACGAACTTACGATGTCACAAACTTAGAAAACAAAGGTTAACACTAAGCGGTATATGCGGTGGCATACAACGTTCTCTCATAACATAACTAACGTTCTAAGCGAGAACGTGGTTAGTGTACCTGCAGAAAACTCATTTCAGCCCACCCACAGTATGATCGTGCAGAACAAGAATTTTTAACTATGCACTTCACATACACACAGACACCTGTCCATGCATGTGACGTGTCACTACCCACATCATCGCCCTAATGACGGCATCGCCTCTCAGGACGGAATTCCCAACATGCGGTACTGTTGCCAAGACACACCAAACATGTGTGCATGACACAGCACTTAACAACACTCCCCTAGACCGGCAGTGTATCCGATCTTGCTCTCACAGCTCCCACTTACCGTGGCGTGGAGGAAAAATTGATCCATACATTACCACTCAAATGAATGGCACTCATACTATTGCACGCCGTATGAGCGACGAAATAAAAATATGATGCATTAACCCCCAAGTCAGTACTTAACTAGCCACCTTAGAGTCCTTAACTGGGCATAAAGGATATTACCATGGCACACTAGATAATTTTTCCAAAACTTAGTTTAACACCATGATCATTACTGATTAATTAAGAAAAATCTTTTATTAATCCAGTTTAGATTTTGTGTTTAGAACGTACTTATGAACAGTAACCCGCTAAACCTTGCTCCGATGCCAGCTGTAACAGAACCGACCAAATTATAAGAGATTAAGCCTAATAGTGACCATTTGCATAGTCAAACCAACAGGCTTAAAACCATATAATTCCGGTAGTCCGTGAAATCTCGAAGGATTTCAAACCACACATCGCATAACAGACAAGATCGAAATAAGTTTAGCGGTCGCCATCCACAAATACCTCCAGATTACAACATTCATAAATACATCGGAGTACCTAGGTTATTACAAACCAAGTTCTTCAAGTAGCGGAAGCTTCATAGTTCAAAAATACAACACACACTTAGTCTGATACAGTGCCATAGTGCGGTCATTCCCACAAAAGCAAAAGAAGAGACGGAGTGACCATCGTCCTTGGTCTAGTCATCACCCATGGCGGGGTACAGACAGAGGATGCAATAACCATAGTACATTTGACCATCTGCAAAACAACATGGGAATAGAACCCTGAGTACGAGAAGGTACTCAGCTAGACTTACCCGTCATAAACTTAAAATAAAGACTCATCAAGGATCATGAAGGCTATATAGTGGGGTAGCTGACAACCATTTCACAAAACCGCAGGATTTTCCTGTCCTATCCTACATAAAACTTTTCTTCTTTTAATTTTGCTCAGGTTGGAAGTAGCTTTACCTATTATCTAGGTTTGCACCTGTACTATTACAAGCAAGTATATGGCTATGATAGTACCTCATCACAGCATTCCTTGAAAACTATTCATCAATATAACCCAAGTGTTCCATAGTTCTTACTACGAGGACAGGGCTCATGTCAAGTGCTCACTATCCAGGAGCGATGGCGATTTGAATCGATTTCTAACCAGCTGGCGAGTTTATTCCCCACACAAACCACACTCACTGATCAAGTGAGCTACAGATCACCGTATTGCACTATCCCGGACCAATTCGCGGGTTCGACAGGCACCGCCCGTACCCGAGGACCGTTCCGGCGACCGAGGTATCCAAGGTATACCAAGGTTGCGTGCCGCGCCCTCGTCGTTATCCTCAACCATCACCAATACAGCGCGTACATCGGGCCGATTCCCGGCCCGGATAGTGCTCAGGCTTCGCGGTCGGAACGACTTATCCTTCCAGCTAAATATGGGGCATGCGTTCAACATGACAAGAGGGCCATCAACGATCGGTCCTTAATCGACACAGGCAGGGGCACTATGGTCAACCCACCATAAGACCCTGCCCGGTCTCCAATTACATTCCACACTTGGTTATTCTTTTCCCCGAGCAACCAACGCTCAAACAAGCAGGTATCCGCCTATATCTCGCAGGTGACAGGAAATCACCCGACTTCTACCGGACTAAGCAAGCTCAGCATAGACTCCGTGCCTATCTACATAGGACAAGGTAGGTGAACAAGTAGGGATAACAAGGAGTACATATTCATCAACGGTATCAAGCAATTCCTATCACTTAAATGCAATATAGTAGAACAAGTATAGTGCTTTGTATAAGTTAGCGAGAATAGGGAGACTTAGGATGCTCCGGGGCTTGCCTTTCTCAAACGTGCTAGGTCGGTGATCCAGACACTCCTGCAGTTCCTCTCCGGGTTCCTGTGCTTCCGGAGGTTCCTGCTCCTGAATCTCCTCTGGCTCCTCGGGTTCCACTTCGTTCTCCTGCGAGCCTGTATGACGCATGGGTGCTCATGAGTGGAATGCGAGATGCCCAAGTGGATGCTTGTATGAGAAAGTACCAAAGGAGTCATGACATGATGCATAGGTGATGCACTTGGTCATGCTTATTACAAGGTAGTCAACATTATCCAAGAATAAACAATTGAATCAAACATCTACTGCATGCTCTTCTACAATTATTTTTCAAATGCAACCAGCAACCCACATGTTGCTTCAAAGATACATCAAACCCAACTTATTCCATTCAACCTATATATACAACCATTCAAAATTTTCTTTATTCATTTCTAGGACCATAAAGATTACATGCAATTCTGTTTATCAATAAATTCCATAAAAATTACAGGAGACTACCAGCTAAGTATAAAGTCTACTGCAAATTTTTCATGATTTTTGGATACTTATTTTGAGCCACAAAAATCACAAGATTAATTAATAAGGCAAGTATAACCACTCTACTGGGATACAAGTGTCAAACAACAGATTTCATATTTTTACAATTCGTATAATATCTTAAGAAACACCCACAAAATTTTCCAGATTTATTGCATGACCCAATTAATTATTAAAAATCATAAATCACTGCCATGCAAGCATTTAAATTACCATAAATTCTTTATACACCAAATAATATGTAGCAATATTTTCCCAGTGAGTAAACATACATGCAAAGCCAACAAATCAAGTTTCACATTTTTCTGAGGCATATTTTATTTACTTATGCATTTTCTAAGTTTAGCAAAACATAGATTAATTATATTCACACAGAAAAGTTACTCAAACATGACATGCAAACATACTAGGCTATAGATCTGGAAATAAGGAACACACCGAAATTTATTTCATTCAATTTGGAGCTGTAGAACTCAAGATATAGATTTTACAAACTTTAAATCAATTTCTGGAAAACACTTTTTCAAGAAAACCGACGAAAAAGGCTACGCACACCCAGATCTACACCCACCGGGGTACCCCTGCGACTGACAGTGGGTCCCCGACCCCACCGGTCAGTGAGACCGAGAGAGAGCTCACCTCCGACGAGCAGATCTCGCAGGCGGTGAGGTCTCCGGCCACGGGGTGAGCACCAACGTGCTCCCCGCAGCAAGGCGCACCCAATGGTACCCTTGGATTAGCCGGAGGGTGACCGGAACACCTCCGATGAGCATGCATGGCGGCACGGCAGCGCTGCTCGCCGTGGCCAGGCCGCTCCGGCGCGGTAGAGCGTGCGCAAATGGCTCTCCGAGCTTCCTCACCACCCTACCGACCTAGCGCAACAAAGAACGAGCGAAAGGAGGCAGAGAAACGCTAGATCCGTCGCAGCGGAGTACTCCGGCGAGCTCGGGGTAACTCCGGCGAGCGATTCATGGCGCTTGACGGACTCTCACCTCGGTAGAACGTTCGCACGAGCTTACCCTAGCGACGGCGAGTGCGCTGGTGCTCTTGGCGTCGAGGTTGGGGCTCTGGTGCGACCGGCGGTGAGCGGCGGAGCTTTCTCCGGCAATGGCGCGTGGAGCTGCTGCTGCTGCGCGGTGCGAGCGGAGGAGGAAGGGAGAGAAGGAGACAGGCGACAGAGTGGAGGGAGGTGGTCTGGGAGCCCGAGCCGGCGTCCCGACCAGGGGGGTTGGAGGCCGGCCGCGGCGCGTCCAACGCCGGCGTACGGCCGCCACGTGGCCGGCGCCGGGTGGAGCGAGGCGCGTCCGCGTGCGGGAGAGAGAAGAAGGGGGAGGCAGGCCGGGCCGCTCGCTGGGCCGAAAGGGAAGCGGGGTTGGCCCAGCAGCGCCTGCCCCTTTCTTTTTTTTTGAAATTCTTTTCTCAAATTCTTTTCTAAATTCATTTGGGCTATTTAAAAATCATTTTCACCTCTTGCTCCCAAAAACAAAGTTGTCCCAAAATAAAAACTCTACAACTTTGCTTTAATAAGCAAGACCAAATTCCTAATAGAATTTGAACTACAAATTAAAACTTAGTTCTAGGTTTTTAAATAAATCCAATTTGGAAATTTTGTATAAATTCCATTTCTCAATTTCTATAGCTCCAAAAATTGCACAAAAATATTCTTAAGTCTTCTTACACATAAATCAACCTAGTTTGCATATTTCACAATTTTGGAAGCAAGTATCATATTTTTAGCATATTTAAAACTCATGGAATAAAGCACATAAAATCATACTTGAGAAGAATGACATGCTCATGATGCTTATGCTTGATGAGGATGCTTATGCATTGCTTTGACAAGGCTAAGTGCATGCTTAACACCTAGGGTGTTACAGGAAGCTTCGCCGTAGTCCACTAGTGCTGTAGGAAACCCTAGGTCACACTCTACCGGCTTGAGGGCTCCGGCGTAACGCCGAGCACCTCCGCCGAGCCGCCATGATCGACGGCGAGCCATTTCCGCTGGCTCCGCCGTGGGGAAAAGGAGGTCAATCGAGTCGCTAGTGTCTGGGGATCACAATGGTGCCCTTGGTTTGGTCGGAGACCTCGCCGTCACAGAGAAATCGCCGGCGAGAGTCGCCTCGGCGGTGAGGAAGATGACCCTGACATGCGGGGTCCACTGTCAGTGTCACCTCACTTCCCTCCTTTTCTTTTATTCAAATCCTGATTTTTGGCTTTCTTACAAAAATTATATCTCCTATTTCTGAGATCTAAAATTTGTGAAACCAATTTTGTGGTATTCCTTGAGATGGCTAGTTTTTAATAAAAATATAAAATGAACCATGTTTTCTGAGAAAAATATTATTATTCATAAATAAATTCATATATCTTGTTATACTGCTTATTTCGCTATGAAATTTTTATGGAAGTCTCTGTGTGGTATTGGAGTGCTATGATAAATATTTCATGATTTTTGGAGTACTGCAGCTTTGATATGTAATTTATGTTTAAGATTTGGCTTGTTTCCTTAATTAAATCATATAAAATAATTGGTACTTATGCTGGTACTCTACTTTGGCAGTAAACTTGTTTATGGTATTCTTAATATGTAAATAATCTGAAATCTGTTGTTTGGCACAATATAAGTCATGTTTCTCAATTTATGAAATAAAAACCTTGTCACATGTTAAATGTATATCTTTAATTTGATATGTGCTTTTACTCTGAAAATTTTATGGTGATGCTTTGGTGCTATACTTGTGCTGCTGTAATTTTTGTAGATTTTTCTGAGCACTTTCACCAGTATCTTGTAATTATGCTCCTTTCTGGAATTAAATTAATAAATGCCTTGTTAATAAATATTTGGAGGTTATTATATGATGTTATGGCTATCTTGTGGTGTGCTTGTGCTCATAAGCCATGTGGTTGGCATTGTTTATGTTTTGGTTATGTAATTAAATAATTAATTGGTGGGCTAAAAGCTGTTCTAGACAGCAAGGAAGTAATCTAGCTTTTGCTTAATGATAACTGAGTTTTCTTGGAAACTTGTCTAAATCAAAGTTGTTGTAAACTTTATGAACTAGCTGTGGTTTAAATTTGGGATCATTTGGCCTAGCAGTTTAAATGTTATGGCTGTTCCAAGTTGGGTTCCAGAAATAGGTGCTCTCTGTTTTCTGAGACAGAACCTGAAACTTTGTTTTTAAGGCTGGTTTAACTTATGAATCTTGCTGTGAAGTTTAAAGATGAATTGTAGACAATTTTATAAGCTTTCCAGAATGTCCTCACTCATGTTTGTTGGATCTGTCTAGTATTAGTTATGACCTGTTTTACTGAGCTGGTTCTGTTATGCGATGCTTGCTGTTATAGGTTATCATGGTAGGTTTTGGGCTAAGTTAACTTATCCTCTTGTGTGAACTTGTTATGACCATTACTCCGTAACTGTGTGTCCAGTGAGTTTATTTATGTGTCAAGTATTCATCCTCTTTTATGCATCTTCTTATTAGTTGAGCATGCAATAGGTGCATCGGACGCGACCGCTTCCTTCGAGCTCCAAGCGAACCCCGAAGGCCAGGAGGGCAGCCAGGAGGTGGAGGTCCAGCCAGTCGGACTCGAGGAGCCCGAAGAAGAAGTTGAGTGCCCGAACCACGAGCCAGCCTCGTTCGTGAATGGCAAGCCCCGGAGCATCCTAAGTATCCCTTTACTTTCAAAAGTTTACTTGAATATGTTATATCTATTGATGCATTAAGTATAGGAGTTGTGATAAAACCTTTGCTACACTTTACTCCATCCTTGTCCAGATAACTTACCCTACCCTGGTTGTAGAGTTAGGATCGGATAACAGCTTAGCCATGCTTAATGGGTAGAAGTCGGGTGATTTCCTGTCACCTGAGCGATATTGGGTTGTGTCGGATCACGATGGTCTATATGTGCTATCGTGGATGGAACCTGATTAAATTGACTTAAGCCGGGCGGAGTTTTGCAAGGTTGTAGTAACTCCATCTGTGGCAGCTAAGGACCGACCGTTGTACGTCCTCTTGTCATGTTGAACGCATGCCTGACACTTAGTTGGCCGGATAACTCGTTCCGACCGCGAAGCCAAGTAGTATGACTCAGGCCGGAAGACCGGCAAGTATAAAGTGCGCACTACCGGAGGAAGTGCGGTGTGCGGGGGACCATTGGCGTAAGCCCAAAGGCAGGTGACTTAAAATTCCTGACCTCCCTGGCAAAGTGGTAGCCCTAGGAGTGCGGCGCTGATCGGAGCCGCGATTCCTGAGTCGTACCAAAGGTGACCCGTTGGCTCTCCGACGGGGATGCTTGGGTGAGTGCTAGGAATACCTTCCAGCTGGATAGGAATTCAGTTCGAATCGCCGTCTCTCCCGGTCAGTGAGAACTTGACAGAGCAGCGGCAAACATAGCATTCACTAATGAACTTGGTTCACGATAATGATGATAGCAAGGAAGAACATATAATGAACTTGATATGGTTATTATTGCTTGTAATAATAAAGTGAAGTGCTTTAGTACAGGTGCTAATCTAGTGGTAGGCTGATAATGAATAAACATGATGCTTCCACAATAAGTTAGTTTTAATGCAAGCTTTTGGCAATTGTTAAGTCAACTCGCTCTAATTGATATTGGCCTTGCATGATCCTTGGTGTCTTTTATGTTTTACTAGACGGGTAAGTCTAGCTGAGTACATTCTCGTACTCAGGGTTTATTCCCACCTGTTGCAGATGACATCTTTTATGACGGCTTCTGCAAGACTTGTCTCCATCCCGCTGGGGATGAGGACTAACCGTTGGGCACAGTTCTCTGACAAACTCGTACCTGTTGCTTTTGGAAGGATGGTGTAGACTCTGGCAATAACAAGAACTTGTGAACTGAACTTTGAACAAGTGTGTGTAATTATTTGGCTTCCGCTACTTTGAACATGTGTTGTAATAACTTAATGACTCCGATGTGGTGCCGCTTCGACGGCAATGAATGACTATGTAACATTCGCTGTGTTTATGTTGAACTACTACGATCTTGGTTTGTTGCGAGTTGGTTTGAAGTCCTTCGTGATTTCAGTTGACTACCGGGATTATATGGACTCAAGTTTGGAAACTTGATTGCTTGTCGGTCGTTTCTACACTTGAACTCTTATAATTTGGTCGGTTCTGTGACAGCTGGTATCGGAGCAAGTTCAGCATTATTAATGCAGCGTTTGTGTATTTAAAAACAAAAGAGTTTCTAAATAAAATGGTAAATCAACACTTAAGTTATGCCAGAGGTCGAATCCTCCTTGCCCATATAAGGACTATAGGTGGCTATTTAAGTACTGAGTTGGGGGGTTTTATTTATGCGTCTCTGGCAGTACTCAAGTATGGATGTGTGACGACTGCACTATGCTACCCTGTGGTCTAATGGTAGAGGTAGCCTTCATATGTGAATTAGCCACATATGTCGCTAGATTTAAATTATGCAACGTCGCACCTACGCTCTGGTAAGTGTGAGCTGTGAGAGCATGATCGTCCAAACGGCGGTCTAGGAGAGTGTTCGCGGTGGTTTTCTGGAGTGGTTACATGTCAAAACCATGGAACCACGAAAGAAACTTAATTGGGGAGCATCTAATTTCTCGGGTAGCTGTGGTGTCATTGTTTGTGCATGTTGGGCCTGTCCAAGCAATGTGCACTTAGTTTACTGCTTTCTTAAGTGATATATTGGGAACTGTTAGGCTGAAATGAAGTTTTCTGTAGGTACTCTAACAGCGCACGTGTAAATCTCTAGTTATCGTATCGAGAGACGAATGTATGCCACCGTATATCCGTTAGAATATTAATTTTCTAAGTTTGTGAGGACGTACGGTTCGTGCATGCATCATGTCGCATTCATACCTACATTCTGTCTACTCCTTCCCTTACAATGTCGTCCCTTTTAATTAAATAAATGTTGCTTAAACTAATCCTCTTTTACCAATGGTATTACTATTCCTTTCCACAGATGGACGCGCCCGCTTCACCCCGTCCCAGTGACACTTTCTTGAGCGAGTTTGGCACTCCTATTTTGCTCTGGAGAGTGCTACACTCAGTTGGGTATACTGAGCCACCTCAGTATTCTTGGTGGGAGTTGGAGAGGATAGGAGAGTTGCCGTGGTTTGCTGTGCAGGGAGTTGTCCCTCCACATGGGGGCAGGCCTGCATGGACAGGGTGGACCTGTAGCTCAGATGGGTAGACTCCTTGGGAGGTAGCTCAGGTTGCAGCCCAGACTATCCTACTCGATATCTGTCAAAGGTGTGGCGATGAGCTGACAGGAGGACCAGCGGCCTCCATTCCCCGTGCTGACCCAGCAGCAGCGGAATGGAAATAGGCTAATGGTTGTGCTTTGGTTCGAGGCAGGGGAGAGAGAGCTGATAGTTCTAGTCCTGCTATGAGTGCTATGATGGCTGTGCTCAAGCTGATCAGTCAGCGAGAGGGCACCTATGCACAGGTGATGGTGGCTGTTCGCCAGGCTTAGGAGATGCAACAGAAGGCTGAAAAGCGTGCTCGCAAGTTTCGCAAGCAAGCTAGACTCATGGAGCAAGCTCAGAAGGATCGCAATGACTGGGAAGACATTGCGGAGTACCGTAGGCAGCAGTGGGTGAAGGCCATTAGGGAAAGAGATCATAAGCAGGATCAGATGAGTCAGTTGGCTAGAGAGAGGGAGACGGTGCAGGAGCGCTTGGTGCAGGTTACTCGTGAGAGGGACACTGCACTCCGTGTGTCGGAGAACAGGCGCCGAGCTTGGGAGATGCACCGGATTCATTCGCTTGAGCAGGAGAACTATCTACAGGATCAGATTGAGGCTGGTCTTGTGGAGATTCACCGTCTCAACAACTTGCTACACCCTATTCCTTGCCCTATACCCGTGTATCTAGAGGTGGGACCTCAGGTGATTCTGGCCGATGATGATGGTATGGAGGTCGATGGACCAGCAGCGGCTGCACCACCCTTGCACGAGGACGCGGAGGACGAGGAGCTTGAGCCAGTTAGCGACGAGGATGGAGAGGCGATCTTCGACGCTGACTCGGACGACGAGCCTAGAGTGTAGGGAGTAGTGGGTAGTGTCATGTGAGGATCTTTTGTAGTCTGACAGCTAGCGGTGATGCTTTTGTACCCATGTTGTAATCCGGAACTTTGACCTTGACTCATGGCATGTACTGTGATGGTGTAATAACTTTATGGACCCAATGTGCAATCTTAACATGTTCGTTATGTTATGACGATGTTTTCCGTTGTGGTGCATATTGCGGATATCTCTGTAATGTGTTGGATTGGTGATGTTGTTTTAAGGAATTGAATTATTGTGCCTTTTCTGTAAAGCTATTCTCTCGAATACTTTCAGGCATAAATATAAGTTCTTCTGTGGCAAATCTTGTCATCATCAGTGCTCACTGACTGTGTTTTTACAGATGTCCCGTGGCACCTGAGGTGCGGAACAGTGTGCAAACATGAATCCACCCCCTCCTCCTCCACCACCAAATCCAGCTGAGCTGATGCAAATGATGGTGGAAAATCAGAGGATGCTCACCGAGACCATCAATCAGATGGCTAATCAGGGTGGTCGTAATGCACATGAAGGGCCAGCTCCTAACCAGTACAGTAGCTTCAAGGACTTCATGGATACGAAGCCCCCACCTTTTAGAGAAGCTGAAGAACCCATTCAAGCTGAAGAATGGCTGAACACGATGGAACAAAAGTTCCGCTTGCTGCGGTTGACTGAAGGTTTGAAGGCAGAGTATGCAGCTCATCAACTGCAAGGTCCAGCAGGCATCTGGTGGAATCAGTATCGGGAAGCTCTTCCAGCCGACACTGTGCTTGACTGGAATCTTTTCCGTGAGGCTTTCAAGGGGCATTTCATTCCTCCCGGTGTCATGGAGATGAAGCATACCGAGTTTATGCAGTTAACTCAGGGCAACAAAACTATGAAGGAGTATTTGCATGCTTTCAATCATTTGTCTAGGTATGCTCCTGAGTTTGTGAACACTGAGGCGAAAAAGATTGCTAGTTTCAAGCGGGGTTTGGGCCCCAAGTTGCTGAAGACTATGGGCCAAACTAAGTGTGCAACTTTCAATGAGTTTGTCAGTGATGCTCTCACTCAAGAGAACTATAACACTGTGTACACTGTGACCAAGACTCGGCAGAGGGCTTTTGAAGCCGGGGCAGGGGCATCTCAGTCCAAGGCTCCAGTGGCAGCTAGACCACCGATCCGTGCTCCAACTCCTAACCAGCGGTATCGTCCGCCTGTGAAGAAGAATCAGGCCAAGACTGGTTTCTGCAAGGGTTACTCCATTGTTCTTCCTAGGGGTAACATGGGTCCCAACTATGCCAAGACTCCACCTGCCAACCGTCCGTGCTGGAACTGCAATCACACCGGGCATTGGCACAGCAACTGTCCTTACCCGCCAAAGAAGGTCAATCAAGGGAACGTCCGTCAGGGGCGTGTTCACTACACCACTGTGGAAGCAATCCCTGCTGGTGAGGTAGTTACGGCTGGTAAGTTTCTGGTTAACCAATGTGACACACTTGTGCTTTTTGATTCAGGAGCATCGCATTCTTTTGTGAGTTCCGAATTTGTGTCTAAGCATAATCTCAAGGCATTTACACTTGATAAGGGCAGTTATTGTATTAGTGCTGCGGGAAATGATATTTCCACCAATCAAGTGGTATTGGGGGCAACTCTAGAAATAGGAGGCCATCCGTTTCTTGCTGATTTGGTTGTTCTACCCGGTGTGGGCATAGATGTAATTCTGGGGATGAAGTGGATGAGTGGCAATGGAGTTCTTATCGACACCACCACTCGTGTAGTGATGTTGAAAGACCCGAATACCTAGGAGGCATTTCTAGTGCAACTCCCTCGTGATATTCAAATCCGTAGCACTGTGAATGCAGTTACATCTAAGGCTATTCAGGACATTCCGGTGGTGTGTGAGTTTTCGGATGTATTTCCTGATGATTTGCCCGGGCTTCCTCTGGATCGGGATGTGGAGTTCAAAATTGAATTGATTCTCGGTACCGCTCCTATCTCTAGAAGACCTTATAGAATGCCACCCAATGAGCTAGCTGAGCTTAAGACCCAGTTGAATGAGTTGTTGAAGAAGGGTCATATCCGTCCTAGTTGTTCTCCATGGGGTTGTCCGGCTATCTTTGTGAAGAAGAAGGATCAATCTTTGCGCATGTGTGTGGACTATCGTCCCCTAAATGCGGTGACCATCAAGAATAAATACCCTCTTCCTCGCATTGATATTTTATTTGATCAGTTGTCTAAAGCCAAGGTATTCTCCAAGATTGATTTGCGATCTGGGTACCATCAGATCAAGATCCGTCCTGAAGATGTACCTAAGACAACTTTCTCGACGAGGTATGGGTTGTATGAGTATCTCGTCATGTCCTTCGGTCTTACAAATGCACCTGCTCACTTCATGTACCTCATGAACTCGGTGTTCATGGCCGAATTGGATAAGTTTGTGGTGGTCTTCATTGACGATATCCTAGTATATTCTTGCAATGAAGAGGAGCATGCAGAGCATCTGCGTGTGGTGTTGTCGCGTCTGCGTGAGCATCAGCTTTATGCGAAATTTAGCAAATGCGAGTTCTAGCTAAAGAAAGTACCTTTCTTGGGCCATGACTTATCTGAAGAAGGCATATCGGTGGATCCGGCTAAGGTGCAAGAAGTGCTGAATTGGAAAGTTCCAACTTCGGTACACGAGGTTCGGAGTTTTCTCGGTTTGGCTGGGTATTACCGTCGATTCATTCCAGAATTTTCAAAAATGTCCAAGCCTATGACTCGTCTACTTCAGAAAGATGAGAAGTTTGTGTGGACGCCTGAGTGTGAAGAGGCATTCCACAAGTTGAGGACATTGCTGACATCAGCTCCTGTCCTAGCTCAGCCTGATATCGAGAAGCCCTTTGATGTCTTCTGCGACGCGTCGGGTATTGGTTTAGGCTGTGTGTTGATGCAAGAAGGTCGTGTTATCGCATATGCCTCGCACCAACTTCGAAAGCATGAAATCAATTACCCTACTCATGACTTAGAATTGGCGGCAGTTGTTCATGCTTGGAAAATATGGAGGCACTATTTGCTGGGTAATCTGTGTAATATCTACACCGATCATAAGAGCCTCAAGTATATCTTCACTCAACCTGACCTGAACATGCGGCAGCGACGGTGGCTTGATTTGATTAAAGATTACAATCTACAAGTGCACTATCATCCGGGCAAGGCAAACGTGGTTGCGGATGCTTTGAGTCGGAAAGCGCACTGTCACTCTATCCAAGTGGAAGATCCGTTGTTGTCCCATATTATGCATCCACTTGTGCTCAACCAGATTTCTCTGGAGAGTACTCTTCGCAATCGAGTCATCGAATTGCAGCAAACAGATGTAGGCATCCACCATATAAAGAGAAAAATGAAGGAAGAAGAAACCAAGCATTTCAGGGTCGATGAGAACGGAATTCTTTGGTTCAAGGATCGACTAGTGGTCCCAAAAGACCGTGAGATACGAAATCAGATCTTATCTGAAGCTCATTCATCCAAACTGTCTATCCATCCTAGTAGTAGCAAGATGTATCAGGATCTGGAACCTTTGTTTTGGTGGACAAAGATGAAAAAGGAGATTGCTGCTTTTGTCGCTCGTTGTGACAATTGTTGTCGTGTGAAGGCCGTTCACATGAAAGCTGGTTTGCTTCAACCCTTGTCAATTCCTGGTTGGAAATGGGAAGAAGTCAGCACGGATTTCATCGTTGGACTTCCAACTTCTGTCAAGGGTTACGATTCTATCTGGGTGATTGTAGATCGTTTGACCAAGGTTGCTCGATTTATTCCAGTTCGAACTGACTATCGTCCACATCAATATGCGGAGTTGTATTTCGAGCACATTGTTCATCAGTATGGGGTGCCTCGAACTATCATATCAGATCGTGGACCACAGTTCACTGCTCGTTTTTGGGAATGTCTGCATGAGCAGATTGGTACTCATTTAGTCTGTCGCTCTGTTTATCATCCCCAAACAGTAGGTCCAACTGAACGGGTTAACCAAATCCTAGAAGATATGTTAAGGGCATGTGCTCTCTCTTCAAAAGGTTCTTGGGTTAAGTGGTTGCCATTAGCTGAGTTCCCCTACAACAATAGTTATCAGGAGAGTATCAAGATGGCTCCATTTGAAGCCCTGTACGGTCGCAAGTGTCGAACCCCGTTGAATTGGGTAGAAGCCGGAGAGCGAAGGTATTATGGCATCGATTTCGTGAACGAAGCGGAGCAGCAAGTTCGTACCATCCAGCAACACCTGGAAGCTGCTCAAGCTCGTTAGAAAAGTTATGCCGACAAAAGAAGGAAGCCGATTGAGTTTTCAGTTGGTGACCATGTGTATATCAAGGTGTCTCCGATGAAGGGTGTACAAAGGTTCGGAGTCAAGCGAAAGCTTGCACCTCGTTATGTGGGACCTTATCGGATTCTCGAAAGGAAAGGAAACGTAGCATACAAAGTTTAACTTCCAGTTGTGCTTCGAGCTATTTTCCCTGTCTTCCACGTATCACAGCTAAAGAAATGTCTTCGTGTTCCGGAGGAAAGAGTAGAAGTTCAGGATATCAAGTTGAAGTCGGACTTGGTGTATGAAGAAAAACCTGTAGCGGTTCTTGACCGCAAGGAACGGGTGACTCGTAATCATGTGGTTAAGTTCTACAAAGTGTTGTGGAGTAACCACGGGGAAGAAGATGCCACTTGGGAGACGGAGGATTATTTGAAAGAAGTTTACAAAACCTTCTTCGAAAATCAGTAAGCTTTCAAATCTCGGGATGAGATTTTTGTAAGGGGGGAGGGCCGTAACACCCCAGTGTTATGGTTGCATAAATCACATGCATAGCATGAGCATTATCTTCTACTCAAGCATGTCATGATCATCATTTACCTTGAGTCATACCTTTCCATGCAAATATGTGATTTAAATTGTTTAAGTAGTCTTCCCATGCTTATGCTTGAGTGAACCATGCTTGTGTTTATGCTCTATGCCTTGGTAATTAGTTTATCCATGCTTAACTCAACCTTGGGAACAATGTTCATGTTGATCACTTCTCAAAATAATCACATAAGTCATACTTATACAAATAGGCTCTAGAAACCTCTTTTGCTTAGGCTTTTAAAACGTGTTTCATAAAATGTTTGCGTGTCAAAACTTTTTACAGCAAAGTTCTAGCAAATTTTATAAGGAACAAAAGTTGTTTTAGGACCATCTCATGAAAATGATACAACTAGCTCAAAATTGACCCACAAGGCAGATTTGGGGCTATTTCCAACACTTAGAAATTTTTTCTAAGTCCTGGAATGAAAACAGTTTGCTCGATCGGTTTTGAAAACTCTTTATCTCTCAATCCAGGCCGATCTGGCTTTTGCTCTAGTTGACAATGTTGTAGAACTCGATTGGAACTCCAACTTTGTCAACTGCATCATCTTCTAACTCGGGCTTGTTTCGGAGTTTTTCGTTGCTGAAGTCGCTCTGTCAGTCGGTCATCGTGTTCTCTGAATCAGACGCGAGCTCGCCGATGTGGCCGACCGGCGACAGAGCAACGGCGACATTTGGCGCCCGTACGCCGCTCTTGGCCCCGCTCGTCAGCTCCTAGTGCACGCATGTCCTCCACGGCGACGCCCCGAGTGGAGTGGACGCGTCCATTTCCTCTCTGCCTCGCCTCTCTCGCCAGAAGCGCGCCCGCAGCGAGCTCACCGTCGTGAGCTCACTCTGGTGAGCTCGTGTGCGCTCCTCGCTGCATCGCAGTCCACCAAACTCCACCCATAGCTCCCACCGGTGAGCCACCATTTCCTTCTTTCCCCAAATCGGGTCGCCGTGACCATCTTTTCCGGCGAACTAAATGCTGGGCTCCTCGGAGCCTCCCATCTCCTTTGGTTAGGTTCTAGAGATAGCTTAGGTTCTTAGCTAGCGGATGCAGCTCTCGGTGGACGCTCTACCTCACCCACCGTCGCCGGACATTATGCGCAGCGCCACCGTGTTTCCGCTGAAGTTGGGGTCTTCCGTGGCCAGCACGTTCCACGATGTTTCAAGCCAAGCCGCGTACCTAGGAAGCTTCGCCGTAGTCCACTGGTGCTGTAGGAAACCCTAGGTCACGCTCTACCGGCTTGAGGGCTCCTGCGTAACGCCGAGCACCTCCGCCGAGCCGCCATGATCGACGGCGAGCCATTTCCGCTGGCTCCGCCGTGGGGAAAAGGGGGTCAATCGAGTCGCTAGAGTCTGGGGATCACAATGGTGCCCTTGGTTTGGCCGGAGACCTCGCCGTCGCGGAGAAATCGCCGGCGAGAGTCGCCTCGGCGGTGAGGAAGATGACCCTGACATGCGGGGTCCACTGTCAGTGTCACCTCACTTCCCTGCTTTTCTTTTATTCAAAGCCTGATTTTTGGCTTTCTTACAAAAATCATATCTCCTATTTCTGAGATCTAAAATTTGTGAAACCAATTTTGTGGTATTCCTTGAGATGACTAGTTTTTAATAAAAATATAAAATGAACCATGTTTTCTGGGAAAAATATTTATTAGGATTTAATCTTGTTATTCATAAATAAATTCATATCTCTTGTTATACTGCTTATTTCGCTATGAAATTTTTATGGAAGTCTCTGTGTGGTACTGGAGTGCTATGATAAATATTTAATGATTTTTGGAGTACTGCAGCTTTGAAATGTAATTTATGTTTAAGATTTGGCTTGTTTCCTTAATTAAATCATATAAAATAATTGGTGCTTATGCTGGTACTCTACTTTGGTAGTAAACTTTTTTATGGTATTCTTAATATGTGAATGATCTGAAATTTGTTGTTTGGCACAATATAAGTCATGTTTCTCAATTTATGAAATAAAAACCTTGTCACATGTTAAATGTATATCTTTAATTTGGTATGTTTTTTTACTCTGAAAATTTTATGGTGATGCTTTGGTGCTATACTTGTGCTGCTGTAATTTTTGTAGATGTTTCTGAGCACTTTTACCAGTATCTTGTAATTATGCTCCTTTTCTAGAATTAAATTAATAAATGCCTTGTTAATAAATATTTAGAGGTTATCATATGATGTTCTGGCTATCTTGTGGTGTGCTTGTGTTCATAAGCCATGTGGTTGGCATTGTTTATGTTTTGGTTATGTCATTAAATAATTAATTGGTGGGCTAAAAGCTGTTCTGGACAGCAAGGAAGTAATCTAGCTTTTGCTTAATGATAACTGAGTTTTCTGGGAAACTTGTCTAAATCAAAGTTGTTGTAAACTTTATGAACTAGCTGTGGTTTAAATTTGGGATCATTTGGCCTAGCAGTTTAAAAGTTATGGCTGTTCCAAGTTGGGTTCTAGAAATAGGTGCTCTCTGTTTTCTGGGACAGAACCTGGAACTTTGTTTTTAAGGCTGGTTTAACTTATGAATCTTGCTGTGAAGTTTAAAGATGAATTGTAGACAATTTTATAAGATTTCCAGAATGTTCTCACTCATGTTTGTTGAATCTGTCTAGTATTAGTTATGACCTGTTTTACTGAGCTAGTTCTGTTATGCGATGCTTGCTGTTATAGGTTATCATGGTAGGTTTTGGGCTAAGTTAACTTATCCTCTTGTGTGAACTTGTTATAACCATTACTCCTAAATGCGTGTCCAGTGAGTTTTTTTATGTGTCAAGCATTCATCCTCTTTTATGCATCTTCTTATTAGTTGAGCATGCAATAGGTGCATCGGACGCGACCGCTTCCTTCGAGCTCCAAGCGAACCCCGAAGGCCAGGAGGGCAGCCAAGAGGTGGAGGTCCAGCCAGTCAGACTCGAGGAGCCCGAAGAAGAAGTTGAGTGCCCGAACCACGAGCCAGCCTCGTTCGTGAAAGGCAAGCCCCGGAGCATCCTAAGTATCCCTTTACTTTCAGAAGTTTACTTGAATATGTTATATCTATTGATGCATTAAGTATAGGAGTTGTGATGAAACCTTTACTGCACTTTACTCCATCCTTGTCCTGATAACTTACCCTACCCTAGTTGTAGAGTTAGGATCGTGTCACAGCTTAGCCATGCTTAATCGGTAGAAGTTGGGTGATTTCCTGTCACCTACGCGATATAGGGTTGTGTCGGATCACGATGGTCTATATGTGCTATCGTGGATGGAACCTGATTAAATTGACTTAAGCCGGGCGGAGTTTTGCAAGGTTGTAGTAACTCCGTCTGTGGCAGCTAAGGACCGACCGTTGTACGTCCTCTTGTCATGTTGAACGTATGCCTGACACTTAGTTGGCCGGATAACTCGTTCCGACCGTGAAGCCGAGTAGTATGACTCAGGCCGGAAGACCGGCAAGTATAAAGTGCGCACTACCGGAGGAAGTGCGGTGTGCGGGGGACCATTGGCGTAAGCCCAAAGGCAGGTGGGTTAAAATTCCTGACCTCCCTGGCAGAGTGGTAGCCCTGGGAGTGCGGCGCTGATCGGAGCCGCGATTCCTGAGTCGTACCAAAGGTGACCCGTTGGCTCTCCGACGGGGGATGCTTGGGTGAGTGCTCATAATACCCTCCAGCTGGATAGGAATTCGATTCGAATCGCCGTCTCTCCCAGTCAGTGAGAACTTGATAGAGCAGTGGCAAACGTAGCATTCACTAATGAACTTGGTTCACGATAATGATGATAGCAAGGAAGAACATATGATGAACTTGATATGGTTATTATTGCTTGTAATAATAAAGTGAAGTGCTTTAGTACAGGTGCTCATCTAGTGTTAGGCTGATAATGAATAAACATGATGCTCCCTGTTGGGTATTTTAAATGCAAACAGAAAAATCCGCAAGCGCACGGATACCGATGTAGCCTTCACCCGGGAGTATTCCAGAGTATCGATTTTCCACAGAGAACGTGAGTGTACTAATTAAGATCCAAGATCGCCCAAGGATAACTATATAATTATTTTTGGTGGGAAGAAAGGAAGTTTCCTGAGAGTTCTCTAGTTGATCTAAGAATCAAGAATTACTTCAAGATTATCTATATCGGGACATCAGAGCACTAACCACAGAAAGAGATGAGAAGGGGGCTAGGAAGGTCTCACTACGGTCCTACAAACACCGATCCGAACGTTGTGGAATACGTCGACTGTTAGGGCTGTCACTACCCTAGGGCTACCACAACAATCCGCAGGATTGGGTGCAATTCCAGGTAATTGCAAGACTAAACACCACGTCTAATCTATTAATTACTACTCTAGCTTTATAAAGACTAGAGCACTTGATGCAAGCGGGAATCCAATAAATAACTTGAATGTAAATAAAAGTAATTAAAGAACTCAGGATTATGAATTGAAGAACCTGGAGAATAATGAAGAACGAACCAGATGCTGCAAAAGTATAATGTTGAGGAAGATCCGACAGATCCGGCTCCTCCTCCGCTCTCCTCTTCTCTCTCCCTATTTTCTAGATTACAACTAGAACTAACTAGAACTAGAACTAGAGGAACTAGAACTAGAACTAGATGAACTAGAACTAGATCTGGATGAACTAGAGGTAGAACTAGAAGAACTAGAGGGATCCTCTCTACTTGGATGAAGAATTGAAACCCTAGCTTTGATTCTGTAGAAGAGGTATGATCTCCAGGGTCTGGTTTTATAGTCCCTTCAAATGAATCTGGGCCGTCGGATCAAACCGACATTGATCGTGTGGTTTTCCTTAAAGTATTAGGTCGGTGGAGCATGATCCCCGAACTTCACCCTGATTGGTGGAAAGAGGTGGGCGGGCACCCTCAGGATTAGGGCGGGCGCCCTGTCCCTGAGGCCTCTCGGCTTCCGCTTCGGTCCCGTGGCTTCTGGAGTCTTCTAGATGATAGAAAATTGCGCGACACGTTAATATCTCTATGTAAACCCGACGTGTGGGTCTTTCTTCCGTATTTCCTGATAACCCCCTGCAGAAATAGACAAACACCAAAACTTGTGGAATTCTGTCAGATAAAACCCTAAGTCTAGGTGTTGGTTGCATTTGGATCCTTTTCCATGATTAGTTGATGGTTAAATATGAGCATTAAGGACCGTCAACAAGCTCCCCCAAGCTTAACCTTTGCTCGTCCCTGAGCAAAGCTAAAATCATCAAGAAAATAGGGGTTACTTTTATGCCTTTTACTAAAGGGGTTTTAAGTTATCACTAAGGTCTTAAGTGATTGAAAAACAGAATGATCAAGTCAAGCACTATGTCTCAAGTTCTTCTGTCTTACCTTTGTTCTGGAGTTGTTTATAAGTTTCCAAAATAAATCTGAGGCATTTGCCTTCTTCTCGAAAGATATATAAGTAGAGCTTTAAAAATTTTAGCATACTTACTTTGCATTTTGCTATGTCAATGCTCGGAGCAAGGGAGAGGAATGTCAAACTCCTAGATCAAGACCTTTGACCTTTTTGAAGAGTTTGTCATCTCTTACTGGCATATTGCTTATTAGAGGGACCATGGGCTATCATTTTTTTCTTTTTTTTCTCTTTTTTTTAGTCTCTTTTTTTCAAGTGGGCAGCAAGTACCCCTAATTCTACTGTCGGACACATGTCCATTTTTTTCCACTCAGGTGGGTATCTTTGTACCCCTAATTCTACCTTGGACACTTGTCCATTTTTACCTCTCATCTCACTCTTTTTTTTCGAATCAAATTTTTGCATAGTCCCATGCCTCTAACGCAATAATACTTCGGAAGAGTGAATATTTTATATTTTTAAAACAAAAAGATCTTGATCTTGGGAGCATGATAATTCTCTCAACCAAAACTACAAGAATTAACAATGGCTTGAACAAAGAAAGTACCCACAGTTTTAATATTTATTTCTTATAAGACTCTAGGTATTATGATCTCATATATTTTTTTTATGAATTTTTAGATTTTCAAAAGATAAAATCTCCAGAACTCTAGCAAAACTTGGAACAAGTTAAATAGTAGCTCAGACCTTCTCATATCATGTTTGTCAATTACCTAGACTTGAATCAAACTTTCTTTTTATTTTATTTAAAACTTAGTATTACATAAAACTATTATATATTACTCAAAACAAAAACTGTGTTTGGTTTCATGGTTATGCATTTTTTTATTTCTGAATACTACTAAATAAAACTAAGAAAGAAAAATAATACTTATCCTGATTTTTTTTTTAGCAAACTAAGCAAAGATATATATATAAGCAAAAAATCTTTGTTTGGGTTTTTATGATTATGCATCTTTACATTATTTGAGTAAAGTATAAACGTGAGTAGAACACTTAGCTGGATAAATGGGGGTGCTCTCCCCCAAGCTGGATTTTGACATAATTTCTTCTGATGTAGCTAGCAGGTGGCGGAGGTGTATTTGAATGTCGGCAGCACTCTGACAGCGGTTAGGATGTCCTTCGTCTGCTAGTCTTGTTTGATCCTTGAATTCTGTGGAGCTCAAATAGACAACAAAGCTTTGTGGAACTAGTTAAGTGTTAGCATAAATATCTAGCCTTTATCATGTTGAGCCTCCTCAATAAATGTTACTCTCTTAGTAGGATCATTTATTTATTTTTATAATTTTATCTTTATAGGATAGGGATATATTTATTTCATTTTTTTATGCCACCACAATGAATATACTTATGGGTTTTATGCCATGAGCATACTCACATGGGGCTTACTTAACATTTTTATTTTCTTTTCAAGATGATATAAACCTGATTAACTAAGCAAACTATTTTAAATAATTGAAAGAAAAAAGATAACTACCAAGTTTACCTCTTGGCAAGGCGTTCGGTGTCTTTAAGTCCTCCGAACGGGACTCTCCGTTTTCTCAGTCGTCCTGGGATTTGCTGGATGGCATAGTCGGTGGTTCCGGCAGAGCCTGCTCTTCGTGTATAACTATCTTCTCTCTCCACACCTGACTCGGTGCTGCGGTCTCCTCAGGACAGTTCTGTTCAAGCTGTATGTCTTCAGACCTCACTACTTCTCCTTCGTAGTCTGTCCATCCGTCCTTGATAATTTGCCTCCTCTGGTTGCGGTTGCATTGTCTTCTTCTTGTCCTGACCTGCTTAGAGTCTTTCAACTATGTAGTTAAGGTTAGTAAAATAGTGGCGTACCTTTTCAGAGGGGAAGTGCATGTGGACTCCGCCGGTTCCAATGTAGATGATTGCTTTAACGGTGTTGAGGAATGGTCTTCCAAGGATGATGGGTGGATCGTACTCGTCTTCTCCTATGTCAATAACTTCAACGTTCCGAAATGTTTGATCTGCCATCTGGAGCTGGGTGTATGTCGGTTTTAAGGGCATGGTTCCTAACAGAAGCTGATAGGTGACTGAGTCGTCCTTTTTGGTCAGGAACGGTGACTTAAATAGATGATCTTGACCTTCTTGAACTGCAGTGACCATCTTAGCTGACTCGGTCCACACTTGCTTGTTCCTGTTCCTCCTGTTGGTCCTCCTCCTTGGTTCATGTCGGGAATGCTCTGAGATTGTGTAGTCTTGTTCTTGAAGGAAAATGTCTCATTTCTCCCTTTGATGTAGAAACTGATCTTGGCAGCACTAGCGTAGATGACAGCTCCCGAGGTGTTCAGGAATGGCCTCCCTAAGATGGATGCCCTCTCATCAAACCGGTCTCTATCACCACGAAGTCTGCTGGGGCGTACAAGGTACCAACTCGGACGCAGAAGTTTTTCAATATTCCCTTTGGGAAACTTAGTGTCTGATCTGTAGGCTTGGGCACAATGTTGACGCTGGAGCCAAAGTCGCAGAGTGCTTCTAGGAAGTCCACCATGCCGATGGAGATCGGGATGACAGGGCGTCCTGGGTTGTCTCTCTTGACCGGCAGAAGGTCAGTAATTATTTCCACTACGGGGTTACTCCAGTAGTTACGTCCTCAAGCATCTCAGGGCAGTGATTGCCTGAGTGTCCAGTATCTCCAGTGTGTTTGTGCTCGTAGATCTAGGTTTTCACTTGGTGGAGTCTGGGAGATATAAAAGTCCTTCATATTTTGCTCGAAGTGTACCTGCTCATAGAGACAAGGCAGAGATCAAGTGCATGGGCTCTGTTGGTGGAAAACACCAACATAACCAAAAGTGTATTTGTTCTTCTTAACCTTAAGCATAGTGAGCAAGACAAAGTTGATGGATAATAAGATCATGAGTGTAGCATTTAAAACATTCATCAGATCAGATCACTCAACCTAATGGAAAGATAATCTATCTATACTTATCTCTTTTTTTATATATATCTTCCAAAGATTGTGTGTGCAACATTTAGTGTGGGATCACAAAGGTGAAAGGACTAAACATATTGAATCGATTGGGTTGGTTAATCTAGAATTGTAAATCATACATGTTTGTCTCTTTTATTCATGTGAATGCCAGAACCAAGGAGAAGCTTATAGAAGTGATAGTCAAGTACCTTAAGATGTTACCTTACTTGAAGAGTGATGGTATAGTATCACCTTGTGGAAGCTTTTCTCTCTTAGCGGTTGTGCATCGTGTTTGTGGCACCCTCCATAGATCATCTTTTGTGAGCTATGCCTTCCTCGTGCAAATTGTTAAACTTCATGTGTCTCTCTCTTTGTCTCCAATGTGAGTTTATCTCAGGACTTCCCAGGTCGATATTGAAAGTTTTCCTGCAGGGGTTAGTCTAACAAAATATCCAATATCTACTATAGCATACTATCGGCTCAAAGATCAACCTAGACACCATGTCTAATTTGATTTAGGAGGGAATTTTAACCTAAGCATCAAGCTTAATTTAAAATCCTTTAGAAGTAAGATCGTCATTCATAAACTAAGCACCATGCTTAATTAAGAGATAAATGAAACTACTCCAAACCTAGACATATACTAAAGCAAATAAAGGTAGCATCAGGGCATTTATAAAGATCTACTCAAGTGGAGATGAAGTAGTGTGATTAGTATTTAACAAATTGAGCATGTCTCAATGGTAGGGTCAACCAATATAGCAACATGGCAAAGGATGTTTTTATGTAAAGTACTCCCCCAAGCTTGAATTTTGCAAAATTCAAGTTTGGATGAATTTAATTCAATGTTGTATGATGATTGGTTGTACATACCTTGTGCTTGTCATTCATCCGATCTTCTTGCTCCAATCCTGGAAAGGTTAGTGACAAGAATACCCGAAGGAATTTTTTTACAATTATCCTTATATGCTCAATACAAAAGTTAATGTTGCAAATAATTAAAAGCTCATGTTACAATCTGATCAGTGCTTATTTTAGGACACTAAGCTTGTCCTTGGGAAACCATCAATTTATGTCAGTGAAGTGGTTTCCCCTCCAACGCTGACCTATATCAAGATCAACTCAACGAGATCTGCAAAATTTGTTATAAACATATGCATCGACAACCGCCCTGTTAAAGTTTTTATAAATAGAAAGGAAGAGGGGGTTGGAGATCTCGAATGTGGTGATGTTGGAGAGACCAATGGATTGTGAAGATGTTGCATATGAGCATGGAGTAAATGAAGTGGCTATGAAATAAATTCCATGCTCATTAATGCTTAGAGTGAAATCCATGTGGTGTGGTGAAAAATGGCAAGGTGAGTGTGGTAAAAAAAGAAAAGAAAAAGGATATACGGGCGACTTGGATCGAAACTAGCACAGCTACCGTTCCCCGGCAACGGCGCCGAAAAGCTTGTTGGGTATTTTAAACGCAAACAGAAAAATCCCTAAGCGCACGGATACCGATGTAGCCTTCACCCGGGAGTATTCCAGAGTATCGATTTTCCACAGAGAACGTGAGTGTACTAATTAAGATCCAAGATCGCCCAAGGATAACTATATAATTATTTTTGGTGGGAAGAGAGGAAGTTTCCTGAGAGTTCTCTAGTTGATCTAAGAATCAAGAATTACTTCAAGATTATCTATATCGGGACATCAGAGCACTAACCACAGAAAGAGATGAGAAGGGGGCTAGGAAGGTCTGACTACGGTCCTACAAACACCAATCCGAACGTGGTGGAATACGTCGACCGTTAGGGCGGTCACTACCCTAGGGCTACCACAACAATCCGTAGGATTGGGTGCAATTCCAGGTAATTGCAAGACTAAACACCACGTCTAATCTATTAATTACTACTCTAGCGTTATAAAGACTAGAGCACTTGATGCAAGCGGGAATCCAATAAATAACTTGAATGTAAATAAAAGTAATTAAAGAACTCAGGATTATGAATTGAAGAACCTGGAGAACAATGAAGAACGAACCAGATGCTGCAAAAGTATAATGTTGAGGAAGATCCGACAGATCCGGCTCCTCCTCCGCTCTCCTCTTCTCTCTCCCTATTTTCTAGATTACAACTAGAACTAACTAGAACTAGAACTAGAGGAACTAGAACTAGAACTAGATGAACTAGAACTAGATTTAGATGAACTAGAGGTAGAACTAGAAGAACTAGAGGGATCCTCTCTACTTGGATGAAGAATTGAAACCCTAGCTTTGATTCTGTAGAAGAGGTATGATCTCCAGGGGCCAGGGGGGTCTGGTTTTATAGTCCCTTCAAATGAAACTGGGCCGTCGGATCAAACCGACATTGATCGTGTGGTTTTCCTTGAAGTATTAGGTCGGTGGAGCATGATCCCCGAACTTCACCCTGATTGGTGGAAAGAGGTGGGCGGGCGCCCTCAGGATTAGGGCGGGCGCCCTGTCCCTGAGGCCTCTCGGCTTCCGCTTCGGTCCCGTGGCTTCTGGAGTCTTCTAGATGATAGAAAATTGCGCGGCACGTTAATATCTCTATGTAAACCCGACGTGTGGGTCTTTCTTCCGTATTTTCTGATAACCCCCTGCAGAAATAGACAAACACCAAAACTTGTGGAATTCTGTCAGATAAAACCCTAAGTCTAGGTGTTGGTTGCATTTGGATCCTTTTCCATGATTAGTTGATGGTTAAATATGAGCATTAAGGACCGTCAATACTCCCACAATAAGTTAGTTTTAATGCAAGCTTTTGGCAATTGTTGAGTCAACTCGCTCTAATTGATATTGGCCTTGCATGATCCTTGGTGTCTTTTATGTTTTACTAGACGTGTAAGTCTAGCTGAGTACATTCTCGTACTCAGGGTTTATTCCCACCTGTTGCAGATGACATCTTTTATGACGGCTTCTGCAAGACCTGTCTCCATCCTGCTGGGGATGAGGACTAACCGTTGGGCATGGTTCTCTAACAAACTCGTACCTATTGCTTTTGGAAGGATGGTGTAGACTCTAGCAATAACAAGAACTTGTGAACTGAACTTTGAACAAGTGTGTGTAATTATTTTGCTTCTGCTACTTCGAACATGTGTTGTAATAACTTAATGTCTCCGATGTGGTGTCGCTTCGACGGCAATGAATGACTATGTAACATTCGCTGTGTTTATGTTGAACTATTACGATCTTGGTTTGTTGCGAGTTGGTTTGAAGTCCTTCGTGATTTCAGTTGACTACCGGGATTATATGGGCTCAAGTTTGGAAACTTGATTGCTTGTCGGTCATTTCTACACTTGAACTCTTATAATTTGGTCGGTTTTGTGACATAGCCCCCGAGCCCTTGGAGGAGTTTTTGACTCCTTCGAGGGTTATGTTGCTTAATTCGCGAAAGCGCTGTCGACACCAGTGGTGGAAGCTTCTGATTTGCTTCGCGCGGGGGTTTCGACATACTCTCGATAGAGCGAGCGTCATCCACCCCAAATTGAGTTCCTAATGGGTAGTCCAAGTGAGAACCCGTGCCCTTTTCGAGGGGGTCGGCTATAGCCCGGAGGCGTTCTCATAAAGCGGGGCCGACATGGTCGGGGATACTGGACTCGTTCGATAGAGTCCAGTGGCTCGATGCCTCCCGTCGGGGGGATTCCTTTCGACTGTCTCGACCCTGCCTTGGACATCCCCAGCGAGTTCTCGAGACGGGCCTCGATTTTCAACCACTCGCTGGGCGTCCCTGACTCTGGTGCTCGAGATCGGCTATCGAACCCTTTCGGCGGGCCAGCCTGCGACTTCTCGAGGCTTTTGTTGGTGCCTTCCTTGGCTTACAAGGGAAAGAAGAGGCCGTGGCAGTTCGCCTTTCTGCCCGTTGGGCGCGTCTTTTCAGGCGGGTGCCGTTGCGACACTGTATCGGCGCGGAATCCGAAGCGCCCCGTCTGTGAGAAGGAAGAGAGAACGTTAGGTGGTGCATTTTTGGGGGTTAGAGTTACCGTGTTTATCGGATTTGTCCGTTGGTGGGTGGCCGCCTATAAATATCCCGCGGACTTGCTAGCGTTCTTCATTCCGCCTTCCGCCCTCTTGCCTTTGCTTTCTCGCCTCGGCTCCCTTGTCATCTCACGCGCACGCGCCCCCTCGATCAGCAGCGAATCCGCCCTCCTTCCGTCCAAGATGCCTGTGAGACTTGTTGCCACCGACGAGTGGCGTCCGTCGTCGATGACGGAACGCTGATTGCTAGAGCTTGAGAAGGAAGGGCTCCTGCGCCATCGCACTTCGCTTTCGTCGCCAGAGTGGATCGCGCCGCCAGCGGATCACAGGGAGCCCAGGCCGCCCAAGTGCTATGTGGTTTCATTCACCAAGTTCCATCGCCATGGCCTGGGTGCTCCCCTGAGCTGCTTCATGCGGGCACTCTGCCACCATTACGGGGTGGAGCTCCAGCACTTCTCCCCAAACGCCATCACCGTCGCGGCGGCTTTCGCCGCGGTGTGTGAGGGCTACTTGGGGATGATGCCCCACTGGGAGCTGTGGCTCCACCTCTACAGGGGCGAGCTCTTCAATGCCCCTACTAGGACCACCGGCGTGAGGAAGCCCGTGCGGGCGGGGTGTCTCAACCTCGTGCTGAAGACGGGGAAGACAGCGAGGCCACGGGAGTACATCCCGGTGGGATTGTCGACGAACCATGCCGGATGGGACTCCCAGTGGTTCTACCTGAGGAACGACGACGATCTCCTTCTGGCCTACACCGGTTGCCTGATCATGGAGCGCCCGGAGAACTGGACGTACGGCGTTGTCCAAGCTCACCAGTCGCGGCTCGACCCCCTCCTCGACGCTTTGAAGAAGCTGCGTACGGAAGGCCTGACCACCGCTCTTGTTCTCTCGGCCGTTCATCATCGGAGAGTTCTCCCATTGATGTCCCGGCCACTGAGGATGAATGAGATGGCACCTGGTGTCTCGTCCCGGGACCTCAAGGCGTGCCAGATGTCTAACGAGGCTCCGGCGGACGATGAGGTCGCGGCCCGGGTCAGGGCGGCCATTGCCGGCGATTTCAAGCCGGAGCACGTTAACGGCTTCCCCATGAGGCCCGATGCGGGCTCGATCGACCTGGTATGCTCTTTTCTCGTACATGGCTTCAATTCTGGATTTCCTTCGACCCCTTTTTTAATCTCTCCTTTGTTCTGGTAGGGGCGAATCGATGTCCGGTCCTCGAAGCCCCCAGTAAAGGAGGACGAGGTCGACCGTGACGCACGGCGCCAGTCCGCCGAGAAGCAAAAGTCCATCAAGGACTCTGTGAAGAAAGGAGAGAAGAAGAAGAACCTCCACCGCCAAGCACTAGAGGCACGTCGGGCCAAGTCCAGGTAGAGGGAGGAGCCTGAAGAAGAATCCCCAGCGACGACGACGGCGGAGACGGCGATGATGACAGCGACGACTCCGAGGGGATGGCGTCTCGTCTCGATCGGATCCTCGAGGGTCCGCCTCAAGGCGATGTCGACGTCCCACGGATGGGGGCACCGAAGGAGGGGTAGGTGGATCCCACCGCCCCCGCGCTGAGCCGCCCCGCAACCTCAACCTCCCCCTGTATCGAAGGCGGGTAGCCGGGCTAAGCCCCAGGTGACGGGGCCGTTGACCCGTGGCCGCGCCGCGGCCTCCGACAAGGGGGAGACCGGCCGTAGAAGCGCTAGTCCTGGCGCTCGCTAGGTTGGAGATGCGGGGCCAAGACCAGCGCCTGTCCTCGAGGGGTCGAGGGCCTTGACGCTGGGTGTCTCGAGGCCCATCAGTCGAGGCACCGGTAGGCGAGCCGTTCTCCCTGTGGGGTAAGTTTTCTGACGCTGTTATTCTTATTCTCCTGGTTCTTTGCGTTTTCTCGTATAACGGTCTTGTTTACGCCCATTCTTCCCTTCTCAGGTTGAAGCGGACGATTGAGCAGGCCCAGCCTTCGATGGCGAAAAGGCTCAAAGTGGGAGCAGCCTCCAAACAGCCAGGTCAGTAGCTTATTCGTGGGATTCGTGTTGTTCTTTCATTGGTCATCATAGTGACTTGGCCTTTGTTTTTTGATTTCCTGGCTCCTCCGACCCTCAGCTGCCTACCGGCACCGAGAGCGCCCCACCTCGTCCCCTGGCGGGTGATCCTGCCCCGTCGTCGCCCAAACAAGCCGAGGTGCCCCGGCCCGAAGGGCAGGAAGGAGCCCCCGAGCCTCCCCGATCGGGGGTCGAGGGGGATCCCATTACCATAAGTGATGGGTCCGGTGGCGATGGGACCTCGAGGGATGCCCTTCCTATGGATGAGGAGGCTCAAACTTCTCTCGTCGCGGGACGGACGCCCTGGCCTGCCGGGCTTCGCTCCAGTGAGGAGTAGAAGAAGAAAGAAGAGGAGGAGTGCGAGCAGGAGACGCGGTGGCAACTGCAGGAGCAGGATCGCCGACAGAAGCCGCAGGAGCTCGAGGAGCAGTAGCAGCAGCAGGGGGGCCAGCCGTTGGAGGGACCACTCGAGCCTCCTCCTCACAGTCCGCCTCAACCAGTGCCTCCGGCGCCGCAAGAGCCCGAGGACCAGGAAGAGGGTCTGCCGGTTTTTGGCCCTCCAACCCCAGCGTGGCTCCGTCCAGGGGCGCCCGCCGTGATCCCGGCAGAGTCGGGGCGGGCGGACGGCGTGGTTGCGCTTGCTTGCATGATGCGCACCCCCATCGACCCTGAGTCCAAGATCAGGAGGACGATCTACGGCATGGACGGAATCGCCCCGGGATTCCTCTGAGAGCGTCGGTCGTGGGAGGACCGCATTCCCGCCGAGGAGGATGACGCTGGGACGTCTGGTAGTAAAGATGGCACCTGGAAGATGGTGGACGATGACGGGCGGTTCCCCTCCCTCGTCGACTTGTTTCTGCGCCACGGGGGGTCCCTCGAGACCGTCGAGGACCTCATTCGCGGCGTCAAGGCGTGGGCTGACCAAGAGATGGAGAACTGGTGCCCGATCGGATCCGCATCTGGGCTTCCACCGATCCGTCTGAGCCCAACATCTTCCTGCACGATCGGAAGGAGGCTGAGAAGTGGGAGCACGTCGAGGAGCTCCGCCTCTGGATGAAGCACGTGGTGGGGCTCCTGTCGGACATTGTAAACAACGGGCTCGGGCCAGCCTACTTTGTAAGTCTCTTAGTCTTTTAATCTTTAGGGCGTTTGTTGGTTTCAGGTTTTAACTGCTCGATCACCGGTTCGCAAGACCTGAAAGAGACCTCCCGTATTAAGTCAAGCTTCATTCACGCCACGAGGGGCGGCTGGGAGCAGCTCCCCCTCCTCAAAGACCAACTCCTGGAGTCGCAGGAGAAACTCCTCAAAGCCTATAAAGATCTCTTGACGCTCGAGGAGGAGAAGAAGGAGAGGGAGGCTGCCCTGGCTGAGGCTCGAGAGGCCTCGAAGAAGGCTGTGGAAGAGGCCGTGCTACTAAGGGAGCAGGCTCTGACGGTCGAGGAGGCTGCGTCCAAAGCCTGGGAGGAGACCCTGTCCTACAAGAACGTCGTTGCTGATCTGGACAAGGAGAAGGGCCTCCTCAAGACTGACTTGGACTCCCTTCGAGAATCCTTCCAGAGGATGAAGGTGGAGCATGTGAATGACGAGATCGCCAGGGGCGCCACGGAGGAAGCCAAGAAGATGACCCTCGAAGACCTCGAGGCGGAGCGGACTCGATCCTGCAGCCTCTCCGACGACATCGATCGTCTGAAGGGAGAGCTGCTGGAGAAGAGTGGAGCCATTGCTCAGGCTGGAAAAGTGATCGAAGATCTGCGTGTTGCCAACACTGAGGTGGCACGCTCTAACAGGGAGATCGAGAGGGCCAACACTAAATTAGTTGGTGAGAACACAGCTCTGGAGGAGAGTGTCCGCGGTACGTTTCTATTGTCGGGTTTTCATTTTGAGATGTGCTTGGTTTTATCTAAAGCTTTTATTTTTTTGGCATTCAAAGGGCTTAAAGACGAGCTCTTGGCCGCCCAAGTCGAGGCTTGCAATGCCAAAGCCCAGCTCGAGGGGGAGGTTGCTTTGAACCGTTGACTGCGGACGGCGATAAGCGATCTCTCGACCTCTTGGGAGGTCGAGCCCGTGGACGAGTCGAAGGAGGAAGCTCGAGGCGACGCGCTGGTCCATCAGCTGTGCTACTTAGGCGCGACGCTGAGGGATCGGGTGCGGGACGCTCTCCACATCGGGGTGAAGCAGGCAATGGCCGTTGTCTGCTCAGGCTTCTCCTATGACATGGAGGTGGTGTCCCACGGCTTCGTCACCGACATTTCCAAGACTAATGCGGAGAACGAAGAGAGGCTCCACGCCTTGATCGACGACGCAGAGGCTAATGGGGAGAGGTTGGCTAGGCTGTTCGAGCCAGAAGTACTGCCTCCTGAGACTAGCTCGGGCGCAGGCGAGGGCGGTGAGGACCATGATGCAGACTGAGGCCTGTGAGCCTGCTCTGGGTGCCTAGGCCCCTTTGTACAGTACTTTGTTACTCTATCTTTAAGCAGTATGACGTCTTTTAAGTGGTTGTCGAATTCTTATCTGTCTTTCCGCTCGAGGCTCATTTGTTTCTTTTTGCGCCTACGTTCGTATTCCTTGTTTAGCCTTTTGTTTACAACAGCCTCGATCGCCTCAAGGGTGAGGAAGCGAGTAGAGTTTCCATAGCCCGGGGGCGTAGGAGTTCTCAGGCTCGTTGTCTCTCGGCCCTTAAGGGGCTCGAGGTGCCTCAACTACTCGACCGCGTAAGGTTTACTAAGTAGGGAAGAGAGGATTTTTTGGCTTTTTCGACACTTGGGGGGGAATTACCCCCTCTGGTAGCCCCCGAGGGGGTATCGACTATAATAAGTCATAGTTGGTGCCCCCTTTTAATCGTCGAGATTTTGACTCGTGAAAAAGTAAATTGCTCGAGGGAAAGACTTTATTTATTCTTGCATTCGTTTACAAAATCTTGGTACAGAATGTATGTGGGAACATAAAGCTTTGAAATTCTAGGGGTAGAATCGACGTAGCTGTTCGATGTTCCACGCGTTGGTGAAGATCACCCCCTTTTCATCTACGAGCTTATATGTTCCTATTTTCAAGACCTCGGCCACCACGTATGGGCCTTCCCAAGGTGGAGTCAGCTTATGGCGTCCTTGATTGCTTTGCCGCCATTGTAGGACGAGGTCGCCCACGTTCAGGTCCCTCTTGTGCACGTGCTTGTCGTGGTAGCGTCGGAGCTTCTGCTAGTACCTGGCGGAGTTGAGGAGTGCCATGTCTCGAGCTTCCTCGAGCTGGTCGACCGCATTCTCTTGAGTCTCCATGTTTGTTTGATCGTTGTATGCTTTGAGTCGAGGGGACCCATACTCGAGATCTGTCGGGAGCACTGCCTTAGAGCCATAGACCATGAAGAACGGGATGTATTTTGTGGCCCTGCTTGGCGTAGTCCTTAAGCTCCATAGGACTGAGGAAAGCTCATCAACCCATTTCTTGCCAAATTTCTTCAAGCGATTGTAAATTCTTGGTTTGAGCCCCTGCAAAATCATGTCGTTGGCATGCTCGACCTGGCCGTTAGTTCGAGGGTGGGCAACTGCGGACCAGTTCACATGGATGTGATGCTGATCGCAGAAGTCTAGGAACTTTTTGCCGGTGAACTGAGTGCCGTTGTCAGTGATGATGACGTTGGGAATCCCAAACCGGTGGATGATGTCGGTGAAGAAAAGGACGTCCTGCTCGGAGCGGATGTTGGTGATGGGTCGAGCCTTGATCCATTTAGAGAACTTGTCGATGGCCACTAACAAGTGAGTGTACCCCCCTTTTGCCTTTTGTAGAGGCCCTACTAAGTCGAGCCCCCATACCGCGAATAGCCAAGTGATTGGGATCATCTGAAGAGCATGGGCAGGCTGGTGTGTCTGCTTGGCGTAGAATTGGCATCCGTGGCATGAGCGTACGAGCTCAATGGCATCAGCTATGGCCGTTGGCCACTAGAAGCCTTGCCGGAAAGCGTTCCCCACGAGGGTTCGTGGAGCAGCATGGTGCCCACAAGCCCCCGAGTGTAGATCCTCGAGGAGTTTCCGGCCTTCCTCTATGGTGACGCAACGTTGCAAGACCCCCGTCGGGCTTCATCGATATAGTTCCTTGCCATCGCCATATATTACATATGACTTGGCCCGACGAGCAATACGGCGGGCCTCAGATCGATCTTCTAGCAGCTCGCAGCGGATCAGGCAGTCGAGGAACGGCGTGCGCCAATCGAACGGAAGACCGGGCCGCACTTCCATTACCTCAGCCGCCATTAGCAGTGCCTCGACGGTGTTGGTTTGCTGGGCAAGGGCGGTCTCGTTGCCAGCCCCCGAGCCCAGGTCGACGGATGGCTCGTGTAGATCTCTTGAAAATGCGTCAGGAGGGACCGTGCCCCGAGTCGATGCGATCCTAGCGAGTTCGTCGGCTGCCTCGTTGTAGCGTCGGGCGACGTGGACGAGTTCGAGGCCGTGGAACTTGTCCTCGAGTCGACGGACTTCCTTGCAGTATGCTTCCATTTTTGGGTCGTGACAGTTCGAGGCTTTCATTACTTGGTCGATGACGACCTGGGAGTCGCCTCGAACGTCGAGGCGTCGGACTCCCAGCTCGATGGCGATCTTCAGACCGTTTACAAGGGCCTCGTATTCTGCAACATTGTTTGACGCGACAAAGTGTATCCTGATGACGTACCTCATATGGACGCCCAGCGGCGAGAGGAATAGCAGGCCTGCCCTAGCTCCTATCTTCATGAGAGACCTGTCGAAGTACATCGTCCACAGCTCTGCCTGAACCTGGGCTGGGGGGAGCTGGGAGTCTGTCCATTCCGCGACGAAATCCACAAGAGCTTGCGACTTGATGGCCTTACGGGACGCATAAGTGAGAGTCTCACTCATGAGCTCGACCGACCATTTGGCGATTTTTCCCATGGCTTCTCGACTTTGAACGATCTCTCCCAAGGGGAAGGATGAGACCACTGTGATAGGATGGCCGAGGAAGTAGTGCTGCAGCTTGCGTCGGGCGAGGATTATAGCGTAGATCAGCTTCTGGATCTATGGGTAGCGCGCTTTGGTCTCTGAGAGTACCTCGCTGACGAAATAGACCGGCCTCTAGACAGGTAATGCATACCCCTCCTCCTGCCTCTCGACCACCACAGCTGCACTGACGACCTGGGTCGTCGAGGCAACATAAAGGAGCAGCGGTTCAGCAGGTTGAGGTGGGACCAGGACTGGTGCTGAGGTCAATGTTTTCTTCAAGTTTTCGAGGGCTTCCTCGGCCTCAGGGGTCCAAGAGAAGCGCTCGACTTTCTTCAGATGTCGGTACAGGGGCAATGCCTTTTCTCCCAACCTCGAGATAAAACGACTCAGTGCCGCTAGGCATCCCGTTACCCTTTGTACGCCCTTGATGTCTCGGATCGGCCCATTCTTGTGATGGCCGAGACTTTCTCAGGATTGGCCTCGATGCCGCGCTGGGAAACGATGTAACCCAGGAGCATGCCTTGAGGTACGCCAAAAACGCACTTCTCGGGGTTGAGCTTGATCTGGTTGGCGCGTAAACAACTGAAAGCGATTTCGAGGTCCTGGATCAGGTCTCCCCGCTGCTTCGTCTTGACGATGATGTCGTCGACCTTGGCTTCGAGTGTCGACCCTATGTGCTTGCCAAACACGTGGAGCATGCAGCGCTGATATGTGGCCCCCGCATTTCAAAGCCCGAATGGCATGGTCACATAACAATACATCCCAAAAGGTGTAATGAAAGATGTCGCGAGCTGGTCGGACTCTTTCATTTTTATTTGGTGGTAACCAGAATATGCATCAAGGAAAGAAAGGATTTCACATCCCGCAGTTGAATCAACGATTTGATCGATACGAGTTAATGGAAAAGGAACCTTTGGACATGCTTTATTTAAACTTGTATAATCGACACACATCCTCATTTTCCCGTTCTTTTTCTTAACTAGTACAGGATTTGCTAACCAGTCGGGATGGTGAACCTCCTTGATGAATCCGGCCGTCAAAAGCTTTCGGATTTCCTCGCCAATGATCTTGCGCTTCTCTTCGTCGAATCGGCGCAACCGCTGCTTCACTGGCTTGGAACCGGCTCGAATTTCAAAGGAGTGCTCGGCGACTTCCCTCGGTATGCCAGGCATCTCTGAAGGACTCCATGCAAACATGTCGGTGTTCGCACGAAGAATGTCGATGAGCACGGCTTCCTATTTGGGATCGAGGTCGGCGCTGATCGTCAGCACCTTGCTGTCGGAGTCGTTGGGGTCAAGCGGGATCTTCTTGGTTGCTTCCACCGGCTCGAAGCTGCCCGCGTGGCGCTTGGGCTCTGGAGCCTCAGCGGCCAGGGCTTTGAGCTTTGAGGCGAGCTCGACGGAACTCTCGACTGCCTCCCCATACTCGACGCATTCGACGTCGCATCCGTATGCGTGCTCGAAGGAGGAGCTGACGGTGATGACGCCCTTGGGGCCGGGCATCTTCAGCTTCAGGTAGGTGTAGTTAGGGATAGCCATGAATTTGGTGTAACTCGGTCGTCCGATGATGGCGTGGTACGTGCCCCGGAACCCCACCACCTCAAAGGTGAGGGTCTCTTTTCTGAAGTTGGCCACCGTGCCAAAACAGACTGGTAGGTCGATTCGGCCAACCGGCAGCGCCTTCTTTCCTCGCACGACGCCATGGAAGCTGCCGGCGCTTGGTTGGAGCCGCCCCCTGTCAATGCCTAGGAGGTCGAGGGTCTCGAGGTAGATGACGTTGAGGCTGCTGCCGCCATCCATCAGCACCTTTGAGAGCCGGGTGTTGATGATGATGGGGTCGACCACAAGCGGGTAGACGCCAGGGGCGACTACTTTGTCGGGGTGGTCCTCTCGATCGAAGATGATGGGGGTGCTCGACCAGCTGAGGTACTGGGGTATTGCCATCCTTGCCGTGAAAACCTCAGGACGTTCCATCTTGCGCTGTCTTAAGGTCAACTGCGTCGAGGGCCCACCGTAGATCATGTAGCAGTCGTGAACGGCATGGAAACCGTCGTCGGCCTTGTTGTCCTCCTTATCGCCACCCTTCTCCTTCTTCGAGTCGTCGCGTGCGTCCTTCTTGACCCCCAGACCGTCGAAATGCTTTTTCAGCATACGGCAGTCTTTGAGCTTGTGGTTGGCTCCTCCCTTATGGTAAGGGCACCACTCTTCTAGCATCTTATTTGGAAAAAAGAATTTACCCCCCCCATTTTTAGCGGGCGGGCCCTTCGAGGGGGCTTTTTTGGCGTTTCCCATGGGTGCAGCACCACGAGATCGTCATCGAGGTCTTCCCGTTGGAATAGTCGTGTCTTCTTCTTCTTCTTATTTTTCTTGGACCCTCATCTGGGGCCCTCATCATCGTCGGCGGGCAGCTTGCCCTTCCTTCCTTCACAGCTGAAGAAGGCACCGACTGCTTCTTCTCCTGCCGCGTAGTTGGCCACCACATCCATCAGCTCGTCGACGGTCTGAGGGCGATTCCGACCTAATTCCCGTACCAAGTCTCGACTGGTGGTACCAGAGACAAAGGCCAGGATGATGTCGTGATTGGGGATGTGTGGCAGCTCGGTGCGTTGCTTTGAGAAGCGTCGAGCGTATTCTCGAAGAGTTTCTCCTGACTTATGCTTGCACTTGCTGAGGTCCCACGAGTTCCCAGGCCATATGTAAGTTCCTTTGAAATTACCCACGAAAACTCTAACCAGATCGACCCAGTCGTGGATCTGATCGGCTGGAAGCTCTTCGAGCCACCTGCGGGCAGTGTCGGAGAGGAAGAGCGGCAGCTGCCTGATGATGGCTCGATCGTCTCCTCGAGCACCTCCCAGCTGACAGGCCAGCCTGAAGTCTGCCAGCCACAGCTCTGGTTTGGTCTCTCCGTTGTATTTCGCAATGCTGGTCGGGGGTCCGAATGGGCTGGGCAGCGGCGTGCTGCGGATTGCCCTGCTGAATACCCGTGGGCCTGGTGGCTCTGGAGCCATCCGATCTTCATCACTGTCGTACCTCCCGCCGCGATGGGCACTGTATCCGCGCTCTTTCACGTCCCCGTACTGTTGCAGAACCACCCTAATTATATGGCTCACATGCACTTGACATTGTCCTTAAGACCTCTGACTACTACACATGAGAGTCATATAACTTGGATAGTCTGTCGGGTGCCCTCAGAGGACCCCGAATCATCCACATTTTTTTACTCATACAGGATCAACATGGAGTTACCATAACATTACAACATTTGTTACAAAAATAACTTACATCGGAGTGCGGAAGATTTATAACTTAATTTACAACATATGATGGAGTATAAACAACTAAATTTCCAAAAGGTGTGTAGAGTAGCGGAAGCATCTTAGGTGAAGCTTCTAAGGTAGAAGAGGTGGATAAATCATGTCGCGCCCACCGACATGACCTCCATTAGCAGCATAAGTCAGCACCTGCAACAGGGGTTATAAAACCCTGAGTACTGGAGTACTCAACAAGACTTACCCGGCGGAAAAAGTGGAGAACTTAGGAATGCAGGCTTAGGGTAGACAAGGAGTGGCTGAGCAAGGAGCCAAATTGTTTTACCAAAAAGCTTACTAATAGTGCATCCTTACTTTCAAGTTTTACCCATGAATTCCTCTCCTTAAGAGGTCAAGGAGTTCGAGGACAGTCTATCTAGTTGCTTCTCACAGACAAGTCTGTTAGTTCCTAGTCCTTAATCAAAGTATTATCTATCCAACGGCCATAGCTTCATGTCACTCTGAGTCCGGGAATTGGGATCCGAACCTCATGAGACATTTCCCCCTTTCTTCTTTTATCACTTAGTTGCATATTTATCTACGATGAGGGTCGAAGGAATTGAGTCTCCCAATCGGGGAGCAACGAGGATTCGAATCGCTTAGCAATCCAGCTGGAGTTCCTAGCCACCCGACATATGTAGAACCAAATCTTGCAAATGTCAACCCAAATCGAGCTCTCCCCAAATTTGACTAGGTTCGCGGCACCCGAGAGCACAGTACCCCACCATCCTACAGCCGATCTAGATGTTTCCCGGTCATCTCAGATCCGTAAGGTGGGTACACACTACTCTCGCCATCGCTCCACGCCCAGTGCGCGAGTAGCTGTTCGCGTCGAGGGATCACAAGACCAGGCTTACCGAGGGCAAGTGGCTAGTACTATAAATTCTCAACCCAGCAGGCCATCAACGGAACGGTCCTTAATCGACACAATTGGAGACACTACTTTAAGACTCCATTCCTAAAGCAAGTCCACCGACCGGTCTCAAGTTGAACATCATTGATCATAAGAGTATTCCACAACAACCCTTCAAACTTTCTCGTTTGAAAACCTATCTAGTAGCAGGGCTAAGCATCACTATGCAGTTTTTAAAGTAAAACAGGTGCCAAGGACAAGATAACAAATATCAAGGTAGTAAATGCAGCAAGTAGGTTAACCCAATTCTCAACTACCTAATGCAGCATTTTCCATTCATAAGTGATAAAAGATTTAAAACATTCAAGGAGGGGTTAATGCATCCGGGGCTTGCCTTGGTTGCAGAGCTGAGAGGGACCCTCGGAGACTTCCCAAGCCTCGGATCCTACTTTCTCGAACGGAACACCGACCTCGGGGTTCGGTTCAACGGTCGCTCCTTCGGTCACGTGCACTACGCGTAAAATGATGTATGCTCATGATATGCTTATGAAAACTATTTAAGAAGGACCGAGTTGAGTACAACATTCCTTCTCGGTGCAAGGACAGGTTAAACAGTAAATAAAGTTGTTTATCATTTTAGTGTTTTTATCCAAGAGGTTGCATCCGTAATTTAAGATTTCTATTAATTCACAATTAGTTTTAATTAACTAATTATTAGTCCTTTTTATCTAAATTAATTATTAATTAAGTATTAATGACAGTAATTAAGTATTAACCTGAAACAATAATTAAATGCCAAAGGTCATGAAAGATAATGACCTCAGGTCATCATACAATCCCAAAAGCACTCAAATTCTAATTTGGAAATTAAGCTGCTCATTATTTAACTAAAGGCTAGCTAAAAACAAACAACCCTATTTGCATACATAACTAGGACAGCAGCATATACACAACTTCATTCAACCATAATTAGAGATCCAAGCATCCAATAAAGGTGATATTAGACTTTCTGGAAAGCTTAGATAATTATCTAGGACCTGGTTATAATCTTCAAGAATTGATTCAATAGATAAAATGGCCAAACAGCATGCAATTCTGTCCTGACTTTGGACAGTTTATACCTCTATAACCAGAGTTCTAGATCACCAAACGTCATGATCCATAACATTTTGGAAAGCTTATGAAAATTACTACAATTTATCTTTCATCATCAAAGCATGATTCACAAGTTTAGTAGGTCGAAATTGCACAATTACAGAAACTGGTCCAGAATTTGACAGATAGGAACAATTTCTGAAACTTAAATTTAAACAGGCATAACTCAGAAACTATAGGGCCAAATGCCACCAAAATTTAACACCAAATAGATACATGAACTATATACAACTTTGTTATAGACAAGTTTCATATCCAACATTATTTACCTAGAGCAATTCATAATGCTCTAAAAACTATCGAGAAACCACTAACAATTAAATTACAGAGAAATAACATTTTATTTATGTTCCAAACTTAAACCTGGGCAAAACCCAGCTTACCAACATTTGAAATACATCAAATAGATACTAGAAAACATCATGGTCATTCCTAAATAAATACCTTTCATGTCTTTATTAATTTATTTAGATAAATAGACAAAGTAATAACCATATATCAAAAGTACACAATAAATTCTAAGGAAACTACAGTAGCTCATATATGATCTCCAAAGTCTACTGTACAAAGTTCATGCCATTTGGATAAGTATAGCAATTTCCATGAAAAAGATAAATTGCCATCACAAGAAAACATGTAAGAGCAAGACAAATAAGAAACTCAACATTTTCTACAAACACATAGCTAAATTATGTATCTACATGGTATAACAACCTCATATAAAGGTAGAGGGACCATATTTTACATTTATTTATTTTTAGTTTAATTGTAAACTATTTAATAAGCACTAAACAAGATAATTTAATAAGTTAACTATATATCATCCACTGAACATGAAATCTTTACTGCAACACTCACATAATATCATGAGAACATCATAAAAATTTCAGGCCTATAGGAGCTACACAGAATGAGACATGAATTTCTCCTTTTTAAACATAATTAAAAGGCATAAATCATAACTAATTCTTTTACTACAAAACATGGACAGTTTCATATTTTTAATAAAAACTAGACATCTCAAGGAGCACAACAAAATCTGGTTCACCAAAATTGGAGTTACCAAACTCCAGATATGAATTTTCAAAGATTCAACAAAACATCTACAAACAAGTCCTTATAGCACTATTCACCTGAGTCACAGTCTGTACAATTAGACCCCTGCAGAAGTTCTAATTGTTGCACGAGGTCCCTGGTCGCGAATGGAAAGGAGAGGAACTCGTCGGAGATCGCCGTTTCAGCGTCGGGGTGCTCCATGGCTGCAACGGGGCAGTGACGGAGTATCTCCATGGTCTGGCGCACTCGTTGGCAGCCACTTCTTGGACCGAGGTAGCCTGTGGAAGCCTGGCCACGGTGATGCAGCCATGGCGGAGCTCCTGCCGGCACTGAAGAAGAAGGGAGGCTAGCGGGACTTCTGAGGGAGTTGAGGGTGCATGGTTGGGAGCTATAGCAGCGCAATGGGACAGCGAAGCTTCTGGTATGCTCGGTTTGGTCGGAAAGAGAGCAAGGAAGGCGAATTTGGGAGCGCAGCAAGGTCGTCGGCGTCGAGCGGAAAAGGAGAAAACGAGGTGGCCGTGCAGTGTGGTCACTGAGGGGAGTGGATGAGCACGCCGGGGGCTCGTCCTCTTCATGGCGGGCTCGCGCAGCCAAGCAGCTGCGTGGCTAGGCGCGTGGCGGCGCTGGACGCAGCGGCTCTGCCCCGGCGGCAGAGCATCCCCTGCTCGAGCACTGTAGCGAGCCCTATCCAACCATTTTGTGGTTTTACAAAATTCGGCCAAATTTTGAACTAAAGACAAAATTTCATCAAAACAAAAGTTGTGCAGAAATTTACAAACTACAAAACATGTTTTGGTGCCCAAAACTGATTCTAAGTGGAAAATGGTGAATTTGACAAAACAGTTTGAATTTCAAATTCCAATTTAGGGAAATTCCAATTTTTTAATTGGGCAGATCAGAATTTCCAAAATTACTTTTGATTTTCCTTAACAACTTGAAAAATTCCCAACATGAAAGTTGTTCAACTTTTTGAGCTCTACAACTTTCATGTTGGTCACTTTTCAAAATTCCAAATATATTTTGAATTGGGGATTCAAATTGGAAAAGGGCACACTTTCTGGAAATCTGTATTTTCAAAATTACTTTGAATTTTGTATTGAAACTTCAAAAACTCAAAACACCAAAGTTGTACATCTTGACAAGATCTACAACTTTGCTTTTAAACTCATCCCCAAATTTTGCTTGGTTTTTGAATTGCACCAAAGGGGGCAAATCTAGGGTTTTAAAATCAGGGTTTTTCCCCCCTATTTTCTCGAAAACCTTCCACCCTAGGGATTATACAACCAATACAAGCATCACTTCACAACATAAGCACACTTTAATTCCCTAAGCACAATCAACCAAATTAAACTTATTTAAGTTGATGCATCATGATGTGCTTAACAAATATGCTATGCAATGTTTATGATGACATGATCCAGTTTTAGTATCCGTAACATCAGGGATGTTACAGCCCTTCCCCCTTAAAGAAATCTCGTCCCGAGATTTCTAGGGTACTAAAACCCGTGGGGTTGAGTAATGGAAAAAGGAAATGTGTCAATCACATTAACTTCTGAGAAGATCATAAACCACCTACGATTGGTCTCAGAAATACAACTAAGATCAACAGAAAGTTGTAATCAACGAGGAATTTTAGAGAATTCATAAGAAGGTATGAATTTCCAAATGGGTTTCCAAGGAGAATGAAAGCATACTAACTGTAGACTATAGTGGAGCATGACCGAGATCTCGATGTTTAACGAGCACCCTACAGTATTTCCTTATGGTTGCAGTTCCATAGGAGACTACAGGGTTCGACGTTATAGCGTGATCACGAATCATGATACATACTATAGAGTACAGTTACAATAGCTTTCAACCAATTTATGATGGTTATCTAAGTCAAGGGTTTTAGGTAATTCCCACAAAGATATGGGCATGGGTTCCCATGATAGGGCTCAAAGAGCGAGGGCACCTTAGTTGTGGGGCTATAATGGATCATGTCCATAACCTCGATACCTGCACGCGCCCAGTAGAAATTTGTGTCACCCGGACACACAAAAGACTCTAGGTTCCGACGCGGCACCGTGGTCACAGGACATGGCACCACTATAGGGCACCACAACAATAACCCATGTCTCACAATACCAAGAATGTAACTGAGATCAAAAGTCGATCACAATCACAAGGTGTTTAGGGAACTCAAAAGGACAACTTTGAATCCCTAAGGAGTGTCCAAAGAATGAAACACCCTAATTGTGGACTATAAGGGATCATGATCATATACTTTGATAACATTGAGCGCCCAGCAGTATTTCCTCATGGTCATGAGCCATAGGAGACCCCAGGTTTCGACATTGTTACCTAAGTTACAAGTCATGGTACCTTAAGAGGACACAATCATAGTGTCATTCAATCAGCACATATGTCATCAAATGACAGCAAGGAGGTAGCAGGTGTCAAGTTAGATGAAATCAAGGAAGGTCACATGCATAACAAGAGAATCTAGGATTAGGATCTTATGGAGTAAAAGATTATCAATCAGTTAACGAAA
This sequence comes from Sorghum bicolor, assembly GCF_000003195.3. Classification (NCBI taxonomy): domain Eukaryota; kingdom Viridiplantae; phylum Streptophyta; class Magnoliopsida; order Poales; family Poaceae; genus Sorghum; species Sorghum bicolor. The sequence goes on from NC_012874.2 coordinate 32,101,798, forward strand.
CCTGGTACATGATGAGATTCATCAATAAAACAGCTATAATGAATAATAACTGTTTTTGAAGCATAAGGATGAAGTTTTAAGCATCATTATATTTTTCAAATTATGCATGATATGCAATATGCTCGTCCTATACGTCTTCTCAACGGCGAGAGTGCTCCATCTTCATCATGTTAGTAGATTATAGGGCTTTATTTATACACTATCTTCATCGCTCTGGATGGAATGTTGCAAGGATTTTGACAAAGCATAGTTGGAGTAGTTTGATTCTTTACTTGGCTTGTTGAAGAAGAATTGAAGTCCCTTTCAATGCCTTTTGTTTGAGTCAGTAGAAAGTCTTCGTAGAACTTGGACAGCAAGCATAAGAAAAGTTAAGGAATATTTATAAGTGGTTATCTTCAAAAACTTTTAATTTTGAAATTCCTTTTGAAGTTTTCACAAGTAATGTTCCAGAAGATCCATGTATGAGCTCCGATACGACTCTGTGGCACAACCACCCTAAATATATGGCCCACATGCACTTGACATTGTCCTTAAGACCTCTGACTACTGCACATGAGAGTCATATAACTTGGATAGTCTGTCGGGTGCCCTTAGAGGACCCCGAATCATCCACATTTTTTTTTACTCATACAGGATCAACATGGAGTTACCACAACATTACAACATTTGTTACAAAAATAACTTACATCGGAGTGCGGAAGATTTATAACTTAATTTACAACATATGATGGAGTATAAACAACTAAATTTCCAAAAGGTGTGTAGAGTAGCGGAAGCATTTTAGGTGAAGCTTCTAAGGTAGAAGAGGTGGATAAATCATGTCGCGCCCACCGACATGACCTCCATTAGCAGCATAAGTCAGCACCTGCAACAGGGGTTATAAAACCCTGAGTACTGGAGTACTCAACAAGACTTACCCGGCGGAAAAAGTGGAGAACTTAGGAATGCAGGCTTAGGGTAGACAAGGAGTGGCTGAGCAAGGAGCCAAATTGTTTTGCCAAAAAGCTTACTAATAGTGCATCCTTACTTTCAAGTTTTACCCACAAATTCCTCTCCTTAAGAGGTCGAGGAGTTCGATGACAGTCTATCTAGTTGCTTCTCACAGACAAGTCTGTAAGTTCCTAGTCCTTAATCAAAGTATTATCTATCCAACGGCCATAGCTTCATGTCACTCTGAGTCCGGGAATTGGGATCCGAACCTCATGAGACATTTCCCCCTTTCTTCTTTTATCACTTAGTTGCATATTTATCTACGATGAGGGTCGAAGGAATTGAGTCTCCCAATCGGGGAGCAACGACGATTTGAATCGCTTAGCAATCCAGCTGGAGTTCCTAACCACCCGACATATGTAGAACCAAATCTTACATATGTCAACCCAAATCGAGCTCTCTCCAAATTTGACTAGGTTCGCGGCACCCGAGAGCACAGTACCCCACCATCCTACAGCCGATCTAGATGTTTCCCGGTCATCTCAGATCCGTAAGATGGGTACACACTACTCTCGCCATCGCTCCACACCCAGTGCGCGAGTAGCTGTTCGCGTCGAGGGATCACAAGACCAGGCTTACCGAGGGCAAGTGGCTAGTACTATAAATTCTCAACCCAGCAGGCCATCAACGGAACGGTCCTTAATTGACACAGTTGGAGACACTACTTTAAGACTCCATTCCTAAAGCAAGTCCACCGACCGGTCTCAAGTTGAACATCATTGATCATAAGAGTATTCCACAACAACCCTTCAAACTTTCTCGTTTGAAAACCTATCTAGTAGCAGGGCTAAGCATCACTACGCAGTTTTTAAAGTAAAACAGGTGCCAAGGACAAGATAACAAATATCAAGGTAGTAAATGCTGCAAGTAGGTTAACCCAATTCTCAACTACCTAATGCAGCATTTTCCATTCATAAGTGATAAAAGATTTAAAACATTCAAGGAGGGGTTAATGCATCCGGGGCTTGCCTTGGTTGCAGAGCTGAGAGGGACCCTCGGAGACTTCCCAAGCCTTGGATCCTACTTCCTCGAACGGAACACCGACCTCGGGGTTCGGTTCAACGGTCGCTCCTTCGGTCACGTGCACTACGCGCAAAATGATGTATGCTCATGATATGCTTATGACAACTATTTAAGAAGGACCGAGTTGAGTACAACATTCCTTCTTGGTGCAAGGACAGGTTAAACAGTAACTAAAGTTGTTTATCATTTTAGTGTTTTTACCCAAGAGGTTGCATCCGTAATTTAAGATTTCTCTTAATTCACAATTAGTTTTAATTAACTAATTATTAGTCCTTTTTATCTAAATTAATTATTAATTAAGTATTAATGACAGTAATTAAGTATTAACCTGAAACAATAATTAAATGCCAAAGGTCATGAAAGATAATGACCTCAGGTCATCATACAATCCCAAAAGCACTCAAATTCTAATTTGGAAATTAAGCTACTCATTATTTAAGTAAAGGCTAGCAAAAAACAAACAACCCTATTTGCACACATAACTAGGAAAGCAGCATATACACAACTTCATTCAAACATAGTTAGAGATCCAAGCATCCAATAAAGGTGATATTAGACTTTCTGGAAAGCTTAGATAATTATCTAGGACCTGGTTATAATCTTCAAGAATTGATTCAATAGATAAAATGGCCAAACAGCATGAATAAACAATTCTGTCCTGACTTTGGACAGCTTTATACCTCTATAACCAGAGTTCTAGATCACCAAACGTCATGATCCATAACATTTTGGAAAGCTTATGAAAATTACTACAATTTATCTTTCATCATCAAATCATGATTCACAAGTTTAGTAGGTCGAAATTGCACAATTACAGAAACTGGTCCAGAATTTGACAGATAGGAACAATTTCTGAAACTTAAATTTAAACAGGCATAACTCAGAAACTATAGGGCCAAATGCCACCAAAATTTAACACAAAATATATACATGAACTATATACAACTTTGTTATAGACAAGTTTCATATCCAACATTATTTACCTAGAGCAATTCATAATGCTCTAAAAACTATCGAGAAACCACTAACAATTAAATTACAGAGAAATAACATTTTATTTATGTTCCAAACTTGAACCTGGGCAAAACCCAGCTTACCAACAGTTGAAATACATCAAATATATACTAGAAAACATCATGGTCATTCCTAAATAAATACATTTCATGTCTTTATTAATTTATTTAGATAAATAGACAAAGTAATAACCATATATCAAAAGTACACAATAAATTCTAAGAAAACTACAGCAGCTCATATATGATCTTCAAAGTCTACTGTACAAAGTTCATGCCATTTGGATAAGTATAGCAATTTCCATGAAAAAGATAAATTGCCATCACAAGAAAACATGTAAGAGCAAGACAAATAAGAAACTCAACATTTTCTACAAACACATAGCTAAATTATGTATCTACATGGTATAAAAACCTCATATAAAGGTAGAGGGACCATATTTTACATTTATTTATTTTTAGTTTAATTGTAAACTATTTAATAAGCACTAAACAAGATAAATTAATAACTTAAACATATATCATCCACTGAACATGAAATCTTTACTGCAACACTCACATAATATCATGAGAACATCATAAAAATTTCAGGCCTATAGGAGCTACACAGAATGAGATATGAATTTCTCCTTTTTAAACATAATTAAAAGGCATAAATCATAACTAATTCTTTTACTACAAAACATGGACAGTTTAATATTTTTAATAAAAACTAGACATCTCTAGGAGCACAAAAAAATTTGGTTCACCAAAATTGGAGTTACCAAACTCCAGATATGAATTTTCAAAGATTCAACAAAACATCTACAAACAAGTCCTTATAGCACTATTCACCTGAGTCACAGTCTGTGCAATTAGACACCTGCAGAAGTTCTAATTGTTGCACAAGGTCCCTGGTCGCGAATGGAAAGCAGAGGAACTCATCGGAGATCGCCGTTTCAGCGTTGGGGTGCTCCATGGCTGCAACGGCGCAGTGACGGAGTATCTCCATGGTCCGGCGCACTCGTTGGCAGCCACTTCTTGGACCGAGGTAGCCTGTGGAAGCCTGGCCACGGTGATGCAGCCATGGCGGAGAGGGTGCATGGTTGGGAGCTATAGCAGTGCAATAGGACAGCGAAGCTTCTGGTATGCTCGGTTTGGTCGGAAAGGGAGCAAGGAAGGCGAATTTGGGAGCGCAGCAAGGTCGTCGGCGTCGAGCGGAAAAGGAGAAAACGAGGTGGCCGTGCAGTGTGGTCACTGAGGGGAGTGGATGAGCACGCCGGGGGCTCGTCCACTTCATGGCGGGCTCGCGCAGCCAAGCAGCTGCGTGGCTAGGCACGTGGCGGCGCTGGACGCAGCGGCTCTGCCCCGGCGGCAGAGCATCCCCTGCTCGAGCACTGTAGCGAGCCCTATCCAACCATTTTGTGGTTTTACCAAATTCGCCCAAATTTTGAACTGAAGACAAAATTCCATCAAAACAAAAGTTGTGCAGAAATTTACGAACTACAAAACATGTTTTGGTGCCCAAAACTGATTCTAAGTTGAAAATGGTGAATTTGACAAAATAGTTTGAATTTCAAATTCCAATTTAGGGAAATTCCAATTTTTGAATTGGGCAGATCAGAATTTCCAAAATTACTTTTGATTTTCCGTAACAAATTGAAAAATTCCCAACATGAAAGTTTTTCAACTTTTTGAGCTCTACAACTTTGATGTTGGTCACTTTTCAAAATTCCAAATATATTTTGAATTGGGGATTCAAATTGGAAAAGGGGCACTTTCTGGAAATCTGTATTTTCAAAATTACTTTGAATTTTGTATTGAAACTTCAAAAACTCAAAACACCAAAGTTGTACATCTTGACAAGATCTACAACTTTGCTTTTAAACTCATCCCCAAATTTTTCTTGGTTTTTGAATTGCACCAAAGGGGGCAAATACAGGGTTTTAAAATCAGGGTTTTCCCCACTATTTTCTCGGAAACCTTCCACCCTAGGGATTATACAACCAATACAAGCATCACTGCACAACATAAGCACACTTTAATTCCCTAAGCACAATCAACCAAATTAAACTTATTTAAGTTGATGCATCATGATGTGCTTAACAAATATGCTATGCAATGCTTGTGATGACATGATCCAGTTTTAGTATCCGTAACACCAGGGATGTTACACGTACCGACTGCGTCGATTCTCTTCAATGTCGCACCGTGCGTCGTGTCGACGCTGATTGTCGACGGGGAGAATGAGCGTGGTCTTTCTCTCTCATGGGGGTGGCTGCTGATGGACCGACACCTCCTTTTCGTTTTGAGCTGGCTCATCGCGCTTTTCAGTGGCAGCTCCTCGACGTCGAGAAGCCGAGCTTTCGTCCTGTTGAACTGCCGCCACCTGGAGTAGTGTCTACACCTCGTCTCGAATGCGTCGAGCTTGGGTGTTTGACGGCTCCGGCATGTTTCGCAGCAGCATTGTCGCTGCTACGACGTTCTGGCCTGCTCGAGGGAAACGGCTGACGGGCTACTCTGGCTCTGCGTCTCCAACGATCTGTCGGTGTACCTCTCGAGCTTGTCTGCGGACACTTCCGCCAGGTAGGTAAGGCAGGTCCTGCTCGAGGATCTGCTCAAGCAGGACAAGGCACTCGCGGTCCTCGTCAAGCTTTGCATTGAGCTCTCGCAGCTGCACGATTTGCGCGGCTGTGTCTTCTTGAGGAGGGGGGTCGACTTGACCATGATTCCCAGGCGCCCTGGGGTCTTCCCTCGCTGCCGGTGCTCGACCGCATGCAACGGCATCTTGTGTCTCGTCGGTGGTTTCCACCGCACCGTCGATATGGAAGCACACCCTAGTAGGGTCGTGGCTGTCGGATTCCGAGCCGGAGTCTGGCTCGGCGGTGTAGAAACATCCACGTCCTTCCTCCAGCAGCCGCTGTCTGAGGGACGCGATCGTGTAGCGTCTAGGGCCTAGGTGGCGAAGGCCTCATGACTGGGAAAAATCCAGTAGCTCGGACTTTGGTTGCTGTGCTTCAAGGTCGTGTGGGAGGACCATTGGTCTCTCCACGTACGTCTGGGCGTTTGGGCATATCGCCCTGGCGAGTGATGCAGCGGCATTGTCCAGGCCGAATGGCAAGGCTCCTCTTGAGGCGAACAGCCCATGTGGAAATAACATGGCGGTGGGGGAGAGTGCGCGGGGCGCGTCACCTCCCGTCATCGTGTGATCCTCTCGCCGCTGCACCGTTGTGCCCGTGGTGCGAGGGGCTATCGGCTCTCGTGCCGCCTCCTGCCTGGCACAGACTGCCGGTCGCAGCGAGGCAGATGGGCGACGGTGGTGCTGTCCACGCCTCTTCTTGGGCGGGGAGGCGTGGTGGTGAGGACGTCTCGGGGCCCTCATCCGGGTTGGTGCAACGCGGGCTCCTCCCGGCCCTTTGATCGAGAGCAGGATCATATCATAGCCGGAGCCAGTGGACATGAACTCGAGACTCCCAAACCAAATCACCGTGGAGCGCGGAATTGGTGAAGAGAGAGTGGCCATCGGGGAAGGAATGGGAAATCGATGAAAAACACGCAGGACCCCTACCTGGCGTGCCAACTGTCGGTGTTTTCCCCACCGGGGGTCACACCAACGAGTGAATTTGTATGCGTGGTTCCCCTTCCCAGATGGTGATGCAAAAAGACATAAGGATTTATCCTGGTTCGGGCAAGAGAAGGCCCTACGTCCAGCGGGGGGGAGAGAGTTTGTATTACTTTGCACCTAAGTGCTTGTATAGGGGCGAATACAAGCGTGGTATGGAGTATGGGAGTTCTACTGCGTATGAGTGTGGTGTTGCCTTGTTCATATCTCTTGAGTCCGCTCCCAGGCTTCCCCTTTTATAGTTCCAAGGAGAAGCCCAAGGTACAAGTATAGGTGTCAGAGTAGGGGTCGATAGAGGCATGGCGCGCTGACCTACTCGAGGCCTCCGTACCGGCGTGGTCTCGAGCCGTCCTGTCTGGTTAGCTTGATGATGATTACGTGTGCCCTGGAATCCTGCTCTGCGCGCCGTCTTGGACTGGTTCGTTGGTAGCACACCGGTATGATACAGCGGCGGATCCGTCGGCGTGGTCGCTCTGTTACCATTCGACGCCCAACCCTTCCCCTGGAAGGAAATGGATCTGGTCAAGGGTCGGCCATCATGTAGCGCTTTGCTGCCTAGAGCGTTGAACCTGGGTGTCTCGAGGGGGTCCTGATTAGACGTTCCATCCCTGCTTCCCGTGTCCAGACACACTCTGGGTTATTTGGTGGGGAAGGCTGCAAAAAGAATGACGAGACGGATGCCTGTTCCCTATCACGCTTCCCGTGACTGGCGTGTTAGGTGAGAATGCGACAGGCGCATTAAATGTCCTTGTTCCCGTGCATGCGTCAGGCGGCGTCCTTGCGCTCGACGCCTCTTTGTTTGCTCGAGCCTGCTACCATATTCGACGGTAGCGGCGCTCGAGCCCTGATCGATTCGCTCGACGCCTTTTCCGTCTTCGGGGCTGCGGTTGTCGAGGACTGTACATATGCCCGGCCAGAGCGTCGAGTTAAGGGCCTCGACCTGCGTACGGGTAATCCCGTCATGCGTAACAGTTAGGATACCCCTTACTGATACCCTCGACAAGACCGCTCCCTTTTCATCTGCGAGCTTGTACGTCCTAGGCTTTAGGACTTTGGCCACCACATATGGGCCCAAGGTGGAGTTACCTTGTGGCGTCCTTGATTGCTTTGCCATCGGCGTAGGACGAGGTCGCCCACGTTCAGGTCCCTCTTGCGTACGTGCTTGTCGTGGTAGCATCGAAGCTTCTGTTGATATCTTGCTGAGTTGGGGGCCCATGTCTCGAGCTTCCTCGAGTTGGTCGACCATGTTCTCTCGGGTCTCCTTGTTTGTCCGCTTGTTGTAGGCTTTGAGTCGAGGTGATACATACTCGAGGTCTATTGGAAGCACGGCCTCAGAGCCATAGACCATGAAGAACGGGGTGTATTTTGTGGCTCTGCTTGGTGTTGTCCTTAACTCCATAGGACCCAGGAAAGTTCCTCGACCCATTTCTTGCTGAACTTCTTCAACCGGCTGTAGATTCTAGGCTTGAGCCCTTGCAAAATCATGTCGTTGGCACGCTCGACCTAGCCGTTAGTTCGAGGGTGAGCTACTGCAGACCAATTCACATAGATGTGATGTCGATCACAGAAATCCAAGAACTATTTGCAAGTGAATTGTGTGCCATTGTCGGTGATGATGACGTTGGGTATCCCAAACCAGTTGATTATATCGGCGAAAAAGAGGATAGCCTGCTCAGAGCGGATGTTTGTGATGGGTCGAGCCTCGGTCCATTTTGAGAACTTGTCGATGGCCACCAGCAAATTGGTGTACCCTCCTGCTGCCTTTTGGAGAGAGCCCACGAGGTCAAGGCCCCATACCGCAGATGGGCTCAGCCACTCACTATGCGACATAGGATATATAATCCCTGCATGCAGCAACTTTATAACTTCCTTTTTAACTACCTCTCTCATCGTGTTGTTAAGTCTACGTTGGGGTTCTCGAGAAGGTGAAACAGAAGGATCTGTTGGAATACGATGGGTACAAATCAAAGGACTGATTCCTGTAAGATCTTGGAGTGAGCAGCCAAAAACTGAGTGATGTTTCTCAAGAATGGTCATTAATTGCAGAGTTTGCTCCTGAGTGAGTTTATCACTAATGATCACAAGAAACTCTAGATTATTGTTTAGGAAAGCATAGGTAAGACCGGGTGGAAAAGTTTTAAGCTCTATGGGAGGTCTAGGTGTTTCTGCAAACTCATCTAAGGGTTCAGGTTCAGAAGGTTCAGCTTCTTCTTCTATGAAGAAAGGAGTTTCGTCTTCTAAGTCTAGTTCATCTAAAAGCTCTAGAGACGCAGCCTTTACCTCCTCCATAGGATCAGGCAAAAGATATGACTCGGCCTTATTGTTTAAGGAGTGTGAAATTGTTATTGGGATTTTAAAGATTTTTCCAAAAGAAATGTGTAGCTTTCCAGTATGACATTCATAAAGGAGTCTTCTAAAAGGTTGTCCTATCAACAGGTCGAAGTCCCATGTATCAAAGATATAGAAGTTCAAATGAACCATGGAGCCTTCTACTGTAAGAGGTAGGACATCAATAATTCCAAGACACGGGACTAATCGTCCCAAAGATTCCTTTATGACTTTCGTTGTGGGGGTTAAGACCAAATTTTTAAATAGTTTAAGTGCAAAAGATTCAGACATGATGTTGATCCCCACAACAGGATTATAGAGAGCATTAAATCGATCAGAATCATAAGCACAGCATATAGTTATAGAGGGTGTATCCAAACGGATCACATCAGAGGAAAGCTCTGAATCCTCCAACCACTCGCTACTCATGACTGAGATAAGCTCTCTCAATTGATGTTCACTTGGTAAACAAATGCTAAAATTGCCGTTTTGGGGTCTGTCTATAGAATGGTAGTTTGAAATGTTTCCAAAATCGGCAAAAAGATCAGATTCTATATCCTGCATGAAGTCCGGTGATGGAATTTCTTCCTTTTGTGGCTCAGAACTTGGGATAGCTAAAGTAGATGAAGAATTTGGCAGTGTGTCTAGTTTGGCTTCGTGGGTTTCATCATGAAGGGTATTATCCATCTCAGCTTCTAGGATTCTATATAGGATCACTCTAGCATCATCAGTAGGGATGCGAAAGAAAGAACCTCTAGACATTGTATGTAGCATTTGTTTATGATTTTTCTGAAGACCTCGAAAAAAGTGAAATAAAAGAACAGGGTCTTCAAGATTAAGGTTTGGACTGGATTCTAAAAGATCAGAAAAACATTTCCAGGATTTTCCCAAAGATTCATTATCTTTTTGTTTAAAAGATAGGACTTCGAGAATAAGGTCGCCGATACGATAGAGAGAATAAAAATCTAGACAAAAGTTGGCTCGTAAAACTCCCCATTCACCTCGTTGTTGACTTACCTTCTGATTGTACCATTGTCTAGCTTCTCCCCTTAAGGAAAAAGGAAAAAGCTTCCAACGTAAAGTTTTATAAAAAATGCCTTCAATGCGAAGACAATCACATGTTTGCTCAAAATCTCTAATATGAAGGTAAGGGTTTTTGTCTTCCTTTCTCGAAAAAGATAGGTTTTGAATCATGGCAATCAACCTAGAACTTAACCTATACTGGGATGTTTGGATAGGCTGTGATGACTCCCATGGTAAAAGGTTAGTCTCCGAAGGTGTTGCAAATTGATAGATTGATTTAGAATCTTGCTTTTCCATAAGGTAAGAGTAAAGAAAATAAATAAAGAATATAAAAGATAAGAAAAGATAAAAGTATAGATACAAGCTAGTAGTAAGACTCAAGGTTATCTCAGCAAACCGTCTTTCTCCCCGGCAACGGCGCCAGAAATGCTTGTTGATATTTGGGAACGCAATAAGGAATTGATACGAAGCGCACGGATATCGGTGAGTACTTCACCCGGAAGGTTATCTAGAGTATCGTATTTATTTTTTTACCACTAGGAGAAAGAGTGCATCTGACTAACCTGGTCTATTACTACTAACCCTTTAGGCTACAAAGAATGTTTCTCGATGTGAGTGATAAATAGAGAAGACTACAACCGTAATCTCCTTCTAACCTTGGTAAGGATGATCTACTATTCTATTTGGGAGGCTAACGGAATCTAGACACCACAAAGGATGTTCAACCCGCACCTACAAACCCTATCCTTCCTACTAACGAGATAAGGTCTGCAAAGGTAACTTGGAAATGTCACGTTCCTCGCTACTACCACGGTCTAGCTAGTCAGGGAATATCTATGAGTTTCCTAGACCAAACACCACGTCTACGCTAGAGATGATTACTCTAAACTCTACGCGAAGAGATTAAAGTAAACTCATAAACGAAAAGAACAATAAAACAAGAACTTACTAGAATTTAGAAGTCGAAATACGGAAGAATCTTAGGAGCAAGCCTCGGGTTAGGAGAACTTGATCCCGCAGGTACAAGCTCGGAATAGACACCGACAGGCCGGGCTTCCTCCAATCTACACCTCCACTCTATCTCTCTCAATCTAATAAAAACAAGAAGATCTATTTCTACTCACATTGGTTGCTAAGCCTAAAAAGAAATTTTATTTAGAGGAGAGTTATTCCTTCGAGGGCTCCTCTCAACTCTATGTTGAACTTGTCTCCTCCGGGGGCCAGGGGGTCTTGTTTTATAGTCCCCTCAAGTGAACGTGAGCCATTGGATCAAACCGACATTGATTGGACGGTTATCCTTGATCCTCTAGGTCGGTGGAGATTAGTCCCGAAAGAGAGTCCTAATCAAACTCTAGGAGGGGGCGGGCGCCCAGGTCAACTAGGCGAGCGCCCAGTGCCTGGCCCTGTTCGGCCTCCGCTTTGTTCCTGTGGCTTCTGGAGTCTTCTAGATGGTATAAAATTGCATGGTGCGTTGATATCTCTATGTAATCCCGACATGTGGGCCTTTCTTGCTTATTTCCTGATAACCCCCTGCAGAAACAGATAAACAACAAAACTCGTGGAATTCTGTCAGATCAAACTCTAATTCTAGGTGTTGGTTGCATATTGGTCCTTTCTCTTGTTTATTTGATAATTAAAATTGATACTTAAGAACCATCAACACCAAGCACATAAGCAAGCGGTCCTCACCACCATAAGCCTTAGCTAAGGTTTGATTGAGCTCTTTCACCTCCTTCTTGAGAATTTCATTCTCAACTTTTAGTGTGGTGTCACATGTGAAACCATCACTACTAGATGAGGATGATGTAGATGTGCTACATGAAGGGTTAGTAGAAGCAATAACAATAGGCTTACTTAAGATATCACATGTTATGCCTATGTTGCAAGTTTGACCTTTTTCAATTTTAGTTGGCTCATTTTTACATTTGTTAACTAGTGAGGAATGAGCTTCTTCAAGCTTAGTGTGAGCTTTTTGAAGCTTCTTATGGTCTTCCTTTAGACTCTCATAATATGCTCTAAGCTCATCAAGTTCTTGCTCAAGGGTTTTCTTATCCTTAAGCAAGGCCTTGCACTCATTCCTAGTTTCTTTATAGTGATGAGTGCAATCTTCTAACATCGTGATTAGTTCATATTTAGTTGGTTCATCATCATCACTATCACTATCACTATCACTAGCATGGTCACTCTCATCATCGGATGATACCTTAGTGGCCTTAGCCATGAAGCATGATGGAGTGTCGAAGATGGAGCTCTTTTCTTGAATTGCAATGCTTGTATGCGCCTTCTTCTTGGTACTCTCATCATCACTTGAGGAGTCATCACTATCCCAAGTTGCAACATGGGCATCACCCTTCTTCTTGTTTGATCCTTCCTTCTTTTCTTGTTTCTTCTTTTGCTTCTTTCTTTCCTTCATGATAGCATCTTCATCATCACTATCATAAGGACACTTGGCGATGAGATGATCCTTGCTATGGCATCTAAAGCACCTCATGTAATGGTCATTCTTCTTGGAGGAGCTCTTCTTCCTTCTAGCCTGATAGCCCTTCTTCTTCATAAACTTGCCAAATCTTTTGACAAGAAGAGCCATCTCCTCATCTTCATCACTATCACAAGAGCTTGCTTCCTCTTCACTTGATGACTCTATCTTGGCTTTGCCCTTGGATGAGGAGGCCTTGAATGCCACACTTTTCTTCTTCTCATCATCTTTATTCTCACCATCCTTCTTCTTCTTCTTGATCAACTCATCCTTCTCATCATCTTCCCTATAAGCATCATCGGTCATCACCTCTTGGAAGACTTGTTGAAGAGTTGATTCACTAAGTGTTGTCTTGACTAGCACGGTGATCAATGTGTAAAATCTCTTGGGCAAGCTTCTCAAGAACTTCATAGAGAATTGACTATCCTTCACTTCTTCCCCAAGTGCCTTGAGCTCATTCACAATAACTTGTAACCGGTGAAACATCTCCGACACACTTTCATCTTCTTGCATCTTGAAGCTTGAGAACTTTTCTTGGAGGATGTATGCTTTGACTGTCTTGGTTCCCTTGGTGCCCTCAAATGTTTCTTCTAATTTTGCCCATGCATCATGAGGAATCACAATGTTCTTGATTTGTTCAAAGGTCTTGTCATCAAGAGCTTCATGAAGTGCACTAATTGCAATATCATTGCATTGTAGCTTCTTCTCTTCAACCGATGTTGGTGCATTCTCATTTGCAACCTCAAACTTAGTTTCGGTCACCTTCCAAACCTCTCTATTGATTGACTTAAGCTGAGCGGTCATCTTGACCTTCCAATATGTATAATTGGTGCCATCAAAGAAAGGTGCCTTGTTGGTGTTGTTGATATGCAAACTAAGAGCCATTTCTTCACCAAAGGTTGTTAAGCCTCAAATAAATGGAGCCCCGGCTCTCATACCACTTGAAAGGTCCAAATGGCTAGAGGGGGGTGAATAGCCTATTTAAAATTTCTACAAACTTCACTAAGCAAGTGAGTTAGTAAAACAAATGGCGAAGCAATTCTAGCACTAGCTCAACTAAGCTATGCAAGCCACCTATAGAAACTAGTACAAAGCTAAACACTAAAACACAACAACTAAGAAAGCTAGCTACACTCCTAAACAAGAAGACTAAACTAAACAACAAGCAAGGTATACAAGTAAGTAAAGGAGTGGAGAGTGATGGTTATACCAATGTTGTGGAGTAGAGATATATTCAACCAATCACTCACATTCACAATCACAATAGATAATCCTCGGCAAGAGATGACACAAGATTTTTTACCGAGGTTCACTTGCTTCCCGGCAAGCTACTCCTCGTTGTGGCGATACACCCGCTTGATGGATCGCGAGCTAATTGGCAATCCAAAGCCAAACCCTCAGCGGGTGCCGCACATCCACTCACAAGATGGGGATCCTCCAAGCCACGAGCAATCCACTAGAGTAGGCAATTGTGATCTTCCGCGGGGAAGGCTCAAGAACCCCTCACAAATCACTTGGTGAGGCTCGAAACAATCTCCAATCACGAGCTCAACACCACCGCTGCTCCAAGCCGTCTAGGGCATCGGGAAACACCTAAGAGTAACAAGAAATCCACAGCAAACTCAAGAATCAAGTGCCACTAAATGCAACTCTCAAAGCAATGCACTTGAATCTCACTCAATCTCACAAAGATTACCAAACAAGCAAGGAGATGAGTGGAGGGAGTGTTCTCTAGCTCAAAGTATGCTTCAAGTATTCAAAAGTGCAAGAGAGAACCTCCCAAAGCCGGCCACCCTCTATTTACAAGCCCCCTCAAAGAAACTAGCCGTTGGCTGTTTTCACTGGGCTGAAAACGGGGGCACCGGACGCTACCAAGTGATCACCGGACGCTCGACCCCCAGCGTCCGGTGCTCAGGGGTTGGCCACGTGTCCTTCTTGGATCTCGCGTGTCAGATTCTAACGGTCACCTGCGGACCACTGGACGCTCTGCAGGTCCACACTGGACGCGTCCGGTGCACACCGGACTCATGCGTAGAGAGTTCCACAAACGTGCAGGGTCACCGGACGCTAAGCACCGGTAGCGTCTGGTGCTCACCGGACTAAAGCACAGAGAGGGTTGCAAAACCTCCTCACACCGGACGCACACCACCGGACGCACTCAGAGAGCGTCCGGTGCTCAACCTTAGCAGGGTCAAGCACACCGGACTCTGAGGCTAGCGTCCAGTGCCTCTGTACTCAGCGTCCGGTGAGTGTTTCTCAGTGAGAAAACACTCCCGCGACTTCTCCAAATTTCCCACCGGCACAATAGAAAATATACACTTATTTTTCTCAAAGGCGCCGAATCCCGCCGAGCTTGCGAATGTGCTAACACCAACAAGTGTCCACCACCCCTCTCTACCTTAGGAACTCGACCTCCTTTGCAAATGTGCTAAACCAACAAGTGTCCACCACCAAAGTGCATGTGTGTTAGCTTTTCACAAACATTTTTGCCCAAAGGAGTTAAGTTAGCTCTTTACTAGATCCTAATGCATATGCCCAAGATGTAGATCTAGTAGCACTTGATTCGAGAGATGACCGTGATTTCCCCTCTTGATAGTCGGCTATCTATCCTAAACCCGGTCAAACACTTCTGTACTCAACTTAGACAGGCAAAAGCAAAACCCTATGTTTATACCTTTGCCTTGATAACTTTGCTCCTCGTCTATTATCATGATCTCCACATCATGCTTCATCTCTTTGTAATCATGTGGCCACCTTTCCATGCCACCATGCACCTTCATCACATGTGTTGCTATGCCTAACTCAAATCACTTAAACACAAGGAATTAGCAACTTGGTGTCATTACCAAAACCAAACTTGGGATTTCACCCTTTCAACTCAGCGCATACAAGCGCACAACCATACCGGTGAGTTCTACCCCTATCCTCTATCCTATGTCCTTCACATCTCTCCTTTTCCTGCAATCTCGGTATTTGATTTAGTCTAGGCTACAGATCTGGCTAATTACTTCGAATCACTCTTAGTTTGGTACTGTACTAAATGCTAATATCTTGTGAATCATTGGTGCTTTTGCAGTAGCGTACAGGTGTTGTTTGGGGGAAAAGATAGAAGGCAAGTAACTTCCCTAAATCCATGTCCTCTCTGTATTATCTTTGGGCCAAGTTATAAATCTGCAACCCTTTTTTTTGTCAAATATACAGGTAGTTTTCTAAAGACCAAGCACTCCAAAAGGTTTAAGGTAGTTTTCTTTGTCCTCTCTTGTATCATGTAAGCTTCGGGTTGCTATGCACCATTGTTTCCATCTCCTGTGCAGGTCTCCATGGAGAACAAGCAGCAGATGATGCTCTAAATGCAGAGGACGCTCCCATCAGTTACTAGTGTTTAGAAGATACTCGAGAAGAGAGATGTAATGATGTAAATCAGAACTTGGATTTGGCTTTGTCATTGTATCTATGATGTTGTAGCACTATTTTATTTTTGTCTCTGGCCACTGAATTTGCATTGGTACACTAATACAGTACTATGGCTTCTCAGAGTAGGGTTTAATGCTGATTGAAAAGGGTTCTCATGGAAACAAATTGCTTTGCTGTTAGACTAAAAGCTAAAAAGGTCTGTAGAAAATGGGCAAAAAAATAATGTGGGCCAAATTTAACTCAAACAAATGGGCTAAAAATAAGAATACTAAAAAGCTAAATGGGTTGATAGAAAAATAAAAAAAAGTGTCGGCTGAACCTTACTCCACTAAACATGGGCTAAAAATAAAAATATGAAAAAGCTAAATGGGCTAAAAACTACAAAACAAGTGGGCTATTTTTTGTTCTGGCCTGCTATAAGCCTGCCAGCCACATGGGCCTTTACAGGTCTTATTTCAATTTTATGACATTTTTCTCTCTTGCCACGTCAATGCATGTCAGCTGCCTACATAGCATGGCTAAGGACTTGTGACAAAAAATCAATGTCATACACTTGTGACATGAAATATAAAAACATCATATAACAAATTTATGATGGTGGTTTTTTGACGTTTGGATTTTCGTCAACTGAATGTCACAAATCTTAAATTGTGACAAAAATTCCATATATTGTGACATAATAGAATGTCAAAAAACCACATATTTCTTGTAGTGGCCTTAAGGGGATCGAGGTGTCTTTACTACTCCACCGTGAGGGATTTCCTTAGGGCTTAACAAGATAATGTCGAGCTTTTTGAAAAAATGTTCGATTTTTAGGAGCCTGTGGGTGGGGTTCCCCCCAGCTAGCCCTCGAGGGAGTTTCGGCTATGATGAGTCATAGTCGAGACTACCTCTGAATGTCAAAATTTAAAGGTCACATAATCTATTTCCTGAGAAACTATTTTCGTTCATTCAAGCACTCATTCACAGAGCCTCAATGGTACAAGATGCATATGAAATACAAGGCCTCGAAGTTCTAGCGGTAGAAGCGATGTAGCTGTTCGATGTTCCTCGTGTTGGTGAAGACTGCTCCCTTTTCATCCGCGAGCTTGTGCGTCCTAGGCTTTAGGACTTTCGCCACCACGTATGGGCCCAAGGTGGAGTCACCTTGTGGCGTCCTTGATTGCTTTGCCATCGGCGTAGGACGAGGTCGCCCACGTTCAGGTCCCTCTTGCGTACGTGCTTGTCGTGGTAGCGTCGAAGCTTCTGTTGATATCTTGCTGAGTTGGGGGCCATGTCTCGAGCTTCCTCGAGTTGGTCGACCACGTTCTCTCGGGTCTCCTTGTTTGTCCGCTTGTTGTAGGCTTTGAGTCGAGGTGATCCATACTCGAGGTCTGTTGGAAGCACGGCCTCAGAGCCACAGACCATGAAGAACGAGGTGTATTTCGTGGCTCTGCTTGGTGCTGTCCTTAACTCCACAGGACCGAGGAAAGTTCCTCGACCCGTTTCTTGCCGAACTGCTTCAACCGGCTGTAGATTCTAGGCTTGAGCCCTTGCAAAATCATGCCGTTGGCACGCTCGACCTGGCCGTTAGTTCGAGAGTGAGCTACTGCAGACCAGTTCACGCGGATGTGATGCCGATCACAGAAATCCAAGAACTATTTGCAAGTGAATTGTGTCCCATTGTCGGTGATGATGACGTTGGGTATCCCAAACCAGTCGATTATATCGGTGAAGAAGAGGATAGCCTGCTTGGAGCGGATGTTTGTGATGGGTCGAGCCTCGATCCATTTTGAGAACTTGTCGATGGCCACCAGCAAATTGGTGTACCCTCCTGCTGACTTTTGGAGGGGGCCCACGAGGTCAAGGCCCCATACCGCAAATGGCCAATTGATGGGGATCATTTGTAGAGTGTGAGTGGGGAGGTGGGCTTGCTTGGCGTAGAGTTGGCATCCGTGGCATGAACGACCAAGCTCGATGGCATCAGCGATGGCCTTTGGCCAGTAGAAGCCTTGTCGAAAGGCATTGCCGACGAGGGTTCTGGGAGCCATGTGGTGGCCACAAGCCCCCAAGTGTAGATCCTCGAGGAGCTTCCGACCTTCCTCTACGATGATGCAGCGCTGCAAGATCCCGGTCGGGCTTCGCCGGTACAGTTCTTTGTTGTCGCTGTAGATCACGTATGATTTGGATCGTCGAGCGATACGGTGGGCCTCAGTTCGATCTTCTGGTAATTCACCCCAGATCAGGCAGTCGAGGAAGGGCATATGCCAATCAAATGGTCGACTGGAGTGTGGCGGGGGTTGCTCGATTTCCATCACTTCTGCTGCTGCCAGTAGGGCCTCGATCGTGTCAGTGGGCTCGGGAGCGGAGGTCTCGATGGTTGCCCCCGTGCCTAGGTTGATAGATGGTTCAAATAGATCCCTTGAGAACGCGTCTGGTGGGATAGTGCCTTGAGTGGACGCAATCTTGGCAAGTTCGTCGGCCACTTCATTGTATCACCGTGTGATGTGAATGAGTTCGAGGCCATGGAACTTGTCTTCAAGTTTGCGTACTTCCTTGCAGTAAGCCACCATTTTTGGGTCGTGGCAGCTTGAGACTTTCGTGACTTGGTCGATGACTTGGTCGATGACCAGCTAAGAGCTCAAGTGAATTAGCGACCACGAGAGTAGTCAAGCCAATGGACTTGAACCCATATAAACTCGGTAGCCCGACGAAACCTTAGAAGATCTCGATTCAGCCATGATGAAGCATCTTCATCACAGATTACAAACATTCATCACAGAACATAGTTTTACACACATCAGAGTTCAAATAAAGTTATTACAACATAGTTCAGTAGCGGAAGCGAAGTAGTTTTGAAACATCACACACACTTAGTTTAATTACATGCCAGCTCCGATCATCCCAACAAAAGCATAACTGAAGATACAAGAGGTGATCTTGCTCGAGATCTACTCATCATCCGTAGCCGGATGGTGACAGTTAGCACAGTAGTCATGATACACGACATCATCTGCAACGAGGGTAAATAAAACCCTGAGTATAAGAAAATGTACTCAGCTAGACATACCCCTCATAAACCAGAAATAAAGTGACACCAGGGAGTATGCAAGGCTCATATTTGTGGGCTTGTTTGACTCACATTTTGCATAAAAGCTTTAGTTTTTGAGTAATACATTCATAACATTTTCAGCAGCAAGTTCATTACTTAAACAGCTGCCCACTAGATTAGCACCTGTTCTAAGCATACACTTGAGTATTAAGCACCACAATAATAACCACATCCGGATTATCACATAGCCATCATCATTCTCATCATAACCATTAAGTTTATTTAGTGAATTCTACATTGCTGTTGCTCGAGTCAAGTTCTCACTATCCGGGAGAGACGGCGATTCGAATCGATTCCTATCGAGCTAGAGGGGTATTCCTAGCACTCACCCAAGCATACCTCGTGAGGTTAGCTCGGATCACCTTTTGCACAACTCTAGACCAATTCGTGGGTCTGTACAGCGCCGCACCCCTAGGGACCGCCAATCAGCCAGGGTCAGGACTCTAACCTGACACATCGGTCTTACACCATTGACTCCCTGTGCGCACTTAAACCGAACAGGGTATCCGGCCGGAGATGCACTCGTAGGCTTCGCGGTCGGAACGACTTATCCGGCCAACTAAGTGTTAGGCATGCGTTCAACATGACACGAGGACGTACAACGTATCAGTCCTTAAACGACACAGACGGGGATAGATTCACACCCAAGACCTCCATGCTTTGTTGCTTCACTATCGTCATCCCGCCCAGTCCCAAATTCATTATTAGCACATGGTCATTTCCACGACAGCAAATATAGCCAACCGTGATCAAGTATCCACCTATCTCTCGCAGATGATAGGAAATCACTCGGCTTCTATCAAGCTAAGCATGGCTAAGCATTAATTCAATCCTGGACATATTCAGGTGAGGTATAAGGTGGACAAGGTGGTTATTATGTAGCGAGGTTGTCATATCAATGCCTAACACTTAATGCAACAATACATAAATATAGTTAATTGATAGCTGGACATGATAACAAAAATAGTGGGAGTCTTATAATGCTCCGGGGCTTGCCTTCGATGTAGGTGGAAGGACGGTGGTCAGGACACTCCGGTAGATCCTCCTCCTCTTCAGTTCCTTCTCCTTGAGGTGGCTCCCCCTGCTGCTCCTCCGGCTCGGGTGGTTCGAATATCAGAACCGTCACGCCCTTGGGTACACCTATGTATGCATGACAAAGTAATAAATATAGGGAATGCACATATGATGCAATATGTTATGATGAGGAGCCAAAGGATCATATAACAAGGTACAAACATGATCACAAGTTTCTAAGGTTAAGTGAATCATGAAAAACAAGTAGGTGTCTACTTCTTCTCTGGTAGAGAGGTTAACTAGACAAGCTAACCAACCTTAGCTACTTATACTCAGCAAAAGGTTTGATGGGCAGATTGGGTAGCCACAAGTTTTAGCTATAACTTACTCATTTTTTGCCAAACTAAGCCAGTAAGCACCTTCTGGAAAGCTTAACAAATTATCTACAAATCACTTTTATACATCCCAGAAGGATTCCTAACTGAAATAGGTTAAACAGACAAAGTCTCAGACCTGCTCTGGAAAATCCAGAGAACAAGCACTTCGCAGCAGCTACTTGCAACAGCCACAGCTTTTAAACTACTCAGCCAAATACTATGAAATTTGGATACAAGGTAGATAAGTAAGTTAGCTACAAGTTTGTTATAGACAAGCTTTCCAGCAAACTTCATCTTCAAGTAATTCTTAAGCATTTGCTATCAGCTACCCATTATGTGCTCTAGACAAGGCATAGATAGCAAAATAATATTTTAGCACCTATTAAGAATGTATCTTTGGTTCAAACCAAAAGTACCAGTAGCTCGGAAATGTCTAATAAACCACATAAAATATCATGGCAAGGTTTAAACTCATTTTAATTATCCCCTTTTCTATTGTTTGATTATTAAGGTGAATTAATGAGCCTGTAGTAGAAGTGCTCCAAAAATTCTAACAAAATTACAGCAAGCTATCTAGGCTACCACAAGGTTACTGTAAAATTTTCATGGCTCTTGCACGTGCAGATTGTGATGTACAAAAATGACAAGCTACTCTTGGCATTAAAGGCATAAATGTGAAACCCTACCAAAAAGTGTCAAACAACAGATTTCAGATTTTTCTTAGCTTTGGAATCACATGATTACATCACTCAGCAAGTTTCATCATAAAAGGATTTATAATTTATTTACTACAAATACAACAAGAAACTCCTATTTAATCAAGGAATATTTATAACTTCATCACAAGGCATCCAAAAATCATGAGCAATTTATCTGAGCTATACACAGCATAAGTATCAGTCACCTAAATTTGCATGGTGATAGGACTTACAGATCTTATGATATAATTACCTTTTTTTTATCAAGGATTAAATCATATCTAATTATTTCTGCAAAAACATGGTATGTTTCATATTTTTATTAAAAACTAGACTAACTCAAGAGCGTGACAAAATTGGAATCACTCCATTTGGATCTGTCAAGCTCAAGTTATGTTTATTACAAAAATAACTCAGAATCTGCAAAACAAGGGACAGAGGGGAGAGAGTGAGAGGTTGACGTGTGGGGCCTGCTGACAGATGGGACCCACACGACAGAGAGACAGGGAGCAGAGACAAGCTCGACCGCCGGAGTTCTCAACGACGGTGTGGTCTCCGGAGAAACCGAGAGCATCTACGTGTTCCTCACATCAAGGCGAACCTGTTGACCTACTTGGCTCACGCTCTACTGGACTCTAGGGTGCTCGCCGTTGAGAATGGCAAAGCGGCGGCGCTGCGCGGCGATGCACCGGCGAACTGAGGCCATGGCGACCCAGTAGAAGTTGCGGACGAGCAATAGCGAAGCAAGGGGAAGCTGTAGGAAGAAGAATCACGGCTAGAGGTGAACCAGAGAGGTCTGGCCACATTGCCTGTGATCTCTGTGAACTCCGGCGAGGTGGAGTTCGCAACGGAGTTGGCAATGTGACCTCACTGGTGCTCTGCTAGGGAAAAGAGGTGGACGTTGAGGTAGAAGAAATCGCGATGGAGCTCTGGGTGAAGCAGCTCAGCTCGGGACGCGGTGGTGCGGCCGGGAGAGCTCGCCGAAGCGCGGCGGAGCTCGCCGAGGCGATTGCGGAGGAAAATGTGGAGCTCTGGAGTGTTGAGTGGCGCGTCTGAGGTACGGGACGGCTGCGTGGTGACTTGAGGGTGTCGTCCAAGCTGACAGGTGGGACCGTTGACGGCGTATGGCCGCCACCTAGCCGGACACGCGGTGGCGGAAGGTGACTGTCCAAATTGAATCGGTGTCTGAAACTCGCGATTGTAGTGACTGAAACTCAAACTTTGCCGATGTTTTACTATTGATTCACTCGATGGTTTTTGCTCAAATTTGTCCCAATGGATAGAGCTACATGAGTTCTACAAGTTTGCTTAAAGGATCAAAGTCTGGTTTGGCCTAGAATTCAAACTACAAGGGTCCCAAGTACCCTAAGTGCAAATTGTGTCGATTCTAACTTAGGCCGATTTGGCTAAGTGTGAAAACAGCACTGATTTCTGCCTTGTGGGCCACTTTTAGTCAGGTTCCAGCCATGTTCATGAAATGGTACCAAAACAACTTTTGTAGCTTATAATATTTCTTACAACTTTGCTTTAGATGTGATTTACATGCAAGGTCTCTAACACTGGTTCCATAAAAGTTCTTTAAAAAGAGGTTTAGGGGGTCCACTAGGTTAACCTAGGGTTAACCATGACTTATGCGCAACTTTGGGTGAAACTTCCAACATAAACTTTGTTCCAAATGATATTCTAAACATGAATAAAGTATTTTGGAAGACAATGTACACTTGTATACATTGGTCATACATTACTTACACATGTAACAAACCATATAAGCATTTCAATCACATAGTGTACACACCAAAATGACATGTGATCATGGTATGATGCTCATGAGTGAGTACGATGATGCTTATGTTGATGCAATGCTCATGGTTAACATGCAAGCTAACACTAGGAGTGTTACATTGAACGTCGAGGCGTCGGACCCCGAGCTCGATAGCGATCCTTAACGCTTTGACGAGGGCCTCGTACTCTGCAACGTTGTTAGACGCAGCAAAATGTATTTGGATGACATACCTCATGTGGACGCCGAGAGGTGAGATGAATATCAAGCTTGCCCCAGCTCACATCTTCATGAGTGACCCGTCGAAGTACATTGTCCATAGTTCCGCCTGGACCTAGCCAGGGGGGAGCTGGGTGTTTGTCCATTCCGCGGTGAAATCAGCCAGTGCTTGGGACTTTATAGCCTTGCGAGTCACATACGCGAGGGCCTCCCCCACGAGCTCCACCGACCATTTGGCGATCCTCCCCATGGCCTCTGGATTCTAGATGATCTCGCCCAGTGGAAAGGATGAGACCACCGTGATCGGATGGCCGAGAAAATAGTGTTGTATCTTGCGTCGAGCGAGAATCACAGCGTAGATTAGCTTTTGGATCTGGGGGTATCGTACCTTTGTTTTTGAGATCACCTCGCCGACGAAGTAAACCGGTCACTGAACTGGAAGCACATGCCCCTCTTCTAGCCTTTCAACCACCACTGCGGGGCTAACGACCTGGGTCGTTGCCGCGACATAAAGGAGTCGAGGTTCTGTGGGTTGAGGGGGCACGAGGATCGGAGCGGTGGTGAGCATCCTCTTGAGTTTGTCGAGAGCTT